>NC_138976.1:128980647-129605647 GCF_964341445.2 Mesoplodon mirus | reverse complement strand
AGGGCCCTGCCCTGGGCCCCCTGCTCCCCTGCCCTTTGTTCAGTCACAGCAGAGATGGCCACACCCACTCCCTCAGTGAGGGCAGTGTTCCAACCTCCCTCAGCCCCGCCCCCTCTCCGCAGGTTACCATGGACTACAGAGGCTGCATTCTGAGGCCAGGGCGTTCCGAGAATGCCAAGGGCAGACATGATGACCTTAAATGATTTCCTCTTGTGTCAGTGTTGGTAAACTTTAGGAGCTAGGAAATGGTCCACTTGACAGAAATGTTCAAATTTACTGGCATTTCATATATTGTCTGCTCTAACATTGTCCTGACTCTTTCTGTATATTCTTTACTTATGTTTTGGTTTTCCTTAATCAAAGTGTGTCTTTTAAATCTTTTCAAAGAAGATTCTTTGGACTTACTAAATGACCTGAATTTTATACGTTTTCTGTTGTATTAAGTTCTGCTCATATCTTTATTTATCTTTTCTCTGTGTTCTCAGGGTTTATTGTTTTCATCTTCTGATGTCAATTAAAACACTTGGTTATTCATTTTAATAAATCTTTTTACTTATAAAGATTTGAACTTTTGAAGATTCCAGCTTACTTGTACGTGTCTAAGGGTCAGGTCCTCTCCATTGTTGCTGGCCTAAGGCTTAGTTCACCATACAGCAATGTATATATTGACCTATTTTCCCCTCGACTTTCTGTGATTCCCTACATCTCACCTTTCTTTGCAGACAAGCCATTTGAAATACCCTTAACTTATTTCACAGCCATTAAGTCTTTGAAATAATGTGTATTTTTTAGAGAAATCTTCTTATATACTTAGGCAGAAAATCTGACCTGCCATAGTTTTCAAAACAGCATAATTTCACTCTTCTCAATGATTAATCTGTTGTATTACACAACCTTGGAGTATTTAGCTTTATCAATGACATGTCCTTGAAAAATGTTTTAGAGATCCTACCAGTCTTTGAAAACATCCTTGTGCCTTGTTTCAGTTCCAGTTTTATGTATATTTTCTGCCTTGCACCCGATTATTCCTTCATCTGATGGATGGCCTTGGGAATCTAATTCTGGTATTGATGGTTTTGGCTGATTGTCTCCCCTTGTAGCTGCTTTCTTCATTATTGTGTAAATTTAGATCATGAGCTCATGTTTAGCTAAACAGCTGACCTTGTAAGAGGCTTAGGTGTGAACGCTCGTAAGTTTCAGCAGAAAGTCGGCAAAGATTTATTCGTGTCCCTCCAATGAGTGGCCCGCAAGGACCCCGTTTTCTACAAGTGTTGGTCCAATACTCCCTCTAGAGGCAGGGGACTCAGACAGGGCTGTTTTGCGGCCCCCGATCTGGGGCAGGGGCCTTGGGCGGCCTGTGGCCCGGGCAGGAGCCTCTCCGCGTGTGTCCCAGGGACGCATCTGCCTGTGAACTTCGGTCACCTGGCAGGAAGCTATGATGCCCAGACCTATGCTTAGCTGTGCAGCGCGGTATACTGCACGGACACGTTCCACACACACTTCAAGTAAGAGGGCGGCCTGAGAGGAAAGGTGAGAGTTTGGGCAGCTGTGCAGAAAAAGAAGGCGCCCTTTGGCCTGGGCCTAAAAACTTGTGACACTCCACTGGGCCTGCCGGGCTCTGAGGGCCCTGCCCTGGGCCCCCTGCTCCCCTGCCCTTTGTTCAGTCACAGCAGAGATGGCCACTCCCACTCCCTCAGTGAGGGCAGTGTTCCAACCTCCCTCAGCCCCGCCCCCTCTCCGCAGGTTACCATGGACTACAGAGGCTGCATTCTGAGGCCAGGGCGTTCCGAGAATGCCAAGGGCCGACATGATGACCTTAAATGATTTCCTCTTGTGTCAGTGTTGGTAAACTTTAGGAGCTAGGAAATGGTCCACTTGACAGAAATGTTCAAATTTACTGGCATTTCATATATTGTCTGCTCTAACATTGTCCTGACTCTTTCTGTATATTCTTTACTTATGTTTTGGTTTTCCTTAATCAAAGTGTGTCTTTTAAATCTTTTCAAAGAAGATTCTTTGGACTTACTAAATGACCTGAATTTTATACGTTTTCTGTTGTATTAAGTTCTGCTCATATCTTTATTTATCTTTTCTCTGTGTTCTCAGGGTTTATTGTTTTCATCTTCTGATGTCAATTAAAACACTTGGTTATTCATTTTAATAAATCTTTTTACTTATAAAGATTTGAACTTTTGAAGATTCCAGCTTACTTGTACGTGTCTAAGGGTCAGGTCCTCTCCATTGTTGCTGGCCTAAGGCTTAGTTCACCATACAGCAATGTATATATTGACCTATTTTCCCCTCGACTTTCTGTGATTCCCTACATCTCACCTTTCTTTGCAGACAAGCCATTTGAAATACCCTTAACTTATTTCACAGCCATTAAGTCTTTGAAATAATGTGTATTTTTTAGAGAAATCTTCTTATATACTTAGGCAGAAAATCTGACCTGCCATAGTTTTCAAAACAGCATAATTTCACTCTTCTCAATGATTAATCTGTTGTATTACACAACCTTGGAGTATTTAGCTTTATCAATGACATGTCCTTGAAAAATGTTTTAGAGATCCTACCAGTCTTTGAAAACATCCTTGTGCCTTGTTTCAGTTCCAGTTTTATGTATATTTTCTGCCTTGCACCCGATTATTCCTTCATCTGATGGATGGCCTTGGGAATCTAATTCTGGTATTGATGGTTTTGGCTGATTGTCTCCCCTTGTAGCTGCTTTCTTCATTATTGTGTAAATTTAGATCATGAGCTCATGTTTAGCTAAACAGCTGACCTTGTAAGAGGCTTAGGTGTGAACGCTCGTAAGTTTCAGCAGAAAGTCGGCAAAGATTTATTCGTGTCCCTCCAATGAGTGGCCCGCAAGGACCCCGTTTTCTACAAGTGTTGGTCCAATACTCCCTCTAGAGGCAGGGGACTCAGACAGGGCTGTTTTGCGGCCCCCGATCTGGGGCAGGGGCCTTGGGCGGCCTGTGGCCCGGGCAGGAGCCTCTCCGCGTGTGTCCCAGGGACCCATCTGCCTGTGAACTTCGGTCACCTGGCAGGAAGCTATGATGCCCAGACCTATGCTTAGCTGTGCAGCGCGGTATACTGCACGGACACGTTCCACACACACTTCAAGTAAGAGGGCGGCCTGAGAGGAAAGGTGAGAGTTTGGGCAGCTGTGCAGAAAAAGAAGGCGCCCTTTGGCCTGGGCCTAAAAACTTGTGACACTCCACTGGGCCTGCCGGGCTCTGAGGGCCCTGCCCTGGGCCCCCTGCTCCCCTGCCCTTTGTTCAGTCACAGCAGAGATGGCCACTCCCACTCCCTCAGTGAGGGCAGTGTTCCAACCTCCCTCAGCCCCGCCCCCTCTCCGCAGGTTACCATGGACTACAGAGGCTGCATTCTGAGGCCAGGGCGTTCCGAGAATGCCAAGGGCCGACATGATGACCTTAAATGATTTCCTCTTGTGTCAGTGTTGGTAAACTTTAGGAGCTAGGAAATGGTCCACTTGACAGAAATGTTCAAATTTACTGGCATTTCATATATTGTCTGCTCTAACATTGTCCTGACTCTTTCTATATATTCTTTACTTATGTTTTGGTTTTCCTTAATCAAAGTGTGTCTTTTAAATCTTTTCAAAGAAAATTCTTTGGACTTACTAAATCACCTGAATTTTATACGTTTTCTGTTGTATTAAGTTCTGCTCATATCTTTATTTATCTTTTCTCTATGTTCTCAGGGTTTATTGTTTTCATCTTCTGATGTCAATTAAAACACTTGGTTATTCATTTTAATAAATCTTTTTACTTATAAAGATTTGAACTTTTGAAGATTCCAGCTTACTTGTTCGTGTCTAAGGGTCAGGTCCTCTCCATTGTTGCTGGCCTAAGGCTTAGTTCACCATACAGCAATGTATATATTGACCTATTTTCCCCTCGACTTTCTGTGATTCCCTACATCTCACCTTTCTTTGCAGACAAGCCATTTGAAATACCCTTAACTTATTTCACAGCCAATAAGTCTTTGAAATAATGTGTATTTTTTAGAGAAATCTTCTTATATAATTAGGCAGAAAATCTGACCTGCCATAGTTTTCAAAACAGCATAATTTCACGCTTCTCAATGATTAATCTGTTGTATTACACAACCTTGGAATATTTAGCTTTATCAATGACATGTCCTTGAAAAATGTTTTAGAGATCCTACCAGTCTTCTAAAACATCATTGTGCCTTGTTTCAGTTCCAGTTTTATGTATATTTTCTGCCTTGCACCCGATTATTCCTTCATCTGATGGATGGCCTTGGGAATCTAATTCTGCTATTGATGGTTTTGGCTGATTGTCTCCCCTTGTAGCTGCTTTCTTCATTATTGTGTAAATTTAGATCATGAGCTCATGTTTAGCTAAACAGCTGACCTTGTAAGAGGCTTAGGTGTGAACGCTCGTATGTTTCAGCAGAAAGTCGGCAAAGATTTATTTGTGTCCCTCCAATGAGTGGCCCGCAAGGACCCCGTTTTCTACAAGTGTTGGTCCAATACTCCCTCTAGAGGCAGGGGACTCAGACAGGGCTGCTTTGCGGCCCCCGATCTGGGGCAGGGGCAGTGGGCGGCCTGTGACCCGGGCAGGAGCCTCTCCGCGTGTGTCCCAGGGACCCATCTGCCTGCGAACTTCGGTCACCTGGCAGGAAGCTACGATGCCCAGACCTATGCTTAGCTGTGCAGCGCGGTATACTGCGCGGACACGTTCCACACACACTTCAAGTAAGAGGGCTGCCTGAGTGGAAAGGTGAGAGTTTGGGAAGCTGTGCAGACAAAGAAGGCGCCCTTTGTCCTGGGCCTAAAAGCTTGTGACACTCCACTGGGCCTGCCGGGCTCTGAGGGCCCTGCCCTGGGCCCCCTGCTCCCCTGCCCTTTGTTCAGTCACAGCAGAGATGGCCACACCCACACCCTCAGTGAGGGCAGTGTTCCAACCTCCCTCAGCCCCGTCCCCTCTCTGCAGTTTACCATGGACTACATAGGCTGCATTCTGAGGCCAGGGCGTTCAGAGAATGCCAAGGGCAGACATGATGTCCTTAAATGATTTCCTCTTGTGTCAGTGTTGGTAAACTTTAGGAGCTAGGAAATGGCCCACTTTACAGAAATGTTCAAATTTACTGGCATTTCATATATTCTCTGCTCTAACATTGTCCTGACTCTTTCTGTATATTCTTTACTTATGTTTTCGTTTTCCTTAATCAAATTGTGTCTTTTAATTCTTTTCAAAGAAGATTCTTTGGACTTACTAAATCACCTGAATTTTATACGTTTTCTGTTGTATTAAGTTCTGCTCATATCTTTATTTATCTTTTCTCTATGTTCTCAGGGTTTATTGTTTTCATCTTCTGATGTCAATTAAAACACTTGGTTATTCATTTTAATAAATCTTTTTACTTATAAAGATTTGAACTTTTGAAGATTCCAGCTTACTTGTACGTGTCTAAGGGTCAGGTCCTCTCCATTGTTGCTGGCCTAAGGCTTAGTTCACCATACAGCAATGTATATATTGACCTATTTTCCCCTCGACTTTCTGTGATTCCCTACATCTCACCTTTCTTTGCCGACAAGCCATTTGAAATACCCTTAACTTATTTCACAGCCAATAAGTCTTTGAAATAATGTGTATTTTTTAGCGAAATCTTCTTATATAATTAGGCAGAAAATCTGACCTGCCATAATTTTCAAAACAGCATAATTTCACTCTTCTCAATGATTAATCTGTTGTATTACACAACCTTGGAGTATTTAGCTTTATCAATGACATGTCCTTGAAAAATGTTTTAGAGATCCTACCAGTCTTTGAAAACATCCTTGTGCCTTGTTTCAGTTCCAGTTTTATGTATATTTTCTGCCTTGCACCCGATTATTCCTACATCTGATGGATGGCCTTGGGAATCTAATTCTGGTATTGATGGTTTTGGCTGATTGTCTCCCCTTGTAGCTGCTTTCTTCAATATTGTGTAAATTTAGATCATGAGCTCATGTTTAGCTAAACAGCTGACCTTGTAACAGGCTTAGGTGTGAACGCTCGTAAGTTTCAGCAGAGAGTCGGCAAAGATGTATTTGTGTCCCTCCAATGAGTGGCCCGCAAGGACCCCGTTTTCTACAAGTGTTGGTCCAATACTCCCTCTAGAGGCAGGGGACTCAGACAGGGCTGCTTTGCGGCCCCCGATCTGGGGCAGGGGCAGTGGGCGGCCTGTGACCCGGGCAGGAGCCTCTCCGCGTGTATCCCAGGGACCCATCTGCCTGCAAACTTCGGTCACCTGGCAGGAAGCTACGATGCCCAGACCTATGCTTAGCTGTGCAGCGCGGTATACTGCGCGGACACGTTCCACACACACTTCAAGTAAGAGGGCTGCCTGAGTGGAAAGGTGAGAGTTTGGGAAGCTGTGCAGACAAAGAAGGCGCCCTTTGGCCTGGGCCTAAAAGCTTGTGACACTCCACTGGGCCTGCCGGGCTCTGAGGGCCCTGCCCTGGGCCCCCTGCTCCCCTGCCCTTTGTTCAGTCACAGCAGAGATGGCCACACCCACACCCTCAGTGAGGGCAGTGTTCCAACCTCCCTCAGCCCCGTCCCCTCTCTGCAGGTTACCATGGACTACAGAGGCTGCATTCTGAGGCCAGGGCGTTCCGAGAATGCCAAGGGCAGACATGATGTCCTTAAATGATTTCCTCTTGTGTCAGTGTTGGTAAACTTTAGGAGCTAGGAAATGGCCCACTTTACAGAAATGTTCAAATTTACTGGCATTTCATATATTCTCTGCTCTAACATTGTCCTGACTCTTTCTGTATATTCTTTACTTATGTTTTCGTTTTCCTTAAACAAATTGTGTCTTTTAATTCTTTTCAAAGAAGATTCTTTGGACTTACTAAATCACCTGAATTTTATACGTTTTCTGTTGTATTAAGTTCTGCTCATATCTTTATTTATCTTTTCTCTATGTTCTCAGGGTTTATTGTTTTCATCTTCTGATGTCAATTAAAACACTTGGTTATTCGTTTTAATAAATCTTTTTACTTATAAAGATTTGAACTTTTGAAGATTCCAGCTTACTTGTACGTGTCTAAGGGTCAGGTCCTCTCCATTGTTGCTGGCCTAAGGCTTAGTTCACCATACAGCAATGTATATATTGACCTATTTTCCCCTCGACTTTCTGTGATTCCCTACATCTCACCTTTCTTTGCAGACAAGCCATTTGAAATACCCTTAACTTATTTCACAGCCAATAAGTCGTTGAAATAATGTGTATTTTTTAGAGAAATCTTCTTATATAATTAGGCAGAAAATCTGACCTGCTATAGTTTTCAAAACAGCATAATTTCACTCTTCTCAATGATTAATCTGTTGTATTACACCACCTTGGAGTATTTAGCTTTATCAATGACATGTCCTTGAAAAAAGTTTTAGAGATCCTACCAGTCTTTGAAAACATCCTTGTGCCTTATTTCAGTTCCAGTTTTATGTATACTTTCTGCCTTGCACCCGATAATTCCTACATCTGATGGATGGCCTTGGGAATCTAATTCTGGTATTGATGGTTTTGGCTGATTGTCTCCCCTTGTAGCTGCTTTCTTCAATATTGTGTAAATTTAGATCATGAGCTCATGTTTAGCTAAACAGCTGACCTTGTAAGAGGCTTAGGTGTGAACGCTCGTAAGTTTCAGCAGAAAGTCGGCAAAGATTTATTTGTGTCCCTCCAATGAGTGGCCCGCAAGGACCCCGTTTTCTACAAGTGTTGGTCCAATACTCCCTCTAGAGGCAGGGGACTCAGACAGGGCTGCTTTGCGGCCCCCGATCTGGGGCAGGGGCAGTGGGCGGCCTGTGACCCGGGCAGGAGCCCCTCCGCGTGTGTCCCAGGGACCCATCTGCCTGCAAACTTCGGTCACCTGGCAGGAAGCTACGATGCCCAGAACTGTGCTTACCTGTGCAACGCGGTGTACTGCGCGGACACGTTCCACACACACTTCAAGTAAGAGGGCGGCCTGAGTGGAAAGGTGAGAGTTTGGGCAGCTGTTCAGACAAAAAGGCGCCCTTTGGCCTGGGCCTAAAAACTTGTGACACTCCACTGGGCCTGCCGGGCTCTGAGGGCCCTGCCCTGGGCCCCCTGCTCCCCTGCCCTTTGTTCAGTCACAGCAGAGATGGCCACACCCACTCCCTCAGTGAGGGCAGTGTTCCAACCTCCCTCAGCCCCGCCCCCTCTCCGCAGGTTACCATGGACTACAGAGGCTGCATTCTGAGGCCAGGGCGTTCCGAGAATGCCAAGGGCAGACATGATGACCTTAAATGATTTCCTCTTGTGTCAGTGGTGGTAAACTTTAGGAGCTAGGAAATGGTCCACTTTACAGAAATGTTCAAATTTACTGGCATTTCATATATTGTCTGCTCTAACATTGTCCTGACTCTTTCTGTATATTCTTTACTTATGTTTTGGTTTTCCTTAATCAAAGTGTGTTTTTTAAATCTTTTCAAAGAAGATTCTTTGGACTTACTAAATCACCTGAATTTTATACGTTTTCTGTTGTATTAAGTTCTGCTCATATCTTTATTTATCTTTTTTGTATGTTCTCAGGGTTTATTGTTTTCATCTTCTGATGTCAATTAAAACACTTGGTTATTCATTTTAATAAATATTTTTACTTATAAATATTAGAACTTTTGAAGATTCCAGCTTACTTGTACGTGTCTAAGGGTCAGGTCCTCTCCATTGTTGCTGGCCTAAGGCTTAGTTCACCATACAGCAATGTATATATTGACCTATTTTCCCCTCGACTTTATGTGATTCCCTACATCTCACCTTTCTTTGCAGACAAGCCATTTGAAATACCCTTAACTTATTTCACAGCCAATAAGTCTTTGAAATAATGTGTATTTTTTAGAGAAATCTTCTTATATAATTAGGCAGAAAATCTGACCTGCCATAGTTTTCGAAACAGCATAATTTCACGCTTCTCAATGATTAATCTGTTGTATTACACAACCTTGGAGTATTTAGCTTTATCAATGACATGTCCTTGAAAAATGTTTTAGAGATCCTACCAGTCTTTGAAAACATCCTTGTGCCTTGTTTCAGTTCCAGTTTTATGTATATTTTCTGCCTTGCACCCGATTATTCCTTCATCTGATGGATGGCCTTGGGAATCTAATTCTGGTATTGATGGTTTTGGCTTATTGTCTCCCCTTGTAGCTGCTTTCTTCATTATTGTGTAAATTTAGATGATGAGCTCATGTTTAGCTAAACAGCTGACCTTGTAAGAGGCTTAGGTGTGAACGCTCGTAAGTTTCAGCAGAAAGTCGGCAAAGATTTATTTGTGTCCCTCCAATGAGTGGCCCGCAAGGACCCCGTTTTCTACAAGTGTTGGTCCAATACTCCCTCTAGATGCAGGGGACTCAGACAGGGCTGCTTTGCGGCCCCCGATCTTGGGCAGGGGCAGTGGGCGGCCTGTGGCCCGGGTAGGAGCCTCTCCGCGTGTGTCCCAGGGACCCATCTGCCTGCGAACTTTGGTCACCTGGCAGGAAGCTACGATGCCCAGACCTATGCTTAGCTGTGCAGCACTGTATACTGCACGGACACATTCCACACACACTTCAAGTAAGAGGGCGGCCTGAGTGGAAAGAAGAGAGTTTGGGCAGCTGTGCAGACAAAGAAGGCGCCCTTTGGCCTGGGCCTAAAAGCTTGTGACAATCCACTGGGCCTGCCGGGTTCTGAGGGCCCTGCCCTGGGCCCCCTGCTCCCCTGCCCTTTGTTCAGTCACAGCAGAGATGGCCACACCCACTCCCTCAGTGAGGGCTGTGTTCCAACCTCCCTCAGCCCCGCCCCCTCTCCGCAGGTTACCATGGACTACAGAGGCTGCATTCTGAGGCCAGGGCGTTCCGACGATGCCAAGGGCAGACATGATGACCTTAAATGATTTCCTCTTGTGTCAGCGTTGGTAAACTTTAGGAGCTAGGAAATGGTCCACGTTACAGAAATGTTCAAATTTACTGGCATTTCATATATTCTCTGCTCTAACATTGTCCTGACTCTTTCTGTATATTCTTTACTTATGTTTTGGTTTTCCTTAATCAAAGTGTGTCTTTTAAATCTTTTCAAAGAAAATTCTTTGGAATTACTAAATCACCTGAATTTTATATGTTTTCTGTTGTATTAAGTTCTGCACATATCTTTATTTATCTTTTCTCTATGTTCTCAGGGTTTATTGTTTTCATCTTTAGATGTCAATTAAAACACTTGTTTATTCATTTTAATAAATGTTTTTACTTATAAAGATTTGAACTTTTGAAGATTCCAGCTTACTTGTACGTGTCTAAGGGTCAGGTCCTCTCCATTGTTGCTGGCCTAAGGCTTAGTTCACCATACAGCAATGTATATATTGACCTATTTTCCCCTCGACTTTTTGTGATTCCCTACATCTCACCTTTCTTTGCAGACAAGCCATTTGAAATACCCTTAACTTGTTTCACATCCAATAAGTCTTTGAAATAATGTGTATTTTTTAGAGAAATCTTCTTATATAATTAGGCAGAAAATCTGACCTGCCATAGTTTTCAAAACAGCATAATTTCACTCTTCTCAATGATTAATCTGTTGTATTACACAACCTTGGAGTATTTAGCTTTATCAATGACATGTCCTTGAAAAATGTTTTAGAGATCCTACCAGTCTTTGAAAACATCATTGTGCCTTGTTTCAGTTCCAGTTTTATGTATATTTTCTGCCTTGCACCCGATTATTCCTACATCTGATGGATGGCCTTGGGAATCTAATTCTGGTATTGATGGTTTTGGCTGATTGTCTCCCCTTGTAGCTGCTTTCTTCATTATTGTGTAAATTTAGATCATGAGCTCATGTTTAGCTAAACAGCTGACCTTGTAAGAGGCTTAGGTGTGAACGCTCGTAAGTTTCAGCAGAAAGTCGGCAAAGATTTATTTGTGTCCCTCCAATGAGTGGCCCGCAAGGACCCCGTTTTCTACAAGTGTTGGTCCAATACTCCCTCTAGAGGCAGGGGACTCAGACAGGGCTGCTTTGCGGCCCCCGATCTGGGGCAGGGGCAGTGGGCGCCCTGTGGCCCGGGCAGGAGCCTCTCCACGTGTGTCCCAGGGACCCATCTGTCTGCGAACTTAGGTCACCTGGCAGGAAGCTACGATACCCAGACGTATGCTTAGCTGTGCAGCGCGGTATACTGCACGGACACGTTCCACACACACTTCAAGTAAGAGGGCGGCCTGAGTGGAAAGGTGAGAGTTTGGGCAGCTGTGCAGACAAAGAAGGCGCCCTTTGGCCTGGGCCTAAAAGCTTGTGACACTCCACTGGGCCTGCCGGGCTCTGAGGGCCCTGCCCTGGGCCCCCTGCTCCCCTGCCCTTTGTTCAGTCACAGCAGAGATGGCCACACACACTCCCTCAGTGAGGGCATGTTCCAACCTCCCTCAGCCCCGTCCCCTCTCTGCAGGTTACCGTGGACTACAGAGGCTGCATTCTGAGGCCAGGGCGTTCCGAGAATGCCAAGGGCAGACATGATGACCTTAAATGATTTCCTCTTGTGTCAGTGTTGGTAAACTTTAGGAGCTAGGAAATGGTCCACTTTACAGAAATGTTCAAATTTACTGGCATTTCATATATTCTCTGCTCTAACATTGTCCTGACTCTTTCTGTATATTCTTTACTTATATTTTGGTTTTCCTTAATCAAATTGTGTCTTTTAATTCTTTTCAAAGAAGATTCTTTGGACTTACTAAATCACCTGAATTTTATACGTTTTCTGTTGTATTAAGTTCTGCTCATATCTTTATTTATCTTTTTTCTATGTTCTCAGGGTTTATTGTTTTCATCTTCTGATGTCAATTAAAACACTTGGTTATTCGTTTTAATAAATCTTTTTACTTATAAAGATTTGAACTTTTGAAGATTCCAGCTTACTTGTACGTGTCTAAGGGTCAGGTCCTCTCCATTGTTGCTGGCCTAAGGCTTAGTTCACCATACAGCAATGTATATATTGACCTATTTTCCCCTCGACTTTCTGTGATTCCCTACATCTCACCTTTCTTTGCAGACAAGCCATTTGAAATACCCTTAACTTATTTCACAGCCAATAAGTCGTTGAAATAATGTGTATTGTTTAGAGAAATCTTCTTATATAATTAGGCAGAAAATCTGACCTGCTATAGTTTTCAAAACAGCATAATTTCACTCTTCTCAATGATTAATCTGTTGTATTACACCACCTTGGAGTATTTAGCTTTATCAATGACATGTCCTTGAAAAATGTTTTAGAGATCCTACCAGTCTTTGAAAACATCCTTGTGCCTTATTTCAGTTCCAGTTTTATGTATACTTTCTGCCTTGCACCCGATAATTCCTACATCTGATGGATGGCCTTGGGAATCTAATTCTGGTATTGATGGTTTTGGCTGATTGTCTCCCCTTGTAGCTGCTTTCTTCAATATTGTGTAAATTTAGATCATGAGCTCATGTTTAGCTAAACAGCTGACCTTGTAAGAGGCTTAGGTGTGAACGCTCGTAAGTTTCAGCAGAAAGTCGGCAAAGATTTATTTGTGTCCCTCCAATGAGTGGCCCGCAAGGACCCCGTTTTCTACAAGTGTTGGTCCAATACTCCCTCTAGAGGCAGGGGACTCAGACAGGGCTACTTTGCGGCCCCCGATCTGGGGCAGGGGCAGTGGGCGGCCTGTGACCCGGGCAGGAGCCCCTCCGCGTGTGTCCCAGGGACCCATCTGCCTGCAAACTTCGGTCACCTGGAAGGAAGCTACGATGCCCAGAACTATGCTTAGCTGTGCAGCGCGGTGTACTGTGCGGACACGTTCCACACACACTTCAAGTAAGAGGGTGGCCTGAGTGGAAAGGTGAGAGTTTGGGCAGCTGTGCAGACAAAGAAGGCGTCCTTTGGCCTGGGCCTAAAAACTTGTGACACTCCACTGGGCCTGCCGGGCTCTGAGGGCCCTGCCCTGGGCCCCCTGCTCCCCTGCCCTTTGTTCAGTCACAGCAGAGATGGCCACACCCACTCCCTCAGTGAGGGCAGTGTTCCAACCTCCCTCAGCCCCGCCCCCTCTCCGCAGGTTACCATGGACTACAGAGGCTGCATTCTGAGGCCAGGGCGTTCCGAGAATGCCAAGGGCAGACATGATGACCTTAAATGATTTCCTCTTGTGTCAGTGTTGGTAAACTTTAGGAGCTAGGAAATGGTCCACTTTACAGAAATGTTCAAATTTACTGGCATTTCATATATTCTCTGCTCTAACATTGTCCTGACCCTTTCTGTATATTCTTTACTTATGTTTTGGTTTTCCTTAATCAAAGTGTGTCCTTTAAATCTTTTCAAAGAAAATTCTTTGGACTTACTAAATCACCTGAATTTTATATGTTTTCTCTTGTATTAAGTTCTGCTCATATCTTTATTTATCTTTTTTCTATGTTCTCAGGGTTTATTGTTTTCATCTTCTGATGTCAATTAAAACACTTGGTTATTCATTTTAATAAATCTTTTTACTTATAAAGATTTGAACTTTTGAAGATTCCAGCTTACTTGTACGTGTCTAAGGGTCAGGTCTTCTTCATTGTTGCTGGCCTAAGGCTTAGTTCACCATACAGCAATGTATATATTGACCTATTTTCCCCTCGACTTTTTGTGATTCCCTACATCTCACCTTTCTTTGCAGACAAGCCATTTGAAATAACCTTAACTTATTTCACAGCCAATAAGTCTTTGAAATAATGTGTATTTTTTAGAGAAATCTTCTTATATAATTAGGCAGAAAATCTGACCTGCCATAGATTTCAAAACAGCATAATTTCACTCTTCTCAATGATTAATCTGTTGTATTACACAACCTTGGAGTATTTAGCTTTATCAATGACATGTCCTTGAAAAATGTTTTAGAGATCCTACCAGTCTTTGAAAACATCCTTGTGCCTTGTTTCAGTTCCAGTTTTATGTATATTTTCTGCCTTGCACCCGATTATTCCTACATCTGATGGATCGCCTTGGGAATCTAATTCTGGTATTGATTGTTTTGGCTGATTGTCTCCACTTGTAGCTGCTTTCTTCATTATTGTGTAAATTTAGATCATGAGCTCATGTTTAGCTAAACAGCTGACCTTGTAAGAGGCTTAGGTGTGAACGCTCGTAAGTTTCAGCAGAAAGTCCGCAAAGATTTATTTGTGTCCCTCCAATGAGTGGCCCGCAAGGACCCCGTTTTCTACAAGTGTTGGTCCAATACTCCTTCTAGAGGCAGGGGACTCAGACAGGGCTGCTTTGCGGCCCCCGATCTGGGGCAGGGGCAGTTGGCGGCCTGTGGCCCGGGCAGGAGCCTCTCCACGTGTGTCCCAGGGACCCATCTGCCTGCGAACTTCGGTCACCTGGCAGGAAGCTACGATGCCCAGACCTATGCTTAGCTGTGCAGCGCGGTATACTGCACGGACACGTTCCACACACACTTCAAGTAAGAAGGCGGCCTGAGTGGAAAGGTGAGAGTTTGGGCAGCTGTGCAGACACAGAAGGCACCCTTTGGCCTGGGCCTAAAAGCTTGTGACACTCCACTGGGCCTGCCGGGCTCTGAGGGCCCTGCCCTGGGCCCCCTGCTCCCCTGCCCTTTGTTCAGTCACAGCAGAGATGGCCACTCCCACTCCCTCAGTGAGGGCAGTGTTCCAACCTCCTTCAGCCCCGCCCCCTCTCTGCAGGTTACCATGGACTACAGAGGCTGCATTCTGAGGCCAGGGCGTTCCGAGAATGCCAAGGGCAGACATGATGACCTTAAATGATTTCCTCTTGTGTCAGTGTTGGTAAACTTTAGGAGCTAGGAAATGGTCCACTTGACAGAAATGTTCAAATTTACTGGCATTTCCTATATTCTCTGCTCTAACATTGTCCTGACTCTTTCTGTATATTCTTTACTTATGTTTTGGTTTTCCTTAATCAAAGTGTGTCTTTTAAATCTTTTCAAAGAAGATTCTTTGGACTTACTAAATCACCTGAATTTTATACGTTTTCTGTTGTATTAAATTCTGCTCATATCTTTATTTATCTTTTCTCTATGTTCTCAGGGTTTATTGTTTTCATCTTCTGATGTCAATTAAAACACTTGGTTATTCATTTTAATAAATCTTTTTACTTATAAAGATTTGAACTTTTGAAGATTCCAGCTTACTTGTACGTGTCTAAGGGTCAGGTCCTCTCCATTGTTGCTGGCCTAAGGCTTAGTTCACCATACAACAGTGTATATATTGACCTATTTTCCACTCGACTTTCTGTGATTCCCTACATCTCACCTTTTTTGCAGACAAGCCATTTGAAATACCCTTAACTTATTTCACAGCCAGTAAGTCTTTGAAATAATGTGTATTTTTTAGAGAAATCTTCTTATATAATTAGGCAGAAAATCTGACCTGGCATAGTTTTCAAAACAGCATAATTTCACTCTTCTCAATGATTAATCTGTTGTATTACACAACCTTGGAGTATTTAGCTTTATCAATGAAAGTCCTTGAAAAATGTTTTAGAGATCCTACCAGTCTTTGAAAACATCCTTGTGCCTTGTTTCAGTTCCAGTTTTATGTATATTTTCTGCCTTGCACCCGATTATTACTTCATCTGATGGATGGCCTTGCGAATCTAATTCTGGTATTGATGGTTTTGGCTGATTGTCTCCCCTTGTAGCTGCTTTCTTCATTATTGTGTAAATTTAGATCATGAGCTCATGTTTAGCTAAACAGCTGACCTTGTAAGAGGCTTAGGTGTGAACGCTCATAAGTTTCAGCAGAAAGTCGGCAAAGATTTATTTGTGTCCCTCCAATGAGTGGCCTGCAAGGACCCCGTTTTCTACAAGTGTTGGTCCAATACTCCCTCTAGAGGCAGGGGACTCAGACAGGGCTGCTTTGAGGACACCGATCTGGGGCAGGGGCAGTGGGCGGCCTGTGGCCCGGGCAGGAGCCTCTCCGCGTGTGTCCCAGGGACCCATCTGCCTGCAAACTTCGGTCACCTGGCAGGAAGCTACGATGCCCAGACCTATGCTTAGCTGTGCAGCGCGGTATACTGCACGGACACGTTCCACACACACTTCAAGTAAGAGGGCGGCCTGAGTGGAAAGATGAGAGTTTGGGCAGCTGTGCAGACAAAGAAGGCGCCCTTTAGCCTGGGCCTAAAAGCTTGTGACAATCCACTGGGCCTGCCGGGCTCTGAGGGCCCTGCCCTGGGCCCCCTGCTCCCCTGCCCTTTATTCAGTCACAGCAGAGATGGCCACACCCACTCCCTCAGTGAGGGCAGTGTTCCAACCTCCCTCAGCCCCGCCCCCTCTCCGCAGGTTACCATGGACTACAGAGGCTGCATTCTGAGGCCAGGGCGTTCTGAGAATGCCAAGGGCAGACATGATGACCTTAAATGATTTCCTCTTGTGTCAGTGTTGGTAAACTTTAGGAGCTAGGAAATGGTCCACTTGACAGAAATGTTCAAATTTACTGGCATTTCATATATTCTCTGCTCTAACATTGTCCTGACTCTTTCTGTATATTCTTTACTTATGTTTTGGTTTTCCTTAATCAAAGTGTGTCTTTTAAATCTTTTCAAAGAAAATTCTTTGGACTTACTAAATCACCTGAATTTTATACGTTTTCTGTTGTATTAAGTTCTGCTCATATCTTTATTTATCTTTTCTCTATGTTCTCAGGGTTTATTGTTTTCATCTTCTGATGTCAATTAAAACACTAGGTTATTCATTTTAATAAATCTTTTTACTTATAAAGATTTGAACTTTTGAAAATTCCAGCTTACTTGTACGTGTCTAAGGGTCAGGTCCTCTCCATTGTTGCTGGCCTAAGGCTTAGTTCACCATACAGCAATGTATATATTGACCTATATTCCCCTCGACTTTCTGTGATTCCCTACATCTCACCTTTCTTTGCAGACAAGCCATTTGAAATACCCTTAACTTATTTCACAGCCAATAAGTCTTTGAAATAATGTGTATTTTTTAGAGAAATCTTCTTATATAATTAGGCAGAAAATCTGACCTGCCATAGTTTTCAAAACAGCATAATTTCACTCTTCTCAATGATTAATCTGTTGTATTACACAACCTTGGAGTATTTAGCTTTATCAATGACATGTCCTTGAAAAAAGTTTTAGAGATCCTACCAGTCTTTGAAAACATCCTTGTGCCTTGTTTCAGTTCCAGTTTTATGTATATTTTCTGCCTTGCACACGATTATTCCTACATCTGATGGATGGCCTTGGGAATCTAATTCTGGTATTGATGGTTTTGGCTGATTGTCTCCCCTTGTAGCTGCTTTCTTCATTATTGTGTAAATTTAGATCATGAGCTCATGTTTAGCTAAACAGCTGACCTTGTAAGAGGCTTAGGTGTGAACGCTCGTAAGTTTCAGCAGAAAGTCGGCAAAGATTTATTTGTGTCCCTCCAATGAGTGGCCCGCAAGGACCGCGTTTTCTACAAGTGTTGGTCCAATACTCCCTCTAGAGGCAGGGGACTCAGACAGGGCCGCTTTGCGGCCCCCGATCTGGGGCAGGGGCAGTGGGCGGCCTGTGACCCAGGCTGGAGCCTCTCCGCGTGTGTCCCAGGGACCCATCTGCCTGCGAACCTCGGTCACCTGGCAGGAAGCTACGATGCCCAAACCTATGCTTAGCTGTGCAGCGTGGTGTACTGCGCGGACACGTTCAACACACACTTCAAGTAAGAGGGCGGCCTGAGTGGAAAGGTGAGAGTTTGGGAAGCTGTGCAGACAAAGAAGGCGCCCTTTGGCCTGGGCCTAAAAGCTTGTGACACTCCACTGGGCCTGCCGGGCTCTGAGGGCCCTGCCCTGGGCCCCCTGCTCCCCTGCCCTTTGTTCAGTCACAGCAGAGATGGCCACACCCACTCCCTCAGTGAGGGCAGTGTTCCAACCTCCCTCAGCCCCGCCCCCTCTCCGCAGGTTACCATGGACTACAGAGGCTGCATTCTGAGGCCAGGGCGTTCCGAGAATGCCAAGGGCAGACATGATGACCTTAAATGATTTCCTCTTGTGTCAGTGTTGGTAAACTTTAGGAGCTAGGAAATGGTCCACTTGACAGAAATGTTCAAATTTACTGGCATTTCATATATTCTCTGCTCTAACATTGTCCTGACTCTTTCTGTATATTCTTTACTTATGTTTTGGTTTTCCTTAATCAAAGTGTGTCTTTTAAATCTTTTCAAAGAAGATTCTTTGGACTTACTAAATCACCTGAATTTTATACGTTTTCTGTTGTATTAAGTTCTGCTCATATCTTTATTTATCTTTCTCTATGTTCTCAGGGTTTATTGTTTTCATCTTCTGATGTCAATTAAAACACTTGGTTATTCATTTTAATAAATCTTTTTACTTATAAAGATTTGAACTTTTGAAGATTCCAGCTTACTTGTACGTGTCTAAGGGTCAGGTCCTCTCCATTGTTGCTGGCCTAAGGCTTAGTTCACCATACAGCAATGTATATATTGACCTATTTTCCCCTCGACTTTCTGTGATTCCCTACATCTCACCTTTCTTTGCAGACAAGCCATTTGAAATACACTTAACTTATTTCACAGCCAATAAGTCTTTGAAACAATGTGTATTTTTTAGAGAAATCTTCTTATAGAATTAGGCAGAAAATCTGACCTGCCATAGTTTTCCAAACAGCATAATTTCACTCTTCTCAATGATTAATCTGTTGTATTACACAACCTTGGAGTATTTAGCTTTATCAATGACATGTCCTTGAAAAATGTTTTAGAGATCCTACCAGTCTTTGAAAACATCCTTGTGCCTTGTTTCAGTTCCAGTTTTATGTATATTTTCTGCCTTGCACCCGATTATTCCTACATCTGATGGATGGCCTTGGGAATCTAATTCTGGTATTGATGGTTTTGGCTGATTGTCTCCCCTTGTAGCTGCTTTTTCATTACTGTGTAAATTTAGATCATGAGCTCATGTTTAGCTAAAGAGCTGACCTTGTAAGAGGCTTAGGTGTGAACGCTTGTAAGTTTCAGCAGAGAGTAGGCAAAGATTTATTTGTGTCCCTCCAAGGAGTGGCCCGCAAGGACCCAGTTTTCTACAAGTGTTGGTCCAATACTCCCTCTAGAGGCAGGGGACTCAGACAGGGCTGCTTTGCGGCCCCCGATCTGGGGCAGGGGCAGTGGGCGGCCTGTGACCCGGGCAGGAGCCTCTCCTTGTGTGTCCCAGGGACCCATCTGCCTGCGAACTTTGGTCACTTGGCAGGAAGATACTATGCCCAGACCTATGCTTAGCTTAGCAGCGCGGTATACTGCGCGGACATGTTCCACACACACTTCAAGTAAGAGGGCGGCCTGAGTGGAAAGGTGAGAGTTTGGGCAGCTGTGCAGACAGAGAAGGCGCCCTTTGGCCTGGGCCTAAAAGCTTGTGACACTCCACTGGGCCTGCCGGGCTCTGAGGGCCCTGCCCTGGGCCCCCTGCTGCCCTGCCATTTGTTCAGTCACAGCAGAGATGGCCACACCCACTCCCTCAGTGAGGGCAGTGTTCCAACCTCCCTCAGCCCCGGCCCCTCTCCGCAGGTTACCATGGACTACAGAGGCTGCATTCTGAGGCCAGGGCGTTCCGAGAATGCCAAGGGCAGACATGATGACCTTAAATGATTTCCTCTTGTGTCAGTGTTGGTAAACTTTAGGAGCTAGGAAATGGTCCACTTGACAGAAATGTTCAATTTTACTGGCATTTCATATATTCTCTGCTCTAACATTGTCCTGACTCTTTCTGTATATTCTTTACTTATGTTTTGGTTTTCCTTAATCAAAGTGTGTCTTTTAAATCTTTTCAAAGAAGATTCTTTGGACTTACTAAATCACCTGAATTTTATACGTTTTCTGTTGTATTAAGTTCTGCTCATATCTTTATTTATCTTTCTCTATGTTCTCAGGGTTTATTGTTTTCATCTTCTGATGTCAATTAAAACACTTGGTTATTCATTTTAATAAATCTTTTTACTTATAAAGATTTGAACTTTTGAAGATTCCAGCTTACTTGTACGTGTCTAAGGGTCAGGTCCTCTCCATTGTTGCTGGCCTAAGGCTTAGTTCACCATACAGCAATGTATATATTGACCTATTTTCCCCTCGACTTTCTGTGATTCCCTACATCTCACCTTTCTTTGCAGACAAGCCATTTGAAATACACTTAACTTATTTCACAGCCAATAAGTCTTTGAAATAATGTGTATTTTTTAGAGAAATCTTCTTATAGAATTAGGCAGAAAATCTGACCTGCCATAGTTTTCCAAACAGCATAATTTCACTCTTCTCAATGATTAATCTGTTGTATTACACAACCTTGGAGTATTTAGCTTTATCAATGACATGTCCTTGAAAAATGTTTTAGAGATCCTACCAGTCTTTGAAAACATCCTTGTGCCTTGTTTCAGTTCCAGTTTTATGTATATTTTCTGCCTTGCACCCGATTATTCCTACATCTGATGGATGGCCTTGGGAATCTAATTCTGGTATTGATGGTTTTGGCTGATTGTCTCCCCTTGTAGCTGCTTTTTCATTACTGTGTAAATTTAGATCATGAGCTCATGTTTAGCTAAACAGCTGACCTTGTAAGAGGCTTAGGTGTGAACGCTTGTAAGTTTCAGCAGAGAGTAGGCAAAGATTTATTTGTGTCCCTCCAATGAGTGGCCCGCAAGGACCCCGTTTTCTACAAGTGTTGGTCCAATACTCCCTCTAGAGGCAGGGGACTCAGACAGGGCTGCTTTGCGGCCCCCGATCTGGGGCAGGGGCAGTGGGCGGCCTGTGACCCGGGCAGGAGCCTCTCCTTGTGTGTCCCAGGGACCCATCTTCCTGCGGACTTTGGTCACCTGGCAGGAAGCTACGATGCCCAGACCTATGCTTAGCTGTGCAGCGCGGTATACTGCGCGGACATGTTCCACACACACTTCAAGTAAGAGGGCGGCCTGAGTGGAAAGGTGAGAGTTTGGGCAGCTGTGCAGACAAAGAAGGCGCCCTTTGGCCTGGGCCTAAAAGCTTGTGACACTCCACTGGGCCTGCCGGGCTCTGAGGGCCCTGCCCTGGGCCCCCTGCTCCCCTGCCCTTTGTTCAGTCACAGCAGAGATGACCACACCCACTCCCTCAGTGAGGGCAGTGTTCCAACCTCCCTCAGCCCCGCCCCCTCTCCGCAGGTTACCATGGACTACAGAGGCTGCATTCTGAGTCCAGGGCGTTCCGAGAATGCCAAGGGCAGACATGATGACCTTAAATGATTTCCTCTTGTGTCAGTGTTGGTAAACTTTAGGAGCTAGGAAATGGTCCACTTGACAGAAATGTTCAAATTTACTGGCATTTCATATATTCTCTGCTCTAACATTGTCCTGACTCTTTCTGTATATTCTTTACTTATGTTTTGGTTTTCCTTAATCAAAGTGTGTCTTTTAAATCTTTTCAAAGAAGATTCTTTGGACTTACTAAATCACCTGAATTTTATACGTTTTCTGTTGTATTAAGTTCTGCTCATATCTTTATTTATCTTTCTCTATGTTCTCAGGGTTTATTGTTTTCATCTTCTGATGTCAATTAAAACACTTGGTTATTCATTTTAATAAATCTTTTTACTTATAAAGATTTGAACTTTTGAGGATTCCAGCTTACTTGTACGTGTCTAAGGGTCAGGTCCTCTCCATTGTTGCTGGCCTAAGGCTTAGTTCACCATACAGCAATGTATATATTGACCTATTTTCCCCTCGACTTTCTGTGATTCCCTACATCTCATCTTTCTTTGCAGACAAGCCATTTGAAATACCCTTAACTTATTTCACAGCCAATAAGTCTTTGAAATAATGTGTATTTTTTAGAGAAATCTTCTTATAGAATTAGGCAGAAAATCTGACCTGCCATAGTTTTCAAAACAGCATAATTTCACGCTTCTCAATGATTAATCTGTTGTATTACACAACCTTGGAGTATTTAGCTTTATCAATGACATGTCCTTGAAAAATGTTTTAGAGATCCTACCAGTCTTTGAAAACATCCTTGTGCCTTGTTTCAGTTCCAGTTTTATGTATATTTTCTGCCTTGCACCCGATTATTCCTACATCTGATGGATGGCCTTGGGAATCTAATTCTGGTATTGATGGTTTTGGCTGATTGTCTCCCCTTGTAGCTGCTTTCTTCAATATTGTGAAAATTTAGATCATGAGCTCATGTTTAGCTAAACAGCTGACCTTGTAAGAGGCTTAGGTATGAACGCTCGTAAGTTTCAGCAGAAAGTCGGCAAAGATTTATGTTTGTCCCTCCAATGAGTGGCCCGGAGGACCCCGTTTTCTACAAGTGTTGGTCCAATACTCCCTCTAGAGGCAGGGGACTCAGACAGGGCTGCTTTGCGGCCCCCGATCTGGGGCAGGGGCAGTGGGCGGCCTGTGACCCGGGCAGGAGCCTCTCCGCATGTGTCCCAGGGACCCATCTGCCTGCGAACTTCGGTCACCTGGCAGGAAGCTACGATGCCCAGACCTATGCTTAGCTTTGCAGCGCGGTATACTGCGCGGACACGTTCCACACACACTTCAAGTAAGAGGGCGGCCTGAGTGGAAAGGTGAGAGTTTGGGCAGCTGTGCAGACAAAGAAGTTGCCCTTTGGCCTGGGCCTAAAAGCTTGTGACACTCCACTGGGCCTGCCGGGCTCTGAGGGCCCTGCCCTGGGCCCCCTGCTCCCCTGCCCTTTGTTCAGTCACAGCAGAGATGGCCACACCCACTCCCTCAGTGAGGGCAGTGTTCCAACCTCCCTCAGCCCCGCCCCCTCTCCGCAGGTTACCATGGACTACAGAGGCTGCATTCTGAGGCCAGGGCGTTCCGAGAATGCCAAGGGCAGACATGATGACCTTAAATGATTTCCTCTTGTGTCAGTGTTGGTAAACTTTAGGAGCTAGGAAATGGTCCACTTGACAGAAATGTTCAAATTTACTGGCATTTCATATATTCTCTGCTCTAACATTGTCCTGACTCTTTCTGTATATTCTTTACTTATGTTTTGGTTTTCCTTAATCAAAGTGTGTCTTTTAAATCTTTTCAAAGAAGATTCTTTGGACTTACTAAATCACCTGAATTTTATACGTTTTCTGTTGTATTAAGTTCTGCTCATATCTTTATTTATCTTTTCTCTATGTTCTCAGGGTTTATTGTTTTCATCTTCTGATGTCAATTAAAACACTTGGTTATTGATTTTAATAAATCTTTTTACTTATAAAGATTTGAACTTTTGAAGATTCCATCTTACTTGTACTTGTCTAAGGGTCAGGTCCTCTCCATTGTTGCTGGCCTAAGGCTTAGTTCACCATACAGCAATGTATATATTGACCTATTTTCCCCTCGACTTTCTGTGATTCCCTACATCTCACCTTTCTTTGCAGACAAGCCATTTGAAATACCCTTAACTTATTTCACAGCCAATAAGTCTTTGAAATAATGTGTATTTTTTAGAGAAATCTTCTTATATAATTAGGCAGAAAATCTGACCTGCCATAGTTTTCAAAACAGCATAATTTAACTCTTCTCATTGATTAATCTGTTGTATTACACAACCTTGGAGTATTTAGCTTTATCAATGACATGTCCTTTAAAAATGTTTTAGAGATCCTACCAGTCTTTGAAAACATCCTTGTGCCTTGTTTCAGTTCCAGTGTTATGTATATTTTCTGCCTTGCACCCGATTATTCCTACATCTGATGGATGGCCTTGGGAATCTAATTCTGGTATTGATGGTTTTGGCTGATTGTCTCCCCTTGTAGCTGCTTTCTTCATTACTGTGTAAATTTAGATCATGAGCTCATGTTTAGCTAAACAGCTGACCTTGTAAGAGGCTTAGGTGTGAACGCTCGTAAGTTTCAGCACAGAGTCGGCAAAGATTTATTTGTGTCCCTCCAATGAGTGGCCCGCAAGGACCCCGTTTTCTACAAGTGTTGGTCCAATACTCCCTCTAGAGGCAGGGGACTCAGACAGGGCTGCTTTGCGGCCCCCGATCTGGGGCAGGGGCAGTGGGCGGCCTGTGACCCGGGCAGGAGCCTCTCCGCGTGTGTCCCAAGGACCCATCTGCCTGCGAACTTCGGTCACTTGGCAGGAAGCTACGATGTCCAGACCTATGCTTATCTGTACAGCGCGGTGTACTGCGCGGACACGTTCCACACACACTTCAAGTAAGAGGGCGGCCTGAGTGGAAAGGTGAGAGTTTGGGCATCTGTGCAGACAAAGAAGGCGCCCTTTGGCCTGGGCCTAAAAGCTTGTGACACTCCACTGGGCCTGCCGGGATCTGAGGGCCCTGCCCTGGGCCCCCTGCTCCCCTGCCCTTTGTTCAGTCACAGCAGAGATGGCCACACCCACTCCCTCAGTGAGGGCAGTGTTCCAACCTCCCTCAGCCCCGCCCCCTCTCCGCAGGTTACCATGGACTACAGAGGCTGCATTCTGAGGCCAGGGCGTTCCGAGAATGCCAAGGGCAGACATGATGACCTTAAATGATTTCCTCTTGTGTCAGTGTTGGTAAACTTTAGGAGCTAGGAAATGGTCCACTTTACAAAAATGTTCAAATTTACTGGCATTTCATATATTCTCTGCTCTAACATTGTCCTGACTCTTTCTGTATATTCTTTACTTATGTTTTGGTTTTCCTTAATCAAAGTGTGTCTTTTAAATCTTTTCAAAGAAGATTCTTTGGACTTACTAAATCACCTGAATTTTATACGTTTTCTGTTGTATTAAGTTCTGCTCATATCTTTATTTATCTTTTCTCCATGTTCTCAGGGTTTATTGTTTTCATCTTCTGATGTCAATTAAAACACTTGGTTATTGATTTTAATAAATCTTTTTACTTATAAAGATTTGAACTTTTGAAGATTCCAGCTTACTTGTACGTGTCTAAGGGTCAGGACCTCTCCATTGTTGCTGGCCTAAGGTTTAGTTCACCATACAGCAATGTATATATTGACCTATTTTCCCCTCGACTTTCTGTGATTCCCTACATCTCACCTTTCTTTGCAGACAAGACATTTGAAATACCCTTAACTTATTTCACAGCCAATAAGTCTTTGAAACAATGTGTATTTTTTAGAGAAATCTTCTTATATAATTAGGCAGAAAATCTGACCTGCCATAGTTTTCAAAACAGCATAATTTCACTCTTCTCAATGATTAATCTGTTGTATTACACAACCTTGGAGTATTTAGCTTTATCAATGACATGTCCTTGAAAAATGTTTGAGAGATCCTACCAGTCTTTGAAAACATCCTTGTGCCTTGTTTCAGTTCCAGTTTTATGTATATTTTCTGCCTTGCACACGATTATTCCTACATCTGATGGATGGCCTTGGGAATCTAATTCTGGTATTGATGGTTTTGGCTGATTGTCTCCCCTTGTAGTTGCTTTCTTCATTATTGTGTAAATTTAGATCATGAGCTCATGTTTAGCTAAACAGCTGACCTTGTAAGAGGCTTAGGTGTGAACGCTCGTAAGTTTCAGCAGAGAGTCAGCAAAGATTTATTTGTGTCCCTCCAATGAGTGGACCGCAAGGACCCCGTTTTTTACAAGTGCTGGTCCAATACTCCCTCTAGAGGCAGGGGATTCACACAGGGTTGCTTTGCGTCCCCCGATCTGGGGCAGGGGCAGTGGGCGGCCTGTGACCCGGGCAGGAGCCTCTCCGCGTGTGTCCCAGGGACCCATCTGCCTGCGAACTTCGGTCACCTTGCAGGAAGCTACGATGCCCAGAACTATGCTTAGCTGTGCAGCGCGGTGTACTGCGCAGACACGTTCCACACACACTTCAAGTAAGAGGGCGGCCTGAGTGGAAAGGTGAGAGTTTGGGCAGCTGTGCAGACAAAGAAGGCGCCCTTTGGCCTGGGCCTAAAAGCTTGTGACACTCCACTGGGCCTGCCGGGATCTGAGGGCCCTGCCCTGGGCCCCCTGCTCCCCTGCCCTTTGTTCAGTCACAGCAGAGATGGCCACACCCACTCCCTCAGTGAGGGCAGTGTTCCAACCTCCCTCAGCCCCGCCCCCTCTCCGCAGGTTGCCATGGACTACAGAGGCTGCATTCTGAGGCCAGGGCGTTCCGAGAATGCCAAGGGCAGACATGATGACCTTAAATGATTTCCTCTTGTGTCAGTGTTGGTAAACCTTAGGAGCTAGGAAATGGTCCACTTTACAGAAATGTTCAAATTTACTGGCATTTCATATATTCTCTGCTCTAACATTGTCCTGACTCTTTCTGTATAATCTTTACTTATGTTTTGGTTTTCCTTAATCAAAGTGTGTCTTTTAATTCTTTTCAAAGGAGATTCTTTGGACTTACTAAATCACCTGAATTTTATACGTTTTCTGTTGTATTAAGTTCTGCTCATATCTTTATTTATCTTTTCTCTATATTCTCAGGGTTTATTGTTTTCATCTTCTGATGTCAATTAAAACACTTGGTTATTCATTTTAATAAATCTTTTTACTTATAAAGATTTGAACTTTTGAAGATTCCAGCTTACTTGTACGTGTCTAAGGGTCAGGTCCTCTCCATTGTTGCTGGCCTAAGGCTTAGTTCACCATACAGCAATGTATATATTGACCTATTTTCCCCTCGACTTTCTGTGATTCCCTACATCTCACCTTTCTTGGAAGACAAGCCATTTGAAATACCCTTAACTTATTTCACAGCCAATAAGTCTTTGAAATAATGTGTATTTTTTAGAGAAATCTTCTTATATAATTAGGCAGAAAATCTGACCTGCCATAGTTTTCAAAACAGCATAATTTCACTCTTCTCAATGATTAATCTGTTGTATTACACAACCTTGGAGTATTTAGCTTTATCAATGACATGTCCTTGAAAAATGTTTTAGAGAACCTACCAGTCTTTGAAAACATCCTTGTGCCTTGTTTCAGTTCCAGTTTTATGTATATTTTCTGCCTTGCACCCGATTATTCCTACATCTGATGGATGGCCTTGGGAATCTAATTCTGGTATTGATGGTTTTGGCTGATTGTCTCCCCTTGTAGCTGCTTTCTTCAATATTGTGTAAATTTAGATCATGAGCTCATGTTTAGCTAAACAGCTGACCTTGTAAGAGGCTTAGGTGTGAACGCTTGTAAGTTTCAGCAGAAAGTCGGCAAAGATTTATTTGTGTCCCTCCAATGAGTGGCCGGCAAGGACCCCGTTTTCTACGAGTGTTGGTCCAATACTCCCTCTAGAGGCAGGGGACTCAGACAGGGGTGCTTTGCGGCTCCCGATCTGGGGCAGGGGCAATGGGCGGCCTGTGACCCGGGCAGGAGCCTCTCCGCGTGTGTCCCAGGGACCCATCTGCCTGCGAACTTCGGTCACCTGGCAGGAAGCTACGATGCCCAGACCTATGCTTAGCTGTGCAGCGCGGTATACTGCACGGACACGTTCCACACACACTTCAAGTAAGAGGGCGGCCTGAGTGGAAAGGTGAGAGTTTGGGCAGCTGTGCAGACAAATAAGGCGCCCTTTGGCCTGGGCCTAAAAGCTTGTGACACTCCACTGGGCCTGCCGGGCTCTGAGGGCCCTGCCCTGGGCCCCCTGCTTCCCTGCCCTTTGTTCAGTCACAGCAGAAATGGCCACACCCACTCCCTCAGTGAGGGCAGTGTTCCAACCTCCCTCAGCCCCGCCCCCTCTCCGCAGGTTACCATGGACTACAGAGGCTGCATTCTGAGGCCAGGGCGTTCCGAGAATGCCAAGGGCAGACATGCTGACCTTAAATGATTTCCTCTTGTGTCAGTGTTGGTAAACTTTAGGAGCTAGGAAATGGTCCACTTTACAGAAATGTTCAAATTTACTGGCATTTCATATATTCTCTGCTCTAACATTGTCCTGACTCTTTCTGTATATTCTTTACTTATGTTTTGGTTTTCCTTAATCAAAGTGTGTCTTTTAAATCTTTTCAAAGATTCTTTGGACTTACTAAATCACCTGAATTTTATACGTTTTCTGTTGTATTAAGTTCTGCTCATATCTTTATTTATCTTTTCTCCATGTTCTCAGGGTTTATTGTTTTCATCTTCTGATGTCAATTAAAACACTTGGTTATTCATTTTAATAAATCTTTTTACTTATAAAGATTTGAACTTTTGAAGATTCCAGCTTACTTGTTCGTGTCTAAGGGTCAGGTCCTCTCCATTGTTGCTGGCCTAAGGCTTAGTTCACCATACAGCAATGTATATATTGACCTATTTTCCCCTCGACTTTCTGTGATTCCCTACATCTCACCTTTCTTTGCAGACAAGCCATTTGAAATACCCTTAACTTATTTCACAGCCAATAAGTCTTTGAAATAATGTGTATTTTTTAGAGAAATCTTCTTATAGAATTAGGCAGAAAATCTGACCTGCCATAGTTTTCAAAACAGCATAATTTCACTCTTCTCAATGATTAATCTGTTGTATTACACAACCTTGGAGTATTTAGCTTTATCAATGACATGTCCTTGAAAAATGTTTTAGAGATCCTACCAGTCTTTGAAAACATCCTTGTGCCTTGTTTCAGTTCCAGTTTTATGTATATTTTCTGCCTTGCACCCGATTATTCCTACATCTGATGGATGGCCTTGGGAATCTAATTCTGGTATTGATGGTTTTGGCTGATTGTCACCCCTTGTAGCTACTTTCTTCATTATTGTGTAAATTTAGATCATGTGCTCATGTTTAGCTAAACAGCTGACCTTGTAAGAGGCTTAGGTGTGAACGCTCGTAAGTTTCAGCAGAAAGTCGGCAAAGATTTATTTGTGTCCCTCCAATGAGTGGCCCGCAAGGACCCCGTTTTCTACAAGTGTTGGTCCAATACTCCCTCTAGAGGCAGGGGATTCAGACCGGGTTGCTTGGCGGCCCCCAATCTGGGGCAGGGGCAGTGGGCGGCCTGTGACCCGGGCAGGAGCCCCTCCGTGTGTGTCCCAGGGACCCATCTGCCTGCGAACTTCGGTCTCCTTGCAGGAAGCTACGATGCCCAGACCTATGCTTAGCTGTGCAGCACGGTATACTGCACGGACACGTTCCAAACACACTTAAAGTAAGAGGGCGGCCTGAGTGGAAAGGTGAGAGTTTGGGCAGCTGTGCAGACAAAGAAGGCGCCCTTTGGCCTGGGCCTAAAAACTTGTGACACTCCACTGGGACTGCCGGGCTCTGAGGGCCCTGGCCTGGGCCCCCTGCTCCCCTGCCCTTTGTTCAGTCACAGCAGAGATGGCCACACCCACTCCCTCAGTGAGGGCAGTGTTCCAACCTCCCTCAGCCCCGCCCCCTCTCCGCACGTTACCAAGGACTACTGAGGCTGCATTCTGAGGCCAGGGCATTCCGAGAATGCCAAGGGCAGACATGATGACCTTAAATGATTTCCTCTTGTGTCAGTGTTGGTAAACTTTAGGAGCTAGGAAATGGTCCACTTTACAGAAATGTTCAAATTTACTGGCATTTCATATATTCTCTGCTCTAACATTGTCCTGACTCTTTCTGTTTATTCTTTACTTATGTTTTGGTTTTCCTTAATCAAAGTGTGTCTTTTACATGTTTTCAAAGAAGATTCTTTGGACTTACTAAATGACCTGAATTTTATACGTTTTCTGTTGGATTAAGTTCTGCTCATATCTTTATTTATCTTTTCTCCATGTTCTCAGGTTTATTGTTTTCATCTTCTGATGTCAATTAAAACACATGGTTATTCATTTTAATAAATCTTTTTACTTATAAAGATTTGAACTTTTGAAGATTCCAGCTTACTTGTTCGTGTCTAAGGGTCAGGTCCTCTCCATTGTTGCTGGACTAAGGCTTAGTTCACCATACAGCAATGTATATATTGACCTATTTTCCCCTCGACTTTCTGTGATTCCCTACATCTCACCTTTCTTTGCAGACAAGCCATTTGAAACACCCTTAACTTATTTCACAGCCAATAAGTCTTTGAAATAATGTGTATTTTTTAGAGAAATCTTCTTATATAATTAGGCAGAAAATCTGACCTGCCATAGTTTTCAAAACAGCATAATTTCACTCTTCTCAATGATTAATCTGTTGTATTACACAACCTTGGAGTATTTAGCTTTATCAATGACATGTCCTTGAAAAATGTTTTAGAGATCTTACCAGTCTTTGAAAACATCCTTGTGCCTTGTTTCAGTTCCAGTTTTATATATATTTTCTGCCTTGCACCCGATTATTCCTACATCTGATGGATGGCCTTGGGAATCTAATTCTGGTATTGATGGTTTTGGCTGATTGTCTCCCCTTGTAGCTGCTTTCTTCAATATTGTGTAAATTTAGATCATGAGCTCATGTTTAGATAAACAGCTGACCTTGTAAGAGGCTTAGGTGTGTACGCTCGTAAGTTTCAGCAGAAAGTCGGCAAAGATTTATTTGTGTCCCTCCAATGAGTGGCCCGCAAGGACCCCGTTTTCTACAAGTGTTGGTCCAATACTCCCTCTAGAGGCAGAGGACTCAGACAGGGCTGCTTTGCGGCCCCCGATCTGGGCCAGGGGCCGTGGGCGGCCTGTGACCCGGGCAGGAGCCCCTCCTCGTGTGTCCCAGGCACCCATCTGCCTGCGATCTTCGGTCACCTGGCAGGAAGCTACGATGCCCAGAACTATGCTTAGCTGTGCAGCGCGGTGTACTCCGCGGACACGTTCCACACACACTTCAAGTAAGAGGGCGGCCTGAGTGGAAAGGTGAGAGTATGGGCAGCTGTGCAGACAAAGAAGGCACCCTTTGGCCTGGGCCTAAAATCTTGTGACACTCCACTGGGCCTGCCGGGCTCTGAGGGCCCTGCCCTGGGCCCCCTGCTCCCCTGCCCTTTGTTCAGTCACTGCAGAGATGGCCACACCCACTCCCTCTGTGAGGGCAGTGTTCCAACCTCCCTCAGCCCCGCCCCCTCTCCGCAGGTTACCATGGACTACAGAGGCTGCATTCTGAGGCCAGGGCGTTCTGAGAATGCCATGGGCAGACATGATGACCTTAAATGATTTCCTCTTGTGTCAGTGTTGGTAAACTTTAGGAGCTAGGAAATGGTCCACTTGACAGAAATGTTCAAATTTACTGGCATTTCATATATTCTCTGCTCTAACTTTGTCCTGACTCTTTCTGTATATTCTTTACTTATGTTTTGGTTTTCCTTAATCAAAGTGTGTCTTTTAAATCTTTTCAAAGAAGATTCTTTGGACTTACTAAATCACCTGAATTTTATTCGTTTTCTGTTGTATTAAGTTCTGCTCATATCTTTATTTATCTTTTCTCTATGTTCTCAGGGTTTATTGTTTTCATCTTCTGATGTCAATTAAAACACTTGGTTATTCATTTTAATAAATCTTTTTACTTATAAAGATTTGAACTTTTGAAGATTCCAGCTTACTTGTACGTGTCTAAGGGTCAGGTCCTCTCCATTGTTGCTGGCCTAAGGCTTAGTTCACCATACAGCAATGTATATATTGACCTATTTTCCCCTCGACTTTCTGTGATTCCCTACATCTCACCTTTCTTGGCAGACAAGCCATTTGAAATACCCTTAACTTATTTCACAGCCAATAAGTCTTTGAAATAATGTGTATTTTTTAGAGAAATCTTCTTATATAATTAGGCAGAAAATCTGACCTGCCATAGTTTTCAAAACAGCATAATTTCACTCTTCTCAATGATTAATCTGTTGTATTACACAACCTTGGAGTATTTAGCTTTATCAATGACATGTCCTTGAAAAATGTTTTAGAGATCCTACCAGTCTTTGAAAACATCTTTGTGCCTTGTTTCAGTTCCAGTTTTATGTATATTTTCTGCCTTGCACCCGATTATTCCTACATCTGATGGATGACCTTGGGAATCTAATTCTGGTATTGATGGTTTTGGCTGATTGTCTCCCCTTGTAGCTGCTTTCTTCAATATTGTGTAAATTTAGATCATGAGCTCATGTTTAGCTAAACAGCTGACCTTGTAAGAGGCTTAGGTGTGAACGCTCGTAAGTTTCAGCAGAAAGTCGGCAAAGATTTATTTGTGTCCCTCCAATGAGTGGCCCGCAAGGACCCCGTTTTCTACAAGTGTTGGTCCAATACTCCCTCTAGAGGCAGGGGACTCAGACAGGGCTGCTTTGCGGCCCCCGATCTGGGGCAGGGGCCATGGGCGGCCTGTGACCCGGGCCGGAGCCTCTCCGCGTGTGTCCCAGGGACCCATCTGCCTGCGAACTTTGGTCACCTGGCAGGAAGCTACGATGCCCAGAACTATGCTTAGCTGTGCAGCGCGGTGTACTGCGCGGACACGTTCCACACACACTTCAAGTAAGAGGGCGGCCTGAGTGGAAAGGTGAGAGTTTGGGCAGCTGTGCAGACAAATAAGGCGCCCTTTGGCCTGGGCCTAAAAGCTTGTGACACTCCACTGGGCCTGCCGGGCTCTGAGGGCCCTGCCCTGGGCCCCCTGCTTCCCTGCCCTTTGTTCAGTCACAGCAGAAATGGCCACACCCACTCCCTCAGTGAGGGCAGTGTTCCAACCTCCCTCAGCCCCGCCCCCTCTCCGCAGGTTACCATGGACTACAGAGGCTGCATTCTGAGGCCAGGGCGTTCCGAGAATGCCAAGGGCAGACATGCTGACCTTAAATGATTTCCTCTTGTGTCAGTGTTGGTAAACTTTAGGAGCTAGGAAATGGTCCACTTTACAGAAATGTTCAAATTTACTGGCATTTCATATATTCTCTGCTCTAACATTGTCCTGACTCTTTCTGTATATTCTTTACTTATGTTTTGGTTTTCCTTAATCAAAGTGTGTCTTTTAAATCTTTTCAAAGATTCTTTGGACTTACTAAATCACCTGAATTTTATACGTTTTCTGTTGTATTAAGTTCTGCTCATATCTTTATTTATCTTTTCTCCATGTTCTCAGGGTTTATTGTTTTCATCTTCTGATGTCAATTAAAACACTTGGTTATTCATTTTAATAAATCTTTTTACTTATAAAGATTTGAACTTTTGAAGATTCCAGCTTACTTGTTCGTGTCTAAGGGTCAGGTCCTCTCCATTGTTGCTGGCCTAAGGCTTAGTTCACCATACAGCAATGTATATATTGACCTATTTTCCCCTCGACTTTCTGTGATTCCCTACATCTCACCTTTCTTTGCAGACAAGCCATTTGAAATACCCTTAACTTATTTCACAGCCAATAAGTCTTTGAAATAATGTGTATTTTTTAGAGAAATCTTCTTATAGAATTAGGCAGAAAATCTGACCTGCCATAGTTTTCAAAACAGCATAATTTCACTCTTCTCAATGATTAATCTGTTGTATTACACAACCTTGGAGTATTTAGCTTTATCAATGACATGTCCTTGAAAAATGTTTTAGAGATCCTACCAGTCTTTGAAAACATCCTTGTGCCTTGTTTCAGTTCCAGTTTTATGTATATTTTCTGCCTTGCACCCGATTATTCCTACATCTGATGGATGGCCTTGGGAATCTAATTCTGGTATTGATGGTTTTGGCTGATTGTCACCCCTTGTAGCTACTTTCTTCATTATTGTGTAAATTTAGATCATGTGCTCATGTTTAGCTAAACAGCTGACCTTGTAAGAGGCTTAGGTGTGAACGCTCGTAAGTTTCAGCAGAAAGTCGGCAAAGATTTATTTGTGTCCCTCCAATGAGTGGCCCGCAAGGACCCCGTTTTCTACAAGTGTTGGTCCAATACTCCCTCTAGAGGCAGGGGATTCAGACCGGGTTGCTTGGCGGCCCCCAATCTGGGGCAGGGGCAGTGGGCGGCCTGTGACCCGGGCAGGAGCCCCTCCGTGTGTGTCCCAGGGACCCATCTGCCTGCGAACTTCGGTCTCCTTGCAGGAAGCTACGATGCCCAGACCTATGCTTAGCTGTGCAGCACGGTATACTGCACGGACACGTTCCAAACACACTTAAAGTAAGAGGGCGGCCTGAGTGGAAAGGTGAGAGTTTGGGCAGCTGTGCAGACAAAGAAGGCGCCCTTTGGCCTGGGCCTAAAAACTTGTGACACTCCACTGGGACTGCCGGGCTCTGAGGGCCCTGGCCTGGGCCCCCTGCTCCCCTGCCCTTTGTTCAGTCACAGCAGAGATGGCCACACCCACTCCCTCAGTGAGGGCAGTGTTCCAACCTCCCTCAGCCCCGCCCCCTCTCCGCACGTTACCAAGGACTACTGAGGCTGCATTCTGAGGCCAGGGCATTCCGAGAATGCCAAGGGCAGACATGATGACCTTAAATGATTTCCTCTTGTGTCAGTGTTGGTAAACTTTAGGAGCTAGGAAATGGTCCACTTTACAGAAATGTTCAAATTTACTGGCATTTCATATATTCTCTGCTCTAACATTGTCCTGACTCTTTCTGTTTATTCTTTACTTATGTTTTGGTTTTCCTTAATCAAAGTGTGTCTTTTACATGTTTTCAAAGAAGATTCTTTGGACTTACTAAATGACCTGAATTTTATACGTTTTCTGTTGGATTAAGTTCTGCTCATATCTTTATTTATCTTTTCTCCATGTTCTCAGGTTTATTGTTTTCATCTTCTGATGTCAATTAAAACACATGGTTATTCATTTTAATAAATCTTTTTACTTATAAAGATTTGAACTTTTGAAGATTCCAGCTTACTTGTTCGTGTCTAAGGGTCAGGTCCTCTCCATTGTTGCTGGACTAAGGCTTAGTTCACCATACAGCAATGTATATATTGACCTATTTTCCCCTCGACTTTCTGTGATTCCCTACATCTCACCTTTCTTTGCAGACAAGCCATTTGAAACACCCTTAACTTATTTCACAGCCAATAAGTCTTTGAAATAATGTGTATTTTTTAGAGAAATCTTCTTATATAATTAGGCAGAAAATCTGACCTGCCATAGTTTTCAAAACAGCATAATTTCACTCTTCTCAATGATTAATCTGTTGTATTACACAACCTTGGAGTATTTAGCTTTATCAATGACATGTCCTTGAAAAATGTTTTAGAGATCTTACCAGTCTTTGAAAACATCCTTGTGCCTTGTTTCAGTTCCAGTTTTATATATATTTTCTGCCTTGCACCCGATTATTCCTACATCTGATGGATGGCCTTGGGAATCTAATTCTGGTATTGATGGTTTTGGCTGATTGTCTCCCCTTGTAGCTGCTTTCTTCAATATTGTGTAAATTTAGATCATGAGCTCATGTTTAGATAAACAGCTGACCTTGTAAGAGGCTTAGGTGTGAACGCTCGTAAGTTTCAGCAGAAAGTCGGCAAAGATTTATTTGTGTCCCTCCAATGAGTGGCCCGCAAGGACCCCGTTTTCTACAAGTGTTGGTCCAATACTCCCTCTAGAGGCAGAGGACTCAGACAGGGCTGCTTTGCGGCCCCCGATCTGGGCCAGGGGCCGTGGGCGGCCTGTGACCCGGGCAGGAGCCCCTCCTCGTGTGTCCCAGGCACCCATCTGCCTGCGATCTTCGGTCACCTGGCAGGAAGCTACGATGCCCAGAACTATGCTTAGCTGTGCAGCGCGGTGTACTCCGCGGACACGTTCCACACACACTTCAAGTAAGAGGGCGGCCTGAGTGGAAAGGTGAGAGTATGGGCAGCTGTGCAGACAAAGAAGGCACCCTTTGGCCTGGGCCTAAAATCTTGTGACACTCCACTGGGCCTGCCGGGCTCTGAGGGCCCTGCCCTGGGCCCCCTGCTCCCCTGCCCTTTGTTCAGTCACTGCAGAGATGGCCACACCCACTCCCTCTGTGAGGGCAGTGTTCCAACCTCCCTCAGCCCCGCCCCCTCTCCGCAGGTTACCATGGACTACAGAGGCTGCATTCTGAGGCCAGGGCGTTCTGAGAATGCCATGGGCAGACATGATGACCTTAAATGATTTCCTCTTGTGTCAGTGTTGGTAAACTTTAGGAGCTAGGAAATGGTCCACTTGACAGAAATGTTCAAATTTACTGGCATTTCATATATTCTCTGCTCTAACTTTGTCCTGACTCTTTCTGTATATTCTTTACTTATGTTTTGGTTTTCCTTAATCAAAGTGTGTCTTTTAAATCTTTTCAAAGAAGATTCTTTGGACTTACTAAATCACCTGAATTTTATTCGTTTTCTGTTGTATTAAGTTCTGCTCATATCTTTATTTATCTTTTCTCTATGTTCTCAGGGTTTATTGTTTTCATCTTCTGATGTCAATTAAAACACTTGGTTATTCATTTTAATAAATCTTTTTACTTATAAAGATTTGAACTTTTGAAGATTCCAGCTTACTTGTACGTGTCTAAGGGTCAGGTCCTCTCCATTGTTGCTGGCCTAAGGCTTAGTTCACCATACAGCAATGTATATATTGACCTATTTTCCCCTCGACTTTCTGTGATTCCCTACATCTCACCTTTCTTGGCAGACAAGCCATTTGAAATACCCTTAACTTATTTCACAGCCAATAAGTCTTTGAAATAATGTGTATTTTTTAGAGAAATCTTCTTATATAATTAGGCAGAAAATCTGACCTGCCATAGTTTTCAAAACAGCATAATTTCACTCTTCTCAATGATTAATCTGTTGTATTACACAACCTTGGAGTATTTAGCTTTATCAATGACATGTCCTTGAAAAATGTTTTAGAGATCCTACCAGTCTTTGAAAACATCCTTGTGCCTTGTTTCAGTTCCAGTTTTATGTATATTTTCTGCCTTGCACCCGATTATTCCTACATCTGATGGATGACCTTGGGAATCTAATTCTGGTATTGATGGTTTTGGCTGATTGTCTCCCCTTGTAGCTGCTTTCTTCAATATTGTGTAAATTTAGATCATGAGCTCATGTTTAGATAAACAGCTGACCTTGTAAGAGGCTTAGGTGTGAACGCTCGTAAGTTTCAGCAGAAAGTCGGCAAAGATTTATTTGTGTCCCTCCAATGAGTGGCCCGCAAGGACCCCGTTTTCTACAAGTGTTGGTCCAATACTCCCTCTAGAGGCAGGGGACTCAGACAGGGCTGCTTTGCGGCCCCCGATCTGGGGCAGGGGCCATGGGCGGCCTGTGACCCGGGCCGGAGCCTCTCCGCGTGTGTCCCAGGGACCCATCTGCCTGCGAACTTCGGTCACCTGGCAGGAAGCTACGATGCCCAGAACTATGCTTAGCTGTGCAGCGCGGTGTACTGCGCGGACACGTTCCACACACACTTCAAGTAAGAGGGCGGCCTGAGTGGAAAGGTGAGAGTTTGGGCAGCTGTGCAGACAAAGAAGGTGCCCTTTGGCCTGGGCCTAAAAGCTTGTGACACTCCACTGGGCCTGCCGGGCTCTGAGGGCCCTGGCCTGGGCCCCCTGCTCCCCTGCCCTTTGTTCAGTCACAGCAGAGATGGCCACACCCACTCCCTCAGTGTGGGCAGTGTTCCAACCTCCCTCAGCCCCGCCCCCTCTCCGCAGGTTACCATGGACTACAGAGGCTGCATTCTGAGGCCAGGGCGTTCCGAGAATGCCAAGGGCAGACATGATGACCTTAAATGATTTCCTCTTGTGTCAGTGTTGGTAAACTTTAGGAGCTAGGAAATGGTCCACTTTACAGAAATGTTCAAATTTACTGGCATTTCATATATTCTCTGCTCTAACATTGTCCTGACTCTTTCTGTTTATTCTTTACTTATGTTTTGGTTTTCCTTAATCAAAGTGTGTCTTTTACATGTTTTCAAAGAAGATTCTTTGGACTTACTAAATGACCTGAATTTTATACGTTTTCTGTTGGATTAAGTTCTGCTCATATCTTTATTTATCTTTTCTCCATGTTCTCAGGTTTATTGTTTTCATCTTCTGATGTCAATTAAAACACATGGTTATTCATTTTAATAAATCTTTTTACTTATAAAGATTTGAACTTTTGAAGATTCCAGCTTACTTGTTCGTGTCTAAGGGTCAGGTCCTCTCCATTGTTGCTGGACTAAGGCTTAGTTCACCATACAGCAATGTATATATTGACCTATTTTCCCCTCGACTTTCTGTGATTCCCTACATCTCACCTTTCTTTGCAGACAAGCCATTTGAAACACCCTTAACTTATTTCACAGCCAATAAGTCTTTGAAATAATGTGTATTTTTTAGAGAAATCTTCTTATATAATTAGGCAGAAAATCTGACCTGCCATAGTTTTCAAAACAGCATAATTTCACTCTTCTCAATGATTAATCTGTTGTATTACACAACCTTGGAGTATTTAGCTTTATCAATGACATGTCCTTGAAAAATGTTTTAGAGATCTTACCAGTCTTTGAAAACATCCTTGTGCCTTGTTTCAGTTCCAGTTTTATATATATTTTCTGCCTTGCACCCGATTATTCCTACATCTGATGGATGGCCTTGGGAATCTAATTCTGGTATTGATGGTTTTGGCTGATTGTCTCCCCTTGTAGCTGCTTTCTTCAATATTGTGTAAATTTAGATCATGAGCTCATGTTTAGATAAAGAGCTGACCTTGTAAGAGGCTTAGGTGTGAACGCTCGTAAGTTTCAGCAGAAAGTCGGCAAAGATTTATTTGTGTCCCTCCAATGAGTGGCCCGCAAGGACCCCGTTTTCTACAAGTGTTGGTCCAATACTCCCTCTAGAGGCAGAGGACTCAGACAGGGCTGCTTTGCGGCCCCCGATCTGGGCCAGGGGCCGTGGGCGGCCTGTGACCCGGGCAGGAGCCCCTCCTCGTGTGTCCCAGGCACCCATCTGCCTGCGATCTTCGGTCACCTGGCAGGAAGCTACGATGCCCAGAACTATGCTTAGCTGTGCAGCGCGGTGTACTCCGCGGACACGTTCCACACACACTTCAAGTAAGAGGGCGGCCTGAGTGGAAAGGTGAGAGTATGGGCAGCTGTGCAGACAAAGAAGGCACCCTTTGGCCTGGGCCTAAAATCTTGTGACACTCCACTGGGCCTGCCGGGCTCTGAGGGCCCTGCCCTGGGCCCCCTGCTCCCCTGCCCTTTGTTCAGTCACTGCAGAGATGGCCACACCCACTCCCTCTGTGAGGGCAGTGTTCCAACCTCCCTCAGCCCCGCCCCCTCTCCGCAGGTTACCATGGACTACAGAGGCTGCATTCTGAGGCCAGGGCGTTCTGAGAATGCCATGGGCAGACATGATGACCTTAAATGATTTCCTCTTGTGTCAGTGTTGGTAAACTTTAGGAGCTAGGAAATGGTCCACTTGACAGAAATGTTCAAATTTACTGGCATTTCATATATTCTCTGCTCTAACTTTGTCCTGACTCTTTCTGTATATTCTTTACTTATGTTTTGGTTTTCCTTAATCAAAGTGTGTCTTTTAAATCTTTTCAAAGAAGATTCTTTGGACTTACTAAATCACCTGAATTTTATTCGTTTTCTGTTGTATTAAGTTCTGCTCATATCTTTATTTATCTTTTCTCTATGTTCTCAGGGTTTATTGTTTTCATCTTCTGATGTCAATTAAAACACTTGGTTATTCATTTTAATAAATCTTTTTACTTATAAAGATTTGAACTTTTGAAGATTCCAGCTTACTTGTACGTGTCTAAGGGTCAGGTCCTCTCCATTGTTGCTGGCCTAAGGCTTAGTTCACCATACAGCAATGTATATATTGACCTATTTTCCCCTCGACTTTCTGTGATTCCCTACATCTCACCTTTCTTGGCAGACAAGCCATTTGAAATACCCTTAACTTATTTCACAGCCAATAAGTCTTTGAAATAATGTGTATTTTTTAGAGAAATCTTCTTATATAATTAGGCAGAAAATCTGACCTGCCATAGTTTTCAAAACAGCATAATTTCACTCTTCTCAATGATTAATCTGTTGTATTACACAACCTTGGAGTATTTAGCTTTATCAATGACATGTCCTTGAAAAATGTTTTAGAGATCCTACCAGTCTTTGAAAACATCCTTGTGCCTTGTTTCAGTTCCAGTTTTATGTATATTTTCTGCCTTGCACCCGATTATTCCTACATCTGATGGATGACCTTGGGAATCTAATTCTGGTATTGATGGTTTTGGCTGATTGTCTCCCCTTGTAGCTGCTTTCTTCAATATTGTGTAAATTTAGATCATGAGCTCATGTTTAGATAAACAGCTGACCTTGTAAGAGGCTTAGGTGTGAACGCTCGTAAGTTTCAGCAGAAAGTCGGCAAAGATTTATTTGTGTCCCTCCAATGAGTGGCCCGCAAGGACCCCGTTTTCTACAAGTGTTGGTCCAATACTCCCTCTAGAGGCAGGGGACTCAGACAGGGCTGCTTTGCGGCCCCCGATCTGGGGCAGGGGCCATGGGCGGCCTGTGACCCGGGCCGGAGCCTCTCCGCGTGTGTCCCAGGGACCCATCTGCCTGCGAACTTCGGTCACCTGGCAGGAAGCTACGATGCCCAGAACTATGCTTAGCTGTGCAGCGCGGTGTACTGCGCGGACACGTTCCACACACACTTCAAGTAAGAGGGCGGCCTGAGTGGAAAGGTGAGAGTTTGGGCAGCTGTGCAGACAAAGAAGGTGCCCTTTGGCCTGGGCCTAAAAGCTTGTGACACTCCACTGGGCCTGCCGGGCTCTGAGGGCCCTGGCCTGGGCCCCCTGCTCCCCTGCCCTTTGTTCAGTCACAGCAGAGATGGCCACACCCACTCCCTCAGTGTGGGCAGTGTTCCAACCTCCCTCAGCCCCGCCCCCTCTCCGCAGGTTACCATGGACTACAGAGGCTGCATTCTGAGGCCAGGGCGTTCCGAGAATGCCAAGGGCAGACATGATGACCTTAAATGATTTCCTCTTGTGTCAGTGTTGGTAAACTTTAGGAGCTAGGAAATGGTCCACTTTACAGAAATGTTCAAATTTACTGGCATTTCATATATTCTCTGCTCTAACATTGTCCTGACTCTTTCTGTTTATTCTTTACTTATGTTTTGGTTTTCCTTAATCAAAGTGTGTCTTTTACATGTTTTCAAAGAAGATTCTTTGGACTTACTAAATGACCTGAATTTTATACGTTTTCTGTTGGATTAAGTTCTGCTCATATCTTTATTTATCTTTTCTCCATGTTCTCAGGTTTATTGTTTTCATCTTCTGATGTCAATTAAAACACATGGTTATTCATTTTAATAAATCTTTTTACTTATAAAGATTTGAACTTTTGAAGATTCCAGCTTACTTGTTCGTGTCTAAGGGTCAGGTCCTCTCCATTGTTGCTGGACTAAGGCTTAGTTCACCATACAGCAATGTATATATTGACCTATTTTCCCCTCGACTTTCTGTGATTCCCTACATCTCACCTTTCTTTGCAGACAAGCCATTTGAAACACCCTTAACTTATTTCACAGCCAATAAGTCTTTGAAATAATGTGTATTTTTTAGAGAAATCTTCTTATATAATTAGGCAGAAAATCTGACCTGCCATAGTTTTCAAAACAGCATAATTTCACTCTTCTCAATGATTAATCTGTTGTATTACACAACCTTGGAGTATTTAGCTTTATCAATGACATGTCCTTGAAAAATGTTTTAGAGATCTTACCAGTCTTTGAAAACATCCTTGTGCCTTGTTTCAGTTCCAGTTTTATATATATTTTCTGCCTTGCACCCGATTATTCCTACATCTGATGGATGGCCTTGGGAATCTAATTCTGGTATTGATGGTTTTGGCTGATTGTCTCCCCTTGTAGCTGCTTTCTTCAATATTGTGTAAATTTAGATCATGAGCTCATGTTTAGATAAAGAGCTGACCTTGTAAGAGGCTTAGGTGTGAACGCTCGTAAGTTTCAGCAGAAAGTCGGCAAAGATTTATTTGTGTCCCTCCAATGAGTGGCCCGCAAGGACCCCGTTTTCTACAAGTGTTGGTCCAATACTCCCTCTAGAGGCAGAGGACTCAGACAGGGCTGCTTTGCGGCCCCCGATCTGGGCCAGGGGCCGTGGGCGGCCTGTGACCCGGGCAGGAGCCCCTCCTCGTGTGTCCCAGGCACCCATCTGCCTGCGATCTTCGGTCACCTGGCAGGAAGCTACGATGCCCAGAACTATGCTTAGCTGTGCAGCGCGGTGTACTCCGCGGACACGTTCCACACACACTTCAAGTAAGAGGGCGGCCTGAGTGGAAAGGTGAGAGTATGGGCAGCTGTGCAGACAAAGAAGGCACCCTTTGGCCTGGGCCTAAAATCTTGTGACACTCCACTGGGCCTTCCGGGCTCTGAGGGCCCTGCCCTGGGCCCCCTGCTCCCCTGCCCTTTGTTCAGTCACTGCAGAGATGGCCACACCCACTCCCTCTGTGAGGGCAGTGTTCCAACCTCCCTCAGCCCCGCCCCCTCTCCGCAGGTTACCATGGACTACAGAGGCTGCATTCTGAGGCCAGGGCGTTCTGAGAATGCCATGGGCAGACATGATGACCTTAAATGATTTCCTCTTGTGTCAGTGTTGGTAAACTTTAGGAGCTAGGAAATGGTCCACTTGACAGAAATGTTCAAATTTACTGGCATTTCATATATTCTCTGCTCTAACTTTGTCCTGACTCTTTCTGTATATTCTTTACTTATGTTTTGGTTTTCCTTAATCAAAGTGTGTCTTTTAAATCTTTTCAAAGAAGATTCTTTGGACTTACTAAATCACCTGAATTTTATTCGTTTTCTGTTGTATTAAGTTCTGCTCATATCTTTATTTATCTTTTCTCTATGTTCTCAGGGTTTATTGTTTTCATCTTCTGATGTCAATTAAAACACTTGGTTATTCATTTTAATAAATCTTTTTACTTATAAAGATTTGAACTTTTGAAGATTCCAGCTTACTTGTACGTGTCTAAGGGTCAGGTCCTCTCCATTGTTGCTGGCCTAAGGCTTAGTTCACCATACAGCAATGTATATATTGACCTATTTTCCCCTCGACTTTCTGTGATTCCCTACATCTCACCTTTCTTTGCAGACAAGCCATTTGAAATACCCTTAACTTATTTCACAGCCAATAAGTCTTTGAAATAATGTGTATTTTTTAGAGAAATCTTCTTATATAATTAGGCAGAAAATCTGACCTGCCATAGTTTTCAAAACAGCATAATTTCACTCTTCTCAATGATTAATCTGTTGTATTACACAACCTTGGAGTATTTAGCTTTATCAATGACATGTCCTTGAAAAATGTTTTAGAGATCCTACCAGTCTTTGAAAACATCCTTGTGCCTTGTTTCAGTTCCAGTTTTATGTATATTTTCTGCCTTGCACCCGATTATTCCTACATCTGATGGATGACCTTGGGAATCTAATTCTGGTATTGATGGTTTTGGCTGATTGTCTCCCCTTGTAGCTGCTTTCTTCAATATTGTGTAAATTTAGATCATGAGCTCATGTTTAGATAAACAGCTGACCTTGTAAGAGGCTTAGGTGTGAACGCTCGTAAGTTTCAGCAGAAAGTCGGCAAAGATTTATTTGTGTCCCTCCAATGAGTGGCCCGCAAGGACCCCGTTTTCTACAAGTGTTGGTCCAATACTCCCTCTAGAGGCAGGGGACTCAGACAGGGCTGCTTTGCGGCCCCCGATCTGGGGCAGGGGCCATGGGCGGCCTGTGACCCGGGCCGGAGCCTCTCCGCGTGTGTCCCAGGGACCCATCTGCCTGCGAACTTCGGTCACCTGGCAGGAAGCTACGATGCCCAGAACTATGCTTAGCTGTGCAGCGCGGTGTACTGCGCGGACACGTTCCACACACACTTCAAGTAAGAGGGCGGCCTGAGTGGAAAGGTGAGAGTTTGGGCAGCTGTGCAGACAAAGAAGGTGCCCTTTGGCCTGGGCCTAAAAGCTTGTGACACTCCACTGGGCCTGCCGGGCTCTGAGGGCCCTGGCCTGGGCCCCCTGCTCCCCTGCCCTTTGTTCAGTCACAGCAGAGATGGCCACACCCACTCCCTCAGTGTGGGCAGTGTTCCAACCTCCCTCAGCCCCGCCCCCTCTCCGCAGGTTACCATGGACTACAGAGGCTGCATTCTGAGGCCAGGGCGTTCCGAGAATGCCAAGGGCAGACATGATGACCTTAAATGATTTCCTCTTGTGTCAGTGTTGGTAAACTTTAGGAGCTAGGAAATGGTCCACTTTACAGAAATGTTCAAATTTACTGGCATTTCATATATTCTCTGCCCTAACATTGTCCTGACTCTTTCTGTATATTCTTTACTTATGTTTTGGTTTTCCTTAATAAAAGTGTGTCTTTTAAATCTTTTCAAAGATTCTTTGGACTTACTAAATCACCTGAATTTTATACGTTTTCTGTTGTATTAAGTTCTGCTCATATCTTTATTTATCTTTTCTCCATGTTCTCAGAGTTTATTGTTTTCATCTTCTGATGTCAATTAAAACACTTGGTTATTCATTTTAATAAATCTTTTTACTTATAAAGATTTGAACTTTTGAAGATTCCAGCTTACTTGTTCGTGTCTAAGGGTCAGGTCCTCTCCATTGTTGCTGGCCTAAGGCTTAGTTCACCATACAGCAATGTATATATTGACCTATTTTCCCCTCGACTTTCTGTGATTCCCTACATCTCACCTTTCTTTGCAGACAAGCCATTTGAAACACCCTTAACTTATTTCACAGCCAATAAGTCTTTGAAATAATGTGTATTTTTTAGAGAAATCTTCTTATATAATTAGGCAGAAAATCTGACCTGCCATAGTTTTCAAAACAGCATAATTTCACTCTTCTCAATGATTAATCTGTTGTATTACACAACCTTGGAGTATTTAGGTTTATCAATGACATGTCCTTGAAAAATGTTTTAGAGATCTTACCAGTCTTTGAAAACATCCTTGTGCCTTGTTTCAGTTCCAGTTTTATATATATTTTCTGCCTTGCACCCGATTATTCCTACATCTGATGGATGGCCTTGGGAATCTAATTCTGGTATGGATGGTTTTGGCTGATTGTCTCCCCTTGTAGCTGCTTTCTTCAATATTGTGTAAATTTAGATCATGAGCTCATGTTTAGCTAAACAGCTGACCTTGTAAGAGGCTTAGGTGTGAACGCTCGTAAGTTTCAGCAGAAAGTCGGCAAAGATTTATTTGTGTCCCTCCAATGAGTGGCCCGCAAGGACCCCGTTTTCTACAAGTGTTGGTCCAATACTCCCTCTAGAGGCAGAGGACTCAGACAGGGCTGCTTTGCGGCCCCCGATCTGGGCCAGGGGCCGTGGGCGGCCTGTGACCCGGGCAGGAGCCCCTCCTCGTGTGTCCCAGGCACCCATCTGCCTGCGATCTTCGGTCACCTGGCAGGAAGCTACGATGCCCAGAACTATGCTTAGCTGTGCAGCGCGGTGTACTCCGCGGACACGTTCCACACACACTTCAAGTAAGAGGGCGGCCTGAGTGGAAAGGTGAGAGTATGGGCAGCTGTGCAGACAAAGAAGGCACCCTTTGGCCTGGGCCTAAAATCTTGTGACACTCCACTGGGCCTGACGGGCTCTGAGGGCCCTGCCCTGGGCCCCCTGCTCCCCTGCCCTTTGTTCAGTCACTGCAGAGATGGCCACACCCACTCCCTCTGTGAGGGCAGTGTTCCAACCTCCCTCAGCCCCGCCCCCTCTCCGCAGGTTACCATGGACTACAGAGGCTGCATTCTGAGGCCAGGGCGTTCCGAGAATGCCATGGGCAGACATGATGACCTTAAATGATTTCCTCTTGTGTCAGTGTTGGTAAACTTTAGGAGCTAGGAAATGGTCCACTTTACAGAAATGTTCAAATTTACTGGCATTTCATATATTCTCTGCTCTAACTTTGTCCTGACTCTTTCTGTATATTCTTTACTTATGTTTTGGTTTTACTTAATCAAAGTGTGTCTTTTAAATCTTTTCAAAGAAGATTCTTTGGACTTACTAAATCACCTGAATTTTATTCGTTTTCTGTTGTATTAAGTTCTGCTCATATCTTTATTTATCTTTTCTCTATTTTCTCAGGGTTTATTGTTTTCATCTTCTGATGTCAATTAAAACACTTGGTTATTGATTTTCGTAAATCTTTTTACTTATAAAGATTTGAACTTTTGAAGATTCCAGCTTACTTGTACGTGTCTAAGGGTCAGGTCCTCTCCATTGTTGCTGGCCTAAGGCTTAGTTCACCATACAGCAATGTATATATTGACCTATTTTTCCCTCGACTTTCTGTGATTCCCTACATCTCACCTTTCTTTGCAGACAAGCCATTTGAAATACCCTTAACTTATTTCACAGCCAGTAAGTCTTTGAAATAATGTGTATTTTTTAGAGAAATCTTCTTATATAATTAGGCAGAAAATCTGACCTGCCATAGTTTTCAAAACAGCATAATTTCACTCTTCTCAATGATTAATCTGTTGTATTACACAACCTTGGAGTATTTAGCTTTATCAATGACATGTCCTTGAAAAATGTTTTAGAGATCCTACCAGTCTTTGAAAACATCCTTGTGCCTTGTTTCAGTTCCAGTTTTATGTATATTTTCTGCCTTGCACCCGATTATTCCTACATCTGATGGATGACCTTGGGAATCTAATTCTGGTATTGATGGTTTTGGCTGATTGTCTCCCCTTGTAGCAGCTTTCTTCAATATTGTGTAAATTTAGATCATGAGCTCATGTTTAGCTAAACAGCTGACCTTGTAAGAGGCTTAGGTGTGAACGCTCGTAAGTTTCAGCAGAAAGTCGGCAAAGATTTATTTGTGTCCCTCCAATGAGTGGCCCGCAAGGACCCCGTTTTCTACAAGTGTTGGTCCAATACTCCCTCTAGAGGCAGGGGACTCAGACAGGGCTGCTTTGCGGCCCCCGATCTGGGGCAGGGGCCATGGGCGGCCTGTGACCCGGGCCGGAGCCTCTCCGCGTGTGTCCCAGGGACCCATCTGCCTGCGAACTTCGGTCACCTGGCAGGAAGCTACGATGCCCAGAACTATGCTTAGCTGTGCAGCGCGGTGTACTGCGTGGACACGTTCCACACACACTTCAAGTAAGAGGGCGGCCTGAGTGGAAAGGTGAGAGTTTGGGCAGCTGTGCAGACAAAGAAGGTGCCCTTTGGCCTGGGCCTAAAAGCTTGTGACACTCCACTGGGCCTGCCGGGCTCTGAGGGCCCTGGCCTGGGCCCCCTGCTCCCCTGCCCTTTGTTCAGTCACAGCAGAGATGGCCACACCCACTCCCTCAGTGTGGGCAGTGTTCCAACCTCCCTCAGCCCCGCCCCCTCTCCGCAGGTTACCATGGACTACAGAGGCTGCATTCTGAGGCCAGGGCGTTCCGAGAATGCCAAGGGCAGACATGATGACCTTAAATGATTTCCTCTTTTGTCAGTGTTGGTAAACTTTAGGAGCTAGGAAATGGTCCACTTTACAGAAATGTTCAAATTTACTGGCATTTCATATATTCTCTGCTCTAACATTGTCCTGACTCTTTCTGTATATTCTTTACTTATGTTTTAGTTTTCCTTAATCAAAGTGTGTCTTTTAAATCTTTTCAAAGATTCTTTGGACTTACTAAATCACCTGAATTTTATACGTTTTCTGTTGTATTAAGTTCTGCTCATATCTTTATTTATCTTTTTTCTATGTTCTCAGGGTTTATTGTTTTCATCTTCTGATGTCAATTAAAACACTTGGTTATTCATTTTAATAAATCTTTTTACTTATAAAGATTTGAACTTTTGAAGATTCCAGCTTACTTGTACGTGTCTAAGGGTCAGGTCCTCTCCATTGTTGCTGGCCTAAGGCTTAGTTCACCATACAGCAATGTATATATTGACCTATTTTCCCCTCGACTTTCTGTGATTCCCTACATCTCACCTTTCTTTGCAGACAAGCCATTTGAAATACCCTTAACTTATTACACAGCCAATAAGTCTTTGAAATAATGTGTATTTTTTAGAGAAATCTTCTTATATAATTAGGCAGGAAATCTGACCTGCCATAGTTTTCAAAACAGCATAAATTCACTCTTCTCAATGATTAATCTGTTGTATTACACAACCTTTGTGTATTTAGCTTTATCAATGACATGTCCTTTAAAAATGTTTTAGAGATCCTTCCAGTCTTTGAATACATCCTCGTGCCTTGTTTCAGTTCCAGTTTTATATATATTTTCTGCCTTGCACCCGATTATTCCTACATCTGATGGATGGCCTTGGGAATCTAATTCTGGTATTGATTGTTTTGGCTGGTTGTCTCCCCTTGTAGCTGCTTTCTTCATTATTGTGTAAATTTAGATCATGAGCTCATGTTTAGCTAAACAGCTGACCTTGTAAGAGGCTTAGGTGTGAATGCTCATAAGTTTCAGCAGAAAGTCGGCAAAGATTTCTTTGTGTCCCTCCATTGAGTGGCCTGCAAGGACCCCGTTTTCTACAAGTGTTGGTCCAATACTCCCTCTAGAGGCAGGGGACTCAGACAGGGCTGCTTTGCGGCCCCCGATCTGGGGCAGGTGAAGTGGGCGGCCTGTGGCCCGGACAGGAGCCTCTCCGCGTGTGTCCCAGGGACCCATCTGCCTGCGAGCCTCGGTCACCTGGCAGGAAGCTATGATGCCCAGACCTATGCTTAGCTGTGCAGCGAGGTGTACTGCGCAGACAGGTTCCACACACACTTCAAGTAAGAGGGCGGCCTGAGTAGAAAGGTGAGAGTTTGGGCAGCTGTGCAGACAAAGAAAGCGCCCTTTGGCCTGGGCCTAAATGCTTGTGACACTCCACTGGGCCTGCCGGGCTCTGAGGGCCCTTCCCTGGGCCCCCTGCTCCCCTGCCCTATGTTCAGTCACAGCAGAGATGGCCACACCCACTCCCTCAGTGAAGGCAGTGTTCCAACCTCCCTCAGCCCCGCCCCCTCTCCGCAGGTTACCATGGACGACAGAGGCTGCATTCTGAGGCCAGGGGGTTCCCAGAATGCCAAGGGCAGACATGATGACCTTAAATGATTTCCTCTTGTGTCAGTTTTGGTAAACTTTAGGAGCTACGAAATGGTCCACTTGACAGAAATGTTCAAATTTACTGGCATTTCATATATTCTCTGCTCTAACATTGTCCTGACTCTTTCTGTATATTCTTTACTTATGTTTTGGTTTTCCTTAATCAAAGTGTGTCTTTTAAATCTTTTCAAAGAAGATTCTTTGGACTTACTAAATCACCTGAATTTTATACGTTTTCTGTTGTATTAAGTTCTGCTCATATCTTTATTTAACTTTTTTCTATGTTCTCAGGGTTTATTGTTTTCATCTTCTGATGTCAATTAAAACACTTGGTTATTCATTTTAATAAATCTTTTTACTTATAAAGATTTGAACTTTTGAAGATTCCAGCTTACTTGTACGTTTCTAAGGGTCAGGTCCTCTCCATTGTTGCTGGCCTAAGGCTTAGTTCACCATATAGCAATGTATATATTGACCTATTTTCCCCTAGACTTTCTGTGATCCCCTACATCTCACCTTTCTTTGCAGACAAGCCATTTGAAACACCCTTAACTTATTTCACAGCCAATAAGGCTTTGAAATAATGTGTATTTTTTAGAGAAATCTTCTTATATAATTAGGCAGAAAATCTGACCTGCCATAGTTTTCAAAACAGCATAATTTCACTCTTCTCAATGATTAATCTGTTGTATTACACAACCTTTGTGTATTTAGCTTTATCAATGACATGTCTTTAAAAATGTTTTAGAGATCCTACCAGTCTTTGAAAACATCCTTGTGCCTTGTTTCAGTTCCAGTTTGATGTATATTTTCTGCCTTGCACCCGATTATTCCTACATCTGATGGATGGCCTTGGGAATCTAATACTGGTATTGATTGTTTTGGCTGATTGTCTCCCCTTGTAGCTGCTTTCTTCATTATTGTGTAAATTTAGATCATGAGCTCATGTTTAGCTAAACAGCTGACCTTGTAAGAGGCTTAGGTGTGAACGCTCGTAAGTTTCAGCAGAAAGTCGGCAAAGATTTATGTGTGTCCTTCCAATGAGTGGCCCACAAGGACCCCGTTTTCTACAAGTGTAGGTCCAATACTCCCTCTAGAGGCAGGGGACTCAGACAGGGCTGCTTTGCGGCCCCCGATCTGGGGCAGGGGCAATGGGGGGCCTGTGGCATGGGCAGGAGCCTCTCCGCGTGTGTCCCAAGGACACATCTGCCTGCGAGCCTCGGTTACCTGCCAGAAAGCTACGATGCCCAGACCTATGCTTAGCTGTGCCGCGAGGTGTACTGCGCCGATAGGTTCCACACACACTTCATGTAAGAGGGCGGCCTGAGTGGAAAGGTGAGAGTTTGGGCAGTTGTGCAGACAAAGAAAGCGCCCTTTGGCCTGGGCCTAAATGCTTGTGACACTCCACTGGGCCTGCCGGGCTCTGAGGGCCCTGCCCTGGGCCCCCTGCTCCCCTGCACTTTGTTCAGTCACAGCAGAGATGGCCACACCCACTCCCTCAGTGAGGGCAGTGTTCCAACCTCCCTCAGCCCCGCCCCCTCTCCGCAGGTTACCATGGACTACAGAGGCTGCATTCTGAGGCAAGGGCTTTCCGAGAATGCCAAGGGCAGACATGGTGACCTTAAATGATTTCCTCTTGTGTCAGTTTTGGTAAACTTTAGGAGCTAGGAAATGGTCCAATTGACAGAAATGTTCAAATTTACTGGCATTTCATATATTCTCTGCTCTAACATTGTCCTGACTCTTTCTGTATATTCTTTACTTATGTTTTTGTTTTCCTTAATCAAAGTGTGTCTTTTAAATCTTTTCAAAGAAGATTCTTTGGACTTACTAAATCACCTGGATTTTATACGTTTTCTGTTGTATTAAATTCTGCTCATATCTTTATTTAACTTTTTTCTATGTTCTCAGGGTTTATTGTTTTCATCTTCTGATGTCAATTAAAACACTTGGTTATTCATTTTAATAAATCTTTTTACTTATAAAGATTTGAACTTTTGAAGATTCCAGCTTACTTGTACGTTTCTAAGGGTCAGGTCCTCTCCATTGTTGCTGGCCTAAGGCTTAGTTCACCATATAGCAATGTATATATTGACCTATTTTCCCCTAGACTTTCTGTGATCCCCTACATCTCAGCTTTCTTTGCAGACAAGCCATTTGAAATACCCTTAACTTATTTCACAGCCAGAAAGGCTTTGAAATAATGTGTATTTTTTAGAGAAATCTTCTTATATAATTAGGCAGTAAATCTGACCTGCCATAGTTTTCAAAACAGCATAATTTCACACTTCTCAATGATTAAACTGTTGTATTACACAACCCTTGTGTATTTAGCTTTATCAATGACATGTCCTTTAAAAATGTTTTAGAGATCCTACCAGTCTTTGAAAACATCCTTGTGCCTTGTTTCAGTTCCAGTTTTATGTATATTTTCTGCCTTGCACCCGATTATTCCTACATCTGATGGATGGCCTTGGGAATCTAATACTGGTATTGATTGTTTTGGCTGATTGTCTCCCCTTGTAGCTGCTTTCTTCATTATTGTGTAAATTTAGATCATGAGCTCATGTTTAGCTAAACAGCTGACCTTGTAAGAGGCTTAGGTGTGAACGCTCGTAAGTTTCAGCAGAAAGTCGGCAAAGATTTCTTTGTGTCCCTCCAATGAGTGGCCCGCAAGGACCCCGTTTTCTACAAGTGTCAGTCCAATACTCCCTCTAGAGGCAGGGGACTCAGACAGGGCTGCTTTGCGGCCCCCGATCTGGGGCAGGGGCAGTGGGCAGCCGGTTGCCCGGGCAGGAGCCTCTCCGCGTGTGTCCCAGGGACCCATCTGCCTGCGAGCCTCGGTCACCTGGCAGGAAGTTATGATGCCCAGACCTATGCTTAGCTGTGCAGCGAGGTGTACTGCGCAGACATGTTCCACACACACTTCAAGTAACAGGGCGGCCTGAGTGGAAAGGTGAGAGTTTGGGCAGCTGTGCAGACAAAGAAAGCGCCCTTTGGCCTGGGCCTAAATGCTTGTGACACTCCACTGGGCCTGCCGGGCTCTGAGGGCTCTTCCCTGGGCCCCCTGCTTCCCTGCCCTTTGTTCAGTCACAGCAGAGATGGCCACACCCACTCCCTCAGTGAGGGCAGTGTTCCAACCTCCCTCAGCCCCGCCCCCTCTCCGCAGGTTACCATGGACCACAGAGGCTGCATTCTGAGGCCAGGGCGTTCCGAGAATGCCAAGGGCAGACATGATGACCTTAAATGATTTCCTCTTGTGTCAGTTTTGGTAAACTTTAGGAGCTAGGAAATGGTCCACTTGACAGAAATGTTCAAATTTACTGGCATTTCATATATTCTCTGCTCTAACATTGTCCTGACTCTTTCTGTATATTCTTTACTTATGTTTTTGTTTTCCTTAATCAAAGTGTGTCTTTTAAATCTTTTCAAAGAAGATTCTTTGGACTTACTAAATCATCTGAATTTTATACGTTTTCTGTTGTATTAACTTCTGCTCATATCTTTATTTAACTTTTTTCTATGTTCTCAGGGTTTATTGTTTTCATCTTCTGATGTCAATTAAAACACTTGGTTATTCATTTTAATAAATCTTTTTACTTATAAAGATTTGAACTTTTGAAGATTCCAGCTTACTTGTACGTTTCTAAGGGTCAGGTCCTCTCCATTGTTGCTGGCCTAAGGCTTAGTTCACCATATAGCAATGTATATATTGACCTATTTTCCCCTAGACTTTCTGTGATCCCCTATATCTCACATTTCTTTGCAGACAAGCCATTTGAAATACCCTTAACTTATTTCACAGCCAATAAGGCTTTGAAATAATGTGTATTTTTTAGAGAAATTTTCTTATATAATTAGACAGTAAATCTGACCTGCCATAGTTTTCAAAACAGCATAATTTCACACTTCTCAATGATTATACTGTTGTATTACACGACCCTTGTGTATTTAGCTTTATCAATGACATGTCCTTTAAAAATGTTTTAGAGATCCTACCAGTCTTTGAAAACATCCTCGTGCCTTGTTTCAGTTCCAGTTTTATGTATATTTTCTGCCTTGCACCCGATTATTCCTACATCTGATGGATGGCCTTGGGAATCTAATACTGGTATTGATTGTTTTGGCTGATTGTCTCCCCTTGTAGCTGCTTTCTTCATTATTGTGTAAATTTAGATCATGAGCTCATGTTTAGCTAAACAGCTGACCTTGTAAGAGGCTTAGGTGTGAATGCTCATAAGTTTCAGCAGAAAGTCGGCAAAGATTTCTTTGTGTCCCTCCAATGAGTGGCCCGCAAGGACCCCGTTTTCTACAAGTGTTGGTCCAATACTCCCTCTAGAGGCAGGGGACTCAGACAGGGCTGCTTTGCGGCCCCCGATCTGGGGCAGGTGAAGTGGGCGGCCTGTGGCCCGGGCAGGAGCCTCTCCGCGTGTGTCCCAGGGACCCATCTGCCTGCGAGCCTCGGTCACCTGGCAGGAAGCTATGATGCCCAGACCTATGCTTAGCTGTGCAGCGAGGTGTACTGCGCAGACAGGTTCCACACACACTTCAAGTAAGAGGGCGGCCTGAGTAGAAAGGTGAGAGTTTGGGCAGCTGTGCAGACAAAGAAAGCGCCCTTTGGCCTGGGCCTAAATGCTTGTGACACTCCACTGGGCCTGCCGGGCTCTGAGGGCCCTTCCCTGGGCCCCCTGCTCCCCTGCCCTATGTTCAGTCACAGCAGAGATGGCCACACCCACTCCCTCAGTGAGGGCAGTGTTCCAACCTCCCTCAGCCCCGCCCCCTCTCCGCAGGTTACCATGGACGACAGAGGCTGCATTCTGAGGCCAGGGCGTTCCCAGAATGCCAAGGGCAGACATGATGACCTTAAATGATTTCCTCTTGTGTCAGTTTTGGTAAACTTTAGGAGCTACGAAATGGTCCACTTGACAGAAATGTTCAAATTTACTGGCATTTCATATATTCTCTGCTCTAACATTGTCCTGACTCTTTCTGTATATTCTTTACTTATGTTTTGGTTTTCCTTAATCAAAGTGTGTCTTTTAAATCTTTTCAAAGAAGATTCTTTGGACTTACTAAATCACCTGAATTTTATACGTTTTCTGTTGTATTAAGTTCTGTTCATATCTTTATTTAACTTTTTTCTATGTTCTCAGGGTTTATTGTTTTCAACTTCTGATGTCAATTAAAACACTTGGTTATTCATTTTAATAAATATTTTTACTTATAAAGATTTGAACTTTTGAAGATTCCAGCTTACTTGTACGTTTCTAAGGGTCAGGTCCTCTCCATTGTTGCTGGCCTAAGGCTTAGTTCACCATATAGCAATGTATATATTGACCTATTTTCCCCTAGACTATCTGTGATCCCCTACATCTCACCTTTCTTTGCAGACAAGCCATTTGAAACACCCTTAACTTATTTCACAGCCAATAAGGCTTTGAAATAATGTGTATTTTTTAGAGAAATCTTCTTATATAATTAGGCAGAAAATCTGACCTGCCATAGTTTTCAAAACAGCATAATTTCACTCTTCTCAATGATTAATCTGTTGTATTACACAACCTTTGTGTATTTAGCTTTATCAATGACATGTCCTTTAAAAATGTTTTAGAGATCCTACCAGTCTTTGAAAACATCCTCGTGCCTTGTTTCAGTTCCAGTTTGATGTATATTTTCTGCCTTGCACCCGATTATTCCTACATCTGATGGATGGCCTTGGGAATCTAATACTGGTATTGATTGTTTTGGCTGATTGTCTCCCCTTGTAGCTGCTTTCTTCATTATTGTGTAAATTTAGATCATGAGCTCATGTTTAGCTAAACAGCTGACCTTCTATGAGGCTTAGGTGTGAACGCTCGTAAGTTTCAGCAGAAAGTCGGCAAAGATTTATGTGTGTCCTTCCAATGAGTGGCCCACAAGGACCCCGTTTTCTACAAGTGTTGGTCCAATACTCCCTCTAGAGGCAGGGGACTCAGACAGGGCTGCTTTGCGGCCCCCGATCTGGGGCAGGGGCAATGGGGGGCCTGTGGCCCGGGCAGGAGCCTCTCCGCGTGGTTCCCAGGGACACATCTGCCTGCGAGCCTCGGTTACCTGCCAGAAAGCTACGATGCCCAGACCTATGCTTAGCTGTGCCGCGAGGTGTACTGCGCGGACAGGTTCCACACACACTTCAAGTAAGAGGGCGGCCTGAGTGGAAAGGTGAGAGTTTGGGCAGCTGTGCAGAAAAAGAAAGCGCCCTTTGGCCTGGGCCTAAATGCTTGTGACACTCCACTGGGCCTGCCGGGCTCTGAGGGCCCTGCCCTGGGCCCCCTGCTCCCCTGCCCTTTGTTCAGTCACAGCAGAGATGGCCACGCCCACTCCCTCAGTGAGGGCAGTGTTCCATCCTCCCTCAGCCCCGCCCCCTCTCCGCAGGTTACCATAGACTACAGAGGCTGCATTCTGAGGCCAGTGTGTTCCGAGAATGCCAAGGGCAGACATGATGACCTTAAATGATTTCCTCTTGTGTCAGTTTTGGTAAACTTTAGGAGCTAGGAAATGGTCCACTTGACAGAAATGTTCAAATTTACTGGCATTTCATATATTCTCTGCTCTAACATTGTCCTGACTCTTTCTGTATATTCTTTACTGATGTTTTTGTTTTCCTTAATCAAAGTGTGTCTTTGAAATCTTTTCAAAGAAGATTCTTTGGACTTACTAAATCACCTGAATTTTATATGTTTTCTGTTGTATTAAGTTCTGCTCAAATCTTTATTTAACTTTTTTCTATGTTCTCAGGGTTTATTGTTTTCATCTTCTGATGTCAATTAAAACACTTGGTTATTCATTTTAATAAATCTTTTTACTTATAAAGATTTGAACTTTTGAAGATTCCAGCTTACTTGTACGTTTCTAAGGGTCAGGTCCTCTCCATTGTTGCTGGCCTAAGGCTTAGTTCACCATATAGCAATGTATATATTGACCTATTTTCCCCTAGACTTTCTGTGATCCCCTACATCTCACCTTTCTTTGCAGACAAGCCATTTGAAACACCCTTAACTTATTTCACAGCCAATAAGGCTTTGAAATAATGTGTATTTTTTAGAGAAATCTTCTTATATAATTAGGCAGAATATCTGACCTGCCATAGTTTTCAAAACAGCATAATTTCACTCTTCTCTATGATTAATCTGTTGTATTACACAACCTTTGTGTATTTAGCTTTATCAATGACATGTCCTTTAAAAATGTTTTAGAGATCCTACCAGTCTTTGAAAACATCCTCGTGCCTTGTTTCAGTTCCAGTTTTATGTATATTTTCTGCCTTGCACCCAATTATTCCTACATCTGATGGATGGCCTTGGGAATCTAATACTGGTATTGATTGTTTTGGCTGATTGTCTCCCCTTGTAGCTGCTTTCTTCATTATTGTGTAAATTTAGATCATGAGCTCATGTTTAGCTAAACAGCTGACCTTGTAAGAGGCTTAGTTGTGAATGCTCGTAAGTTTCAGCAGAAAGTCGGCAAAGATTTCTTTGTGTCCCTCCAATGAGTGGCCCGCAAGGACCCCGTTTTCTACAACTGTCAGTCCAATACTCCCTCTAGAGGCAGGGGACTCAGACAGGGCTGCTTTGCGGCCCCCGATCTGGGGCAGGGGCAGTGGGCAGCCTGTTGCCCGGGCAGGAGCCTCTCCGCGTGTGTCCCAGGGACCCAACTGCCTGCGAGCCTCGGTCACCTGGCAGGAAGCTATGATGCCCAGACCTATGCTTAGCTGTGCAGCGAGGTGTACTGCGCAGACATGTTCCACCCACACTTCAAGTAAGAGGGCGGCCTGAGTGGAAAGGTGAGAGTTTGGGCAGCTGTGCAGACAAAGAAAGCGCCCTTTGGCCTGGGCCTAAATGCTTGTGACACTCCACTGGGCCTGCCGGGCTCTGAGGGCTCTTCCCTGGGCCCCCTGCTCCCCTGCCCTTTGTTCAGTCACAGCAGAGATGGCCACACCCACTCCCTCAGTGAGGGCAGTGTTCCAACCTCCCTCAGCCCCGCCCCCTCTCCGCAGGTTACCATGGACCACAGAGGCTGCATTCTGAGGCCAGGGCGTTCCGAGAATGCCAAGGGCAGACATGATGACCTTAAATGATTTCCTCTTGTGTCAGTTTTGGTAAACTTTAGGAGCTAGGAAATGGTCCACTTGACAGAAATGTTCAAATTTACTGGCATTTCATATATTCTCTGCTCTAACATTGTCCTGACCCTTTCTGTATATTCTTTACTTATGTTTTGGTTTTCCTTAATCAAAGTGTGTCTTTTAAATCTTTTCAAAGAAGATTCTTTGGACTTACTAAATCATCTGAATTTTATACGTTTTCTGTTGTATTAACTTCTGCTCATATCTTTATTTAACTTTTTTCTATGTTCTCAGGGTTTATTGTTTTCATCTTCTGATGTCAATTAAAACACTTGCTTATTCATTTTAATAAATCTTTTTACTTATAAAGATTTGAACTTTTGAAGATTCCAGCTTACTTGTACGTTTCTAAGGGTCAGGTCCTCTCCATTGTTGCTGGCCTAAGGCTTAGTTCACCATATAGCAATGTATATATTGACCTATTTTCCCCTAGACTTTCTGTGATCCCCTATATCTCACATTTCTTTGCAGACAAGCCATTTGAAATACCCTTAACTTATTTCACAGCCAATAAGGCTTTGAAATAATGTGTATTTTTTAGAGAAATTTTCTTATATAATTAGACAGTAAATCTGACCTGCCATAGTTTTCAAAACAGCATAATTTCACACTTCTCAATGATTATACTGTTGTATTACACAACCCTTGTGTATTTAGCTTTATCAATGACATGTCCTTTAAAAATGTTTTAGAGATCCTACCAGTCTTTGAAAACATCCTCGTGCCTTGTTTCAGTTCCAGTTTTATGTATATTTTCTGCCTTGCACCCGATTATTCCTACATCTGATGGATGGCCTTGGGAATCTAATACTGGTATTGATTGTTTTGGCTGATTGTCTCCCCTTGTAGCTGCTTTCTTCATTATTGTGTAAATTTAGATCATGAGCTCATGTTTAGCTAAACAGCTGACCTTGTAAGAGGCTTAGGTGTGAACGCTCGTAAGTTTCAGCAGAAAGTCGGCAAAGATTTCTTTGTGTCCCTCCAATGAGTGGCCCACAAGGACCCCGTTTTCTACAAGTGTCAGTCCAATACTCCCTCTAGAGGCAGGGGACTCAGACAGGGCTGCTTTGCGGCCCCCGATGTGAGGCAGGGGCAGTGGGCGGCCTGTTGCCCGGGCAGGAGCCTCTCCGCGTGTGTCCCAGGGACCCATCTGCCTGCGAGCCTCGGTCACCTGGCAGGAAGCTATGATGCCCAGACCTATGCTTAGCTGTGCAGCGAGGTGTACTGCGCAGACATGTTCCACACACACTTCAAGTAAGAGGGCGGCCTGAGTGGAAAGGTGAGAGTTTGGGCAGCTGTGCAGACAAAGAAAGCGCCCTTTGGCCTGGGCCTAAATGCTTGTGACACTCCACTGGGCCTGCCGGGCTCTGAGGGCTCTTCCCTGGGCCCCCTGCTCCCCTGCCCTTTGTTCAGTCACAGCAGAGATGGCCACACCCACTCCCTCAGTGAGGGCAGTGTTCCAACCTCCCTCAGCCCCGCCCCCTCTCCGCAGGTTACCATGGACCACAGAGGCTGCATTCTGAGGCCAGGGCGTTCCGAGAATGCCAAGGGCAGACATGATGACCTTAAATGATTTCCTCTTGTGTCAGTTTTGGTAAACTTTAGGAGCTAGGAAATGGTCCACTTGACAGAAATGTTCAAATTTACTGGCATTTCATATATTCTCTGCTCTAACATTGTCCTGACTCTTTCTGTATATTCTTTACTTATGTTTTGGTTTTCCTTAATCAAAGTGTGTCTTTTAAATCTTTTCAAAGAAGATTCTTTGGACTTACTAAATCATCTGAATTTTATACGTTTTCTGTTGTATTAACTTCTGCTCATATCTTTATTTAACTTTTTTCTATGTTCTCAGGGTTTATTGTTTTCATCTTCTGATGTCAATTAAAACACTTGGTTATTCATTTTAATAAATCTTTTTACTTATAAAGATTTGAACTTTTGAAGATTCCAGCTTACTTGTACGTTTCTAAGGGTCAGGTCCTCTCCATTGTTGCTGGCCTAAGGCTTAGTTCACCATATAGCAATGTATATATTGACCTATTTTCCCCTAGACTTTCTGTGATCCCCTACATCTCACATTTCTTTGCAGACAAGCCATTTGAAATACTCTTAACTTATTTCACAGCCAATAAGGCTTTGAAATAATGTGTATTTTTTAGAGAAATCTTCTTATATAATTAGGCAGTAAATCTGAACGGCCATAGTTTTCAAAACAGCATAATTTCACACTTCTCAATGATTATACTGTTGTATTACACAACCCTTGTGTATTTAGCTTTATCAATGACATGTCCTTTAAAAATGTTTTAGAGATCCTACCAGTCTTTGAAAACATCCTCGTGCCTTGTTTCAGTTCCAGTTTGATGTATATTTTCTGCCTTGCACCCGATTATTCCTACATCTGATGGATGGCCTTGGGAATCTAATACTGGTATTGATTGTTTTGGCTGATTGTCTCCCCTTGTAGCTGCTTTCTTCATTATTGTGTAAATTTAGATCATGAGCTCATGTTTAGCTAAACAGCTGACCTTGTAAGAGGCTTAGTTGTGAATGCTCGTAAGTTTCAGCAGAAAGTCGGCAAAGATTTCTTTGTGTCCCTCCAATGAGTGGCCCGCAAGGACCCCGTTTTCTACAACTGTCAGTCCAATACTCCCTCTAGAGGCAGGGGACTCAGACAGGGCTGCTTTGCGGCCCCCGATCTGGGGCAGGGGCAGTGGGCAGCCTGTTGCCCGGGCAGGAGCCTCTCCGCGTGTGTCCCAGGGACCCAACTGCCTGCGAGCCTCGGTCACCTGGCAGGAAGCTATGATGCCCAGACCTATGCTTAGCTGTGCAGCGAGGTGTACTGCGCAGACATGTTCCACCCACACTTCAAGTAAGAGGGCGGCCTGAGTGGAAAGGTGAGAGTTTGGGCAGCTGTGCAGACAAAGAAAGCGCCCTTTGGCCTGGGCCTAAATGCTTGTGACACTCCACTGGGCCTGCCGGGCTCTGAGGGCTCTTCCCTGGGCCCCCTGCTCCCCTGCCCTTTGTTCAGTCACAGCAGAGATGGCCACACCCACTCCCTCAGTGAGGGCAGTGTTCCAACCTCCCTCAGCCCCGCCCCCTCTCCGCAGGTTACCATGGACCACAGAGGCTGCATTCTGAGGCCAGGGCGTTCCGAGAATGCCAAGGGCAGACATGATGACCTTAAATGATTTCCTCTTGTGTCAGTTTTGGTAAACTTTAGGAGCTAGGAAATGGTCCACTTGACAGAAATGTTCAAATTTACTGGCATTTCATATATTCTCTGCTCTAACATTGTCCTGACCCTTTCTGTATATTCTTTACTTATGTTTTGGTTTTCCTTAATCAAAGTGTGTCTTTTAAATCTTTTCAAAGAAGATTCTTTGGACTTACTAAATCATCTGAATTTTATACGTTTTCTGTTGTATTAACTTCTGCTCATATCTTTATTTAACTTTTTTCTATGTTCTCAGGGTTTATTGTTTTCATCTTCTGATGTCAATTAAAACACTTGCTTATTCATTTTAATAAATCTTTTTACTTATAAAGATTTGAACTTTTGAAGATTCCAGCTTACTTGTACGTTTCTAAGGGTCAGGTCCTCTCCATTGTTGCTGGCCTAAGGCTTAGTTCACCATATAGCAATGTATATATTGACCTATTTTCCCCTAGACTTTCTGTGATCCCCTATATCTCACATTTCTTTGCAGACAAGCCATTTGAAATACCCTTAACTTATTTCACAGCCAATAAGGCTTTGAAATAATGTGTATTTTTTAGAGAAATTTTCTTATATAATTAGACAGTAAATCTGACCTGCCATAGTTTTCAAAACAGCATAATTTCACACTTCTCAATGATTATACTGTTGTATTACACAACCCTTGTGTATTTAGCTTTATCAATGACATGTCCTTTAAAAATGTTTTAGAGATCCTACCAGTCTTTGAAAACATCCTCGTGCCTTGTTTCAGTTCCAGTTTTATGTATATTTTCTGCCTTGCACCCGATTATTCCTACATCTGATGGATGGCCTTGGGAATCTAATACTGGTATTGATTGTTTTGGCTGATTGTCTCCCCTTGTAGCTGCTTTCTTCATTATTGTGTAAATTTAGATCATGAGCTCATGTTTAGCTAAACAGCTGACCTTGTAAGAGGCTTAGGTGTGAACGCTCGTAAGTTTCAGCAGAAAGTCGGCAAAGATTTCTTTGTGTCCCTCCAATGAGTGGCCCGCAAGGACCCCGTTTTCTACAAGTGTCAGTCCAATACTCCCTCTAGAGGCAGGGGACTCAGACAGGGCTGCTTTGCGGCCCCCGATGTGAGGCAGGGGCAGTGGGCGGCCTGTTGCCCGGGCAGGAGCCTCTCCGCGTGTGTCCCAGGGACCCATCTGCCTGCGAGCCTCGGTCACCTGGCAGGAAGCTATGATGCCCAGACCTATGCTTAGCTGTGCAGCGAGGTGTACTGCGCAGACATGTTCCACACACACTTCAAGTAAGAGGGCGGCCTGAGTGGAAAGGTGAGAGTTTGGGCAGCTGTGCAGACAAAGAAAGCGCCCTTTGGCCTGGGCCTAAATGCTTGTGACACTCCACTGGGCCTGCCGGGCTCTGAGGGCTCTTCCCTGGGCCCCCTGCTCCCCTGCCCTTTGTTCAGTCACAGCAGAGATGGCCACACCCACTCCCTCAGTGAGGGCAGTGTTCCAACCTCCCTCAGCCCCGCCCCCTCTCCGCAGGTTACCATGGACCACAGAGGCTGCATTCTGAGGCCAGGGCGTTCCGAGAATGCCAAGGGCAGACATGATGACCTTAAATGATTTCCTCTTGTGTCAGTTTTGGTAAACTTTAGGAGCTAGGAAATGGTCCACTTGACAGAAATGTTCAAATTTACTGGCATTTCATATATTCTCTGCTCTAACATTGTCCTGACTCTTTCTGTATATTCTTTACTTATGTTTTGGTTTTCCTTAATCAAAGTGTGTCTTTTAAATCTTTTCAAAGAAGATTCTTTGGACTTACTAAATCATCTGAATTTTATACGTTTTCTGTTGTATTAACTTCTGCTCATATCTTTATTTAACTTTTTTCTATGTTCTCAGGGTTTATTGTTTTCATCTTCTGATGTCAATTAAAACACTTGGTTATTCATTTTAATAAATCTTTTTACTTATAAAGATTTGAACTTTTGAAGATTCCAGCTTACTTGTACGTTTCTAAGGGTCAGGTCCTCTCCATTGTTGCTGGCCTAAGGCTTAGTTCACCATATAGCAATGTATATATTGACCTATTTTCCCCTAGACTTTCTGTGATCCCCTACATCTCACATTTCTTTGCAGACAAGCCATTTGAAATACTCTTAACTTATTTCACAGCCAATAAGGCTTTGAAATAATGTGTATTTTTTAGAGAAATCTTCTTATATAATTAGGCAGTAAATCTGAACGGCCATAGTTTTCAAAACAGCATAATTTCACACTTCTCAATGATTATACTGTTGTATTACACAACCCTTGTGTATTTAGCTTTATCAATGACATGTCCTTTAAAAATGTTTTAGAGATCCTACCAGTCTTTGAAAACATCCTCGTGCCTTGTTTCAGTTCCAGTTTGATGTATATTTTCTGCCTTGCACCCGATTATTCCTACATCTGATGGATGGCCTTGGGAATCTAATACTGGTATTGATTGTTTTGGCTGATTGTCTCCCCTTGTAGCTGCTTTCTTCATTATTGTGTAAATTTAGATCATGAGCTCATGTTTAGCTAAACAGCTGACCTTGTAAGAGGCTTAGGTGTGAACGCTCGTAAGTTTCAGCAGAAAGTCGGCAAAGATTTCTTTGTGTCCCTCCAATGAGTGGCCCGCAAGGACCCCGTTTTCTACAAGTGTCAGTCCAATACTCCCTCTAGAGGCAGGGGACTCAGACAGGGCTGCTTTGCGGCCCCCGATGTGGGGCAGGGGCAGTGGGCGGCCTGTTGCCAGGGCAGGAGCCTCTCCGCGTGTGTCCCAGGGACCCATCTGCCTGCGAACCTCGGTCACCTGGCAGGAAGCTATGATGCCCAGACCTATGCTTAGCTGTGCAGCGAGGTGTACTGCGCAGACATGTTCCACACACACTTCAAGTAAGAGGGCGGCCTGAGTGGAAAGGTGAGAGTTTGGGCAGCTGTGCAGACAAAGAAAGCGCCCTTTGGCCTGGGCCTAAATGCTTGTGACACTCCACTGGGCCTGCCGGGCTCTGAGGGCTCTTCCCTGGGCCCCCTGCTCCCCTGCCCTTTGTTCAGTCACAGCAGAGATGGCCACACCCACTCCCTCAGTGAGGGCAGTGTTCCAACCTCCCTCAGCCCCGCCCCCTCTCCGCAGGTTACCATGGACCACAGAGGCTGCATTCTGAGGCCAGGGCGTTCCGAGAATGCCAAGGGCAGACATGATGACCTTAAATGATTTCCTCTTGTGTCAGTTTTGGTAAACTTTAGGAGCTAGGAAATGGTCCACTTGACAGAAATGTTCAAATTTACTGGCATTTCATATATTCTCTGCTCTAACATTGTCCTGACTCTTTCTGTATATTCTTTACTTATGTTTTGGTTTTCCTTAATCAAAGTGTGTCTTTTAAATCTTTTCAAAAAAGATTCTTTGGACTTACTAAATCATCTGAATTTTATACGTTTTCTGTTGTATTAACTTCTGCTCATATCTTTATTTAACTTTTTTCTATGTTCTCAGGGTTTATTGTTTTCATCTTCTGATGTCAATTAAAACACTTGGTTATTCATTTTAATAAATCTTTTTACTTATAAAGATTTGAACTTTTGAAGATTCCAGCTTACTTGTACGTTTCTAAGGGTCAGGTCCTCTCCATTGTTGCTGGCCTAAGGCTTAGTTCACCATATAGCAATGTATATATTGACCTATTTTCCCCTAGACTTTCTGTGATCCCCTACATCTCACATTTCTTTGCAGACAAGCCATTTGAAATACCCTTAACTTATTTCACAGCCAATAAGGCTTTGAAATAATGTGTATTTTTTAGAGAAATCTTCTTATATAATTAGGCAGTAAATCTGAACGGCCATAGTTTTCAAAACAGCATAATTTCACACTTCTCAATGATTATACTGTTGTATTACACAACCCTTGTGTATTTAGCTTTATCAATGACATGTCCTTTAAAAATGTTTTAGAGATCCTACCAGTCTTTGAAAACATCCTCGTGCCTTGTTTCAGTTCCAGTTTAATGTATATTTTCTGCCTTGCACCCGATTATTCCTACATCTGATGGATGGCCTTGGGAATCTAATACTGGTATTGATTGTTTTGGCTGATTGTCTCCCCTTGTAGCTGCTTTCTTCATTATTGTGTAAATTTAGATCATGAGCTCATGTTTAGCTAAACAGCTGACCTTGTAAGAGGCTTAGGTGTGAACGCTCGTAAGTTTCAGCAGAAAGTCGGCAAAGATTTATTTGTGTCCCTCCAATGAGTGGCCCGCAAGGACCCCGTTTTCTACAAGTGTTGGTCCAATACTCCCTCTAGAGGCAGGGGACTCAGACAGGGCTGCTTTGCGGCCCCCAATCTGGGGCAGGGGCAGTGGGCGGCCTGTTGCCCGGGCAGGAGCCTCTCCGCGTGTGTCCCAGGGACCCATCTGCCTGCGAGCCTCGGTCACCTGGCAGGAAGCTATGATGCCCAGACCTATGCTTAGCTGTGCAGCGAGGTGTACTGCGCAGACAGGTTCCACACACACTTCAAGTAAGAGGGCGGCCTGAGTGGAAAGGTGAGAGTTTGGGCAGCTGTGCAGACAAAGAAAGTGCCCTTTGGCCTGGGCCTAAATGCTTGTGACACTCCACTGGGCCTGCCGGGCTCTGAGGGCTCTTCCCTGGGCCCCCTGCTCCCCTGCCCTTTGTTCAGTCACAGCAGAGATGGCCACACCCACTCCCTCAGTGAGGGCAGTGTTCCAACCTCCCTCAGCCCCGCCCCCTCTCCGCAGGTTACCATGGACCACAGAGGCTGCATTCTGAGGCCAGGGCGTTCGGAGAATGCCAAGGGCAGACATGATGACCTTAAATGATTTCCTCTTGTGTCAGTTTTGGTAAACTTTAGGAGCTAGGAAATGGTCCACTTGACAGAAATGTTCAAATTTACTGGCATTTCATATATTCTCTGCTCTAACATTGTCCTGACTCTTTCTGTATATTCTTTACTTATGTTTTGGTTTTCCTTAATCAAAGTGTGTCTTTTAAATCTTTTCAAAGAAGATTCTTTGGACTTACTAAATCATCTGAATTTTATACGTTTTCTGTTGTATTAACTTCTGCTCATATCTTTATTTAACTTTTTTCTATGTTCTCAGGGTTTATTGTTTTCATCTTCTGATGTCAATTAAAACACTTGCTTATTCATTTTAATAAATCTTTTTCCTTATAAAGATTTGAACTTTTGAAGATTCCAGCTTACTTGTACGTTTCTAAGGTCAGGTCCTCTCCATTGTTGCTGGCCTAAGGCTTATTTCACCATATAGCAATGTATATATTGACCTATTTTCCCCTAGACTTTCTGTGATCCCCTACATCTCACATTTCTTTGCAGACAAGCCTTTTGAAATACCCTTAACTTATTTCACAGCCAATAAGGCTTTGAAATAATGTGTATTTTTTAGAGAAATCTTCTTATATAATTAGGCAGTAAATCTGACCTGCCATAGTTTTCAAAACAGCATAATTTCACACTTCTCAATGATTATACTGTTGTATTACACAACCCTTGTGTATTTAGCTTTATCAATGATATGTCCTTTATAAATGTTTTAGAGATCCTACCAGTCTTTGAAAACATCCTCGTGCCTTGTTTCAGTTCCAGTTTTATGTATATTTTCTGCCTTGCACCCGATTATTCCTACATCTGATGGATGGCCTTGGGAATCTAATACTGGTATTGATTGTTTTGGCTGATTGTCTCCCCTTGTAGCTGCTTTCTTCATTATTGTGTAACTTTAGATCATGAGCTCATGTTTAGCTAAACAGCTGACCTTGTAAGAGGCTTAGGTGTGAACGCTCGTAAGTTTCAGCAGAAAGTCGGCAAAGATTTCTTTGTGTCCCTCCAATGAGTGGCCCGCAAGGACCCCGTTTTCTACAAGTGTCAGTCCAATACTCCCTCTAGAGGCAGGGGACTCAGACAGGGCTGCTTTGCGGCCCCCGATCTGGGGCAGGGGCAGTGGGCGGCCTGTTGCCCGGGCAGGAGCCTCTCCGCGTGTGTCCCAGGGACCCATCTGCCTGCGAGCCTCGGTCACCTGGCAGGAAGCTATGATGCCCAGACCTATGCTTAGCTGTGCAGCGAGGTGTACTGCGCAGACATGTTCCACACACACTTCAAGTAAGAGGGCGGCCTGAGTGGAAAGGTGAGAGTTTGGGCAGCTGTGCAGACAAAGAAAGCGCCCTTTGGCCTGGGCCTAAATGCTTGTGACACTCCACTGGGCCTGCCGGGCTCTGAGGGCTCTTCCCTGGGCCCCCTGCTCCCCTGCCCTTTGTTCAGTCACAGCAGAGATGGCCACACCCACTCCCTCAGTGAGGGCAGTGTTCCAACCTCCCTCAGCCCCGCCCCCTCTCCGCAGGTTACCATGGACCACAGAGGCTGCATTCTGAGGCCAGGGCGTTCCGAGAATGCCAAGGGCAGACATGATGACCTTAAATGATTTCCTCTTGTGTCAGTTTTGGTAAACTTTAGGAGCTAGGAAATGGTCCACTTGACAGAAATGTTCAAATTTACTGGCATTTCATATATTCTCTGCTCTAACATTGTCCTGACTCTTTCTGTATATTCTTTACTTATGTTTTGGTTTTCCTTAATCAAAGTGTGTCTTTTAAATCTTTTCAAAGAAGATTCTTTGGACTTACTAAATCACCTGAATTTTATACGTTTTCTGTTGTATTAACTTCTGCTCATATCTTTATTTAACTTTTTTCTATGTTCTCAGGGTTTATTGTTTTCATCTTCTGATGTCAATTAAAACACTTGGTTATTCATTTTAATAAATCTTTTTACTTATAAAGATTTGAACTTTTGAAGATTCCAGCTTACTTGTACGTTTCTAAGGGTCAGGTCCTCTCCATTGTTGCTGGCCTAAGGCTTAGTTCACCATATAGCAATGTATATATTGACCTATTTTCCCCTAGACTTTCTATGATCCCCTACATCTCACATTTCTTTGCAGACAAGCCATTTGAAATACCCTTAACTTATTTCACAGCCAATAAGGCTTTGAAATAATGTGTATTTTTTAGAGAAATCTTCTTATATAATTAGGCAGTAAATCTGACCTGCCATAGTTTTCAAAACAGCATAATTTCACACTTCTCAATGATTATACTGTTGTATTACACAACCCTTGTGTATTTAGCTTTATCAATGACATGTCCTTTAAAAATGTTTTAGAGGTCCTACCAGTGTTTGAAAACATCCTCGTGCCTTGTTTCAGTTCCAGTTTTATGTATATTTTCTGCCTTGCACCCGATTATTCCTACATCTGATGGATGGCCTTGGGAATCTAATACTGGTATTGATTGTTTTGGCTGATTGTCTCCCCTTGTAGCTGCTTTCTTCATTATTGTGTAAATTTAGATCATGAGCTCATGTTTAGCTAAACAGCTGACCTTGTAAGAGGCTTAGGTGTGAACGCTCGTAAGTTTCAGCAGAAAGTCGGCAAAGATTTATGTGTGTCCTTCCAATGAGTGGCCCACAAGGACCCCGTTTTCTACAAGTGTCAGTCCAATACTCCCTCTAGAGGCAGGGGACTCAGACAGGGCTGCTTTGCGGCCCCCGATCTGGGGCAGGGGCAATGGGGGGCCTGTGGCATGGGCAGGAGCCTCTCCGCGTGTGTCCCAAGGACACATCTGCCTGCGAGCCTCGGTTACCTGCCAGAAAGCTACGATGCCCAGACCTATGCTTAGCTGTGCCGCGAGGTGTACTGCGCCGATAGGTTCCACACACACTTCATGTAAGAGGGCGGCCTGAGTGGAAAGGTGAGAGTTTGGGCAGTTGTGCAGACAAAGAAAGCGCCCTTTGGCCTGGGCCTAAATGCTTGTGACACTCCACTGGGCCTGCCGGGCTCTGAGGGCCCTGCCCTGGGCCCCCTGCTCCCCTGCACTTTGTTCAGTCACAGCAGAGATGGCCACACCCACTCCCTCAGTGAGGGCAGTGTTCCAACCTCCCTCAGCCCCGCCCCCTCTCCGCAGGTTACCATGGACTACAGAGGCTGCATTCTGAGGCAAGGGCTTTCCGAGAATGCCAAGGGCAGACATGGTGACCTTAAATGATTTCCTCTTGTGTCAGTTTTGGTAAACTTTAGGAGCTAGGAAATGGTCCAATTGACAGAAATGTTCAAATTTACTGGCATTTCATATATTCTCTGCTCTAACATTGTCCTGACTCTTTCTGTATATTCTTTACTTATGTTTTTGTTTTCCTTAATCAAAGTGTGTCTTTTAAATCTTTTCAAAGAAGATTCTTTGGACTTACTAAATCACCTGGATTTTATACGTTTTCTGTTGTATTAAATTCTGCTCATATCTTTATTTAACTTTTTTCTATGTTCTCAGGGTTTATTGTTTTCATCTTCTGATGTCAATTAAAACACTTGGTTATTCATTTTAATAAATCTTTTTACTTATAAAGATTTGAACTTTTGAAGATTCCAGCTTACTTGTACGTTTCTAAGGGTCAGGTCCTCTCCATTGTTGCTGGCCTAAGGCTTAGTTCACCATATAGCAATGTATATATTGACCTATTTTCCCCTAGACTTTCTGTGATCCCCTACATCTCAGCTTTCTTTGCAGACAAGCCATTTGAAATACCCTTAACTTATTTCACAGCCAGAAAGGCTTTAAAATAATGTGTATTTTTTAGAGAAATCTTCTTATATAATTAGGCAGTAAATCTGACCTGCCATAGTTTTCAAAACAGCATAATTTCACACTTCTCAATGATTAAACTGTTGTATTACACAACCCTTGTGTATTTAGCTTTATCAATGACATGTCCTTTAAAAATGTTTTAGAGATCCTACCAGTCTTTTAAAACATCCTTGTGCCTTGTTTCAGTTCCAGTTTTATGTATATTTTCTGCCTTGCACCCGATTATTCCTACATCTGATGGATGGCCTTGGGAATCTAATACTGGTATTGATTGTTTTGGCTGATTGTCTCCCCTTGTAGCTGCTTTCTTCATTATTGTGTAAATTTAGATCATGAGCTCATGTTTAGCTAAACAGCTGACCTTGTAAGAGGCTTAGGTGTGAACGCTCGTAAGTTTCAGCAGAAAGTCGGCAAAGATTTCTTTGTGTCCCTCCAATGAGTGGCCCGCAAGGACCCCGTTTTCTACAAGTGTCAGTCCAATACTCCCTCTAGAGGCAGGGGACTCAGACAGGGCTGCTTTGCGGCCCCCGATCTGGGGCAGGGGCAGTGGGCAGCCTGTTGCCCGGGCAGGAGCCTCTCCGCGTGTGTCCCAGGGACCCATCTGCCTGCGAGCCTCGGTCACCTGGCAGGAAGCTATGATGCCCAGACCTATGCTTAGCTGTGCAGCGAGGTGTACTGCGCAGACATGTTCCACACACACTTCAAGTAACAGGGCGGCCTGAGTGGAAAGGTGAGAGTTTGGGCAGCTGTGCAGACAAAGAAAGCGCCCTTTGGCCTGGGCCTAAATGCTTGTGACACTCCACTGGGCCTGCCGGGCTCTGAGGGCTCTTCCCTGGGCCCCCTGCTCCCCTGCCCTTTGTTCAGTCACAGCAGAGATGGCCACACCCACTCCCTCAGTGAGGGCAGTGTTCCAACCTCCCTCAGCCCCGCCCCCTCTCCGCAGGTTACCATGGACCACAGAGGCTGCATTCTGAGGCCAGGGCGTTCCGAGAATGCCAAGGGCAGACATGATGACCTTAAATGATTTCCTCTTGTGTCAGTTTTGGTAAACTTTAGGAGCTAGGAAATGGTCCACTTGACAGAAATGTTCAAATTTACTGGCATTTCATATATTCTCTGCTCTAACATTGTCCTGACTCTTTCTGTATATTCTTTACTTATGTTTTTGTTTTCCTTAATCAAAGTGTGTCTTTTAAATCTTTTCAAAGAAGATTCTTTGGACTTACTAAATCATCTGAATTTTATACGTTTTCTGTTGTATTAACTTCTGCTCATATCTTTATTTAACTTTTTTCTATGTTCTCAGGGTTTATTGTTTTCATCTTCTGATGTCAATTAAAACACTTGGTTATTCATTTTAATAAATCTTTTTACTTATAAACATTTGAACTTTTGAAGATTCCAGCTTACTTGTACGTTTCTAAGGGTCAGGTCCTCTCCACTGTTGCCGGCCTAAGGCTTAGTTTACCATATAGCAATGTATATATTGACCTATTTTCCCCTCGACTTTCTGTGATCCACTACATCTCACCTTTCTCTGCAGACAAGCCATTTGAAATACCCTTAACTTATTTCACAGCCAATAAGGCTTTGAAATAATGTTTATTTTTTAGAGAAATCTTCTTATATAATTAGGCAGAAAATCTGACCTGCCATAGTTTTCAAAACAGCATAATTTCACTCTTCTCAATGATTAATCTGTTGTATTACACAACCTTTGTGTATTTAGCTTTATCAATGACATGTCCTTTAAAAATGTTTTAGAGATCCTTCCAGTCTTTGAATACATCCTCGTGCCTTGTTTCAGTTCCAGTTTTATATATATTTTCTGCCTTGCACCCGATTATTCCTACATCTGATGGATGGCCTTGGGAATCTAATTCTGGTATTGATTGTTTTGGCTGGTTGTCTCCCCTTGTAGCTGCTTTCTTCATTATTGTGTAAATTTAGATCATGAGCTCATGTTTAGCTAAACAGCTGACCTTGTAAGAGGCTTAGGTGTGAATGCTCATAAGTTTCAGCAGAAAGTCGGCAAAGATTTATTTGTGTCCCTCCAATGAGTGGCCCGCAAGGACCCCGTTTTCTACAAGTGTTGGTCCAATACTCCCTCTAGAGGCAGGGGACTCAGACAGGGCTGCTTTGCGGCCCCCGATCTGGGGCAGGTGAAGTGGGCGGCCTGTGGCCCGGGCAGGAGCCTCTCCGCGTGTGTCCCAGGGACCCATCTGCCTGCGAGCCTCGGTCACCTGGCAGGAAGCTATGATGCCCAGACCTATGCTTAGCTGTGCAGCGAGGTGTACTGCGCAGACAGGTTCCACACACACTTCAAGTAAGAGGGCGGCCTGAGTAGAAAGGTGAGAGTTTGGGCAGCTGTGCAGACAAAGAAAGCGCCCTTTGGCCTGGGCCTAAATGCTTGTGACACTCCACTGGGCCTGCCGGGCTCTGAGGGCCCTTCCCTGGGCCCCCTGCTCCCCTGCCCTATGTTCAGGCACAGCAGAGATGGCCACACCCACTCCCTCAGTGAAGGCAGTGTTCCAACCTCCCTCAGCCCCGCCCCCTCTCCGCAGGTTACCATGGACGACAGAGGCTGCATTCTGAGGCCAGGGGGTTCCCAGAATGCCAAGGGCAGACATGATGACCTTAAATGATTTCCTCTTGTGTCAGTTTTGGTAAACTTTAGGAGCTACGAAATGGTCCACTTGACAGAAATGTTCAAATTTACTGGCATTTCATATATTCTCTGCTCTAACATTGTCCTGACTCTTTCTGTATATTCTTTACTTATGTTTTGGTTTTCCTTAATCAAAGTGTGTCTTTTAAATCTTTTCAAAGAAGATTCTTTGGACTTACTAAATCACCTGAATTTTATACGTTTTCTGTTGTATTAAGTTCTGCTCATATCTTTATTTAACTTTTTTCTATGTTCTCAGGGTTTATTGTTTTCATCTTCTGATGTCAATTAAAACACTTGGTTATTCATTTTAATAAATCTTTTTACTTATAAAGATTTGAACTTTTGAAGATTCCAGCTTACTTGTACGTTTCTAAGGGTCAGGTCCTCTCCATTGTTGCTGGCCTAAGGCTTAGTTAACCATATAGCAATGTATATATTGACCTATTTTCCCCTAGACTTTCTGTGATCCCCTACATCTCACCTTTCTTTGCAGACAAGCCATTTGAAACACCCTTAACTTATTTCACAGCCAATAAGGCTTTGAAATAATGTGTATTTTTTAGAGAAATCTTCTTATATAATTAGGCAGAAAATCTGACCTGCCATAGTTTTCAAAACAGCATAATTTCACTCTTCTCAATGATTAATCTGTTGTATTACACAACCTTTGTGTATTTAGCTTTATCAATGACATGTCTTTAAAAATGTTTTAGAGATCCTACCAGTCTTTGAAAACATCCTTGTGCCTTGTTTCAGTTCCAGTTTGATGTATATTTTCTGCCTTGCACCCGATTATTCCTACATCTGATGGATGGCCTTGGGAATCTAATACTGGTATTGATTGTTTTGGCTGATTGTCTCCCCTTGTAGCTGCTTTCTTCATTATTGTGTAAATTTAGATCATGAGCTCATGTTTAGCTAAACAGCTGACCTTGTAAGAGGCTTAGGTGTGAACGCTCGTAAGTTTCAGCAGAAAGTCGGCAAAGATTTATGTGTGTCCTTCCAATGAGTGGCCCACAAGGACCCCGTTTTCTACAAGTGTTGGTCCAATACTCCCTCTAGAGGCAGGGGACTCAGACAGGGCTGCTTTGCGGCCCCCGATCTGGGGCAGGGGCAATGGGGGGCCTGTGGCATGGGCAGGAGCCTCTCCGCGTGTGTCCCAAGGACACATCTGCCTGCGAGCCTCGGTTACCTGCCAGAAAGCTACGATGCCCAGACCTATGCTTAGCTGTGCCGCGAGGTGTACTGCGCCGATAGGTTCCACACACACTTCATGTAAGAGGGCGGCCTGAGTGGAAAGGTGAGAGTTTGGGCAGTTGTGCAGACAAAGAAAGCGCCCTTTGGCCTGGGCCTAAATGCTTGTGACACTCCACTGGGCCTGCCGGGCTCTGAGGGCCCTGCCCTGGGCCCCCTGCTCCCCTGCACTTTGTTCAGTCACAGCAGAGATGGCCACACCCACTCCCTCAGTGAGGGCAGTGTTCCAACCTCCCTCAGCCCCGCCCCCTCTCCGCAGGTTACCATGGACTACAGAGGCTGCATTCTGAGGCAAGGGCTTTCCGAGAATGCCAAGGGCAGACATGGTGACCTTAAATGATTTCCTCTTGTGTCAGTTTTGGTAAACTTTAGGAGCTAGGAAATGGTCCAATTGACAGAAATGTTCAAATTTACTGGCATTTCATATATTCTCTGCTCTAACATTGTCCTGACTCTTTCTGTATATTCTTTACTTATGTTTTTGTTTTCCTTAATCAAAGTGTGTCTTTTAAATCTTTTCAAAGAAGATTCTTTGGACTTACTAAATCACCTGGATTTTATACGTTTTCTGTTGTATTAAATTCTGCTCATATCTTTATTTAACTTTTTTCTATGTTCTCAGGGTTTATTGTTTTCATCTTCTGATGTCAATTAAAACACTTGGTTATTCATTTTAATAAATCTTTTTACTTATAAAGATTTGAACTTTTGAAGATTCCAGCTTACTTGTACGTTTCTAAGGGTCAGGTCCTCTCCATTGTTGCTGGCCTAAGGCTTAGTTCACCATATAGCAATGTATATATTGACCTATTTTCCCCTAGACTTTCTGTGATCCCCTACATCTCAGCTTTCTTTGCAGACAAGCCATTTGAAATACCCTTAACTTATTTCACAGCCAGAAAGGCTTTGAAATAATGTGTATTTTTTAGAGAAATCTTCTTATATAATTAGGCAGTAAATCTGACCTGCCATAGTTTTCAAAACAGCATAATTTCACACTTCTCAATGATTAAACTGTTGTATTACACAACCCTTGTGTATTTAGCTTTATCAATGACATGTCCTTTAAAAATGTTTTAGAGATCCTACCAGTCTTTGAAAACATCCTTGTGCCTTGTTTCAGTTCCAGTTTTATGTATATTTTCTGCCTTGCACCCGATTATTCCTACATCTGATGGATGGCCTTGGGAATCTAATACTGGTATTGATTGTTTTGGCTGATTGTCTCCCCTTGTAGCTGCTTTCTTCATTATTGTGTAAATTTAGATCATGAGCTCATGTTTAGCTAAACAGCTGACCTTGTAAGAGGCTTAGGTGTGAACGCTCGTAAGTTTCAGCAGAAAGTCGGCAAAGATTTCTTTGTGTCCCTCCAATGAGTGGCCCGCAAGGACCCCGTTTTCTACAAGTGTCAGTCCAATACTCCCTCTAGAGGCAGGGGACTCAGACAGGGCTGCTTTGCGGCCCCCGATCTGGGGCAGGGGCAGTGGGCAGCCGGTTGCCCGGGCAGGAGCCTCTCCGCGTGTGTCCCAGGGACCCATCTGCCTGCGAGCCTCGGTCACCTGGCAGGAAGCTATGATGCCCAGACCTATGCTTAGCTGTGCAGCGAGGTGTACTGCGCAGACATGTTCCACACACACTTCAAGTAACAGGGCGGCCTGAGTGGAAAGGTGAGAGTTTGGGCAGCTGTGCAGACAAAGAAAGCGCCCTTTGGCCTGGGCCTAAATGCTTGTGACACTCCACTGGGCCTGCCGGGCTCTGAGGGCTCTTCCCTGGGCCCCCTGCTCCCCTGCCCTTTGTTCAGTCACAGCAGAGATGGCCACACCCACTCCCTCAGTGAGGGCAGTGTTCCAACCTCCCTCAGCCCCGCCCCCTCTCCGCAGGTTACCATGGACCACAGAGGCTGCATTCTGAGGCCAGGGCGTTCCGAGAATGCCAAGGGCAGACATGATGACCTTAAATGATTTCCTCTTGTGTCAGTTTTGGTAAACTTTAGGAGCTAGGAAATGGTCCACTTGACAGAAATGTTCAAATTTACTGGCATTTCATATATTCTCTGCTCTAACATTGTCCTGACTCTTTCTGTATATTCTTTACTTATGTTTTTGTTTTCCTTAATCAAAGTGTGTCTTTTAAATCTTTTCAAAGAAGATTCTTTGGACTTACTAAATCATCTGAATTTTATACGTTTTCTGTTGTATTAACTTCTGCTCATATCTTTATTTAACTTTTTTCTATGTTCTCAGGGTTTATTGTTTTCATCTTCTGATGTCAATTAAAACACTTGGTTATTCATTTTAATAAATCTTTTTACTTATAAAGATTTGAACTTTTGAAGATTCCAGCTTACTTGTACGTTTCTAAGGGTCAGGTCCTCTCCATTGTTGCTGGCCTAAGGCTTAGTTCACCATATAGCAATGTATATATTGACCTATTTTCCCCTAGACTTTCTGTGATCCCCTATATCTCACATTTCTTTGCAGACAAGCCATTTGAAATACCCTTAACTTATTTCACAGCCAATAAGGCTTTGAAATAATGTGTATTTTTTAGAGAAATTTTCTTATATAATTAGACAGTAAATCTGACCTGCCATAGTTTTCAAAACAGCATAATTTCACACTTCTCAATGATTATACTGTTGTATTACACGACCCTTGTGTATTTAGCTTTATCAATGACATGTCCTTTAAAAATGTTTTAGAGATCCTACCAGTCTTTGAAAACATCCTCGTGCCTTGTTTCAGTTCCAGTTTTATGTATATTTTCTGCCTTGCACCCGATTATTCCTACATCTGATGGATGGCCTTGGGAATCTAATACTGGTATTGATTGTTTTGGCTGATTGTCTCCCCTTGTAGCTGCTTTCTTCATTATTGTGTAAATTTAGATCATGAGCTCATGTTTAGCTAAACAGCTGACCTTGTAAGAGGCTTAGGTGTGAATGCTCATAAGTTTCAGCAGAAAGTCGGCAAAGATTTCTTTGTGTCCCTCCAATGAGTGGCCCGCAAGGACCCCGTTTTCTACAAGTGTTGGTCCAATACTCCCTCTAGAGGCAGGGGACTCAGACAGGGCTGCTTTGCGGCCCCCGATCTGGGGCAGGTGAAGTGGGCGGCCTGTGGCCCGGGCAGGAGCCTCTCCGCGTGTGTCCCAGGGACCCATCTGCCTGCGAGCCTCGGTCACCTGGCAGGAAGCTATGATGCCCAGACCTATGCTTAGCTGTGCAGCGAGGTGTACTGCGCAGACAGGTTCCACACACACTTCAAGTAAGAGGGCGGCCTGAGTAGAAAGGTGAGAGTTTGGGCAGCTGTGCAGACAAAGAAAGCGCCCTTTGGCCTGGGCCTAAATGCTTGTGACACTCCACTGGGCCTGCCGGGCTCTGAGGGCCCTTCCCTGGGCCCCCTGCTCCCCTGCCCTATGTTCAGTCACAGCAGAGATGGCCACACCCACTCCCTCAGTGAGGGCAGTGTTCCAACCTCCCTCAGCCCCGCCCCCTCTCCGCAGGTTACCATGGACGACAGAGGCTGCATTCTGAGGCCAGGGCGTTCCCAGAATGCCAAGGGCAGACATGATGACCTTAAATGATTTCCTCTTGTGTCAGTTTTGGTAAACTTTAGGAGCTACGAAATGGTCCACTTGACAGAAATGTTCAAATTTACTGGCATTTCATATATTCTCTGCTCTAACATTGTCCTGACTCTTTCTGTATATTCTTTACTTATGTTTTGGTTTTCCTTAATCAAAGTGTGTCTTTTAAATCTTTTCAAAGAAGATTCTTTGGACTTACTAAATCACCTGAATTTTATACGTTTTCTGTTGTATTAAGTTCTGTTCATATCTTTATTTAACTTTTTTCTATGTTCTCAGGGTTTATTGTTTTCAACTTCTGATGTCAATTAAAACACTTGGTTATTCATTTTAATAAATATTTTTACTTATAAAGATTTGAACTTTTGAAGATTCCAGCTTACTTGTACGTTTCTAAGGGTCAGGTCCTCTCCATTGTTGCTGGCCTAAGGCTTAGTTCACCATATAGCAATGTATATATTGACCTATTTTCCCCTAGACTATCTGTGATCCCCTACATCTCACCTTTCTTTGCAGACAAGCCATTTGAAACACCCTTAACTTATTTCACAGCCAATAAGGCTTTGAAATAATGTGTATTTTTTAGAGAAATCTTCTTATATAATTAGGCAGAAAATCTGACCTGCCATAGTTTTCAAAACAGCATAATTTCACTCTTCTCAATGATTAATCTGTTGTATTACACAACCTTTGTGTATTTAGCTTTATCAATGACATGTCCTTTAAAAATGTTTTAGAGATCCTACCAGTCTTTGAAAACATCCTCGTGCCTTGTTTCAGTTCCAGTTTGATGTATATTTTCTGCCTTGCACCCGATTATTCCTACATCTGATGGATGGCCTTGGGAATCTAATACTGGTATTGATTGTTTTGGCTGATTGTCTCCCCTTGTAGCTGCTTTCTTCATTATTGTGTAAATTTAGATCATGAGCTCATGTTTAGCTAAACAGCTGACCTTCTATGAGGCTTAGGTGTGAACGCTCGTAAGTTTCAGCAGAAAGTCGGCAAAGATTTATGTGTGTCCTTCCAATGAGTGGCCCACAAGGACCCCGTTTTCTACAAGTGTTGGTCCAATACTCCCTCTAGAGGCAGGGGACTCAGACAGGGCTGCTTTGCGGCCCCCGATCTGGGGCAGGGGCAATGGGGGGCCTGTGGCCCGGGCAGGAGCCTCTCCGCGTGTGTCCCAGGGACACATCTGCCTGCGAGCCTCGGTTACCTGCCAGAAAGCTACGATGCCCAGACCTATGCTTAGCTGTGCCGCGAGGTGTACTGCGCGGACAGGTTCCACACACACTTCAAGTAAGAGGGCGGCCTGAGTGGAAAGGTGAGAGTTTGGGCAGCTGTGCAGAAAAAGAAAGCGCCCTTTGGCCTGGGCCTAAATGCTTGTGACACTCCACTGGGCCTGCCGGGCTCTGAGGGCCCTGCCCTGGGCCCCCTGCTCCCCTGCCCTTTGTTCAGTCACAGCAGAGATGGCCACGCCCACTCCCTCAGTGAGGGCAGTGTTCCATCCTCCCTCAGCCCCGCCCCCTCTCCGCAGGTTACCATAGACTACAGAGGCTGCATTCTGAGGCCAGGGCGTTCCGAGAATGCCAAGGGCAGACATGATGACCTTAAATGATTTCCTCTTGTGTCAGTTTTGGTAAACTTTAGGAGCTAGGAAATGGTCCACTTGACAGAAATGTTCAAATTTACTGGCATTTCATATATTCTCTGCTCTAACATTGTCCTGACTCTTTCTGTATATTCTTTACTGATGTTTTTGTTTTCCTTAATCAAAGTGTGTCTTTGAAATCTTTTCAAAGAAGATTCTTTGGACTTACTAAATCACCTGAATTTTATATGTTTTCTGTTGTATTAAGTTCTGCTCAAATCTTTATTTAACTTTTTTCTATGTTCTCAGGGTTTATTGTTTTCATCTTCTGATGTCAATTAAAACACTTGGTTATTCATTTTAATAAATCTTTTTACTTATAAAGATTTGAACTTTTGAAGATTCCAGCTTACTTGTACGTTTCTAAGGGTCAGGTCCTCTCCATTGTTGCTGGCCTAAGGCTTAGTTCACCATATAGCAATGTATATATTGACCTATTTTCCCCTAGACTTTCTGTGATCCCCTACATCTCACCTTTCTTTGCAGACAAGCCATTTGAAACACCCTTAACTTATTTCACAGCCAATAAGGCTTTGAAATAATGTGTATTTTTTAGAGAAATCTTCTTATATAATTAGGCAGAATATCTGACCTGCCATAGTTTTCAAAACAGCATAATTTCACTCTTCTCTATGATTAATCTGTTGTATTACACAACCTTTGTGTATTTAGCTTTATCAATGACATGTCCTTTAAAAATGTTTTAGAGATCCTACCAGTCTTTGAAAACATCCTCGTGCCTTGTTTCAGTTCCAGTTTTATGTATATTTTCTGCCTTGCACCCAATTATTCCTACATCTGATGGATGGCCTTGGGAATCTAATACTGGTATTGATTGTTTTGGCTGATTGTCTCCCCTTGTAGCTGCTTTCTTCATTATTGTGTAAATTTAGATCATGAGCTCATGTTTAGCTAAACAGCTGACCTTGTAAGAGGCTTAGTTGTGAATGCTCGTAAGTTTCAGCAGAAAGTCGGCAAAGATTTATGTGTGTCCCTCCAATGAGTGGCCCGCAAGGACCCCGTTTTCTACAAGTGTTGGTCCAATACTCCCTCTAGAGGCAGGGGACTCAGACAGGGCAGCTTTGCGGCCCCCGATCTGGGGCAGGGGCAGTGGGTGGCCAGTGGCCCGGGCAGGAGCCTCTCCGCGTGTGTCCCAGGGACCCATCTGCCTGCGAGCCTCGGTCACCTGGCAGGAAGCTATGATGCCCAGACCTATGCTTAGCTGTGCAGCGAGGTGTACTGCGCAGACAGGTTCCACACACACTTCAAGTAAGAGGGCGGCCTGAGTGGAAAGGTGAGAGTTTGGGCAGCTGTGCAGACAAAGAAAGCGCCCTTTGGCATGGGCCTAAATGCTTGTGACACTCCACTGGGCCTGCCGGGCTCTGAGGGCCCTGAACTGGGCCCCCTGCTCCCCTGCCCTTTGTTCAGTCACAGCAGAGATGGCCACACCCACTCCCTCAGTGAGGGCAGTGTTCCAACCTCCCTCAGCCCCGCCCCCTCTCCGCAGGTTACCATGGACGACAGAGGCTGCATTCTGAGGCCAGGGCGTTCCGAGAATGCCAAGGGCAGACATGATGACCTTAAATGATTTCCTCTTGTGTCAGTTTTGGTAAACTTTAGGAGCTAGGAAATGGTCCACTTGACAGAAATGTTCAAATTTACTGGCATTTCATATATTCTCTGCTCTAACATTGTCCTGACTCTTTCTGTATATTCTTTACTTATGTTTTTGTTTTCCTTAATCAAAGTGTGTCTTTTGAATCTTTTCAAAGAAGATTCTTTGGACTTACTAAATCATCTGAATTTTATACGTTTTCTGTTGTATTAACTTCTGCTCATATCTTTATTTAACTTTTTTCTATGTTCTCAGGGTTTATTGTTTTCATCTTCTGATGTCAATTAAAACACTTGGTTATTCATTTTAATAAATCTTTTTCCTTATAAAGATTTGAACTTTTGAAGATTCCAGCTTACTTGTACGTTTCTAAGGGTCAGGTCCTCTCCACTGTTGCCGGCCTAAGGCTTAGTTCACCATATAGCAATGTATATACTGTCCTATTTTCCCCTCGACTTTCTGTGATCCACTACATCTCACCTTTCTTTGCAGACAAGCCATTTGAAATACCCTTAACTTATTTCACAGCCAATAAGGCTTTGAAATAATGTTTATTTTTTAGAGAAATCTTCTTATATAATTAGGCAGAAAATCTGACCTGCCATAGTTTTCAAAACAGCATAATTTCACTCTTCTCAATGATTAATCTGTTGTATTACACAACCTTTGTGTATTTAGCTTTATCAATGACATGTCCTTTAAAAATGTTTTAGAGATCCTACCAGTCTTTGAATACATCCTCGTGCCTTGTTTCAGTTCCAGTTTTATGTATATTTTCTGCCTTGCACCCGATTATTCCTACATCTGATGGATGGCCTTGGGAATCTAATTCTGGTATTGATTGTTTTGGCTGATTGTCTCCCCTTGTAGCTGCTTTCTTCATTATTGTGTAAATTTAGATCATGAGCTAATGTTTAGCTAAACAGCTGACCTTGTAAGAGGTTTAGGTGTGAACGCTCGTAAGTTTCAGAAGAAAGACGGCAAAGATTTATGTGTGTCCCTCCAATGAGTGGCCCGCAAGTACCCCGTTTTCTACAAGTGTTGGTCCAATACTCCCTCTAGAGGCAGGGGATTCAGACAGGGCTGCTTTGCGGCCCCCGATCTGGGGCAGGGGCAGTGGGCGGGCTGTGGCCCGGGCAGGAGCCTCTCCGCGTGTCTCCCAGGGACCCATCTGCCTGTGAGCCTCAGTCACCTGGCAGGAGGCCACAATGCCCAGACCTATGGTTAGCTGTGCAGCGAGGTGTACTGCGCGGACAGGTTCCACACACACTTCAAGTAAGAGGGCGGCCTGAGTGGAAAGGTGAGAGTTTGGGCAGTTGTGCAGACAAAGAAATCGCCCTTTGGCCTGGGCCTAAATGCTTGTGACACTCCACTGGGCCTGCCGGGCTCTGAGGGCCCTGCCCTGGGCCCCCTGCTCCCCTGCCCTTTGTTCAGTCACAGCAGAGATGGCCACACCCACTCCCTCAGTGAGGGCAGTGTTCCAACCTCCCTCAGCCCCGCCCCCTCTCCGCAGGTTACCATGGACTACAGAGGCTGCATAATGAGGCCAGGGCGTTCCGAGAATGCCAAGGGCAGACATGATGACCTTAAATGATTTCCTCTTGTGTCAGTTTTGGTAAACTTTAGGAGCTAGGAAATGGTCCACTTGACAGAAATGTTCAAATTTACTGGCATTTCATATATTCTCTGCTCTAACATTGTCCTGACTCTTTCTGTATATTCTTTACTTATGTTTTGGTTTTCCTTAATCAAAGTGTGTCTTTTAAATCTTTTCAAAGAAGATTCTTTGGACTTACTAAATCACCTGAATTTTATACGATTTCTGTTGTATTAAGTTCTGCTCATATCTTTATTTAACTTTTTTCTATGTTCTCAGGGTTTATTGTTTTCATCTTCTGATGTCAATTAAAACACTCGGTTATTCATTTTAATAAATCTTTTTACTTATAAAGATTTGAACTTTTGAAGATTCCAGCTTACTTGTACGTTTCTAAGGGTCAGGTCCTCTCCACTGTTGCCGGCCTAAGGCTTAGTTCAACATATAGCAATGTATATATTGACCTATTTTCCCCTCGACTTTCTGTGATCCACTACATCTCACCTTTCTTTGCAGACAAGCCATTTGAAATACACTTAACTTATTTCACAGCCAATAAGGCTTTGAAATAATGTGTATTTTTTAGAGAAATCTTCTTATATAATTAGGCAGAAAATCTGAAGTGCCATAGTTTTCAAAACAGCATAAATTCTCTCTTCTCAATGATTAATCTGTTGTATTACACAACCTTTGTGTATTTAGCTTTATCAATGACATGATCTTTAAAAATGTTTTAGAGATCCTACCAATCTTTGAAAACATCCTCGTGCCTTGTTTCAGTTCCAGTTTTATATATATTTTCTGCCTTGCACCCGATTATTCCTACATCTGATGGATGGCCTTGGGAATCTAATTCTGGTATGGATTGTTTTGGCTGATTGTTTCCCCTTATAGCTGCTTTCTTCATTATTGTGTAAATTTAGATCATGAGCTCATGTTTAGCTAAACAGCTGACCTTGTAAGAGGCTTAGGTGTGAATGCTCGTAAGTTTCAGCAGAAAGTCGGCAAAGATTTATTTGTGTCCCTCCAATGAGTGGCCCGCAAGGACCCCGTTTTCTACAAGTGTCAGTCCAATACTCCCTCTAGAGGCAGGGGACTCAGACTGGGCTGCTTTGCGGCCCCCGATCTGGGGCAGGGGCAAGTGGGCGGCCTGTGGCCCTGGCAGGAGCTTCTCCGCGTGTGTCCCAGGGACCCATCTGCCTGTGAGCCTCGGTCACCTGGCAGGAAGCTACGTTGCCCAGACATATGCTTAGCTGTGCAGCGAGGTGTACTGCGCGGACAGGTTCCACACACACTTCAAGTAAGTGGGCGGCCTGAGTGGAAAGGTGAGAGTTTGGGCAGCTGTGCAGACAAAGAAAGCGCCCTTTGGCCTGGGCCTAAATGCTTGTGACACTCCACTGGGCCTGCCGGGCTCTGAGGGCCCTGCCCTGGGCCCCCTGCTCCCCTGTCCTTTGTTCAGTCACAGCAGAGATGGCCACACCCACTCCCTCAGTGAGGGCAGTGTTCCAACCTCCCTCAGCCCCGCCCACTCTCCGCAGGATACCATGGACTACAGAGGCTGCATTCTGAGGCCAGGGCGTTCCGAGAATGCCAAGGGCAGATATGATAACCTTAAATGATTTCCTCTTGTGTCAGTTTTGGTAAACTTTAGGAGCTAGGAAATGGTCCAATTGACAGAAATGTTCAAATTTACTGGCATTTCATATATTCTCTGCTCTAACATTGTCCTGACTCTTTCTGTATATTCTTTACTTATGTTTTTGTTTTCCTTAATCAAAGTGTGTCTTTTAAATCTTTCAAAGAAGATTCTTTGGACTTACTAAATCACCTGGATTTTATACGTTTTCTGTTGTATTAAATTCTGCTCATATCTTTATTTAACTTTTTTCTATGTTCTCAGGGTTTATTGTTTTCATCTTCTGATGTCAATTAAAACACTTGGTTATTCATTTTAATAAATCTTTTACTTATAAATATTTGAACTTTTGAAGATTCCAGCTTACTTGTACGTTTCTAAGGGTCAGGTCCTCTCCATTGTTGCCGGCCTAAGGCTTAGTTCACCATATAGCAATGTATATATTGACCTATTTTCCCCTAGACTTTCTGTGATCCCCTACATCTCACCTTTCTTTGCAGACAAGCCATTTGAAATACCCTTAACTTATTTCACAGCCAATAAGGCTTTGAAATAATGTGTATTTTTTAGAGACATCTTCTTATAAAATTAGGCAGAAAATCTGACCTGCCATAGTTTTCAAAACAGCATAATTTCACTCTTCTCAATGATTAAACTGTTGTATTGCACAACCTTTGTGTATTTAGCTTTATCAATGACATGTCCTTTAAAAATGTTTTAGAGATCCTACCAGTCTTTGAAAACATCCTTGTGCCTTGTTTCAGTTCCAGTTTTATGTATATTTTCTGCCTTGCACCCGATTATTCCTACATCTGATGGATGGCCTTGGGAATCTAATACTGGTATTGATTGTTTTGGCTGATTGTCTCCCCTTGTAGCTGCTTTCTTCATTATTGTGTAAATTTAGATCATGAGCTCATGTTTAGCTAAACAGCTGACCTTGTAAGAGGCTTAGTTGTGAATGCTCGTAAGTTTCAGCAGAAAGTCGGCAAAGATTTCTTTGTGTCCCTCCAATGAGTGGCCCGCAAGGACCCCGTTTTCTACAAGTGTTGGTCCAATACTCCCTCTAGAGGCAGGGGACTCAGACAGGGCAGCTTTGCGGCCCCCGATCTGGGGCAGGGGCAGTGGGTGGCCAGTGGCCCGGGCAGGAGCCTCTCCGCGTGTGTCCCAGGGACCCATCTGCCTGCGAGCCTCGGTCACCTGGCAGGAAGCTATGATGCCCAGACCTATGCTTAGCTGTGCAGCGAGGTGTACTGCGCAGACAGGTTCCACACACACTTCAAGTAAGAGGGCGGCCTGAGTGGAAAGGTGAGAGTTTGGGCAGCTGTGCAGACAAAGAAAGCGCCCTTTGGCATGGGCCTAAATGCTTGTGACACTCCACTGGGCCTGCCGGGCTCTGAGGGCCCTGAACTGGGCCCCCTGCTCCCCTGCCCTTTGTTCAGTCACAGCAGAGATGGCCACACCCACTCCCTCAGTGAGGGCAGTGTTCCAACCTCCCTCAGCCCCGCCCCCTCTCCGCAGGTTACCATGGACGACAGAGGCTGCATTCTGAGGCCAGGGCGTTCCGAGAATGCCAAGGGCAGACATGATGACCTTAAATGATTTCCTCTTGTGTCAGTTTTGGTAAACTTTAGGAGCTAGGAAATGGTCCACTTGACAGAAATGTTCAAATTTACTGGCATTTCATATATTCTCTGCTCTAACATTGTCCTGACTCTTTCTGTATATTCTTTACTTATGTTTTTGTTTTCCTTAATCAAAGTGTGTCTTTTGAATCTTTTCAAAGAAGATTCTTTGGACTTACTAAATCATCTGAATTTTATACGTTTTCTGTTGTATTAACTTCTGCTCATATCTTTATTTAACTTTTTTCAATGTTCTCAGGGTTTATTGTTTTCATCTTCTGATGTCAATTAAAACACTTGGTTATTCATTTTAATAAATCTTTTCACTTATAAAGATTTGAACTTTTGAAGATTCCAGCTTACTTGTACGTTTCTAAGGGTCAGGTCCTCTCCACTGTTGCCGGCCTAAGGCTTAGTTCACCATATAGCAATGTATATACTGTCCTATTTTCCCCTCGACTTTCTGTGATCCACTACATCTCACCTTTCTTTGCAGACAAGCCATTTGAAATACCCTTAACTTATTTCACAGCCAATAAGGCTTTGAAATAATGTTTATTTTTTAGAGAAATCTTCTTATATAATTAGGCAGAAAATCTGACCTGCCATAGTTTTCAAAACAGCATAATTTCACTCTTCTCAATGATTAATCTGTTGTATTACACAACCTTTGTGTATTTAGCTTTATCAATGACATGTCCTTTAAAAATGTTTTAGAGATCCTACCAGTCTTTGAATACATCCTCGTGCCTTGTTTCAGTTCCAGTTTTATGTATATTTTCTGCCTTGCACCCGATTATTCCTACATCTGATGGATGGCCTTGGGAATCTAATTCTGGTATTGATTGTTTTGGCTGATTGTCTCCCCTTGTAGCTGCTTTCTTCATTATTGTGTAAATTTAGATCATGAGCTAATGTTTAGCTAAACAGCTGACCTTGTAAGAGGTTTAGGTGTGAACGCTCGTAAGTTTCAGAAGAAAGACGGCAAAGATTTATGTGTGTCCCTCCAATGAGTGGCCCGCAAGTACCCCGTTTTCTACAAGTGTTGGTCCAATACTCCCTCTAGAGGCAGGGGATTCAGACAGGGCTGCTTTGCGGCCCCCGATCTGGGGCAGGGGCAGTGGGCGGGCTGTGGCCCGGGCAGGAGCCTCTCCGCGTGTCTCCCAGGGACCCATCTGCCTGTGAGCCTCAGTCACCTGGCAGGAGGCCACAATGCCCAGACCTATGGTTAGCTGTGCAGCGAGGTGTACTGCGCGGACAGGTTCCACACACACTTCAAGTAAGAGGGCGGCCTGAGTGGAAAGGTGAGAGTTTGGGCAGTTGTGCAGACAAAGAAATCGCCCTTTGGCCTGGGCCTAAATGCTTGTGACACTCCACTGGGCCTGCCGGGCTCTGAGGGCCCTGCCCTGGGCCCCCTGCTCCCCTGCCCTTTGTTCAGTCACAGCAGAGATGGCCACACCCACTCCCTCAGTGAGGGCAGTGTTCCAACCTCCCTCAGCCCCGCCCCCTCTCCGCAGGTTACCATGGACTACAGAGGCTGCATAATGAGGCCAGGGCGTTCCGAGAATGCCAAGGGCAGACATGATGACCTTAAATGATTTCCTCTTGTGTCAGTTTTGGTAAACTTTAGGAGCTAGGAAATGGTCCACTTGACAGAAATGTTCAAATTTACTGGCATTTCATATATTCTCTGCTCTAACATTGTCCTGACTCTTTCTGTATATTCTTTACTTATGTTTTGGTTTTCCTTAATCAAAGTGTGTCTTTTAAATCTTTTCAAAGAAGATTCTTTGGACTTACTAAATCACCTGAATTTTATACGATTTCTGTTGTATTAAGTTCTGCTCATATCTTTATTTAACTTTTTTCTATGTTCTCAGGGTTTATTGTTTTCATCTTCTGATGTCAATTAAAACACTCGGTTATTCATTTTAATAAATCTTTTTACTTATAAAGATTTGAACTTTTGAAGATTCCAGCTTACTTGTACGTTTCTAAGGGTCAGGTCCTCTCCACTGTTGCCGGCCTAAGGCTTAGTTCAACATATAGCAATGTATATATTGACCTATTTTCCCCTCGACTTTCTGTGATCCACTACATCTCACCTTTCTTTGCAGACAAGCCATTTGAAATACACTTAACTTATTTCACAGCCAATAAGGCTTTGAAATAATGTGTATTTTTTAGAGAAATCTTCTTATATAATTAGGCAGAAAATCTGAAGTGCCATAGTTTTCAAAACAGCATAAATTCTCTCTTCTCAATGATTAATCTGTTGTATTACACAACCTTTGTGTATTTAGCTTTATCAATGACATGATCTTTAAAAATGTTTTAGAGATCCTACCAATCTTTGAAAACATCCTCGTGCCTTGTTTCAGTTCCAGTTTTATATATATTTTCTGCCTTGCACCCGATTATTCCTACATCTGATGGATGGCCTTGGGAATCTAATTCTGGTATGGATTGTTTTGGCTGATTGTTTCCCCTTATAGCTGCTTTCTTCATTATTGTGTAAATTTAGATCATGAGCTCATGTTTAGCTAAACAGCTGACCTTGTAAGAGGCTTAGGTGTGAATGCTCCTAAGTTTCAGCAGAAAGTCGGCAAAGATTTATTTGTGTCCCTCCAATGAGTGGCCCGCAAGGACCCCGTTTTCTACAAGTGTCAGTCCAATACTCCCTCTAGAGGCAGGGGACTCAGACTGGGCTGCTTTGCGGCCCCCGATCTGGGGCAGGGGCAAGTGGGCGGCCTGTGGCCCTGGCAGGAGCTTCTCCGCGTGTGTCCCAGGGACCCATCTGCCTGTGAGCCTCGGTCACCTGGCAGGAAGCTACGTTGCCCAGACATATGCTTAGCTGTGCAGCGAGGTGTACTGCGCGGACAGGTTCCACACACACTTCAAGTAAGTGGGCGGCCTGAGTGGAAAGGTGAGAGTTTGGGCAGCTGTGCAGACAAAGAAAGCGCCCTTTGGCCTGGGCCTAAATGCTTGTGACACTCCACTGGGCCTGCCGGGCTCTGAGGGCCCTGCCCTGGGCCCCCTGCTCCCCTGTCCTTTGTTCAGTCACAGCAGAGATGGCCACACCCACTCCCTCAGTGAGGGCAGTGTTCCAACCTCCCTCAGCCCCGCCCACTCTCCGCAGGATACCATGGACTACAGAGGCTGCATTCTGAGGCCAGGGCGTTCCGAGAATGCCAAGGGCAGATATGATAACCTTAAATGATTTCCTCTTGTGTCAGTTTTGGTAAACTTTAGGAGCTAGGAAATGGTCCAATTGACAGAAATGTTCAAATTTACTGGCATTTCATATATTCTCTGCTCTAACATTGTCCTGACTCTTTCTGTATATTCTTTACTTATGTTTTTGTTTTCCTTAATCAAAGTGTGTCTTTTAAATCTTTCAAAGAAGATTCTTTGGACTTACTAAATCACCTGGATTTTATACGTTTTCTGTTGTATTAAATTCTGCTCATATCTTTATTTAACTTTTTTCTATGTTCTCAGGGTTTATTGTTTTCATCTTCTGATGTCAATTAAAACACTTGGTTATTCATTTTAATAAATCTTTTACTTATAAATATTTGAACTTTTGAAGATTCCAGCTTACTTGTACGTTTCTAAGGGTCAGGTCCTCTCCATTGTTGCCGGCCTAAGGCTTAGTTCACCATATAGCAATGTATATATTGACCTATTTTCCCCTAGACTTTCTGTGATCCCCTACATCTCACCTTTCTTTGCAGACAAGCCATTTGAAATACCCTTAACTTATTTCACAGCCAATAAGGCTTTGAAATAATGTGTATTTTTTAGAGACATCTTCTTATAAAATTAGGCAGAAAATCTGACCTGCCATAGTTTTCAAAACAGCATAATTTCACTCTTCTCAATGATTAAACTGTTGTATTGCACAACCTTTGTGTATTTAGCTTTATCAATGACATGTCCTTTAAAAATGTTTTAGAGATCCTACCAGTCTTTGAAAACATCCTTGTGCCTTGTTTCAGTTCCAGTTTTATGTATATTTTCTGCCTTGCACCCGATTATTCCTACATCTGATGGATGGCCTTGGGAATCTAATACTGGTATTGATTGTTTTGGCTGATTGTCTCCCCTTGTAGCTGCTTTCTTCATTATTGTGTAAATTTAGATCATGAGCTCATGTTTAGCTAAACAGCTGACCTTGTAAGAGGCTTAGTTGTGAATGCTCGTAAGTTTCAGCAGAAAGTCGGCAAAGATTTCTTTGTGTCCCTCCAATGAGTGGCCCGCAAGGACCCCGTTTTCTACAAGTGTTGGTCCAATACTCCCTCTAGAGGCAGGGGACTCAGACAGGGCAGCTTTGCGGCCCCCGATCTGGGGCAGGGGCAGTGGGTGGCCAGTGGCCCGGGCAGGAGCCTCTCCGCGTGTGTCCCAGGGACCCATCTGCCTGCGAGCCTCGGTCACCTGGCAGGAAGCTATGATGCCCAGACCTATGCTTAGCTGTGCAGCGAGGTGTACTGCGCAGACAGGTTCCACACACACTTCAAGTAAGAGGGCGGCCTGAGTGGAAAGGTGAGAGTTTGGGCAGCTGTGCAGACAAAGAAAGCGCCCTTTGGCATGGGCCTAAATGCTTGTGACACTCCACTGGGCCTGCCGGGCTCTGAGGGCCCTGAACTGGGCCCCCTGCTCCCCTGCCCTTTGTTCAGTCACAGCAGAGATGGCCACACCCACTCCCTCAGTGAGGGCAGTGTTCCAACCTCCCTCAGCCCCGCCCCCTCTCCGCAGGTTACCATGGACGACAGAGGCTGCATTCTGAGGCCAGGGCGTTCCGAGAATGCCAAGGGCAGACATGATGACCTTAAATGATTTCCTCTTGTGTCAGTTTTGGTAAACTTTAGGAGCTAGGAAATGGTCCACTTGACAGAAATGTTCAAATTTACTGGCATTTCATATATTCTCTGCTCTAACATTGTCCTGACTCTTTCTGTATATTCTTTACTTATGTTTTTGTTTTCCTTAATCAAAGTGTGTCTTTTGAATCTTTTCAAAGAAGATTCTTTGGACTTACTAAATCATCTGAATTTTATACGTTTTCTGTTGTATTAACTTCTGCTCATATCTTTATTTAACTTTTTTCAATGTTCTCAGGGTTTATTGTTTTCATCTTCTGATGTCAATTAAAACACTTGGTTATTCATTTTAATAAATCTTTTCACTTATAAAGATTTGAACTTTTGAAGATTCCAGCTTACTTGTACGTTTCTAAGGGTCAGGTCCTCTCCACTGTTGCCGGCCTAAGGCTTAGTTCACCATATAGCAATGTATATACTGTCCTATTTTCCCCTCGACTTTCTGTGATCCACTACATCTCACCTTTCTTTGCAGACAAGCCATTTGAAATACCCTTAACTTATTTCACAGCCAATAAGGCTTTGAAATAATGTTTATTTTTTAGAGAAATCTTCTTATATAATTAGGCAGAAAATCTGACCTGCCATAGTTTTCAAAACAGCATAATTTCACTCTTCTCAATGATTAATCTGTTGTATTACACAACCTTTGTGTATTTAGCTTTATCAATGACATGTCCTTTAAAAATGTTTTAGAGATCCTACCAGTCTTTGAATACATCCTCGTGCCTTGTTTCAGTTCCAGTTTTATGTATATTTTCTGCCTTGCACCCGATTATTCCTACATCTGATGGATGGCCTTGGGAATCTAATTCTGGTATTGATTGTTTTGGCTGATTGTCTCCCCTTGTAGCTGCTTTCTTCATTATTGTGTAAATTTAGATCATGAGCTCATGTTTAGCTAAACAGCTGACCTTGTAAGAGGTTTAGGTGTGAACGCTCGTAAGTTTCAGAAGAAAGACGGCAAAGATTTATTTGTGTCCCTCCAATGAGTGGCCCGCAAGTACCCCGTTTTCTACAAGTGTTGGTCCAATACTCCCTCTAGAGGCAGGGGATTCAGACAGGGCTGCTTTGCGGCCCCCGATCTGGGGCAGGGGCAGTGGGCGGCCTGTGGCCCGGGCAGGAGCCTCTCCGCGTGTCTCCCAGGGACCCATCTGCCTGTGAGCCTCAGTCACCTGGCAGGAGGCCACAATGCCCAGACCTATGGTTAGCTGTGCAGCGAGGTGTACTGCACGGACAGGTTCCACACACACTTCAAGTAAGAGGGCGGCCTGAGTGGAAAGGTGAGAGTTTGGGCAGTTGTGCAGACAAAGAAATCGCCCTTTGGCCTGGGCCTAAATGCTTGTGACACTCCACTGGGCCTGCCGGGATCTGAGGGCCCTGCCCTGGGCCCCCTGCTCCCCTGCCCTTTGTTCAGTCACAGCAGAGATGGCCACACCCACTCCCTCAGTGAGGGCAGTGTTCCAACCTCCCTCAGCCCCGCCCCCTCTCCGCAGGTTACCATGGACTACAGAGGCTGCATAATGAGGCCAGGGCGTTCCGAGAATGCCAAGGGCAGACATGATGACCTTAAATGATTTCCTCTTGTGTCAATTTTGGTAAACTTTAGGAGCTAGGAAATGGTCCACTTGACAGAAATGTTCAAATTTACTGGCATTTCATATATTCTCTGCTCTAACATTGTCCTGACTCTTTCTGTATATTCTTTACTTATGTTTTGGTTTTCCTTAATCAAAGTGTGTCTTTTAAATCTTTTCAAAGAAGATTCTTTGGACTTACTAAATCACCTGAATTTTATACGATTTCTGTTGTATTAAGTTCTGCTCATATCTTTATTTAACTTTTTTCTATGTTCTCAGGGTTTATTGTTTTCATCTTCTGATGTCAATTAAAACACTTGGTTATTCATTTTAATAAATCTTTTTACTTATAAAGATTTGAACTTTTGAAGATTCCAGCTTACTTGTACGTTTCTAAGGGTCAGGTCCTCTCCACTGTTGCCGGCCTAAGGCTTAGTTCAACATATAGCAATGTATATATTGACCTATTTTCCCCTCGACTTTCTGTGATCCACTACATCTCACCTTTCTTTGCAGACAAGCCATTTGAAATACACTTAACTTATTTCACAGCCAATAAGGCTTTGAAATAATGTGTATTTTTTAGAGAAATCTTCTTATATAATTAGGCAGAAAATCTGAAGTGCCATAGTTTTCAAAACAGCATAAATTCTCTCTTCTCAATGATTAATCTGTTGTATTACACAACCTTTGTGTATTTAGCTTTATCAATGACATGATCTTTAAAAATGTTTTAGAGATCCTACCAATCTTTGAAAACATCCTCGTGCCTTGTTTCAGTTCCAGTTTTATATATATTTTCTGCCTTGCACCCGATTATTCCTACATCTGATGGATGGCCTTGGGAATCAAATTCTGGTATGGATTGTTTTGGCTGATTGTTTCCCCTTATAGCTGCTTTCTTCATTATTGTGTAAATTTAGATCATGAGCTCATGTTTAGCTAAACAGCTGACCTTGTAAGAGGCTTAGGTGTGAATGCTCGTAAGTTTCAGCAGAAAGTCGGCAAAGATTTATTTGTGTCCCTCCAATGAGTGGCCCGCAAGGACCCCGTTTTCTACAAGTGTCAGTCCAATACTCCCCCTAGAGGCAGGGGACTCAGACTGGGCTGCTTTGCGGCCCCCGATCTGGGGCAGGGGCAAGTGGGCGGCCTGTGGCCCTGGCAGGAGCTTCTCCGCGTGTGTCCCAGGGACCCATCTTCCTGTGAGCCTCGGTCACCTGGCAGGAAGCTACGTTGCCCAGACATATGCTTAGCTGTGCAGCGAGGTGTACTGCGCGGACAGGTTCCACACACACTTCAAGTAAGTGGGCGGCCTGAGTGGAAAGGTGAGAGTTTGGGCAGCTGTGCAGACAAAGAAAGCGCCCTTTGGCCTGGGCCTAAATGCTTGTGACACTCCACAGGGCCTGCCGGGCTCTGAGGGCCCTGCCCTGGGCCCCCTGCTCCCCTGTCCTTTGTTCAGTCACAGCAGAGATGGCCACACCCACTCCCTCAGTGAGGGCAGTGTTCCAACCTCCCTCAGCCCCGCCCACTCTCCGCAGGATACCATGGACTACAGAGGCTGCATTCTGAGGCCAGGGCGTTCCGAGAATGCCAAGGGCAGATATGATAACCTTAAATGATTTCCTCTTGTGTCAGTTTTGGTAAACTTTAGGAGCTAGGAAATGGTCCAATTGACAGAAATGTTCAAATTTACTGGCATTTCATATATTCTCTGCTCTAACATTGTCCTGACTCTTTCTGTATATTCTTTACTTATGTTTTTGTTTTCCTTAATCAAAGTGTGTCTTTTAAATCTTTCAAAGAAGATTCTTTGGACTTACTAAATCACCTGGATTTTATACGTTTTCTGTTGTATTAAATTCTGCTCATATCTTTATTTAACTTTTTTCTATGTTCTCAGGGTTTATTGTTTTCATCTTCTGATGTCAATTAAAACACTTGGTTATTCATTTTAATAAATCTTTTACTTATAAAGATTTGAACTTTTGAAGATTCCAGCTTACTTGTACGTTTCTAAGGGTCAGGTCCTCTCCATTGTTGCCGGCCTAAGGCTTAGTTCACCATATAGCAATGTATATATTGACCTATTTTCCCCTAGACTTTCTGTGATCCCCTACATCTCACCTTTCTTTGCAGACAAGCCATTTGAAATACCCTTAACTTATTTCACAGCCAATAAGGCTTTGAAATAATGTGTATTTTTTAGAGACATCTTCTTATAAAATTAGGCAGAAAATCTGACCTGCCATAGTTTTCAAAACAGCATAATTTCACTCTTCTCAATGATTAAACTGTTGTATTGCACAACCTTTGTGTATTTAGCTTTATCAATGACATGTCCTTTAAAAATGTTTTAGAGATCCTACCAGTCTTTGAAAACATCCTTGTGCCTTGTTTCAGTTCCAGTTTTATGTATATTTTCTGCCTTGCACCCGATTATTCCTACATCTGATTGATGGCCTTGGGAATCTAATACTGGTATTGATTGTTTTGGCTGATTGTCTCCCCTTGTAGCTGCTTTCTTCATTATTGTGTAAATTTAGATCATGAGCTCATGTTTAGCTAAACAGCTGACCTTGTAAGAGGCTTAGTTGAGAATGCTCGTAAGTTTCAGGAGAAAGTCGGCAAAGATTTCTTTGTGTCCCTCCAATGAGTGGCCCGCAGGGACCCCGTTTTCTACAAGTGTTGGTCCAATACTCTCTCTAGGGGCAGGGGACTCAGACAGGGCTGCTTTGCCGCCCCCGATCTGGGGCAGGGGCAGTGGGCGGCCTGTGGCCCGGGCAGGAACCTCTCCGCGTGTGTCCCAGGAACCCAACTGCCTGCGAGCCTCGGTCACCTGGAAGGAAGCTACAATGCCCAGACCTATGCTTAGCTGTGCAGCAAGGTGTACTGTGCGGACAGGTTCCACACACACTTCAAGTAAGAGGGCGGCCTGAGTGGAAAGGTGAGAGTTTGGGCAGCTGTGCAGACAAAGAAAGCGCCCTTTGGCCTGGGCCTAAATGCTTGTGACACTCCACTGGGCCTGCCGGGCTCTGAGGGCCCTGCCCTGGGCCCCCTGCTCCCCTGCCCTTTGTTCAGTCACAGCAGAGATGGCCACACACACTCCCTCAGTGAGGGCAGTGTTCCAACCTCCCTCAGCCCCGCCCCCACTCCGCAGGTTACCATGGACTAGAGAGGCTGCATTCTGAGGCCAGTGTGTTCCGAGAATGCCAAGGGCAGACATGATGACCTTAAATGATTTCCTCTTGTGTCAGTTTTGGTAAACTTTAGGAGCTAGGAAATGGTCCACTTGACAGAAATGTTCAAATTTACTGGCATTTCATATATTCTCTGCTCTAACATTGTCCTGACTCTTTCTGTATATTCTTTACTGATGTTTTTGTTTTCCTTAATCAAAGTGTGTCTTTTAAATCTTTTCAAAGAAGATTCTTTGGACTTACTAAATCACCTGAATTTTATATGTTTTCTGTTGTATTAAATTCTGCTCATATCTTTATTTAACTTTTTTCTATGTTCTCAGGGTTTATTATTTTCATCTTCTGATGTCAATTAAAACACTTGGTTATTCATTTTAATAAATCTTTTCACTTATAAAGATTTGAACTTTTGAAGATTCCAGCTTACTTGTACGTTTCTAAGGGTCAGGTCCTCTCCATTGTTGCTGGCCTAAGGCTTAGTTCACCATATAGCAGTGTATATATTGACCTATTTTCCCCTCGACTTTCTGTGATCCCCTACATCTCACCTTTCTTTGCAGACAAGCCATTTGAAAAACCCTTAACTTATTTCACAGCCAATAAGGCTTTGAAATAATGTGTATTTTTTAGAGAAATCTTCTTATATAATTAGGCAGAAAATCTGACCTGCCATAGTTTTCAAAACAGCATAATTTCACTCTTCTCAATGATTAAACTGTTGTATTACACAACCTTTGTGTATTTAGCTTTATCAATGACATGATCTTTAAAAATGTTTTAGAGATCCTACTAATCTTTGAAAACATCCTCGTGCCTTGTTTCTGTTCCAGTTTTATATATATTTTCTGCCTTGCATCCGATTATTCCTACATCTGATGGATGGCCTTGGGAATCTAATTCTGGTATGGATTGTTTTGGCTGATTGTTTCCCCTTATAGCTGCTTTCTTCATTATTGTGTAAATTTAGATCATGAGCTCATGTTTAGCTAAACAGCTGACCTTGTAAGAGGCTTAGGTGTGAATGCTCGTAAGTTTCAGCAGAAAGTCGGCAAAGATTTATTTGTGTCCCTCCAATGAGTGGCCCGCAAGGACCCCGTTTTCTACAAGTGTCAGTCCAATACTCCCTCTAGAGGCAGGGGACTCAGACTGGGCTGCTTTGCGGCCCCCGATCTGGGGCAGGGGCAAGTGGGCGGCCTGTGGCCCTGGCAGGAGCTTCTCCGCGTGTGTCCCAGGGACCCATCTGCCTGTGAGCCTCGGTCACCTGGCAGGAAGCTACGTTGCCCAGACATATGCTTAGCTGTGCAGCGAGGTGTACTGCGCGGACAGGTTCCACACACACTTCAAGTAAGTGGGCGGCCTGAGTGGAAAGGTGAGAGTTTGGGCAGCTGTGCAGACAAAGAAAGCGCCCTTTGGCCTGGGCCTAAATGCTTGTGACACTCCACTGGGCCTGCCGGGCTCTGAGGGCCCTGCCCTGGGCCCCCTGCTCCTCTGTCCTTTGTTCAGTCACAGCAGAGATGGCCACACCCACTCCCTCAGTGAGGGCAGTGTTCCAACCTCCCTCAGCCCCGCCCACTCTCCGCAGGATACCATGGACTACAGAGGCTGCATTCTGAGGCCAGGGCGTTCCGAGAATGCCAAGGGCAGATATGATAACCTTAAATGATTTCCTCTTGTGTCAGTTTTGGTAAACTTTAGGAGCTAGGAAATGGTCCAATTGACAGAAATGTTCAAATTTACTGGCATTTCATATATTCTCTGCTCTAACATTGTCCTGACTCTTTCTGTATATTCTTTACTTATGTTTTTGTTTTCCTTAATCAAAGTGTGTCTTTTAAATCTTTCAAAGAAGATTCTTTGGACTTACTAAATCACCTGGATTTTATACGTTTTCTGTTGTATTAAATTCTGCTCATATCTTTATTTAACTTTTTTCTATGTTCTCAGGGTTTATTGTTTTCATCTTCTGATGTCAATTAAAACACTTGGTTATTCATTTTAATAAATCTTTTACTTATAAATATTTGAACTTTTGAAGATTCCAGCTTACTTGTACGTTTCTAAGGGTCAGGTCCTCTCCATTGTTGCCGGCCTAAGGCTTAGTTCACCATATAGCAATGTATATATTGACCTATTTTCCCCTCGACTTTCTGTGATCCCCTACATCTCACCTTTCTTTGCAGACAAGCCATTTGAAATACCCTTAACTTATTTCACAGCCAATAAGTCTTTGAAATAATGTGTATTTTTTAGAGACATCTTCTTATAAAATTAGGCAGAAAATCTGACCTGCCATAGTTTTCAAAACAGCATAATTTCACTCTTCTCAATGATTAAACTGTTGTATTGCACAACCTTTGTGTATTTAGCTTTATCAATGACATGTCCTTTAAAAATGTTTTAGAGATCCTACCAGTCTTTGAAAACATCCTTGTGCCTTGTTTCAGTTCCAGTTTTATGTATATTTTCTGCCTTGCACCCGATTATTCCTACATCTGATGGATGGCCTTGGGAATCTAATACTGGTATTGATTGTTTTGGCTGATTGTCTCCCCTTGTAGCTGCTTTCTTCATTATTGTGTAAATTTAGATCATGAGCTCATGTTTAGCTAAACAGCTGACCTTGTAAGAGGCTTAGTTGAGAATGCTCGTAAGTTTCAGGAGAAAGTCGGCAAAGATTTCTTTGTGTCCCTCCAATGAGTGGCCCGCAGGGACCACGTTTTCTACAAGTGTTGGTCCAATACTCTCTCTAGGGGCAGGGGACTCAGACAGGGCTGCTTTGCCGCCCCCGATCTGGGGCAGGGGCAGTGGGCGGCCTGTGGCCCGGGCAGGAACCTCTCCGCGTGTGTCCCAGGGACCCAACTGCCTGCGAGCCTCGGTCACCTGGAAGGAAGCTACAATGCCCAGACCTATGCTTAGCTGTGCAGCGAGGTGTACTGTGCGGACAGGTTCCACACACACTTCAAGTAAGAGGGCGGCCTGAGTGGAAAGGTGAGAGTTTGGGCAGCTGTGCAGACAAAGAAAGCGCCCTTTGGCCTGGGCCTAAATGCTTGTGACACTCCACTGGGCCTGCCGGGCTCTGAGGGCCCTGCCCTGGGCCCCCTGCTCCCCTGCCCTTTGTTCAGTCACAGCAGAGATGGCCACACACACTCCCTCAGTGAGGGCAGTGTTCCAACCTCCCTCAGCCCCGCCCCCACTCCGCAGGTTACCATGGACTAGAGAGGCTGCATTCTGAGGCCAGTGTGTTCCGAGAATGCCAAGGGCAGACATGATGACCTTAAATGATTTCCTCTTGTGTCAGTTTTGGTAAACTTTAGGAGCTAGGAAATGGTCCACTTGACAGAAATGTTCAAATTTACTGGCATTTCATATATTCTCTGCTCTAACATTGTCCTGACTCTTTCTATATATTCTTTACTGATGTTTTTGTTTTCCTTAATCAAAGTGTGTCTTTTAAATCTTTTCAAAGAAGATTCTTTGGACTTACTAAATCACCTGAATTTTATATGTTTTCTGTTGTATTAAATTCTGATCATATCTTTATTTAACTTTTTTCTATGTTCTCAGGGTTTATTATTTTCATCTTCTGATGTCAATTAAAACACTTGGTTATTCATTTTAATAAATCTTTTTACTTATAAAGATTTGAACTTTTGAAGATTCCAGCTTACTTGTACGTTTCTAAGGGTCAGGTCCTCTCCATTGTTGCTGGCCTAAGGCTTAGTTCACCATATAGCAATGTATATATTGACCTATTTTCCCCTCGACTTTCTGTGATCCCCTACATCTCACCTTTCTTTGCAGACAAGCCATTTGAAAAACCCTTAACTTATTTCACAGCCAATAAGGCTTTGAAATAATGTGTATTTTTTAGAGAAATCTTCTTATATAATTAGGCAGAAAATCTGACCTGCCATAGTTTTCAAAACAGCATAATTTCACTCTTCTCAATGATTAATCTGTTGTATTACACAACCTTTGTGTATTTAGCTTTATCAATGACATGTCCTTTAAAAATGTTTTAGAGATCCTACCAGTCTTTGAAAACATCCTCGTGCCTTGTTTCAGTTCCAGTTTTATGTATATTTTCTGCCTTGCACCCAATTATTCCTACATCTGATGGATGGCCTTGGGAATCTAATACTGGTATTGATTGTTTTGGCTGATTGTCTCCCCTTGTAGCTGCTTTCTTCATTATTGTGTAAATTTAGATCATGAGCTCATGTTTAGCTAAACAGCTGACCTTGTAAGAGGCTTAGTTGTGAATGCTCGTAAGTTTCAGCAGAAAGTCGGCAAAGATTTATTTGTGTCCCTCCAATGAGTGGCCCGCAAGGACGCCGTTTTCTACAAGTGTTGGTCCAATAATCCCTCTAGAGGCAGGGGACTCAGACAGGGCTGCTTTGCAGCCCCAGATCTGGGGCAGGGGCAGTGGGCGGCCTGTGGTCCGGGCAGGAGCCTCTCCGCGTGTGTCCCAGGGACCCATCTGCCTGCGAGCCTCGGTCACCTGGAAGGAAGCTATGATGCCCAGACCTATGCTTAGCTGTGCAGCGAGGTGTACTGCGTGGACAGGTTCCACACACACTTCAAGTAAGAGGGCGGCCTGAGTGGAAAGGTGAGGGTTTGGGCAGCTGTGCAGACAAAGAAAGTGCCCTTTGGCCTGGGCCTAAATGCTTGTGACACTCCACTGGGCCTGCCGGGCTCTGAGGGCCCTGAACTGGGCCCCCTGCTCCCCTGCCCTTTGTTTAGTCACAGCAGAGATGGCCACACCCACTCCCTCAGTGAGGGCAGTGTTCCAACCTCCCTCAGCCCCGCCCCCTCTCCGCAGGTTACCATGGACTACAGAGGCTGCATTCTGAGGCCAGGGCGTTCCGAGAATGCCAAGGGCAGACATGAGGACCTTAAATGATTTCCTCTTGTGTCAGTTTTGGTAAACTTTAGGAGCTAGGAAATGGTCCAATTGACAGAAATGTTCAAATTTACTGGCATTTCATATATTCTCTGCTCTAACATTGTCCTGACTCTTTCTGTATATTCTTTACTTATGTTTTGATTTTCCTTAATCAAATTGTGTCTTTTAAATCTTTTCAAAGAAGATTCTTTGGACTTACTAAATCACCTGGATTTTATACGTTTTCTGTTGTATTAAATTCTGCTCATATCTTTATTTAACTTTTTTCTATGTTCTCAGGGTTTATTGTTTTCATCTTCTGATGTCAATTAAAACACTTGGTTATTCATTTTAATAAATCTTTTTCCTTGTAAAGATTTGAACTTTTGAAGATTCCAGCTTACTTGTACGTTTCTAAGGGTCAGGTCCTCTCCATTGTTGCTGGCCTAAGGCTTAGTTCACCATATAGCAATGTATATATTGACCTATTTTCCCCTAGACTTTCTGTGATACCCTACATCTCACATTTCTTTGCAGACAAGCCATTTGAAATACCCTTAACTTATTTCACAGCCAATAAGGCTTTGAAATAATGTGTATTTTTTAGAGAAATCTTCTTATATAATTAGGCAGTAAATCTGACCCGCCATAGTTTTCAAAACAGCATAATTTCACACTTCTCAATGATTATACTGTTGTATTACACAACCCTTGTGTATTTAGCTTTATCAATGACATGTCCTTTAAAAATGTTTTACAGATCCTACCAGTCTTTGAAAACATCCTTGTGCCTTGTTTCAGTTCCAGTTTTATGTATATTTTCTGCCTTGCACCCGATTATTCCTACATCTGATGGATGGCCTTGGGAATCTAATACTGGTATTGATTGTTTTGGCTGATTGTCTCCCCTTGTAGCTGCTTTCTTCATTATTGTGTAAATTTAGATCATGAGCTCATGTTTAGCTAAACAGCTGACCTTGTAAGAGGCTTAGGTGTGAACGCTCGTAAGTTTCAGCAGAAAGTCGGCAAAGATTTCTTTGTGTCCCTCCAATGAGTGGCCCGCAAGGACCCCGTTTTCTACAAGTGTCAGTCCAATACTCCCTCTAGACGCAGAGGACTCAGACAGGGCTGCTTTGCGGCCCCCGATCTGGGGCAGGGGCAGTGGGTGGCCTGTTGCCCGTGCAGGAGCCTCTCCGCGTGTGTCCCAGGGACCCATCTGCCTGCGAGCCTCGGTCACCTGGCAGGAAGCTATGATGCCCAGACCTATGCTTAGCTGTGCAGCGAGGTGTACTGCGCAGACAGGTTCCACACACACTTCAAGTAAGAGGGCGGCCTGAGTGGAAAGGTGAGAGTTTGGGCAGCTGTGCAGACAAAGAAAGCGCCCTTTGGCCTGGGTCTAAATGCTTGTGACACTCCACTGGGCCTGCCGGGCTCTGAGGGCTCTTCCCTGGGCCCCCTGCTCCCCTGCCCTTTTTTCAGTCACAGCAGAGATGGCCACACCCACTCCCTCAGTGAGGGCAGTGTTCCAACCTCCCTCAGCCCCGCCCCCTCTCCGCAGGTTACCATGGACCACAGAGGCTGCATTCTGAGGCCAGGGCGTTCCGAGAATGCCAAGGGCAGACATGATGACCTTAAATGATTTCCTCTTGTGTCAGTTTTGGTAAACTTTAGGAGCTAGGAAATGGTCCAATTGACAGAAATGTTCAAATTTACTGGCATTTCATATATTCTCTGCTCTAACATTGTCCTGACTCTTTCTGTATATTCTTTACTTATGTTTTTGTTTTCCTTAATCAAAGTGTGTCTTTTAAATCTTTCAAAGAAGATTCTTTGGACTTACTAAATCACCTGGATTTTATACGTTTTCTGTTGTATTAAATTCTGCTCATATCTTTATTTAACTTTTTTCTATGTTTTCAGGGTTTATTGTTTTCATCTTCTGATGTCAATTAAAACACTTGGTTATTCATTTTAATAAATCTTTTTCCTTGTAAAGATTTGAACTTTTGAAGATTCCAGCTTACTTGTACGTTTCTAAGGGTCAGGTCCTCTCCATTGTTGCCGGCCTAAGGCTTAGTTCACCATATAGCAATGTATATATTGACCTATTTTCCCCTAGACTTTCTGTGATACCCTACATCTCACATTTCTTTGCAGACAAGCCATTTGAAATACCCTTAACTTATTTCACAGCCAATAAGGCTTTGAAATAATGTTTATTTTTTAGAGAAATCTTCTTATATAATTAGGCAGTAAATCTGACCTGCCATAGTTTTCAAAACAGCATAATTTCACACTTCTCAATGATTATACTGTTGTATTACACAACCCTTGTGTATTTAGCTTTATCAATGACATGTCCTTTAAAAATGTTTTAGAGATCCTACCAGTCTTTGAAAACATCCTTGTGCCTTGTTTCAGTTCCAGTTTTATGTATATTTTCTGCCTTGCACCCGATTATTCCTACATCTGATGGATGGCCCTGTGAATCTAATACTGGTATTGATTGTTTTGGCTGATTGTCTCCCCTTGTAGCTGCTTTCTTCATTATTGTGTAAATTTAGATCATGAGCTCATGTTTAGCTAAACAGCTGACCTTGTAAGAGGCTTAGGTGTGAACGCTCGTAAGTTTCAGCAGAAAGTCGGCAAAGATTTCTTTGTGTCCCTCCAATGAGTGGCCCGCAAGGACCCCGTTTTCTACAAGTGTCAGTCCAATACTCCCTCTAGACGCAGGGGACTCAGACAGGGCTGCTTTGCGGCCCCCGATCTGGGGCAGGGGCAGTGGGCGGCCTGTTGCCCGGGCAGGAGCCTCTCCGCGTGTGTCCCAGGGACCCATCTGCCTGCGAGCCTCGGTCACCTGGCAGGAAGCTATGATGCCCAGACCTATGCTTAGCTGTGCAGCGAGGTGTACTGCGCAGACAGGTTCCACACACACTTCAAGTAAGAGGGCGGCCTGAGTGGAAAGGTGAGAGTTTGGGCAGCTGTGCAGACAAAGAAAGCGCCCTTTGGCCTGGGCCTAAATGCTTGTGACACTCCACTGGGCCTGCCGGGCTCTGAGGGCTCTTCCCTGGGCCCCCTGCTCCCCTGCCCTTTGTTCAGTCACAGCAGAGATGGCCACACCCACTCCCTCAGTGAGGGCAGTGTTCCAACCTCCCTCAGCCCCGCCCCCTCTCCGCAGGTTACCATGGACTACAGAGGCTGCATTCTGAGGCCAGGGCGTTCCGAGAATGCCAAGGGCAGACATGATGACCTTAAATGATTTCCTCTTGTGTCAGTTTTGGTAAACTTTAGGAGCTAGGAAATGGTCCAATTGACAGAAATGTTCAAATTTACTGGCATTTCATATATTCTCTGCTCTAACATTGTCCTGACTCTTTCTGTATATTCTTTACTGATGTTTTTGTTTTCCTTAATCAAAGTGTGTCTTTTAAATCTTTTCAAAGAAGATTCTTTGGACTTACTAAATCACCTGGATTTTATACGTTTTCTGTTGTATTAAATTCTGCTCATATCTTTATTTAACTTTTTTCTATGTTCTCAGGGTTTATTGTTTTCATCTTCTGATGTCAATTAAAACACTTGGTTATTCATTTTAATAAATCTTTTTCCTTGTAAAGATTTGAACTTTTGAAGATTCCAGCTTACTTGTACGTTTCTAAGGGTCAGGTCCTCTCCATTGTTGCCGGCCTAAGGCTTAGTTCACCATATAGCAATGTATATATTGACCTATTTTCCCCTAGACTATCTGTGATCCCCTACATCTCACCTTTCTTTGCAGAGAAGCCATTTGAAATACCCTTAACTTATTTCACAGCCAATAAGGCTTTGAAATAATGTGTATTTTTTAGAGACATCTTCTTATAAAATTAGGCAGAAATTCTGACCTGCCATAGTTTTCAAAACAGCATAATTTCACTCTTCTCAATGATTAAACTGTTGTATTGCACAACCTTTGTGTATTTAGCTTTATCAATGACATGTCCTTTAAAAATGTTTTAGAGATCCTACCAGTCTTTGAAAACATCCTCGTGCCTTGTTTCAGTTCCAGTTTTATGTATATTTTCTGCCTTGCACCCGATTATTCCTACATCTGATGGATGGCCTTGGGAATCTAATACTGGTATTGATTGTTTTGGCTGATTGTCTCCCCTTGTAGCTGCTTTCTTCATTATTGTGTAAATTTAGATCATGAGCTCATGTTTAGCTAAACAGCTGACCTTTTAAGAGGTTTAGTTCAGAATGCTCGTAAGTTTCAGGAGAAAGTCGGCAAAGATTTCTTTGTGTCCCTCCAATGAGTGGCCCGCAGGGACCCCGTTTTCTACAAGTGTTGGTCCAATACTCCCTCTAGGGGCAGGGGACTCAGACAGGGCTGCTTTGCCGCCCCCGATCTGGGGCAGGGGCAGTGGGCGGCCTGTGGCCCGGCCAGGAACCTCTCCGCGTGTGTCCCAGGGACCCAACTGCCTGCGAGCCTCGGTCACCTGGAAGGAAGCTACAATGCCCATACCTATGCTTAGCTGTGCAGCGAGGTGTACTGTGCGGACAGGTTCCACACACACTTCAAGTAAGAGGGCGGCCTGAGTGGAAAGGTGAGAGTTTGGGCAGCTGTGCAGACAAAGAAAGCGCCCTTTGGCCTGGGCCTAAATGCTTGTGACACTCCACTGGGCCTGCCGGGCTCTGAGGGCTCTTCCCTGGGCCCCCTGCTCCCCTGCCCTTTGTTCAGTCACAGCAGAGATGGCCACACACACTCCCTCAGTGAGGGCAGTGTTCCAACCTCCCTCAGTCCCGCCCCCACTCCGCAGGTTACCATGGACTAGAGAGGCTGCATTCTGAGGCCAGTGTGTTCCGAGAATGCCAAGGGCAGACATGATGACCTTAAATGATTTCCTCTTGTGTCAGTTTTGGTAAACTTTAGGAGCTAGGAAATGGTCCACTTGACAGAAATGTTCAAATTTACTGGCATTTCATATATTCTCTGCTCTAACATTGTCCTGAATCTTTCTGTATATTCTTTACTGATGTTTTTGTTTTCCTTAATCAAAGTGTGTCTTTTAAATCTTTTCAAAGAAGATTCTTTGGACTTACTAAATCACCTGAATTTTATATGTTTTCTGTTGTATTAAATTCTGCTCATATCTTTATTTAACTTTTTTCTATGTTCTCAGGGTTTATTGTTTTCATCTTCTGATGTCAATTAAAACACTTGGTTATTCATTTTAATAAATCTTTTTACTTATAAAGATTTGAACTTTTGAAGATTCCAGCTTACTTGTACGTTTCTAAGGGTCAGGTCCTCTCCACTGTTGCCGGCCTAAGGCTTAGTTCACCATATAGCAATGTATATATTGACCTATTTTCCCCTAGACTTTCTGTGATCCCCTACATCTCACCTTTCTTTGCAGACAAGCCATTTGAAATACACTTAACTTATTTCACAGCCAATAAGGCTTTGAAATAATGTGTATTTTTTAGAGAAATCTTCTTATATAATTAGGCAGAAAATCTGAAGTGCCATAGTTTTCAAAACAGCATAAATTCTCTCTTCTCAATGATTAATCTGTTGTATTACAAAACCTTTGTGTATTTAGCTTTATCAATGACATGATCTTTAAAAATGTTTTAGAGATCCTACCAATCTTTGAAAACATCCTCGTGCCTTGTTTCAGTTCCAGTATTATGTATATTTTCTGCCTTGCACCCGATTATTCCTTCATCTGATGGATGGCCTTGGGAATCTAATTCTGGTATGGATTGTTTTGGCTGATTTTTTCCCCTTATAGCTGCTTTCTTCATTATTGTGTAAATTTAGATCATGAGCTCATGTTTAGCTAAACAGCTGACCTTGTAAGAGGCTTAGGTGTGAATGCTCGTAAGTTTCAGCAGAAAGTCGGCAAAGATTTATTTGTGTCCCTCCAATGAGTGGCCCGCAAGGACCCCGTTTTCTACAAGTGTCAGTCCAATACTCCCTCTAGAGGCAGGGGACTCAGACTGGGCTGCTTTGCGGCCCCCGATCTGGGGCAGGGGCAAGTGGGCGGCCTGTGGCCCTGGCAGGAGCTTCTCCGCATGTGTCCCAGGGACCCATCTGCCTGTGAGCCTCGGTCACCTGGCAGGAAGCTACGATGCCCAGACATATGCTTAGCTGTGCAGCGAGGTGTACTGCGCGGACAGGTTCCACACACACTTCAAGTAAGTGGGCGGCCTGAGTGGAAAGGTGAGAGTTTGGGCAGCTGTGCAGACAAAGAAAGCGCCCTTTGGCCTGGGCCTAAATGCTTGTGACACTCCACTGGGCCTGCCGGTCTCTGAGGGCCCTGCCCTGGGCCCCCTGCTCCCCTGTCCTTTGTTCAGTCACAGCAGAGATGGCCACACCCACTCCCTCAGTGAGGGCAGTGTTCCAACCTCCCTCAGCCCCGCCCACTCTCCGCAGGATACCATGGACTATGGAGGCTGCATTCTGAGGCCAGGGCGGTCCGAGAATGCCAAGGGCAGATATGATAACCTTAAATGATTTCCTCTTGTGTCAGTTTTGGTAAACTTTAGGAGCTAGGAAATGGTCCAATTGACAGAAATGTTCAAATTTACTGGCATTTCATATATTCTCTGCTCTAACATTGTCCTGACTCTTTCTGTATATTCTTTACTTATGTTTTTGTTTTCCTTAATCAAAGTGTGTCTTTTAAATCTTTCAAAGAAGATTCTTTGGACTTACTAAATCACCTGGATTTTATACGTTTTCTGTTGTATTAAATTCTGCTCATATCTTTATTTAACTTTTTTCTATGTTCTCAGGGTTTATTGTTTTCATCTTCTGATGTCAATTAAAACACTTGGTTATTCATTTTAATAAACCTTTTACTTATAAAGATTTGAACTTTTGAAGATTCCAGCTTACTTGTACGTTTCTAAGGTTCAGGTCCTCTCCATTGTTGCCGGCCTAAGGCTTAGTTCACCATATAGCAATGTATATATTGACCTATTTTCCCCTAGACTTTCTGTGATCCCCTACATCTCACCTTTCTTTGCAGACAAGCCATTTGAAATACACTTAACTTATTTCACAGCCAATAAGGCTTTGAAATAATGTGTATTTTTTAGAGACATCTTCTTATAAAATTAGGCAGAAAATCTGACCTGCCATAGTTTTCAAAACAGCATAATTTCACTCTTCTCAATGATTAAACTGTTGTATTGCACAACCTTTGTGTATTTAGCTTTATCAATGACATGTCCTTTAAAAATGTTTTAGAGATCCTACCAATCTTTGAAAACATCCTTGTGCCTTGTTTCAGTTCCAGTTTTATGTATATTTTCTGCCTTGCACCCGATTATTCCTACATCTGATGGATGGCCTTGGGAATCTAATACTGGTATTGATTGTTTTGGCTGATTGTCTCCCCTTGTAGCTGCTTTCTTCATTATTGTGTAAATTTAGATCATGAGCTCATGTTTAGCTAAACAGCTGACCTTGTAAGAGGCTTAGTTGAGAATGCTCGTAAGTTTCAGGAGAAAGTCGGCAAAGATTTATTTGTGTCCCTCCAATGAGTGGCCCGCAGGGACCCCGTTTTGTACAAGTGTTGGTCCAATACTCCCTCTAGGGGCAGGGGACTCAGACAGGGCTGCTTTGCCGCCCCCGATCTGGGGCAGGGGCAGTGGGCGGCCTGTGGCCCGGGCAGGAACCTCTCCGCGTGTGTCCCAGTGACCCAACTGCCTGCGAGCCTCGGTCATTTGGAAGGAAGCTACAATCCCCAGAACTATGCTTAGCTGTGCAGCGAGGTGTACTGCGCCGACAGGTTCCACACACACTTCATGTAAGAGGGCGGCCTGAGTGGAAAGGTGAGAGTTTGGGCAGTTGTGCAGACAAAGAAAGCGCCCTTTGGCCTGGGACTAAATGCTTGTGACACTCCACTGGGCCTGCCGGGCTCTGAGGGCCCTGAACTGGGCCCCCTGCTACCCTTCCCTTTGTTCAGTCACAGCAGAGATGGCCACACCCACTCCCTCAGTGAGGGCAGTGTTCCAACCTCCCTCAGCCCCGCCCCCTCTCCGCAGGTTACCATGGACTACAGAGGCTGCATTCTGAGGCCAGGGCGTTCCGAGAATTCCAAGGGCAGACATGATGACCTTAAATGATTTCCTCTTGTGTCAGTTTTGGTAAACTTTAGGAGCTAGGAAATGGTCCAATTGACAGAAATGTTCCAATTTACTGGCATTTCATATATTCTCTGCTCTAACATTGTCCTGACTCTTTCTGTATATTCTTTACTTATGTTTTGATTTTCCTTAATCAAATTGTGTCTTTTAAATCTTTTCAAAGAAGATTCTTTGGACTTACTAAATCACCTGGATTTTATACGTTTTCTGGTGTATTAAATTCTGCTCATATCTTTATTTAACTTTTTTCTATGTTCTCAGGGTTTATTGTTTTCATCTTCTGATGTCAATTAAAACACTTGGTTATTCATTTTAATAAATCTTTTTCCTTGTAAAGATTTGAACTTTTGAAGATTCCAGCTTACTTGTACGTTTCTAAGGGTCAGGTCCTCTCCATTCTTGCTGGCCTAAGGCTTAGTTCACCATATAGCAATGTATATATTGACCTATTTTCCCCTAGACTTTCTGTGATACCCTACATCTCACATTTCTTTGCAGACAAGCCATTTGAAATACCCTTAACTTATTTCACAGCCAATAAGGCTTTGAAATAATGTGTATTTTTTAGAGAAATCTTCTTATATAATTAGGCAGTAAATCTGACCTGCCATAGTTTTCAAAACAGCATAATTTCACACTTCTCAATGATTATACTGTTGTATTACACAACCCTTGTGTATTTAACTTTATCAATGATATGTCCTTTAAAAATGTTTTAGAGATCCTACCAGTCTTTGAAAACATCCTCGTGCCTTGTTTCAGTTCCAGTTTTATGTATATTTTCTGCCTTGCACCCGATTATTCCTACATCTGATGGATGGCCTTGGGAATCTAATACTGGTATTGATTGTTTTGGCTGATTGTCTCCCCTTGTAGCTGCTTTCTTCATTATTGTGTAAATTTAGATCATGAGCTCATGTTTAGCTAAATAGCTGACCTTGTAAGAGGCTTAGGTGTGAACGCTCGTAAGTTTCAGCAGAAAGTCGGCAAAGATTTCTTTGTGTCCCTCCAATGAGTGGCCCGCAGGGACCCCGTTTTCTACAAGTGTTGGTCCAATACTCCCTCTAGGGGCAGGGGACTCAGACAGGGCTGCTTTGCCGCCCCCGATCTGGGGCAGGGGCAGTGGGCGGCCTGTGGCCCGGGCAGGAACCTCTCCGCGTGTGTCCCAGGGACCCAACTGCCTGTGAGCCTCGGTCACCTGGAAGGAAGCTACAATGCCCAGACCTATGCTTAGCTGTGCAGCGAGGTGTACTGTGCGGACAGGTTCCACACACACTTCAAGTAAGAGGGCGGCCTGAGTGGAAAGGTGAGAGTTTGGGCAGCTGTGCAGACAAAGAAAGCGCCCTTTGGCCTGGGCCTAAATGCTTGTGACACTCCACTGGGCCTGCCGGGCTCTGAGGGCCCTGCCCTGGGCCCCCTGCTCCCCTGCCCTTTGATCAGTCACAGCAGAGATGGCCACACACACTCCCTCAGTGAGGGCAGTGTTCCAACCTCCCTCAGCCCCGCCCCCACTCCGCAGGTTACCATGGACTAGAGAGGCTGCATTCTGAGGCCAGTGTGTTCCGAGAATGCCAAGGGCAGACATGATGACCTTAAATGATTTCCTCTTGTGTCAGTTTTGGTAAACTTTAGGAGCTAGGAAATGGTCCACTTTCCAGAAATGTTCAAATTTACTGGCATTTCATATATTCTCTGCTCTAACATTGTCCTGACTCTTTCTGTATATTCTTTACTTACGTTTTTGTTTTCCTTAATCAAAGTGTGTCTTTTAAATCTTTTCAAAGAAGATTCTTTGGACTTACTAAATCACCTGGATTTTATACGTTTTCTGTTGTATTAAATTCTGCTCATATCTTTATTTAACTTTTTTCTATGTTCTCAGGGTTTATTGTTTTCATCTTCTGATGTCAATTAAAACACTTGGTTATTCATTTTAATAAATCTTTTTACTTATAAAGATTTGAACTTTTGAAGATTCCAGCTTACTTGTACGTTTCTAAGGGTCAGGTCCTCTCCATTGTTGCTGGCCTAAGGCTTAGTTCACCATATAGCAATGTATATATTGACCTATTTTCCCCTAGACTTTCTGTGATCCCCTACATCTCAGCTTTCTTTGCAGACAAGCCATTTGAAATACCCTTAACTTATTTCACAGCCAGAAAGGCTTTGAAATAATGTGTATTTTTTAGAGAAATCTTCTTATATAATTAGGCAGTAAATCTGACCTGCCATAGTTTTCAAAACAGCATAATTTCACACTTCTCAATGATTAAACTGTTGTATTACACAACCCTTGTGTATTTAGCTTTATCAATGACATGTCCTTTAAAAATGTTTTAGAGATCCTACCAGTCTTTGAAAACATCCTTGTGCCTTGTTTCAGTTCCAGTTTTATGTATATTTTCTGCCTTGCACCCGATTATTCCTACATCTGATGGATGGCCTTGGGAATCTAATACTGGTATTGATTGTTTTGGCTGATTGTCTCCCCTTGTAGCTGCTTTCTTCATTATTGTGTAAATTTAGATCATGAGCTCATGTTTAGCTAAACAGCTGACCTTGTAAGAGGCTTAGGTGTGAACGCTCGTAAGTTTCAGCAGAAAGTCGGCAAAGATTTCTTTGTGTCCCTCCAATGAGTGGCCCGCAAGGACCCCGTTTTCTACAAGTGTCAGTCCAATACTCCCTCTAGAGGCAGGGGACTCAGACAGGGCTGCTTTGCGGCCCCCGATCTGGGGCAGGGGCAGTGGGCAGCCGGTTGCCCGGGCAGGAGCCTCTCCGCGTGTGTCCCAGGGACCCATCTGCCTGCGAGCCTCGGTCACCTGGCAGGAAGCTATGATGCCCAGACCTATGCTTAGCTGTGCAGCGAGGTGTACTGCGCAGACATGTTCCACACACACTTCAAGTAACAGGGCGGCCTGAGTGGAAAGGTGAGAGTTTGGGCAGCTGTGCAGACAAAGAAAGCGCCCTTTGGCCTGGGCCTAAATGCTTGTGACACTCCACTGGGCCTGCCGGGCTCTGAGGGCTCTTCCCTGGGCCCCCTGCTCCCCTGCCCTTTGTTCAGTCACAGCAGAGATGGCCACACCCACTCCCTCAGTGAGGGCAGTGTTCCAACCTCCCTCAGCCCCGCCCCCTCTCCGCAGGTTACCATGGACCACAGAGGCTGCATTCTGAGGCCAGTGTGTTCCGAGAATGCCAAGGGCAGACATGATGACCTTAAATGATTTCCTCTTGTGTCAGTTTTGGTAAACTTTAGGAGCTAGGAAATGGTCCACTTGACAGAAATGTTCAAATTTACTGGCATTTCATATATTCTCTGCTCTAACATTGTCCTGACTCTTTCTGTATATTCTTTACTGATGTTTTTGTTTTCCTTAATCAAAGTGTGTCTTTGAAATCTTTTCAAAGAAGATTCTTTGGACTTACTAAATCACCTGAATTTTATATGTTTTCTGTTGTATTAAGTTCTGCTCAAATCTTTATTTAACTTTTTTCTATGTTCTCAGGGTTTATTGTTTTCATCTTCTGATGTCAATTAAAACACTTGGTTATTCATTTTAATAAATCTTTTTACTTATAAAGATTTGAACTTTTGAAGATTCCAGCTTACTTGTACGTTTCTAAGGGTCAGGTCCTCTCCATTGTTGCTGGCCTAAGGCTTAGTTCACCATATAGCAATGTATATATTGACCTATTTTCCCCTAGACTTTCTGTGATCCCCTACATCTCACCTTTCTTTGCAGACAAGCCATTTGAAACACCCTTAACTTATTTCACAGCCAATAAGGCTTTGAAATAATGTGTATTTTTTAGAGAAATCTTCTTATATAATTAGGCAGAATATCTGACCTGCCATAGTTTTCAAAACAGCATAATTTCACTCTTCTCTATGATTAATCTGTTGTATTACACAACCTTTGTGTATTTAGCTTTATCAATGACATGTCCTTTAAAAATGTTTTAGAGATCCTACCAGTCTTTGAAAACATCCTCGTGCCTTGTTTCAGTTCCAGTTTTATGTATATTTTCTGCCTTGCACCCAATTATTCCTACATCTGATGGATGGCCTTGGGAATCTAATACTGGTATTGATTGTTTTGGCTGATTGTCTCCCCTTGTAGCTGCTTTCTTCATTATTGTGTAAATTTAGATCATGAGCTCATGTTTAGCTAAACAGCTGACCTTGTAAGAGGCTTAGTTGTGAATGCTCGTAAGTTTCAGCAGAAAGTCGGCAAAGATTTATGTGTGTCCCTCCAATGAGTGGCCCGCAAGGACCCCGTTTTCTACAAGTGTTGGTCCAATACTCCCTCTAGAGGCAGGGGACTCAGACAGGGCAGCTTTGCGGCCCCCGATCTGGGGCAGGGGCAGTGGGTGGCCAGTGGCCCGGGCAGGAGCCTCTCCGCGTGTGTCCCAGGGACCCATCTGCCTGCGAGCCTCGGTCACCTGGCAGGAAGCTATGATGCCCAGACCTATGCTTAGCTGTGCAGCGAGGTGTACTGCGCAGACAGGTTCCACACACACTTCAAGTAAGAGGGCGGCCTGAGTGGAAAGGTGAGAGTTTGGGCAGCTGTGCAGACAAAGAAAGCGCCCTTTGGCATGGGCCTAAATGCTTGTGACACTCCACTGGGCCTGCCGGGCTCTGAGGGCCCTGAACTGGGCCCCCTGCTCCCCTGCCCTTTGTTCAGTCACAGCAGAGATGGCCACACCCACTCCCTCAGTGAGGGCAGTGTTCCAACCTCCCTCAGCCCCGCCCCCTCTCCGCAGGTTACCATGGACGACAGAGGCTGCATTCTGAGGCCAGGGCGTTCCGAGAATGCCAAGGGCAGACATGATGACCTTAAATGATTTCCTCTTGTGTCAGTTTTGGTAAACTTTAGGAGCTAGGAAATGGTCCACTTGACAGAAATGTTCAAATTTACTGGCATTTCATATATTCTCTGCTCTAACATTGTCCTGACTCTTTCTGTATATTCTTTACTTATGTTTTTGTTTTCCTTAATCAAAGTGTGTCTTTTGAATCTTTTCAAAGAAGATTCTTTGGACTTACTAAATCATCTGAATTTTATACGTTTTCTGTTGTATTAACTTCTGCTCATATCTTTATTTAACTTTTTTCTATGTTCTCAGGGTTTATTGTTTTCATCTTCTGATGTCAATTAAAACACTTGGTTATTCATTTTAATAAATCTTTTTCCTTATAAAGATTTGAACTTTTGAAGATTCCAGCTTACTTGTACGTTTCTAAGGGTCAGGTCCTCTCCACTGTTGCCGGCCTAAGGCTTAGTTCACCATATAGCAATGTATATACTGTCCTATTTTCCCCTCGACTTTCTGTGATCCACTACATCTCACCTTTCTTTGCAGACAAGCCATTTGAAATACCCTTAACTTATTTCACAGCCAATAAGGCTTTGAAATAATGTTTATTTTTTAGAGAAATCTTCTTATATAATTAGGCAGAAAATCTGACCTGCCATAGTTTTCAAAACAGCATAATTTCACTCTTCTCAATGATTAATCTGTTGTATTACACAACCTTTGTGTATTTAGCTTTATCAATGACATGTCCTTTAAAAATGTTTTAGAGATCCTACCAGTCTTTGAATACATCCTCGTGCCTTGTTTCAGTTCCAGTTTTATGTATATTTTCTGCCTTGCACCCGATTATTCCTACATCTGATGGATGGCCTTGGGAATCTAATTCTGGTATTGATTGTTTTGGCTGATTGTCTCCCCTTGTAGCTGCTTTCTTCATTATTGTGTAAATTTAGATCATGAGCTAATGTTTAGCTAAACAGCTGACCTTGTAAGAGGTTTAGGTGTGAACGCTCGTAAGTTTCAGAAGAAAGACGGCAAAGATTTATGTGTGTCCCTCCAATGAGTGGCCCGCAAGTACCCCGTTTTCTACAAGTGTTGGTCCAATACTCCCTCTAGAGGCAGGGGATTCAGACAGGGCTGCTTTGCGGCCCCCGATCTGGGGCAGGGGCAGTGGGCGGGCTGTGGCCCGGGCAGGAGCCTCTCCGCGTGTCTCCCAGGGACCCATCTGCCTGTGAGCCTCAGTCACCTGGCAGGAGGCCACAATGCCCAGACCTATGGTTAGCTGTGCAGCGAGGTGTACTGCGCGGACAGGTTCCACACACACTTCAAGTAAGAGGGCGGCCTGAGTGGAAAGGTGAGAGTTTGGGCAGTTGTGCAGACAAAGAAATCGCCCTTTGGCCTGGGCCTAAATGCTTGTGACACTCCACTGGGCCTGCCGGGCTCTGAGGGCCCTGCCCTGGGCCCCCTGCTCCCCTGCCCTTTGTTCAGTCACAGCAGAGATGGCCACACCCACTCCCTCAGTGAGGGCAGTGTTCCAACCTCCCTCAGCCCCGCCCCCTCTCCGCAGGTTACCATGGACTACAGAGGCTGCATAATGAGGCCAGGGCGTTCCGAGAATGCCAAGGGCAGACATGATGACCTTAAATGATTTCCTCTTGTGTCAGTTTTGGTAAACTTTAGGAGCTAGGAAATGGTCCACTTGACAGAAATGTTCAAATTTACTGGCATTTCATATATTCTCTGCTCTAACATTGTCCTGACTCTTTCTGTATATTCTTTACTTATGTTTTGGTTTTCCTTAATCAAAGTGTGTCTTTTAAATCTTTTCAAAGAAGATTCTTTGGACTTACTAAATCACCTGAATTTTATACGATTTCTGTTGTATTAAGTTCTGCTCATATCTTTATTTAACTTTTTTCTATGTTCTCAGGGTTTATTGTTTTCATCTTCTGATGTCAATTAAAACACTCGGTTATTCATTTTAATAAATCTTTTTACTTATAAAGATTTGAACTTTTGAAGATTCCAGCTTACTTGTACGTTTCTAAGGGTCAGGTCCTCTCCACTGTTGCCGGCCTAAGGCTTAGTTCAACATATAGCAATGTATATATTGACCTATTTTCCCCTCGACTTTCTGTGATCCACTACATCTCACCTTTCTTTGCAGACAAGCCATTTGAAATACACTTAACTTATTTCACAGCCAATAAGGCTTTGAAATAATGTGTATTTTTCAGAGAAATCTTCTTATATAATTAGGCAGAAAATCTGAAGTGCCATAGTTTTCAAAACAGCATAAATTCTCTCTTCTCAATGATTAATCTGTTGTATTACACAACCTTTGTGTATTTAGCTTTATCAATGACATGATCTTTAAAAATGTTTTAGAGATCCTACCAATCTTTGAAAACATCCTCGTGCCTTGTTTCAGTTCCAGTTTTATATATATTTTCTGCCTTGCACCCGATTATTCCTACATCTGATGGATGGCCTTGGGAATCTAATTCTGGTATGGATTGTTTTGGCTGATTGTTTCCCCTTATAGCTGCTTTCTTCATTATTGTGTAAATTTAGATCATGAGCTCATGTTTAGCTAAACAGCTGACCTTGTAAGAGGCTTAGGTGTGAATGCTCGTAAGTTTCAGCAGAAAGTCGGCAAAGATTTCTTTGTGTCCCTCCAATGAGTGGCCCGCAAGGACCCCGTTTTCTACAAGTGTCAGTCCAATACTCCCTCTAGAGGCAGGGGACTCAGACTGGGCTGCTTTGCGGCCCCCGATCTGGGGCAGGGGCAAGTGGGCGGCCTGTGGCCCTGGCAGGAGCTTCTCCGCGTGTGTCCCAGGGACCCATCTGCCTGTGAGCCTCGGTCACCTGGCAGGAAGCTACGTTGCCCAGACATATGCTTAGCTGTGCAGCGAGGTGTACTGCGCGGACAGGTTCCACACACACTTCAAGTAAGTGGGCGGCCTGAGTGGAAAGGTGAGAGTTTGGGCAGCTGTGCAGACAAAGAAAGCGCCCTTTGGCCTGGGCCTAAATGCTTGTGACACTCCACTGGGCCTGCCGGGCTCTGAGGGCCCTGCCCTGGGCCCCCTGCTCCCCTGTCCTTTGTTCAGTCACAGCAGAGATGGCCACACCCACTCCCTCAGTGAGGGCAGTGTTCCAACCTCCCTCAGCCCCGCCCACTCTCCGCAGGATACCATGGACTACAGAGGCTGCATTCTGAGGCCAGGGCGTTCCGAGAATGCCAAGGGCAGATATGATAACCTTAAATGATTTCCTCTTGTGTCAGTTTTGGTAAACTTTAGGAGCTAGGAAATGGTCCAATTGACAGAAATGTTCAAATTTACTGGCATTTCATATATTCTCTGCTCTAACATTGTCCTGACTCTTTCTGTATATTCTTTACTTATGTTTTTGTTTTCCTTAATCAAAGTGTGTCTTTTAAATCTTTCAAAGAAGATTCTTTGGACTTACTAAATCACCTGGATTTTATACGTTTTCTGTTGTATTAAATTCTGCTCATATCTTTATTTAACTTTTTTCTATGTTCTCAGGGTTTATTGTTTTCATCTTCTGATGTCAATTAAAACACTTGGTTATTCATTTTAATAAATCTTTTACTTATAAATATTTGAACTTTTGAAGATTCCAGCTTACTTGTACGTTTCTAAGGGTCAGGTCCTCTCCATTGTTGCCGGCCTAAGGCTTAGTTCACCATATAGCAATGTATATATTGACCTATTTTCCCCTAGACTTTCTGTGATCCCCTACATCTCACCTTTCTTTGCAGACAAGCCATTTGAAATACCCTTAACTTATTTCACAGCCAATAAGGCTTTGAAATAATGTGTATTTTTTAGAGACATCTTCTTATAAAATTAGGCAGAAAATCTGACCTGCCATAGTTTTCAAAACAGCATAATTTCACTCTTCTCAATGATTAAACTGTTGTATTGCACAACCTTTGTGTATTTAGCTTTATCAATGACATGTCCTTTAAAAATGTTTTAGAGATCCTACCAGTCTTTGAAAACATCCTTGTGCCTTGTTTCAGTTCCAGTTTTATGTATATTTTCTGCCTTGCACCCGATTATTCCTACATCTGATGGATGGCCTTGGGAATCTAATACTGGTATTGATTGTTTTGGCTGATTGTCTCCCCTTGTAGCTGCTTTCTTCATTATTGTGTAAATTTAGATCATGAGCTCATGTTTAGCTAAACAGCTGACCTTGTAAGAGGCTTAGTTGTGAATGCTCGTAAGTTTCAGCAGAAAGTCGGCAAAGATTTCTTTGTGTCCCTCCAATGAGTGGCCCGCAAGGACCCCGTTTTCTACAAGTGTTGGTCCAATACTCCCTCTAGAGGCAGGGGACTCAGACAGGGCAGCTTTGCGGCCCCCGATCTGGGGCAGGGGCAGTGGGTGGCCAGTGGCCCAGGCAGGAGCCTCTCCGCGTGTGTCCCAGGGACCCATCTGCCTGCGAGCCTCGGTCACCTGGCAGGAAGCTATGATGCCCAGACCTATGCTTAGCTGTGCAGCGAGGTGTACTGCGCAGACAGGTTCCACACACACTTCAAGTAAGAGGGCGGCCTGAGTGGAAAGGTGAGAGTTTGGGCAGCTGTGCAGACAAAGAAAGCGCCCTTTGGCATGGGCCTAAATGCTTGTGACACTCCACTGGGCCTGCCGGGCTCTGAGGGCCCTGAACTGGGCCCCCTGCTCCCCTGCCCTTTGTTCAGTCACAGCAGAGATGGCCACACCCACTCCCTCAGTGAGGGCAGTGTTCCAACCTCCCTCAGCCCCGCCCCCTCTCCGCAGGTTACCATGGACGACAGAGGCTGCATTCTGAGGCCAGGGCGTTCCAAGAATGCCAAGGGCAGACATGATGACCTTAAATGATTTCCTCTTGTGTCAGTTTTGGTAAACTTTAGGAGCTAGGAAATGGTCCACTTGACAGAAATGTTCAAATTTACTGGCATTTCATATATTCTCTGCTCTAACATTGTCCTGACTCTTTCTGTATATTCTTTACTTATGTTTTTGTTTTCCTTAATCAAAGTGTGTCTTTTGAATCTTTTCAAAGAAGATTCTTTGGACTTACTAAATCATCTGAATTTTATACGTTTTCTGTTGTATTAACTTCTGCTCATATCTTTATTTAACTTTTTTCAATGTTCTCAGGGTTTATTGTTTTCATCTTCTGATGTCAATTAAAACACTTGGTTATTCATTTTAATAAATCTTTTCACTTATAAAGATTTGAACTTTTGAAGATTCCAGCTTACTTGTACGTTTCTAAGGGTCAGGTCCTCTCCACTGTTGCCGGCCTAAGGCTTAGTTCACCATATAGCAATGTATATACTGTCCTATTTTCCCCTCGACTTTCTGTGATCCACTACATCTCACCTTTCTTTGCAGACAAGCCATTTGAAATACCCTTAACTTATTTCACAGCCAATAAGGCTTTGAAATAATGTTTATTTTTTAGAGAAATCTTCTTATATAATTAGGCAGAAAATCTGACCTGCCATAGTTTTCAAAACAGCATAATTTCACTCTTCTCAATGATTAATCTGTTGTATTACACAACCTTTGTGTATTTAGCTTTATCAATGACATGTCCTTTAAAAATGTTTTAGAGATCCTACCAGTCTTTGAATACATCCTCGTGCCTTGTTTCAGTTCCAGTTTTATGTATATTTTCTGCCTTGCACCCGATTATTCCTACATCTGATGGATGGCCTTGGGAATCTAATTCTGGTATTGATTGTTTTGGCTGATTGTCTCCCCTTGTAGCTGCTTTCTTCATTATTGTGTAAATTTAGATCATGAGCTCATGTTTAGCTAAACAGCTGACCTTGTAAGAGGTTTAGGTGTGAACGCTCGTAAGTTTCAGAAGAAAGACGGCAAAGATTTATTTGTGTCCCTCCAATGAGTGGCCCGCAAGTACCCCGTTTTCTACAAGTGTTGGTCCAATACTCCCTCTAGAGGCAGGGGATTCAGACAGGGCTGCTTTGCGGCCCCCGATCTGGGGCAGGGGCAGTGGGCGGCCTGTGGCCCGGGCAGGAGCCTCTCCGCGTGTCTCCCAGGGACCCATCTGCCTGTGAGCCTCAGTCAACTGGCAGGAGGCCACAATGCCCAGACCTATGGTTAGCTGTGCAGCGAGGTGTACTGCACGGACAGGTTCCACACACACTTCAAGTAAGAGGGCGGCCTGAGTGGAAAGGTGAGAGTTTGGGCAGTTATGCAGACAAAGAAATCGCCCTTTGGCCTGGGCCTAAATGCTTGTGACACTCCACTGGGCCTGCCGGGATCTGAGGGCCCTGCCCTGGGCCCCCTGCTCCCCTGCCCTTTGTTCAGTCACAGCAGAGATGGCCACACCCACTCCCTCAGTGAGGGCAGTGTTCCAACCTCCCTCAGCCCCGCCCCCTCTCCGCAGGTTACCATGGACTATAGAGGCTGCATAATGAGGCCAGGGCGTTCCGAGAATGCCAAGGGCAGACATGATGACCTTAAATGATTTCCTCTTGTGTCAATTTTGGTAAACTTTAGGAGCTAGGAAATGGTCCACTTGACAGAAATGTTCAAATTTACTGGCATTTCATATATTCTCTGCTCTAACATTGTCCTGACTCTTTCTGTATATTCTTTACTTATGTTTTGGTTTTCCTTAATCAAAGTGTGTCTTTTAAATCTTTTCAAAGAAGATTCTTTGGACTTACTAAATCACCTGAATTTTATACGATTTCTGTTGTATTAAGTTCTGCTCATATCTTTATTTAACTTTTTTCTATGTTCTCAGGGTTTATTGTTTTCATCTTCTGATGTCAATTAAAACACTTGGTTATTCATTTTAATAAATCTTTTTACTTATAAAGATTTGAACTTTTGAAGATTCCAGCTTACTTGTACGTTTCTAAGGGTCAGGTCCTCTCCACTGTTGCCGGCCTAAGGCTTAGTTCAACATATAGCAATGTATATATTGACCTATTTTCCCCTCGACTTTCTGTGATCCACTACATCTCACCTTTCTTTGCAGACAAGCCATTTGAAATACACTTAACTTATTTCACAGCCAATAAGGCTTTGAAATAATGTGTATTTTTTAGAGAAATCTTCTTATATAATTAGGCAGAAAATCTGAAGTGCCATAGTTTTCAAAACAGCATAAATTCTCTCTTCTCAATGATTAATCTGTTGTATTACACAACCTTTGTGTATTTAGCTTTATCAATGACATGATCTTTAAAAATGTTTTAGAGATCCTACCAATCTTTGAAAACATCCTCGTGCCTTGTTTCAGTTCCAGTTTTATATATATTTTCTGCCTTGCACCCGATTATTCCTACATCTGATGGATGGCCTTGGGAATCAAATTCTGGTATGGATTGTTTTGGCTGATTGTTTCCCCTTATAGCTGCTTTCTTCATTATTGTGTAAATTTAGATCATGAGCTCATGTTTAGCTAAACAGCTGACCTTGTAAGAGGCTTAGGTGTGAATGCTCGTAAGTTTCAGCAGAAAGTCGGCAAAGATTTATTTGTGTCCCTCCAATGAGTGGCCCGCAAGGACCCCGTTTTCTACAAGTGTCAGTCCAATACTCCCCCTAGAGGCAGGGGACTCAGACTGGGCTGCTTTGCGGCCCCCGATCTGGGGCAGGGGCAAGTGGGCGGCCTGTGGCCCTGGCAGGAGCTTCTCCGCGTGTGTCCCAGGGACCCATCTTCCTGTGAGCCTCGGTCACCTGGCAGGAAGCTACGTTGCCCAGACATATGCTTAGCTGTGCAGCGAGGTGTACTGCGCGGACAGGTTCCACACACACTTCAAGTAAGTGGGCGGCCTGAGTGGAAAGGTGAGAGTTTGGGCAGCTGTGCAGACAAAGAAAGCGCCCTTTGGCCTGGGCCTAAATGCTTGTGACACTCCACAGGGCCTGCCGGGCTCTGAGGGCCCTGCCCTGGGCCCCCTGCTCCCCTGTCCTTTGTTCAGTCACAGCAGAGATGGCCACACCCACTCCCTCAGTGAGGGCAGTGTTCCAACCTCCCTCAGCCCCGCCCACTCTCCGCAGGATACCATGGACTACAGAGGCTGCATTCTGAGGCCAGGGCGTTCCGAGAATGCCAAGGGCAGATATGATAACCTTAAATGATTTCCTCTTGTGTCAGTTTTGGTAAACTTTAGGAGCTAGGAAATGGTCCAATTGACAGAAATGTTCAAATTTACTGGCATTTCATATATTCTCTGCTCTAACATTGTCCTGACTCTTTCTGTATATTCTTTACTTATGTTTTTGTTTTCCTTAATCAAAGTGTGTCTTTTAAATCTTTCAAAGAAGATTCTTTGGACTTACTAAATCACCTGGATTTTATACGTTTTCTGTTGTATTAAATTCTGCTCATATCTTTATTTAACTTTTTTCTATGTTCTCAGGGTTTATTGTTTTCATCTTCTGATGTCAATTAAAACACTTGGTTATTCATTTTAATAAATCTTTTACTTATAAAGATTTGAACTTTTGAAGATTCCAGCTTACTTGTACGTTTCTAAGGGTCAGGTCCTCTCCATTGTTGCCGGCCTAAGGCTTAGTTCACCATATAGCAATGTATATATTGACCTATTTTCCCCTAGACTTTCTGTGATCCCCTACATCTCACCTTTCTTTGCAGACAAGCCATTTGAAATACCCTTAACTTATTTCACAGCCAATAAGGCTTTGAAATAATGTGTATTTTTTAGAGACATCTTCTTATAAAATTAGGCAGAAAATCTGACCTGCCATAGTTTTCAAAACAGCATAATTTCACTCTTCTCAATGATTAAACTGTTGTATTGCACAACCTTTGTGTATTTAGCTTTATCAATGACATGTCCTTTAAAAATGTTTTAGAGATCCTACCAGTCTTTGAAAACATCCTTGTGCCTTGTTTCAGTTCCAGTTTTATGTATATTTTCTGCCTTGCACCCGATTATTCCTACATCTGATTGATGGCCTTGGGAATCTAATACTGGTATTGATTGTTTTGGCTGATTGTCTCCCCTTGTAGCTGCTTTCTTCATTATTGTGTAAATTTAGATCATGAGCTCATGTTTAGCTAAACAGCTGACCTTGTAAGAGGCTTAGTTGAGAATGCTCGTAAGTTTCAGGAGAAAGTCGGCAAAGATTTCTTTGTGTCCCTCCAATGAGTGGCCCGCAGGGACCCCGTTTTCTACAAGTGTTGGTCCAATACTCTCTCTAGGGGCAGGGGACTCAGACAGGGCTGCTTTGCCGCCCCCGATCTGGGGCAGGGGCAGTGGGCGGCCTGTGGCCCGGGCAGGAACCTCTCCGCGTGTGTCCCAGGAACCCAACTGCCTGCGAGCCTCGGTCACCTGGAAGGAAGCTACAATGCCCAGACCTATGCTTAGCTGTGCAGCGAGGTGTACTGTGCGGACAGGTTCCAAACACACTTCAAGTAAGAGGGCGGCCTGAGTGGAAAGGTGAGAGTTTGGGCAGCTGTGCAGACAAAGAAAGCGCCCTTTGGCCTGGGCCTAAATGCTTGTGACACTCCACTGGGCCTGCCGGGCTCTGAGGGCCCTGCCCTGGGCCCCCTGCTCCCCTGCCCTTTGTTCAGTCACAGCAGAGATGGCCACACACACTCCCTCAGTGAGGGCAGTGATCCAACCTCCCTCAGCCCCGCCCCCACTCCGCAGGTTACCATGGACTAGAGAGGCTGCATTCTGAGGCCAGTGTGTTCCGAGAATGCCAAGGGCAGACATGATGACCTTAAATGATTTCCTCTTGTGTCAGTTTTGGTAAACTTTAAGAGCTAGGAAATGGTCCACTTGACAGAAATGTTCAAATTTACTGGCATTTCATATATTCTCTGCTCTAACATTGTCCTGACTCTTTCTGTATATTCTTTACTGATGTTTTTGTTTTCCTTAATCAAAGTGTGTCTTTTAAATCTTTTCAAAGAAGATTCTTTGGACTTACTAAATCACCTGAATTTTATATGTTTTCTGTTGTATTAAATTCTGCTCATATCTTTATTTAACTTTTTTCTATGTTCTCAGGGTTTATTATTTTCATCTTCTGATGTCAATTAAAACACTTGGTTATTCATTTTAATAAATCTTTTCACTTATAAAGATTTGAACTTTTGAAGATTCCAGCTTACTTGTACGTTTCTAAGGGTCAGGTCCTCTCCATTGTTGCTGGCCTAAGGCTTAGTTCGCCATATAGCAGTGTATATATTGACCTATTTTCCCCTCGACTTTCTGTGATCCCCTACATCTCACCTTTCTTTGCAGACAAGCCATTTGAAAAACCCTTAACTTATTTCACAGCCAATAAGGCTTTGAAATAATGTGTATTTTTTAGAGAAATCTTCTTATATAATTAGGCAGAAAATCTGACCTGCCATAGTTTTCAAAACAGCATAATTTCACTCTTCTCAATGATTAAACTGTTGTATTACACAACCTTTGTGTATTTAGCTTTATCAATGACATGATCTTTAAAAATGTTTTAGAGATCCTACCAATCTTTGAAAACATCCTCGTGCCTTGTTTCTGTTCCAGTTTTATATATATTTTCTGCCTTGCATCCGATTATTCCTACATCTGATGGATGGCCTTGGGAATCTAATTCTGGTATGGATTGTTTTGGCTGATTGTTTCCCCTTATAGCTGCTTTCTTCATTATTGTGTAAATTTAGATCATGAGCTCATGTTTAGCTAAACAGCTGACCTTGTAAGAGGCTTAGGTGTGAATGCTCGTAAGTTTCAGCAGAAAGTCGGCAAAGATTTATTTGTGTCCCTCCAATGAGTGGCCCGCAAGGACCCCGTTTTCTACAAGTGTCAGTCCAATACTCCCTCTAGAGGCAGGGGACTCAGACTGGGCTGCTTTGCGGCCCCCGATCTGGGGCAGGGGCAAGTGGGCGGCCTGTGGCCCTGGCAGGAGCTTCTCCGCGTGTGTCCCAGGGACCCATCTGCCTGTGAGCCTCGGTCACCTGGCAGGAAGCTACGTTGCCCAGACATATGCTTAGCTGTGCAGCGAGGTGTACTGCGCGGACAGGTTCCACACACACTTCAAGTAAGTGGGCGGCCTGAGTGGAAAGGTGAGAGTTTGGGCAGCTGTGCAGACAAAGAAAGCGCCCTTTGGCCTGGGCCTAAATGCTTGTGACACTCCACTGGGCCTGCCGGGCTCTGAGGGCCCTGCCCTGGGCCCCCTGCTCCTCTGTCCTTTGTTCAGTCACAGCAGAGATGGCCACACCCACTCCCTCAGTGAGGGCAGTGTTCCAACCTCCCTCAGCCCCGCCCACTCTCCGCAGGATACCATGGACTACAGAGGCTGCATTCTGAGGCCAGGGCGTTCCGAGAATGCCAAGGGCAGATATGATAACCTTAAATGATTTCCTCTTGTGTCAGTTTTGGTAAACTTTAGGAGCTAGGAAATGGTCCAATTGACAGAAATGTTCAAATTTACTGGCATTTCATATATTCTCTGCTCTAACATTGTCCTGACTCTTTCTGTATATTCTTTACTTATGTTTTTGTTTTCCTTAATCAAAGTGTGTCTTTTAAATCTTTCAAAGAAGATTCTTTGGACTTACTAAATCACCTGGATTTTATACGTTTTCTGTTGTATTAAATTCTGCTCATATCTTTATTTAACTTTTTTCTATGTTCTCAGGGTTTATTGTTTTCATCTTCTGATGTCAATTAAAACACTTGGTTATTCATTTTAATAAATCTTTTACTTATAAATATTTGAACTTTTGAAGATTCCAGCTTACTTGTACGTTTCTAAGGGTCAGGTCCTCTCCATTGTTGCCGGCCTAAGGCTTAGTTCACCATATAGCAATGTATATATTGACCTATTTTCCCCTCGACTTTCTGTGATCCCCTACATCTCACCTTTCTTTGCAGACAAGCCATTTGAAATACCCTTAACTTATTTCACAGCCAATAAGGCTTTGAAATAATGTGTATTTTTTAGAGACATCTTCTTATAAAATTAGGCAGAAAATCTGACCTGCCATAGTTTTCAAAACAGCATAATTTCACTCTTCTCAATGATTAAACTGTTGTATTGCACAACCTTTGTGTATTTAGCTTTATCAATGACATGTCCTTTAAAAATGTTTTAGAGATCCTACCAGTCTTTGAAAACATCCTTGTGCCTTGTTTCAGTTCCAGTTTTATGTATATTTTCTGCCTTGCACCCGATTATTCCTACATCTGATGGATGGCCTTGGGAATCTAATACTGGTATTGATTGTTTTGGCTGATTGTCTCCCCTTGTAGCTGCTTTCTTCATTATTGTGTAAATTTAGATCATGAGCTCATGTTTAGCTAAACAGCTGACCTTGTAAGAGGCTTAGTTGAGAATGCTCGTAAGTTTCAGGAGAAAGTCGGCAAAGATTTCTTTGTGTCCCTCCAATGAGTGGCCCGCAGGGACCACGTTTTCTACAAGTGTTGGTCCAATACTCTCTCTAGGGGCAGGGGACTCAGACAGGGCTGCTTTGCCGCCCCCGATCTGGGGCAGGGGCAGTGGGCGGCCTGTGGCCCGGGCAGGAACCTCTCCGCGTGTGTCCCAGGGACCCAACTGCCTGCGAGCCTCGGTCACCTGGAAGGAAGCTACAATGCCCAGACCTATGCTTAGCTGTGCAGCGAGGTGTACTGTGCGGACAGGTTCCACACACACTTCAAGTAAGAGGGCGGCCTGAGTGGAAAGGTGAGAGTTTGGGCAGCTGTGCAGACAAAGAAAGCGCCCTTTGGCCTGGGCCTAAATGCTTGTGACACTCCACTGGGCCTGCCGGGCTCTGAGGGCCCTGCCCTGGGCCCCCTGCTCCCCTGCCCTTTGTTCAGTCACAGCAGAGATGGCCACACACACTCCCTCAGTGAGGGCAGTGTTCCAACCTCCCTCAGCCCCGCCCCCACTCCGCAGGTTACCATGGACTAGAGAGGCTGCATTCTGAGGCCAGTGTGTTCCGAGAATGCCAAGGGCAGACATGATGACCTTAAATGATTTCCTCTTGTGTCAGTTTTGGTAAACTTTAGGAGCTAGGAAATGGTCCACTTGACAGAAATGTTCAAATTTACTGGCATTTCATATATTCTCTGCTCTAACATTGTCCTGACTCTTTCTATATATTCTTTACTGATGTTTTTGTTTTCCTTAATCAAAGTGTGTCTTTTAAATCTTTTCAAAGAAGATTCTTTGGACTTACTAAATCACCTGAATTTTATATGTTTTCTGTTGTATTAAATTCTGATCATATCTTTATTTAACTTTTTTCTATGTTCTCAGGGTTTATTATTTTCATCTTCTGATGTCAATTAAAACACTTGGTTATTCATTTTAATAAATCTTTTTACTTATAAAGATTTGAACTTTTGAAGATTCCAGCTTACTTGTACGTTTCTAAGGGTCAGGTCCTCTCCATTGTTGCTGGCCTAAGGCTTAGTTCACCATATAGCAATGTATATATTGACCTATTTTCCCCTCGACTTTCTGTGATCCCCTACATCTCACCTTTCTTTGCAGACAAGCCATTTGAAAAACCCTTAACTTATTTCACAGCCAATAAGGCTTTGAAATAATGTGTATTTTTTAGAGAAATCTTCTTATATAATTAGGCAGAAAATCTGACCTGCCATAGTTTTCAAAACAGCATAATTTCACTCTTCTCAATGATTAATCTGTTGTATTACACAACCTTTGTGTATTTAGCTTTATCAATGACATGTCCTTTAAAAATGTTTTAGAGATCCTACCAGTCTTTGAAAACATCCTCGTGCCTTGTTTCAGTTCCAGTTTTATGTATATTTTCTGCCTTGCACCCAATTATTCCTACATCTGATGGATGGCCTTGGGAATCTAATACTGGTATTGATTGTTTTGGCTGATTGTCTCCCCTTGTAGCTGCTTTCTTCATTATTGTGTAAATTTAGATCATGAGCTCATGTTTAGCTAAACAGCTGACCTTGTAAGAGGCTTAGTTGTGAATGCTCGTAAGTTTCAGCAGAAAGTCGGCAAAGATTTATTTGTGTCCCTCCAATGAGTGGCCCGCAAGGACGCCGTTTTCTACAAGTGTTGGTCCAATAATCCCTCTAGAGGCAGGGGACTCAGACAGGGCTGCTTTGCAGCCCCAGATCTGGGGCAGGGGCAGTGGGCGGCCTGTGGTCCGGGCAGGAGCCTCTCCGCGTGTGTCCCAGGGACCCATCTGCCTGCGAGCCTCGGTCACCTGGAAGGAAGCTATGATGCCCAGACCTATGCTTAGCTGTGCAGCGAGGTGTACTGCGTGGACAGGTTCCACACACACTTCAAGTAAGAGGGCGGCCTGAGTGGAAAGGTGAGGGTTTGGGCAGCTGTGCAGACAAAGAAAGTGCCCTTTGGCCTGGGCCTAAATGCTTGTGACACTCCACTGGGCCTGCCGGGCTCTGAGGGCCCTGAACTGGGCCCCCTGCTCCCCTGCCCTTTGTTTAGTCACAGCAGAGATGGCCACACCCACTCCCTCAGTGAGGGCAGTGTTCCAACCTCCCTCAGCCCCGCCCCCTCTCCGCAGGTTACCATGGACTACAGAGGCTGCATTCTGAGGCCAGGGCGTTCCGAGAATGCCAAGGGCAGACATGAGGACCTTAAATGATTTCCTCTTGTGTCAGTTTTGGTAAACTTTAGGAGCTAGGAAATGGTCCAATTGACAGAAATGTTCAAATTTACTGGCATTTCATATATTCTCTGCTCTAACATTGTCCTGACTCTTTCTGTATATTCTTTACTTATGTTTTGATTTTCCTTAATCAAATTGTGTCTTTTAAATCTTTTCAAAGAAGATTCTTTGGACTTACTAAATCACCTGGATTTTATACGTTTTCTGGTGTATTAAATTCTGCTCATATCTTTATTTAACTTTTTTCTATGTTCTCAGGGTTTATTGTTTTCATCTTCTGATGTCAATTAAAACACTTGGTTATTCATTTTAATAAATCTTTTTCCTTGTAAAGATTTGAACTTTTGAAGATTCCAGCTTACTTGTACGTTTCTAAGGGTCAGGTCCTCTCCATTGTTGCTGGCCTAAGGCTTAGTTCACCATATAGCAATGTATATATTGACCTATTTTCCCCTAGACTTTCTGTGATACCCTACATCTCACATTTCTTTGCAGACAAGCCATTTGAAATACCCTTAACTTATTTCACAGCCAATAAGGCTTTGAAATAATGTGTATTTTTTAGAGAAATCTTCTTATATAATTAGGCAGTAAATCTGACCCGCCATAGTTTTCAAAACAGCATAATTTCACACTTCTCAATGATTATACTGTTGTATTACACAACCCTTGTGTATTTAGCTTTATCAATGACATGTCCTTTAAAAATGTTTTAGAGATCCTACCAGTCTTTGAAAACATCCTTGTGCCTTGTTTCAGTTCCAGTTTTATGTATATTTTCTGCCTTGCACCCGATTATTCCTACATCTGATGGATGGCCTTGGGAATCTAATACTGGTATTGATTGTTTTGGCTGATTGTCTCCCCTTGTAGCTGCTTTCTTCATTATTGTGTAAATTTAGATCATGAGCTCATGTTTAGCTAAACAGCTGACCTTGTAAGAGGCTTAGGTGTGAACGCTCGTAAGTTTCAGCAGAAAGTCGGCAAAGATTTCTTTGTGTCCCTCCAATGAGTGGCCCGCAAGGACCCCGTTTTCTACAAGTGTCAGTCCAATACTCCCTCTAGACGCAGAGGACTCAGACAGGGCTGCTTTGCGGCCCCCGATCTGGGGCAGGGGCAGTGGGTGGCCTGTTGCCCGTGCAGGAGCCTCTCCGCGTGTGTCCCAGGGACCCATCTGCCTGCGAGCCTCGGTCACCTGGCAGGAAGCTATGATGCCCAGACCTATGCTTAGCTGTGCAGCGAGGTGTACTGCGCAGACAGGTTCCACACACACTTCAAGTAAGAGGGCGGCCTGAGTGGAAAGGTGAGAGTTTGGGCAGCTGTGCAGACAAAGAAAGCGCCCTTTGGCCTGGGTCTAAATGCTTGTGACACTCCACTGGGCCTGCCGGGCTCTGAGGGCTCTTCCCTGGGCCCCCTGCTCCCCTGCCCTTTTTTCAGTCACAGCAGAGATGGCCACACCCACTCCCTCAGTGAGGGCAGTGTTCCAACCTCCCTCAGCCCCGCCCCCTCTCCGCAGGTTACCATGGACCACAGAGGCTGCATTCTGAGGCCAGGGCGTTCCGAGAATGCCAAGGGCAGACATGATGACCTTAAATGATTTCCTCTTGTGTCAGTTTTGGTAAACTTTAGGAGCTAGGAAATGGTCCAATTGACAGAAATGTTCAAATTTACTGGCATTTCATATATTCTCTGCTCTAACATTGTCCTGACTCTTTCTGTATATTCTTTACTTATGTTTTTGTTTTCCTTAATCAAAGTGTGTCTTTTAAATCTTTCAAAGAAGATTCTTTGGACTTACTAAATCACCTGGATTTTATACGTTTTCTGTTGTATTAAATTCTGCTCATATCTTTATTTAACTTTTTTCTATGTTTTCAGGGTTTATTGTTTTCATCTTCTGATGTCAATTAAAACACTTGGTTATTCATTTTAATAAATCTTTTTCCTTGTAAAGATTTGAACTTTTGAAGATTCCAGCTTACTTGTACGTTTCTAAGGGTCAGGTCCTCTCCATTGTTGCCGGCCTAAGGCTTAGTTCACCATATAGCAATGTATATATTGACCTATTTTCCCCTAGACTTTCTGTGATACCCTACATCTCACATTTCTTTGCAGACAAGCCATTTGAAATACCCTTAACTTATTTCACAGCCAATAAGGCTTTGAAATAATGTTTATTTTTTAGAGAAATCTTCTTATATAATTAGGCAGTAAATCTGACCTGCCATAGTTTTCAAAACAGCATAATTTCACACTTCTCAATGATTATACTGTTGTATTACACAACCCTTGTGTATTTAGCTTTATCAATGACATGTCCTTTAAAAATGTTTTAGAGATCCTACCAGTCTTTGAAAACATCCTTGTGCCTTGTTTCAGTTCCAGTTTTATGTATATTTTCTGCCTTGCACCCGATTATTCCTACATCTGATGGATGGCCCTGTGAATCTAATACTGGTATTGATTGTTTTGGCTGATTGTCTCCCCTTGTAGCTGCTTTCTTCATTATTGTGTAAATTTAGATCATGAGCTCATGTTTAGCTAAACAGCTGACCTTGTAAGAGGCTTAGGTGTGAACGCTTGTAAGTTTCAGCAGAAAGTCGGCAAAGATTTCTTTGTGTCCCTCCAATGAGTGGCCCGCAAGGACCCCGTTTTCTACAAGTGTCAGTCCAATACTCCCTCTAGACGCAGGGGACTCAGACAGGGCTGCTTTGCGGCCCCCGATCTGGGGCAGGGGCAGTGGGCGGCCTGTTGCCCGGGCAGGAGCCTCTCCGCGTGTGTCCCAGGGACCCATCTGCCTGCGAGCCTCGGTCACCTGGCAGGAAGCTATGATGCCCAGACCTATGCTTAGCTGTGCAGCGAGGTGTACTGCGCAGACAGGTTCCACACACACTTCAAGTAAGAGGGCGGCCTGAGTGGAAAGGTGAGAGTTTGGGCAGCTGTGCAGACAAAGAAAGCGCCCTTTGGCCTGGGCCTAAATGCTTGTGACACTCCACTGGGCCTGCCGGGCTCTGAGGGCTCTTCCCTGGGCCCCCTGCTCCCCTGCCCTTTGTTCAGTCACAGCAGAGATGGCCACACCCACTCCCTCAGTGAGGGCAGTGTTCCAACCTCCCTCAGCCCCGCCCCCTCTCCGCAGGTTACCATGGACTACAGAGGCTGCATTCTGAGGCCAGGGCGTTCCGAGAATGCCAAGGGCAGACATGATGACCTTAAATGATTTCCTCTTGTGTCAGTTTTGGTAAACTTTAGGAGCTAGGAAATGGTCCAATTGACAGAAATGTTCAAATTTACTGGCATTTCATATATTCTCTGCTCTAACATTGTCCTGACTCTTTCTGTATATTCTTTACTGATGTTTTTGTTTTCCTTAATCAAAGTGTGTCTTTTAAATCTTTTCAAAGAAGATTCTTTGGACTTACTAAATCACCTGGATTTTATACGTTTTCTGTTGTATTAAATTCTGCTCATATCTTTATTTAACTTTTTTCTATGTTCTCAGGGTTTATTGTTTTCATCTTCTGATGTCAATTAAAACACTTGGTTATTCATTTTAATAAATCTTTTTCCTTGTAAAGATTTGAACTTTTGAAGATTCCAGCTTACTTGTACGTTTCTAAGGGTCAGGTCCTCTCCATTGTTGCCGGCCTAAGGCTTAGTTCACCATATAGCAATGTATATATTGACCTATTTTCCCCTAGACTATCTGTGATCCCCTACATCTCACCTTTCTTTGCAGAGAAGCCATTTGAAATACCCTTAACTTATTTCACAGCCAATAAGGCTTTGAAATAATGTGTATTTTTTAGAGACATCTTCTTATAAAATTAGGCAGAAATTCTGACCTGCCATAGTTTTCAAAACAGCATAATTTCACTCTTCTCAATGATTAAACTGTTGTATTGCACAACCTTTGTGTATTTAGCTTTATCAATGACATGTCCTTTAAAAATGTTTTAGAGATCCTACCAGTCTTTGAAAACATCCTCGTGCCTTGTTTCAGTTCCAGTTTTATGTATATTTTCTGCCTTGCACCCGATTATTCCTACATCTGATGGATGGCCTTGGGAATCTAATACTGGTATTGATTGTTTTGGCTGATTGTCTCCCCTTGTAGCTGCTTTCTTCATTATTGTGTAAATTTAGATCATGAGCTCATGTTTAGCTAAACAGCTGACCTTTTAAGAGGTTTAGTTCAGAATGCTCGTAAGTTTCAGGAGAAAGTCGGCAAAGATTTCTTTGTGTCCCTCCAATGAGTGGCCCGCAGGGACCCCGTTTTCTACAAGTGTTGGTCCAATACTCCCTCTAGGGGCAGGGGACTCAGACAGGGCTGCTTTGCCGCCCCCGATCTGGGGCAGGGGCAGTGGGCGGCCTGTGGCCCGGCCAGGAACCTCTCCGCGTGTGTCCCAGGGACCCAACTGCCTGCGAGCCTCGGTCACCTGGAAGGAAGCTACAATGCCCATACCTATGCTTAGCTGTGCAGCGAGGTGTACTGTGCGGACAGGTTCCACACACACTTCAAGTAAGAGGGCGGCCTGAGTGGAAAGGTGAGAGTTTGGGCAGCTGTGCAGACAAAGAAAGCGCCCTTTGGCCTGGGCCTAAATGCTTGTGACACTCCACTGGGCCTGCCGGGCTCTGAGGGCTCTTCCCTGGGCCCCCTGCTCCCCTGCCCTTTGTTCAGTCACAGCAGAGATGGCCACACACACTCCCTCAGTGAGGGCAGTGTTCCAACCTCCCTCAGCCCCGCCCCCACTCCGCAGGTTACCATGGACTAGAGAGGCTGCATTCTGAGGCCAGTGTGTTCCGAGAATGCCAAGGGCAGACATGATGACCTTAAATGATTTCCTCTTGTGTCAGTTTTGGTAAACTTTAGGAGCTAGGAAATGGTCCACTTGACAGAAATGTTCAAATTTACTGGCATTTCATATATTCTCTGCTCTAACATTGTCCTGAATCTTTCTGTATATTCTTTACTGATGTTTTTGTTTTCCTTAATCAAAGTGTGTCTTTTAAATCTTTTCAAAGAAGATTCTTTGGACTTACTAAATCACCTGAATTTTATATGTTTTCTGTTGTATTAAATTCTGCTCATATCTTTATTTAACTTTTTTCTATGTTCTCAGGGTTTATTGTTTTCATCTTCTGATGTCAATTAAAACACTTGGTTATTCATTTTAATAAATCTTTTTACTTATAAAGATTTGAACTTTTGAAGATTCCAGCTTACTTGTACGTTTCTAAGGGTCAGGTCCTCTCCACTGTTGCCGGCCTAAGGCTTAGTTCACCATATAGCAATGTATATATTGACCTATTTTCCCCTAGACTTTCTGTGATCCCCTACATCTCACCTTTCTTTGCAGACAAGCCATTTGAAATACACTTAACTTATTTCACAGCCAATAAGGCTTTGAAATAATGTGTATTTTTTAGAGAAATCTTCTTATATAATTAGGCAGAAAATCTGAAGTGCCATAGTTTTCAAAACAGCATAAATTCTCTCTTCTCAATGATTAATCTGTTGTATTACACAACCTTTGTGTATTTAGCTTTATCAATGACATGATCTTTAAAAATGTTTTAGAGATCCTACCAATCTTTGAAAACATCCTCGTGCCTTGTTTCAGTTCCAGTATTATGTATATTTTCTGCCTTGCACCCGATTATTCCTTCATCTGATGGATGGCCTTGGGAATCTAATTCTGGTATGGATTGTTTTGGCTGATTTTTTCCCCTTATAGCTGCTTTCTTCATTATTGTGTAAATTTAGATCATGAGCTCATGTTTAGCTAAACAGCTGACCTTGTAAGAGGCTTAGGTGTGAATGCTCGTAAGTTTCAGCAGAAAGTCGGCAAAGATTTATTTGTGTCCCTCCAATGAGTGGCCCGCAAGGACCCCGTTTTCTACAAGTGTCAGTCCAATACTCCCTCTAGAGGCAGGGGACTCAGACTGGGCTGCTTTGCGGCCCCCGATCTGGGGCAGGGGCAAGTGGGCGGCCTGTGGCCCTGGCAGGAGCTTCTCCGCATGTGTCCCAGGGACCCATCTGCCTGTGAGCCTCGGTCACCTGGCAGGAAGCTACGATGCCCAGACATATGCTTAGCTGTGCAGCGAGGTGTACTGCGCGGACAGGTTCCACACACACTTCAAGTAAGTGGGCGGCCTGAGTGGAAAGGTGAGAGTTTGGGCAGCTGTGCAGACAAAGAAAGCGCCCTTTGGCCTGGGCCTAAATGCTTGTGACACTCCACTGGGCCTGCCGGTCTCTGAGGGCCCTGCCCTGGGCCCCCTGCTCCCCTGTCCTTTGTTCAGTCACAGCAGAGATGGCCACACCCACTCCCTCAGTGAGGGCAGTGTTCCAACCTCCCTCAGCCCCGCCCACTCTCCGCAGGATACCATGGACTACGGAGGCTGCATTCTGAGGCCAGGGCGGTCCGAGAATGCCAAGGGCAGATATGATAACCTTAAATGATTTCCTCTTGTGTCAGTTTTGGTAAACTTTAGGAGCTAGGAAATGGTCCAATTGACAGAAATGTTCAAATTTACTGGCATTTCATATATTCTCTGCTCTAACATTGTCCTGACTCTTTCTGTATATTCTTTACTTATGTTTTTGTTTTCCTTAATCAAAGTGTGTCTTTTAAATCTTTCAAAGAAGATTCTTTGGACTTACTAAATCACCTGGATTTTATACGTTTTCTGTTGTATTAAATTCTGCTCATATCTTTATTTAACTTTTTTCTATGTTCTCAGGGTTTATTGTTTTCATCTTCTGATGTCAATTAAAACACTTGGTTATTCATTTTAATAAATCTTTTACTTATAAAGATTTGAACTTTTGAAGATTCCAGCTTACTTGTACGTTTCTAAGGTTCAGGTCCTCTCCATTGTTGCCGGCCTAAGGCTTAGTTCACCATATAGCAATGTATATATTGACCTATTTTCCCCTAGACTTTCTGTGATCCCCTACATCTCACCTTTCTTTGCAGACAAGCCATTTGAAATACACTTAACTTATTTCACAGCCAATAAGGCTTTGAAATAATGTGTATTTTTTAGAGACATCTTCTTATAAAATTAGGCAGAAAATCTGACCTGCCATAGTTTTCAAAACAGCATAATTTCACTCTTCTCAATGATTAAACTGTTGTATTGCACAACCTTTGTGTATTTAGCTTTATCAATGACATGTCCTTTAAAAATGTTTTAGAGATCCTACCAATCTTTGAAAACATCCTTGTGCCTTGTTTCAGTTCCAGTTTTATGTATATTTTCTGCCTTGCACCCGATTATTCCTACATCTGATGGATGGCCTTGGGAATCTAATACTGGTATTGATTGTTTTGGCTGATTGTCTCCCCTTGTAGCTGCTTTCTTCATTATTGTGTAAATTTAGATCATGAGCTCATGTTTAGCTAAACAGCTGACCTTGTAAGAGGCTTAGTTGAGAATGCTCGTAAGTTTCAGGAGAAAGTCGGCAAAGATTTATTTGTGTCCCTCCAATGAGTGGCCCGCAGGGACCCCGTTTTGTACAAGTGTTGGTCCAATACTCCCTCTAGGGGCAGGGGACTCAGACAGGGCTGCTTTGCCGCCCCCGATCTGGGGCAGGGGCAGTGGGCGGCCTGTGGCCCGGGCAGGAACCTCTCCGCGTGTGTCCCAGCGACCCAACTGCCTGCGAGCCTCGGTCACTTGGAAGGAAGCTACAATCCCCAGAACTATGCTTAGCTGTGCAGCGAGGTGTACTGCGCCGACAGGTTCCACACACACTTCATGTAAGAGGGCGGCCTGAGTGGAAAGGTGAGAGTTTGGGCAGTTGTGCAGACAAAGAAAGCGCCCTTTGGCCTGGGACTAAATGCTTGTGACACTCCACTGGGCCTGCCGGGCTCTGAGGGCCCTGAACTGGGCCCCCTGCTACCCTTCCCTTTGTTCAGTCACAGCAGAGATGGCCACACCCACTCCCTCAGTGAGGGCAGTGTTCCAACCTCCCTCAGCCCCGCCCCCTCTCCGCAGGTTACCATGGACTACAGAGGCTGCATTCTGAGGCCAGGGCGTTCCGAGAATTCCAAGGGCAGACATGATGACCTTAAATGATTTCCTCTTGTGTCAGTTTTGGTAAACTTTAGGAGCTAGGAAATGGTCCAATTGACAGAAATGTTCCAATTTACTGGCATTTCATATATTCTCTGCTCTAACATTGTCCTGACTCTTTCTGTATATTCTTTACTTATGTTTTGATTTTCCTTAATCAAATTGTGTCTTTTAAATCTTTTCAAAGAAGATTCTTTGGACTTACTAAATCACCTGGATTTTATACGTTTTCTGGTGTATTAAATTCTGCTCATATCTTTATTTAACTTTTTTCTATGTTCTCAGGGTTTATTGTTTTCATCTTCTGATGTCAATTAAAACACTTGGTTATTCATTTTAATAAATCTTTTTCCTTGTAAAGATTTGAACTTTTGAAGATTCCAGCTTACTTGTACGTTTCTAAGGGTCAGGTCCTCTCCATTCTTGCTGGCCTAAGGCTTAGTTCACCATATAGCAATGTATATATTGACCTATTTTCCCCTAGACTTTCTGTGATACCCTACATCTCACATTTCTTTGCAGACAAGCCATTTGAAATACCCTTAACTTATTTCACAGCCAATAAGGCTTTGAAATAATGTGTATTTTTTAGAGAAATCTTCTTATATAATTAGGCAGTAAATCTGACCTGCCATAGTTTTCAAAACAGCATAATTTCACACTTCTCAATGATTATACTGTTGTATTACACAACCCTTGTGTATTTAACTTTATCAATGATATGTCCTTTAAAAATGTTTTAGAGATCCTACCAGTCTTTGAAAACATCCTCGTGCCTTGTTTCAGTTCCAGTTTTATGTATATTTTCTGCCTTGCACCCGATTATTCCTACATCTGATGGATGGCCTTGGGAATCTAATACTGGTATTGATTGTTTTGGCTGATTGTCTCCCCTTGTAGCTGCTTTCTTCATTATTGTGTAAATTTAGATCATGAGCTCATGTTTAGCTAAATAGCTGACCTTGTAAGAGGCTTAGGTGTGAACGCTCGTAAGTTTCATCAGAAAGTCGGCAAAGATTTCTTTGTGTCCCTCCAATGAGTGGCCCGCAGGGACCCCGTTTTCTACAAGTGTTGGTCCAATACTCCCTCTAGGGGCAGGGGACTCAGACAGGGCTGCTTTGCCGCCCCCGATCTGGGGCAGGGGCAGTGGGCGGCCTGTGGCCCGGGCAGGAACCTCTCCGCGTGTGTCCCAGGGACCCAACTGCCTGTGAGCCTCGGTCACCTGGAAGGAAGCTACAATGCCCAGACCTATGCTTAGCTGTGCAGCGAGGTGTACTGTGCGGACAGGTTCCACACACACTTCAAGTAAGAGGGCGGCCTGAGTGGAAAGGTGAGAGTTTGGGCAGCTGTGCAGACAAAGAAAGCGCCCTTTGGCCTGGGCCTAAATGCTTGTGACACTCCACTGGGCCTGCCGGGCTCTGAGGGCCCTGCCCTGGGCCCCCTGCTCCCCTGCCCTTTGATCAGTCACAGCAGAGATGGCCACACACACTCCCTCAGTGAGGGCAGTGTTCCAACCTCCCTCAGCCCCGCCCCCACTCCGCAGGTTACCATGGACTAGAGAGGCTGCATTCTGAGGCCAGTGTGTTCCGAGAATGCCAAGGGCAGACATGATGACCTTAAATGATTTCCTCTTGTGTCAGTTTTGGTAAACTTTAGGAGCTAGGAAATGGTCCACTTTCCAGAAATGTTCAAATTTACTGGCATTTCATATATTCTCTGCTCTAACATTGTCCTGACTCTTTCTGTATATTCTTTACTGATGTTTTTGTTTTCCTTAATCAAAGTGTGTCTTTTAAATCTTTTCAAAGAAGATTCTTTGGACTTACTAAATCACCTGAATTTTATATGTTTTCTGTTGTATTAAATTCTGCTCATATCTTTATTTAACTTTTTTCTATGTTCTCAGGGTTTATTATTTTCATCTTCTGATGTCAATTAAAACACTTGGTTATTCATTTTAATAAATCTTTTTACTTATAAAGATTTGAACTTTTGAAGATTCCAGCTTACTTGTACGTTTCTAAGGGTCAGGTCCTCTCCATTGTTGCTGGCCTAAGGCTTAGTTCACCATATAGCAATGTATATATTGACCTATTTTCCCCTCGACTTTCTGTGATCCCCTACATCTCACCTTTCTTTGCAGACAAGCCATTTGAAAAACCCTTAACTTATTTCACAGCCAATAAGGCTTTGAAATAATGTGTAATTTTTAGAGAAATCTTCTTATATAATTAGGCAGAAAATCTGACCTGCCATAGTTTTCAAAACAGCATAATTTCACTCTTCTCAATGATTAAACTGTTGTATTACACAACCTTTGTGTATTTAGCTTTATCAATGACATGTCCTTTAAAAATGTTTTAGAGATCCTACCAGTCTTTGAAAACATCCTCGTGCCTTGTTTCAGTTCCAGTTTTATGTATATTTTCTGCCTTGCACCCAATTAATCCTACATCTGATGGATGGCCTTGGGAATCTAATACTGGTATTGATTGTTTTGGCTGATTGTCTCCCCTTGTAGCTGCTTTCTTCATTATTGTGTAAATTTAGATCATGAGCTCATGTTTAGCTAAACAGCTGACCTTGTAAGAGGCTTAGTTGTGAATGCTCGTAAGTTTCAGCAGAAAGTCGGCAAAGATTTATTTGTGTCCCTCCAATGAGTGGCCCGCAAGGACCCCGTTTTCTACAAGTGTTGGTCCAATAATCCCTCTAGAGGCAGGGGACTCAGACAGGGCTGCTTTGCAGCCCCCGATCTGGGGCAGGGGCAGCGGGCGGCCTGTGGCCCGGGCAGGAGCCTCTCCACGTGTGTCCCAGGGACCCATCTGCCTGCAAGCCTCGGTCACCTGGAAGGAAGCTACGATGCACAGACCTATGCTTAGCTGTGCAGCGAGGTGTACTGCGTGGACAGGTTCCACACACACTTCAAGTAAGTGGGCGGCCTGAGTGGAAAGGTGAGGGTTTGGGCAGCTGTGCAGACAAAGAAAGTGCCCTTTGGCCTGGGCCTAAATGCTTGTGACACTCCACTGGGCCTGCCGGGCTCTGAGGGCCCTGCCCTGGGCCCCCTGCTCCCCTGCCCTTTGTTCAGTCACAGCAGAGATGGCCACACCCACTCCCTCAGTGAGGGCAGTGTTCCATCCTCCCTCAGCCCCGCCCCCTCTCCTCAGGTTACCATAGACTACAGAGGCTGCATTCTGAGGCCAGTGTGTTCCGAGAATGCCAAGGGCAGACATGATGACCTTAAATGATTTCCTCTTGTGTCAGTTTTGGTAAACTTTAGGAGCTAGGAAATGGTCCACTTTCCAGAAATGTTCAAATTTACTGGCATTTCATATATTCTCTGCTCTAACATTGTCCTGACTCTTTCTGTATATTCTTTACTGATGTTTTTGTTTTCCTTAATCAAAGTGTGTCTTTTAAATCTTTTCAAAGAAGATTCTTTGGACTTACTAAATCACCTGGATTTTATACGTTTTCTGTTGTATTAAATTCTGCTCATATCTTTATTTAACTTTTTTCTATGTTCTCAGGGTTTATTGTTTTCATCTTCTGATGTCAATTAAAACACTTGGTTATTCATTTTAATAAATCTTTTTACTTATAAAGATTTGAACTTTTGAAGATTCCAGCTTACTTGTACGTTTCTAAGGGTCAGATCCTCTCCACTGTTGCCGGCCTAAAGCTTAGTTCACCATATAGCAATGTATATATTGACCTATTTTCCCCTCGACTTTCTGTGATCCCCTACATCTCACCTTTCTTTGCAGACAAGCCATTTGAAACACCCTTAACTTATTTCACAGCCAATAAGGCTTTGAAATAATGTGTATTTTTTAGAGAAATCTCCTTATATAATTAGGCAGAAAATCTGACCTGCCATAGTTTTCAAAACAGCATAATTTCACTCTTCTCAATGATTAATCTGTTGTATTACACAACCTTTGTGTATTTAGCTTTATCAATGACATGTCCTTTAAAAATGTTTTAGAGATCCTACCAGTCTTTGAAAACATCCTCGTGCCTTGTTTCAGTTCCAGTTTTATGTATATTTTCTGCCTTGCACCCGATTATTCCTACATCTGATGGATGGCCTTGGGAATCTAATACTGGTATTGATTGTTTTGGCTGATTGTCTCCCCTTGTAGCTGCTTTCTTCATTATTGTGTAAATTTAGATCATGAGCTCATGTTTAGCTAAACAGCTGACCTTGTAAGAGACTTAGGTGTGAACGCTCGTAAGTTTCAGCAGAAAGTCGGCAAAGATTTCTTTGTGTCCCTCCAATGAGTGGCCCGCAAGGACCCCGTTTTCTACAAGTGTCAGTCCAATACTCCCTCTAGACGCAGGGGACTCAGACAGGGCTGCTTTGCGGCCCCCGATCTGGGGCAGGGGCAGTGGGCGGCCTGTTGCCCGGGCAGGAGCCTCTCCGCGTGTGTCCCAGGGACCCATCTGCCTGCGAGCCTCGGTCACCTGGCAGGAAGCTATGATGCCCAGACCTATGCTTAGCTGTGCAGCGAGGTGTACTGTGCAGACAGGTTCCACACACACTTCAAGTAAGAGGGCGGCCTGAGTGGAAAGGTGAGAGTTTGGGCAGCTGTGCAGACAAAGAAAGCGCCCTTTGGCCTGGGCCTAAATGCTTGTGACACTCCACTGGGCCTGCCGGGCTCTGAGGGCTCTTCCCTGGGCCCCCTGCTCCCCTGCCCTTTTTTCAGTCACAGCAGAGATGGCCACACCCACTCCCTCAGTGAGGGCAGTGTTCCAACCTCCCTCAGCCCCGCCCCCTCTCCGCAGGTTACCATGGACCACAGAGGCTGCATTCTGAGGCCAGGGCGTTCCGAGAATTCCAAGGGCAGACATGATGACCTTAAATGATTTCCTCTTGTGTCAGTTTTGGTAAACTTTAGGAGCTAGGAAATGGTCCAATTGACAGAAATGTTCAAATTTACTGGCATTTCATATATTCTCTGCTCTAACATTGTCCTGACTCTTTCTGTATATTCTTTACTTATGTTTTTGTTTTCCTTAATCAAAGTGTGTCTTTTAAATCTTTCAAAGAAGATTCTTTGGACTTACTAAATCACCTGGATTTTATACGTTTTCTGTTGTATTAAATTCTGCTCATACCTTTATTTAACTTTTTTCTATGTTCTCAGGGTTTATTGTTTTCATCTTCTGATGTCAATTAAAACACTTGGTTATTCATTTTAATAAATCTTTTACTTATAAAGATTTGAACTTTTGAAGATTCCAGCTTACTTGTACGTTTCTAAGGGTCAGGTCCTCTCCATTGTTGCCGGCCTAAGGCCTAGTTCACCATATAGCAATATATATATTGACCTATTTTCCCCTAGACTTTCTGTGATCCCCTACATCTCACCTTTCTTTGCAGACAAGCCATTTGAAATACCCTTAACTTATTTCACAGCCAATAAGGCTTTGAAATAATGTGTATTTTTTAGAGACATCTTCTTATAAAATTAGGCAGAAAATCTGACCTGCCATAGTTTTCAAAACAGCATAATTTCACTCTTCTCAATGATTAAACTGTTGTATTGCACAACCTTTGTGTATTTAGCTTTATCAATGACATGTCCTTTAAAAATGTTTTAGAGATCCTACCAGTCTTTGAAAACATCCTTGTGCCTTGTTTCAGTTCCAGTTTTATATATATTTTCTGCCTTGCACCCGATTATTCCTACATCTGATGGATGGCCTTGGGAATCTAATACTGGTATTGATTGTTTTGGCTGATTGTCTCCCCTTGTAGCTGCTTTCTTCATTATTGTGTAAATTTAGATCATGAGCTCATGTTTAGCTAAACAGCTGACCTTGTAAGAGGCTTAGTTGAGAATGCTCGTAAGTTTCAGGAGAAAGTCGGCAAAGATTTATTTGTGTCCCTCCAATGAGTGGCCCGCAGGGACCCCGTTTTCTACAAGTGTTGGTCCAATACTCCCTCTAGGGGCAGGGGACTCAGACAGGGCTGCTTTGCCGCCCCCGATCTGGGGCAGGGGCAGTGGGCGGCCTGTGGCCCGGGCAGGAACCTCTCCGCGTGTGTCCCAGGGACCCAACTGCCTGCGAGCCTCGGTCACCTGGAAGGAAGCTACAATGCCCAGACCTATGCTTAGCTCTGCAGCGAGGTGTACTGTGCGGACAGGTTCCACACACACTTCAAGTAAGAGGGCGGCCTGAGTGGAAAGGTGAGAGTTTGGGCAGCTGTGCAGACAAAGAAAGCGCCCTTTGGCCTGGGCCTAAATGCTTGTGACACTCCACTGGGCCTGCCGGGCTCTGAGGGCCCTGCCCTGGGCCCCCTGCTCCCCTGCCCTTTGATCAGTCACAGCAGAGATGGCCACACACACTCCCTCAGTGAGGGCAGTGTTCCAACCTCCCTCAGCCCCGCCCCCACTCCGCAGGTTACCATGGACTAGAGAGGCTGCATTCTGAGGCCAGTGTGTTCCGAGAATGCCAAGGGCAGACATGATGACCTTAAATGATTTCCTCTTGTGTCAGTTTTGGTAAACTTTAGGAGCTAGGAAATGGTCCACTTGACAGAAATGTTCAAATTTACTGGCATTTCATATATTCTCTGCTCTAACATTGTCCTGACTCTTTCTGTATATTCTTTACTGATGTTTTTGTTTTCCTTAATCAAAGTGTGTCTTTTAAATCTTTTCAAAGAAGATTCTTTGGACTTACTAAATCACCTGAATTTTATATGTTTTCTGTTGTATTAAATTCTGCTCATATCTTTATTTTACTTTTTTCTATGTTCTCAGGGTTTATTATTTTCATCTTCTGATGTCAATTAAAACACTTGGTTATTCATTTTAATAAATCTTTTTACTTATAAAGATTTGAACTTTTGAAGATTCCAGCTTACTTGTACGTTTCTAAGGGTCAGGTCCTCTCCATTGTTGCTGGCCTAAGGCTTAGTTCACCATATAGCAATGTATATATTGACCTATTTTCCCCTCGACATTCTGTGATCCCCTACATCTCACCTTTCTTTGCAGACAAGCCATTTGAAAAACCCTTAACTTATTTCACAGCCAATAAGGCTTTGAAATAATGTGTAATTTTTAGAGAAATCTTCTTATATAATTAGGCAGAAAATCTGACCTGCCATAGTTTTCAAAACAGCATAATTTCACTCTTCTCAATGATTAAACTGTTGTATTACACAACCTTTGTGTATTTAGCTTTATCAATGACATGTCCTTTAAAAATGTTTTAGAGATCCTACCAGTCTTTGAAAACATCCTCGTGCCTTGTTTCAGTTCCAGTTTTATGTATATTTTCTGCCTTGCACCCAATTAATCCTACATCTGATGGATGGCCTTGGGAATCTAATACTGGTATTGATTGTTTTGGCTGATTGTCTCCCCTTGTAGCTGCTTTCTTCATTATTGTGTAAATTTAGATCATGAGCTCATGTTTAGCTAAACAGCTGACCTTGTAAGAGGCTTAGTTGTGAATGCTCGTAAGTTTCAGCAGAAAGTCGGCAAAGATTTATTTGTGTCCCTCCAATGAGTGGCCCGCAAGGACCCCGTTTTCTACAAGTGTTGGTCCAATAATCCCTCTAGAGGCAGGGGACTCAGACAGGGCTTCTTTGCAGCCCCCAATCTGGGGCAGGGGCAGCGGGCGGCCTGTGGCCCGGGCAGGAGCCTCTCCGCGTGTGTCCCAGGGACCCATCTGCCTGCAAGCCTCGGTCAACTGGATGGAAGCTACGATGCACAGACCTATGCTTAGCTGTGCAGCGAGGTGTACTGCGTGGACAGGTTCCACACACACTTCAAGTAAGTGGGCGGCCTGAGTGGAAAGGTGAGGGTTTGGGCAGCTGTGCAGACAAAGAAAGTGCCCTTTGGCCTGGGCCTAAATGCTTGTGACACTCCACTGGGCCTGCCGGGCTCTGAGGGCCCTGCCCTGGGCCCCCTGCTCCCCTGCCCTTTGTTCAGTCACAGCAGAGATGGCCACACCCACTCCCTCAGTGAGGGCAGTGTTCCATCCTCCCTCAGCCCCGCCCCCTCTCCTCAGGTTACCATAGACAACAGAGGCTGCATTCTGAGGCCAGTGTGTTCCGAGAATGCCAAGGGCAGACATGATGACCTTAAATGATTTCCTCTTGTGTCAGTTTTGGTAAACTTTAGGAGCTAGGAAATGGTCCACTTTCCAGAAATGTTCAAATTTACTGGCATTTCATATATTCTCTGCTCTAACATTGTCCTGACTCTTTCTGTATATTCTTTACTTATGTTTTTGTTTTCCTTAATCAAAGTGTGTCTTTTAAATCTTTTCAAAGAAGATTCTTTGGACTTACTAAATCACCTGGATTTTATACGTTTTCTGTTGTATTAAATTCTGCTCGTATCTTTATTTAACTTTTTTCTATGTTCTCAGGGTTTATTGTTTTCATCTTCTGATGTCAATTAAAACACTTGGTTATTCATTTTAATAAATCTTTTTACTTATAAAGATTTGAACTTTTGAAGATTCCAGCTTACTTGTACGTTTCTAAGGGTCAGGTCCTCTCCATTGTTGCCGGCCTAAGGCTTAGTTCACCATACAGCAATGTATATATTGACCTATTTTCCCCTCGACTTTCGGTGATCCCCTACATCTCACCTTTCTTTGCAGACAAGCCATTTGAAAAACCCTTAACTTATTTCACAGCCAATAAGGCTTTGAAATAATGTTTATTTTTTAGAGAAATCTTCTTATATAATTAGGCAGAAAATCTGACCTGCCATAGTTTTCAAAACAGCATAATTTCACTCTTCTCAATGATTAATCTGTTGTATTACACAACCTTTGTGTATTTAGCTTTATCAATGACATGTCCTTTAAAAATGTTTTAGAGATCCTACCAGTCTTTGAAAACATCCTTGTGCCTTGTTTCAGTTCCAGTTTTATGTATATTTTCTGCCTTGCACCCGATTATTCCTACATCTGATGGATGGCCTTGGGAATCTAATACTGGTATTGATTGTTTTGGCTGATTGTCTCCCCTTGTAGCTGCTTTCTTCATTATTGTGTAAATTTAGATCATGTGCTCATGTTTAGCTAAACAGCTGACCTTGTAAGAGACTTAGGTGTGAACGCTTGTAACTTTCAGCAGAAAGTCGGCAAAGATTTATTTGTGTCCCTCCAATGAGTGGCCCGCAAGGACCCCGTTTTCTACAAGTGTTGGTCCAATACTCCCTCTAGAGGCAGGGGACTCAGACAGGGCTGCTTTGCGGCCCCCGATCTGGGGCAGGGGCAGTGGGCGGCCTGTGGCCCGGGCAGGAGCCTCTCCGCGTGTGTCCCAGGGACACATCTGCCTGCGAGCCTCGGTCACCTGCCAGAAAGCTACGATGCCCAGACCTATGGTTAGCTGTGCCGCAAGGTGTACTGCGCCGACAGGTTCCACACACACTTCATGTAAGAGGGCGGCCTGAGTGGAAAGGTGAGAGTTTGGGCAGTTGTGCAGACAAAGAAAGCGCCCTTTGGCCTGGGACTAAATGCTTGTGACACTCCACTGGGCCTGCCGGGCTCTGAGGGCCCTGAACTGGGCCCCCTGCTCCCCTGCCCTTTGTGCAGTCACAGCAGAGATGGCCACACCCACTCCCTCAGTGAGGGCTGTGTTCCAACCTCCCTCAGCCCCGCCCCCTCTCCGCAGGTTACCATGGACTACAGAGGCTGCATTCTGAGGCCAGGGCTTTCCGAGAATGCCAAGGACAGATATGATGACCTTAAATGATTTCCTCTTGTGTCAGTTTTGGTAAACTTTAGGAGCTAGGAAATGGTCCACTTTCCAGAAATGTTCAAATTTACTGGCATTTCATATATTCTCTGCTCTAACATTGTCCTGACTCTTTCTGTATATTCTTTACTTATGTTTTTGTTTTCCTTAATCAAAGTGTGTCTTTTAAATCTTTTCAAAGAAGATTCTTTGGACTTACTAAATCATCTGAATTTTATACGTTTTCTGTTGTATTAACTTCTGCTCATATCTTTATTTAACTTTTTTCTATGTTCTCAGGGTTTATTGTTTTCATCTTCTGATGTCAATTAAAACACTTGCTTATTCATTTTAATAAATCTTTTTCCTTATAAAGATTTGAACTTTTGAAGACTCCAGCTTACTTGTACGTTTCTAAGGGTCAGGTCCTCTCCATTGTTGCTGGCCTAAGGCTTATTTCACCATATAGCAACGTATATATTGACCTATTTTCCCCTAGACTTTCTGTGATCCCCTACATCTCACATTTCTTTGCAGATAAGCCATTTGAAATACCCTTAACTTATTTCACAGCCAATAAGGCTTTGAAATAATGTGTATTTTTTAGAGAAATCTTCTTATATAATTAGGCAGTAAATCTGACCTGCCATAGTTTTCAAAACAGCATAATTTCACACTTCTCAATGATTATACTGTTGTATTACACAACCCTTGTGTATTTAGCTTTATCAATGACATGTCCTTTAAAAATGTTTTAGAGATCCTACCAGTCTTTGAAAACATCCTCGTGCCTTGTTTCAGTTCCAGTTTGATGTATATTTTCTGCCTTGCACCCGATTATTCCTACATCTGATGGATGGCCTTGGGAATCTAATACTGGTATTGATTGTTTTGGCTGATTGTCTCCCCTTGTAGCTGCTTTCTTCATTATTGTGTAAATTTAGATCATGAGCTCATGTTTAGCTAAACAGCTGACCTTGTAAGAGGCTTAGGTGTGAACGCTCGTAAGTTTCAGCAGAAAGTCGGCAAAGATTTATTTGTGTCCCTCCAATGAGTGGCCCGCAAGGACCCCGTTTTCTACAAGTGTTGGTCCAATAATCCCTCTAGAGGCAGGGGACTCAGACAGGGCTGATTTGCAGCCCCCGATCTGGGGCAGGGGCAGTGGGCGGCCTGTGGCCCGGGCAGGAGCCTCTCCGCGTGTGTCCCAGGGACCCATCTGCCTGCGAGCCTCGGTCACCTGGAAGGAAGCTACAATGCCCAGACCTATGCTTAGCTGTGCAGCGAGGTGTACTGTGCGGACAGGTTCCACACACGCTTCAAGTAAGAGGGCGGCCTGAGTGGAAAGGTGAGGGTTTGGGCAGCTGTGCAGACAAAGAAAGCGCCCTTTGGCCTGGGCCTAAATGCTTGTGACACTCCACTGGGCCTGCCGGGCTCTGAGGGCCCTGAACTGGGCCCCCTGCTCCCCTGCACTTTGTTCAGTCACAGCAGAGATGGCCACACCCACTCCCTCAGTGAGGGCAGTGTTCCAACCTCCCTCAGCCCCGCCCCCTCTCCGCAGGTTACCATGGACTACAGAGGCTGCATTCTGAGGCCAGGGCGTTCCGAGAATGCCAAGGGCAGACATGATGACCTTAAATGATTTCCTCTTGTGTCAGTTTTGGTAAACTTTAGGATCTAGGAAATGGTCCACTTTCCAGAAATGTTCAAATTTACTGGCATTTCATATATTCTCTGCTCTAACATTGTCCTGACTCTTTCTGTATATTCTTTACTTATGTTTTTGTTTTCCTTAATCAAAGTGTGTCTTTTAAATCTTTTGAAAGAAGATTCTTTGGACTTACTAAATCACCTGGATTTTATACGTTTTCTGTTGTATTAAATTCTGCTCATATCTTTATTTAACTTTTTTCTATGTTCTCAGGGTTTATTGTTTTCATCTTCTGATGTCAATTAAAACACTTGGTTATTCATTTTAATAAATCTTTTTACTTATAAAGATTTGAACTTTTGAAGATTCCAGCTTACTTGTATGTTTCTAAGGGTCAGGTCCTCTCCATTGTTTCCGGCCTAATGCTTAGTTCACCATATAGCAATGTATATATTGACCTATTTTCCCCTAGACTTTCTGTGATCCCCTACATCTCACCTTTCTTTGCAGACAAGCCATTTGAAATACACTTAACTTATTTCACAGCCAATAAGGCTTTGAAATAATGTGTATTTTTTAGAGACATCTTCTTATATAATTAGGCAGAAAATCTGACCTGCCATAGTTTTCAAAACAGCATAATTTCACTCTTCTCAATAATTAATCTGTTGTATTACACAACTTTTGTGTATTTAGCTTTATCAATGACATGTCCTTTAAAAATGTTTTAGAGATCCTACCAGTCTTTGAAAACATCCTCGTGCATTGTTTCAGTTCCAGTTTTATGTATATTTTCTGCCTTGCACCCGATTATTCCTACATCTGATGGATGGCCTTGGGAATCTAATACTGGTATTGATTGTTTTGGCTGATTGTCTCCCCTTGTAGCTGCTTTCTTCATTATTGTGTAAATTTAGATCATGAGCTCATGTTTAGCTAAACAGCTGACCTTGTAAGAGGCTTAGGTGTGAACGCTCGTAAGTTTCAGCATAAAGTCGGCAAAGATTTATTTGTGTCCCTCCAATGAGTGGCCCGCAAGGACCCCGTTTTCTACAAGTGTTGGTCCAATACTCCCTCTAGAGGCAGGAGACTCAGACAGGGCTGCTTTGCGGCCCCCGATCTGGGGCAGGGGCAGTGGGCGGCCTGTGGCCCGGGCAGGAGCCTCTCCGCGTGTGTCCCAGGGACACATCTGCCTGCGAGCCTCGGTCACCTGCCAGAAAGCTACGATGCCCAGACCTATGGTTAGCTGTGCCGCAAGGTGTACTGCGCCGACAGGTTCCACACACACTTCATGTAAGAGGGCGGCCTGAGTGGAAAGGTGAGAGTTTGGGCAGTTGTGCAGACAAAGAAAGCGCCCTTTGGCCTGGGACTAAATGCTTGTGACCCTCCACTGGGCCTGCCGGGCTCTGAGGGCCCTGAACAGGGCCCCTTGCTCCCCTGCCCTTTGTGCAGTCACAGCAGAGATGGCCACACCCACTCCCTCAGTGAGGGCTGTGTTCCAACCTCCCTCAGCCCCGCCCCCTCTCCGCAGGTTACCATGGACTACAGAGGCTGCATTCTGAGGCCAGGGCGTTCCGAGAATGCCAAGGACAGACATGATGACCTTAAATGATTTCCTCTTGTGTCAGTTTTGGTAAACTTTAGGAGCTAGGAAATGGTCCACTTTCCAGAAATGTTCAAATTTACTGGCATTTCATATATTCTCTGCTCTAACATTGTCCTGACTCTTTCTGTATATTCTTTACTTATGTTTTTGTTTTCCTTAATCAAAGTGTGTCTTTTAAATCTTTTCAAAGAAGATTCTTTGGACTTACTAAATCATCTGAATTTTATACGTTTTCTGTTGTATTAACTTCTGCTCATAACTTTATTTAACTTTTTTCTATGTTCTCAGGGTTTATTGTTTTCATCTTCTGATGTCAATTAAAACACTTGCTTATTCATTTTAATAAATCTTTTTCCTTATAAAGATTTGAACTTTTGAAGACTCCAGCTTACTTGTACGTTTCTAAGGTCAGGTCCTCTCCATTTTTGCTGGCCTAAGGCTTATTTCACCATATAGCAACGTATATATTGACCTATTTTCCCCTAGACTTTCTGTGATCCCCTACATCTCACATTTCTTTGCAGATAAGCCATTTGAAATACCCTTAACTTATTTCACAGCCAATAAGGCTTTGAAATAATGTGTATTTTTTAGAGAAATCTTCTTATATAATTAGGCAGTAAATCTGACCTGCCATAGTTTTCAAAACAGCATAATTTCACACTTCTCAATGATTATACTGTTGTATTACACAACCCTTGTGTATTTAGCTTTATCAATGACATGTCCTTTAAAAATGTTTTAGAGATCCTACCAGTCTTTGAAAACATCCTCGTGCCTTGTTTCAGTTCCAGTTTTATGTATATTTTCTGCCTTGCACCCGATTATTCCTACATCTGATGGATGGCCTTGGGAATCTAATACTGGTATTGATTGTTTTGGCTGATTGTCTCCCCTTGTAGCTGCTTTCTTCATTATTGTGTAAATTTAGATCATGAGCTCATGTTTAGCTAAACAGCTGACCTTGTAAGAGGCTTAGGTGTGAACGCTCGTAAGTTTCAGCAGAAAGTCGGCAAAGATTTCTTTGTGTCCCTCCAATGAGTGGCCCGCAAGGACCCCGTTTTCTACAAGTGTCAGTCCAATACTCCCTCTAGAGGCAGGGGACTCAGACAGGGCTGCTTTGCGGCCCCCGATCTGGGGCAGGGGCAGTGGGCGGCCTGTTGCCCGGGCAGGAGCCTCTCCGCGTGTGTCCCAGGGACCCATCTGCCTGCGAGCCTCGGTCACCTGGCAGGAAGCTATGATGCCCAGACCTATGCTTAGCTGTGCAGCGAGGTGTACTGCGCAGTCATGTTCCACACACACTTCAAGTAAGAGGGCGGCCTGAGTGGAAAGGTGAGAGTTTGGGCAGCTGTGCAGACAAAGAAAGCGCCCTTTGGCCTGGGCCTAAATGCTTGTGACACTCCACTGGGCCTGCCGGGCTCTGAGGGCTCTTCCCTGGGCCCCCTGCTCCCCTGCCCTTTGTTCAGTCACAGCAGAGATGGCCACACCCACTCCCTCAGTGAGGGCAGTGTTCCAACCTCCCTCAGCCCCGCCCCCTCTCCGCAGGTTACCATGGACCACAGAGGCTGCATTCTGAGGCCAGGGCGTTCCGAGAATGCCAAGGGCAGACATGATGACCTTAAATGATTTCCTCTTGTGTCAGTTTTGGTAAACTTTAGGAGCTAGGAAATGGTCCACTTTCCAGAAATGTTCAAATTTACTGGCATTTCATATATTCTCTGCTCTAACATTGTCCTGACTCTTTCTGTATGTTCTTTACTTATGTTTTTGTTTTCCTTAATCAAAGTGTGTCTTTTAAATCTTTTCAAAGAAGATTCTTTGGACTTACTAAATCATCTGAATTTTATACGTTTTCTGTTGTATTAACTTCTGCTCATATCTTTATTTAACTTTTTTCTATGTTCTCAGGGTTTATTGTTTTCATCTTCTGATGTCAATTAAAACACTTGCTTATTCATTTTAATAAATCTTTTTCCTTATAAAGATTTGAACTTTTGAAGATTCCAGCTTACTTGTACGTTTCTAAGGTCAGGTCCTCTCCATTGTTGCTGGCCTAAGGCTTATTTCACCATATAGCAATGTATATATTGACCTATTTTCCCCTAGACTTTCTGTGATCCCCTACATCTCACATTTCTTTGCAGACAAGCCATTTGAAATACCCTTAACTTATTTCACAGCCAATAAGGCTTTGAAATAATGTGTATTTTTTAGAGAAATCTTCTTATATAATTAGGCAGTAAATCTGACCTGCCATAGTTTTCAAAACAGCATAATTTCACACTTCTCAATGATTATACTGTTGTATTACACAACCCTTGTGTATTTAGCTTTATCAATGACATGTCCTTTAAAAATGTTTTAGAGATCCTACCAGTCTTTGAAAACATCCTCGTGCCTTGTTTCAGTTCCAGTTTTATGTATATTTTCTGCCTTGCACCCGATTATTCCTACATCTGATGGATGGCCTTGGGAATCTAATACTGGTATTGATTGTTTTGGCTGATTGTCTCCCCTTGTAGCTGCTTTCTTCATTATTGTGTAAATTTAGATCATGAGCTCATGTTTAGCTAAACAGCTGACCTTGTAAGAGGCTTAGGTGTGAACGGTCGTAAGTTTCAGCAGAAAGTCGGCAAAGATTTCTTTGTGTCCCTCCAATGAGTGGCCCGCAAGGACCCCGTTTTCTACAAGTGTCAGTCCAATACTCCCTCTAGAGGCAGGGGACTCAGACAGGGCTGCTTTGCGGCCCCCGATCTGGGGCAGGGGCAGTGGGCGGCCTGTTGCCCGGGCAGGAGCCTCTCCGCGTGTGTCCCAGGGACCCATCTGCCTGCGAGCCTCGGTCACCTGGCAGGAAGCTATGATGCCCAGACCTATGCTTAGCTGTGCAGCGAGGTGTACTGCGCAGACATGTTCCACACACACTTCAAGTAAGAGGGCGGCCTGAGTGGAAAGGTGAGAGTTTGGGCAGCTGTGCAGACAAAGAAAGCGCCCTTTGGCCTGGGCCTAAATGCTTGTGACACTCCACTGGGCCTGCCGGGCTCTGAGGGCTCTTCCATGGGCCCCCTGCTCCCCTGCCCTTTGTTCAGTCACAGCAGAGATGGCCACATCCACTCCCTCAGTGAGGGCAGTGTTCCAACCTCCCTCAGCCCCGCCCCCTCTCCGCAGGTTACCATGGATCACAGAGGCTGCATTCTGAGGCCAGGGCGTTCCGAGAATGCCAAGGGCAGACATGATGACCTTAAATGATTTCCTCTTGTGTCAGTTTTGGTAAACTTTAGGAGCTAGGAAATGGTCCACTTTCCAGAAATGTTCAAATTTACTGGCATTTCATATATTCTCTGCTCTAACATTGTCCTGACTCTTTCTGTATATTCTTTACTTATGTTTTTGTTTTCCTTAATCAAAGTGTGTCTTTTAAATCTTTTCAAAGAAGATTCTTTGGACTTACTAAATCATCTGAATTTTATACGTTTTCTGTTGTATTAACTTCTGCTCATATCTTTATTTAACTTTTTTCTATGTTCTCAGGGTTTATTGTTTTCATCTTCTGATGTCAATTAAAACACTTGGTTATTCATTTTAATAAATCTTTTTACTTATAAAGATTTGAACTTTTGAAGATTCCAGCTTACTTGTACGTTTCTAAGGGTCAGGTCCTCTCCATTGTTGCTGGCCTACGGCTTATTTCACCATATAGCAATGTATATATTGACCTATTTTCCCCTAGAATTTCTGTGATCCCCTACATCTCACATTTCTTTGCAGACAAGCCATTTGAAATACCCTTAACTTATTTCACAGCCAATAAGGCTTTGAAATAATGTGTATTTTTTAGAGAAATCTTCTTATATAATTAGGCAGTAAATCTGAACTGCCATAGTTTTCAAAACAGCATAATTTCACACTTCTCAATGATTATACTGTTGTATTACACAACCCTTGTGTATTTAGCTTTATCAATGACATGTCCTTTAAAAATGTTTTAGAGATCCTACCAGTCTTTGAAAACATCCTCGTGCCTTGTTTCAGTTCCAGTTTGATGTATATTTTCTGCCTTGCACCCGATTATTCCTACATCTGATGGATGGCCTTGGGAATCTAATACTGGTATTGATTGTTTTGGCTGATTGTCTCCCCTTGTAGCTGCTTTCTTCATTATTGTGTAAATTTAGATCATGAGCTCATGTTTAGCTAAACAGCTGACCTTGTAAGAGGCTTAGGTGTGAATGCTCGTAAGTTTCAGCAGAAAGTCGGCAAAGATTTCTTTGTGTCCCTCCAATGAGTGGCCCGCAAGGACCCCGTTTTCTACAAGTGTTGGTCCAATACTCCCTCTAGAGGCAGGGGACTCAGACAGGGCTGCTTTGCGGCCCCCGATCTGGGGCAGGGGCAGTGGGCGGCCTGTTGCCCGGGCAGGAGCCTCTCCGCGTGTGTCCCAGGGACACATCTGCCTGCGAGCCTCGGTCACCTGGCAGGAAGCTATGATGCCCAGACCTATGCTTAGCTGTGCAGCGAGGTGTACTGCGCAGACAGGTTCCACACACACTTCAAGTAAGAGGGCGGCCTGAGTGGAAAGGTGAGAGTTTGGGCAGCTGTGCAGACAAAGAAAGCGCCCTTTGGCCTGGGCCTAAATGCTTGTGACACTCCACTGGGCCTGCCGGGCTCTGAGGGCTCTTCCCTGGGCCCCCTGCTCCCCTGCCCTTTGTTCAGTCACAGCAGAGATGGCCACACCCACTCCCTCAGTGAGGGCAGTGTTCCAACCTCCCTCAGCCCCGCCCCCTCTCCGCAGGTTACCATGGACCACAGAGGCTGCATTCTGAGGCCAGGGCGTTCCGAGAATGCCAAGGGCAGACATGATGACTTTAAATGATTTCCTCTTGTGTCAGTTTTGGTAAACTTTAGGAGCTAGGAAATGGTCCACTTTCCAGAAATGTTCAAATTTACTGGCATTTCATATATTCTCTGCTCTAACATTGTCCTGACTCTTTCTGTATATTCTTTACTTATGTTTTTGTTTTCCTTAATCAAAGTGTGTCTTTTAAATCTTTTCAAAGAAGATTCTTTGGACTTACTAAATCATCTGAATTTTATACGTTTTCTGTTGTATTAACTTCTGCTCATATCTTTATTTAACTTTTTTCTATGTTCTCAGGGTTTATTGTTTTCATCTTCTGATGTCAATTAAAACACTTGGTTATTCATTTTAATAAATCTTTTTACTTATAAACATTTGAACTTTTGAAGATTCCAGCTTACTTGTACGTTTCTAAGGGTCAGGTCCTCTCCACTGTTGCCGGCCTAAGGCTTAGTTTACCATATAGCAATGTATATATTGACCTATTTTCCCCTCGACTTTGTGTGATCCACTACATCTCACCTTTCTCTGCAGACAAGCCATTTGAAATACCCTTAACTTATTTCACAGCCAATAAGGCTTTGAAATAATGTTTATTTTTTAGAGAAATCTTCTTATATAATTAGGCAGAAAATCTGACCTGCCATAGTTTTCAAAACAGCATAATTTCACTCTTCTCAATGATTAATCTGTTGTATTACACAACCTTTGTGTATTTAGCTTTATCAATGACATGTCCTTTCAAAATGTTTTAGAGATCCTTCCAGTCTTTGAATACATCCTCGTGCCTTGTTTCAGTTCCAGTTTTATGTATATTTTCTGCCTTGCACCCGATTATTCCTACATCTGATGGATGGCCTTGGGAATCTAATTCTGGTATTGATTGTTTTGGCTGGTTGTCTCCCCTTGTAGCTGCTTTCTTCATTATTGTGTAAATTTAGATCATGAGCTCATGTTTAGCTAAACAGCTGACCTTGTAAGAGGCTTAGGTGTGAATGCTCATAAGTTTCAGCAGAAAGTCGGCAAAGATTTATTTGTGTCCCTCCAATGAGTGGCCCGCAAGGACCCCGTTTTCTACAAGTGTTGGTCCAATACTCCCTCTAGAGGCAGGGGACTCAGACAGGGCTGCTTTGCGGCCCCCGATCTGGGGCAGGTGAAGTGGGCGGCCTGTGGCCTGGGCAGGAGCCTCTCCGCGTGTGTCCCAGGGACCAATCTGCCTGGGAGCCTCGGTCACCTGGCAGGAAGCTATGATGCCCAGACCTATGCTTAGCTGTGCAGCGAGGTGTACTGCGCAGACAGGTTCCACACACACTTCAACTAAGAGGGCGGCCTGAGTAGAAAGGTGAGAGTTTGGGCAGCTGTGCAGACAAAGAAAGCGCCCTTTGGCCTGGGCCTAAATGCTTGTGACACTCCACTGGGCCTGCCGGGCTCTGAGGGCCCTTCCCTGGGCCCCCTGCTCCCCTGCCCTATGTTTAGTCACAGCAGAGATGGCCACACCCACTCCCTCAGTGAGGGCAGTGTTCCAACCTCCCTCAGCCCCGCCCCCTCTCCGCAATTTACCATGGATGACAGAGGCTGCATTCTGAGGCCAGGGCGTTCCCAGAATGCCAAGGGCAGACATGATGACCTTAAATGATTTCCTCTTGTGTCAGTTTTGGTAAACTTTAGGAGCTACGAAATGGTCCACTTAACAGAAATGTTCAAATTTACTGGCATTTCATATATTCTCTGCTCTAACATTGTCCTGACTCTTTCTGTATATTCTTTACTTATGTTTTGGTTTTCCTTAATCAAAGTGTGTCTTTTAAATCTTTTCAAAGAAGATTCTTTGGACTTACTAAATCACCTGAATTTTATACGTTTTCTGTTGTATTAAGTTCTGCTCATATCTTTATTTAACTTTTTTCTATGTTCTCAGGGTTTATTGTTTTCATCTTCTGATGTCAATTAAAACACTTGGTTATTCATTTTAATAAATCTTTTTACTTATAAAGATTTGAACTTTTGAAGATTCCAGCTTACTTGTACGTTTCTAAGGGTCAGGTCCTCTCCACTGTTGCCGGCCTAAGGCTTAGTTCACCATATAGCAATGTATATATTGACCTATTTTCCCCTCGACTTTCTGTGATCCACTACATCTCACCTTTCTTTGCAGACAAGCCATTTGAAATACACTTAACTTATTTCACAGCCAATAAGGCTTTGAAATAATGTGTATTTTTTAGAGAAATCTTCTTATATAATTAGGCAGAAAATCTGAAGTGCCATAGTTTTCAAAACAGCATAAATTCTCTCTTCTCAATGATTAATCTGTTGTATTATACAACCTTTGTGTATTTAGCTTTATCAATGACATGATCTTTAAAAATGTTTTAGAGATCCTACCAATCTTTGAAAACATCCTCGTGCCTTGTTTCAGTTCCAGTTTTATATATATTTTCTGCCTTGCACCCGATTATTCCTACATCTGATGGATGGCCTTGGGAATCTAATTCTGGTATGGATTGTTTTGGCTGATTGTTTCCCCTTATAGCTGCTTTCTTCATTATTGTGTAAATTTAGATCATGAGCTCATGTTTAGCTAAACAGCTGACCTTGTAAGAGGCTTAGGTGTGAATGCTCGTAAGTTTCAGCAGAAAGTCGGCAAAGATTTATTTGTGTCCCTCCAATGAGTGGCCCGCAAGGACCCCGTTTTATACAAGTGTTGGTCCAATACTCCCTCTAGAGGCAGGGGACTCAGACAGGGCTGCTTTGCCGCCCCCGATCTGGGGCAGGGGCAGTGGGCGGCCTGTGGCCCGGGCAGGAACCTCTCCGCGTGTGTCCCAGGGACCCAACTGCCTGCGAGCCTCGGTCACCTGGAAGGAAGCTACAATGCCCAGACCTATGCTTAGCTGTGCAGCGAGGTGTACTGTGCGGACAGGTTCCACACACGCTTCAAGTAAGAGGGCGGCCTGAGTGGAAAGGTGAGAGTTTGGGCAGCTGTGCAGACAAAGAAAGCGCCCTTTGGCCTGGGCCTAAATGCTTGTGACACTCCACTGGGCCTGCCGGGCTCTGAGGGCCCTGCCCTGGGCCCCCTGCTCCCCTGCCCTTTGTTCAGTCACAGCAGAGATGGCCACACCCACTCCCTCAGTGAGGGCAGTGTTCCAACCTCCCTCAGCCCCGCCCCCTCTCCGCAGGTTACCATGGACTACAGAGGCTGCATTCTGAGGCCAGGGCGTTCCGAGAATGCCAAGGGTAGACATGATGACCTTAAATGATTTCCTCTTGTGTCAGTTTTGGTAAACTTTAGGAGCTAGGAAATGGTCCACTTGACAGAAATGTTCAAATTTACTGGCATTTCATATATTCTCTGCTCTAACATTGTCCTGACTCTTTCTGTATATTCTTTACTTATGTTTTGGTTTTCCTTAATCAAAGTGTGTCTTTTAAATCTTTTCAAAGAAGATTCTTTGGACTTACTAAATCACCTGAATTTTATATGTTTTCTGTTGTATTAAGTTCTGCTCATATCTTTATTTAACTTTTTTCTATGTTCTCAGGGTTTATTGTTTTCATCTTCTGATGTCAATTAAAACACTTGGTTATTCATTTTAATAAATCTTTTTACTTATAAAGATTTGAACTTTTGAAGATTCCAGCTTACTTGTACGTTTCTAAGGGTCAGGTCCTCTCCACTGTTGCTGGCCTAAGGCTTAGTTCACCATATAGCAATGTATATATTGACCTATTTTCCCCTCGACTTTCTGTGATCCACTACATCTCACCTTTCTTTGCAGACAAGCCATTTGAAATACACTTAACTTATTTCACAGCCAATAAGGCTTTGAAATAATGTGTATTTTTTAGAGAAATCTTCTTATATAATTAGGCAGAAAATCTGAAGTGCCATAGTTTTCAAAGCAGCATAATTTCACTCTTCTCAATGATTAATCTGTTGTATTACACAACCTTTGTGTATTTAGCTTTATCAATGACATGATCTTTAAAAATGTTTTAGAGATCCTACCAATCTTTGAAAACATCCTCGTGCCTTGTTTCAGTTCCAGTTTTATATATATTTTCTGCCTTGCACCCGATTATTCCTACATCTGATGGATGGCCTTGGGAATCTAATTCTGGTATGGATTGTTTTGGCTGATTGTTTCCCCTTATAGTTGCTTTCTTCATTATTGTGTAAATTTAGATCATGAGCTCATGTTTAGCTAAACAGCTGACCTTGTAAGAGGCTTAGGTGTGAATGCTCGTAAGTTTCAGCAGAAAGTCGGCAAAGATTTATTTGTGTCCCTCCAATGAGTGGCCCGCAAGGACCCCGTTTTCTACAAGTGTCAGTCCAATACTCCCTGTAGAGGCAGGGGACTCAGACTGGGCTTCTTTGCGGCCCCCGATCTGGGGCAGGTGCAAGTGGGCGGCCTGTGGCCCTGGCAGGAGCTTCTCCGTGTGTGTCCCAGGGACCCATCTGCCTGTGAGCCTCGGTCACCTGGCAGGAAGCTACGATGCCCAGACATATGCTTAGCTGTGCAGTGAGGTGTACTGCGTGGACAAGTTCCACACACACTTCAAGTAAGTGGGCGGCCTGAGTGGAAAGGTGAGAGTTTGGGCAGCTGTGCAGACAAAGAAAGCGCCCTTTGGCCTGGGCCTAAATGCTTGTGACACTCCACTGGGCCTGCCGGGCTCTGAGGGCCCTGCCCTGGGCCCCCTGCTCCCCTGTCCTTTGTTCAGTCACAGCAGAGATGGCCACACCCATTCCCTCAGTGAGGGCAGTGTTCCAACCTCCCTCAGCCCCGCCCACTCTCCGCAGGATACCATGGACTACAGAGGCTGCATTCTGAGGCCAGGGGGGTCCGAGAATGCCAAGGGCAGATATGATAACCTTAAATGATTTCCTCTTGTGTCAGTTTTGGTAAACTTTAGGATCTAGGAAATGGTCCAATTGACAGAAATGTTCAAATTTACTGGCATTTCATATATTCTCTGCTCTAACATTGTCCTGACTCTTTCTGTATATTCTTTACTTATGTTTTTGTTTTCCTTAATCAAAGTGTGTCTTTTAAATCTTTCAAAGAAGATTCTTTGGACTTACTAAATCACCTGGATTTTATACGTTTTCTGTTGTATTAAATTCTGCTCATATCTTTATTTAACTTTTTTCTATGTTCTCAGGGTTTATTGTTTTCATCTTCTGATGTCAATTAAAACACTTGGTTATTCATTTTAATAAATCTTTTACTTATAAAGATTTGAACTTTTGAAGATTCCAGCTTACTTGTACGTTTCTAAGGGTCAGGTCCTCTCCATTGTTGCCGGCCTAAGGTTTACTTCACCATATAGCAATGTATATATTGACCTATTTTCCCCTAGACTTTCTGTGATCCCCTACATCTCACCTTTCTTTGCAGACAAGCCATTTGAAATACCCTTAACTTATTTCACAGCCAATAAGGCTTTGAAATAATGTGTATTTTTTAGAGACATCTTCTTATAAAATTAGGCAGAAAATCTGACCTGCCATAGTTTTCAAAACAGCATAATTTCACTCTTCTCAATGATTAAACTGTTGTATTACACAACCTTTGTGTATTAAGCTTTATCAATGACATGTCCTTTAAAAATGTTTTAGAGATCCTACCAGTCTTTGAAAACATCCTTGTGCCTTGTTTCAGTTACAGTTTTATGTATATTTTCTGCCTTGCACCCGATTATTCCTACATCTGATGGATGGCCTTGGGAATCTAATACTGGTATTGATTGTTTTGGCTGATTGTCTCCCCTTGTAGCTGCTTTCTTCATTATTGTGTAAATTTAGATCATGAGCTCATGTTTAGCTAAACAGCTGACCTTGTAAGAGGCTTAGTTGAGAATGCTCGTAAGTTTCAGGAGAAAGTCGGCAAAGATTTATTTGTGTCCCTCCAATGAGTGGCCCGCAGGGACCCCGTTTTCTACAAGTGTTGGTCCAATACTGCCTCTAGAGGCAGGGGACTCAGACAGGGCTGCTTTGCCGCCCCCGATCTGGGGCAGGGGCAGTGGGCGGCCTGTGGCCCGGGCAGGAACCTCTCCGCGTGTGTCCCAGGGACCCAACTGCCTGCGAGCCTCGGTCACCTGGAAGGAAGCTACAATGCCCAGACCTATGCTTAGCTGTGCAGCGAGGTGTACTGCGCGGACAGGTTCCACACTCACTTCATGTAAGAGGGCGGCCTGAGTGGAAAGGTGAGAGTTTGGGCAGCTGTGCAGACAAAGAAAGCGCCCTTTGGCCTGGGCCTAAATGCTTGTGACACTCCACTGGGCCTGCCGGGCTCTGAGTGCCCTGCCCTGGGCCCCCTGCTCCCCTGCCCTTTGTTCAGTCACAGCAGAGATGGCCACACACACTCCCTCAGTGAGGGCAGTGTTCCAACCTCCCTCAGCCCCGCCCCCACTCCGCAGGTTACCATGGACTAGAGAGGCTGCATTCTGAGGCCAGTGTGTTCCGAGAATGCCAAGGGCAGACATGATGACCTTAAATGATTTCCTCTTGTGTCAGTTTTGGTAAACTTTAGGAGCTAGGAAATGGTCCACTTGACAGAAATATTCAAATTTATTGGCATTTCATATATTCTCTGCTCTAACATTGTCCTGACTCTTTCTGTATATTCTTTACTGATGTTTTTGTTTTCCTTAATCAAAGTGTGTCTTTTAAATATTTTCAAAGAAGATTCTTTGGACTTACTAAATCACCTGAATTTTATATGTTTTCTGTTGTATTAAATTCTGCTCATATCTTTATTTAACTTTTTTCTATGTTCTCAGGGTTTATTATTTTCATCTTCTGATGTCAATTAAAACACTTGGTTATTCATTTTAATAAATCTTTTTACTTATAAAGATTTGAACTTTTGAAGATTCCAGCTTACTTGTACGTTTCTAAGGGTCAGGTCCTCACCATTGTTGCTGGCCTAAGGCTTAGTTCACCATATAGCAATGTATATATTGACCAATTTTCCCCTCGACTTTCTGTGATCCCCTACATCTCACCTTTCTTTGCAGACAAGCCATTTGAAAAACCCTTAACTTATTTCACAGCCAATAAGGCTTTGAAATAATGTGTATTTTTTAGAGAAATCTTCTTATATAATTAGGCAGAAAATCTGACCTGCCATAGTTTTCAAAACAGCATAATTTCACTCTTCTCAATGATTAAACTGTTGTATTACACAACCTTTGTGTATTTAGCTTTATCAATGACATGTCCTTTAAAAATGTTTTAGAGATCCTACCAGTCTTTGAAAACATCCTCGTGCCTTGTTTCAGTTCCAGTTTTATGTATATTTTCTGCCTTGCACCCGATTATTCCTACATCTGTTGGATGGCCTTGGGAATCTAATACTGGTATTGATTGTTTTGGCTGATTGTCTACACTTGTAGCTGCTTTCTTCATTATTGTGTAAATTTAGATCATGAGCTCATGTTTAGCTAAACAGCTGACCTTGTAAGAGGCTTAGTTGTGAATGCTCGTAAGTTTCAGCAGAAAGTCGGCAAAGATTTATTTGTGTCCCTCCAATGAGTGGCCCGCAAGGACCTCGTTTTCTACAAGTGTTGGTCCAATAATCCCTCTAGAGGCAGGGGACTCAGACAGGGCTGCTTTGCAGCCCCCGATCTGGGGCAGGGGCAGTGGGCGGCCTTTGGCTCGGGCAGGAGCCTCTCCGCGTGTGTCCCAGGGACCCATCTGCCTGCGAGCCTCGGTCACCTGGAAGGAAGCTACGATGCCCAGACCTATGCTTAGCTGTGCAGCGAGGTGTACTGCGTGGACAGGTTCCACACACACTTCATGTAAGAGGGCGGCCTGAGTGGAAAGGTGAGGGTTTGGGCAGCTGTGCAGACAAAGAAAGTGCCCTTTGGTCAGGGCCTAAATGCTTGTGACACTCCACTGGGCCTGCCGGGCTCTGAGGGCCCTGCCCTGGGCCCCCTGCTCCCCTGCCCTTTGTTCAGTCACAGCAGAGATGGCCACACCCACTCCCTCAGTGAGGGCAGTGTTCCAACCTCCCTCAGCCCCGCCCCCTCTCCGCAGGTTACCATGGACTACAGAGGCTGCATTCTGAGGCCAGGGCGTTCCGAGAATGCCAAGGGCAGACATGATGACCTTAAATGATTTCCTCTTGTGTCAGTTTTGGTAAACTTTAGGAGCTAGGAAATGGTCCACTTTCCAGAAATGTTCAAATTTACTGGCATTTCATATATTCTCTGCTCTAACATTGTCCTGACTCTTTCTGTATATTCTTTACTTATGTTTTTGTTTTCCTTAATCAAAGTGTGTCTTTTAAATCTTTTGAAAGAAGATTCTTTGGACTTACTAAATCACCTGGATTTTATACGTTTTCTGTTGTATTAAATTCTGCTCATATCTTTATTTAACTTTTTTCTATGTTCTCAGGGTTTATTGTTTTCATCTTCTGATGTCAATTAAAACACTTGGTTATTCATTTTAATAAATCTTTTTACTTATAAAGATTTGAACTTTTGAAGATTCCAGCTTACTTGTATGTTTCTAAGGGTCAGGTCCTCTCCATTGTTTCCGGCCTAATGCTTAGTTCACCATATAGCAATGTATATATTGACCTATTTTCCCCTAGACTTTCTGTGATCCCCTACATCTCACCTTTCTTTGCAGACAAGCCATTTGAAATACACTTAACTTATTTCACAGCCAATAAGGCTTTGAAATAATGTGTATTTTTTAGAGACATCTTCTTATATAATTAGGCAGAAAATCTGACCTGCCATAGTTTTCAAAACAGCATAATTTCACACTTCTCAATGATTAAACTGTTGTATTACACAACCTTTGTGTATTTAGCTTTATCAATGACATGTCCTTTAAAAATGTTTTAGAGATCCTACCAGTCTTTGAAAACATCCTTGTGCCTTGTTTCAGTTCCAGTTTTATGTATATTTTCTGCCTTGCACCTGATTATTCCTACATCTGATGGATGGCCTTGGGAATCGAATACTGGTATTGATTGTTTTGGCTGATTGTCTCCCCTTGTAGCTGCTTTCTTCATTATTGTGTAAATTTAGATCATGGGCTCATGTTTAGCTAAATAGCTGACCTTGTAAGAGGCTTAGTTGTGAATGCTCGTAAGTTTCAGCAGAAAGTCGGCAAAGATTTCTTTGTGTCCCTCCAATGAGTGGCCCGCAAGGACCCCGTTTTCTACAAGTGTTGGTCCAATACTCCCTCTAGAGGCAGGGGACTCAGACAGGGCTGCTTTGCGGCCCCCGATCTGGGGCAGGGGCAGTGGGCGGCCAGTGGCCCGGGCAGGAGCCTCTCCGCGTGTGTCCCAGGGACCCATCTGCCTGCGAGCCTCGGTCACCTGGCAGGAAGCTACGATGCCCAGACCTATGCTTAGCTGTGCAGCGAGGTGTACTGCGCGGACAGGTTCCACACACACTTCAAGTAAGAGGGCGGCCTGAGTGGAAAGGTGAGAGTTTGGGCAGCTGTGCAGACAAAGAAAGCGCCCTTTGGCTTGGGCCTAAATGCTTGTGACACTCCACTGGGCCTGCCGGGCTCTGAGGGCCCTGCCCTGGGCCCCCTGCTCCCCTGCCCTTTGTTCAGTCACAGCAGAGATGGCCACACACACTCCCTCAGTAAGGGCAGTGTTCCAACTTCCCTCAGCCCCGCCCCCTCTCCGCAGGTTACCATGGACTACAGAGGCTGCATTCTGAGGCCAGGGCGTTCCGAGAATGCCAAGGGCAGACATGATGACCTTAAATGATTTCCTCTTGTGTCAGTTTTGGTAAACTTTAGGAGCTAGGAAATGGTCCACTTGACAGAAATGTTCAAATTTACTGGCATTTCATATATTCTCTGCTCTAACATTGTCCTGACTCTTTCTGTATATTCTTTACTTATGTTTTTGTTTTCCTTAATCAAAGTGTGTCTTTTAAATCTTTTCAAAGAAGATTCTTTGGACTTACTAAATCACCTGGATTTTATACGTTTTCTGTTGTATTAAATTCTGCTCGTATCTTTATTTAACTTTTTTCTATGTTCTCAGGGTTTATTGTTTTCATCTTCTGATGTCAATTAAAACACTTGGTTATTCATTTTAATAAATCTTTTTACTTATAAAGATTTGAACTTTTGAAGATTCCAGCTTACTTGTACGTTTCTAAGGGTCAGGTCCTCTCCATTGTTGCCGGCCTAAGGCTTAGTTCACCATACAGCAATATATATATTGACCTATTTTCCCCTCGACTTTCGGTGATCCCCTACATCTCACCTTTCTTTGCAGACAAGCCATTTGAAAAACCCTTAACTTATTTCACAGGCAATAAGGCTTGGAAATAATGTTTATTTTTTAGATAAATCTTCTTATATAATTAGGCAGAAAATCTGACCTGCCATAGTTTTCAAAACAGCATAATTTCACTCTTCTCAATGATTAATCTGTTGTATTACACAACCTTTGTGTATTTAGCTTTATCAATGACATGTCCTTTAAAAATGTTTTAGAGATCCTACCAGTCTTTGAAAACATCCTTGTGCCTTGTTTCAGTTCCAGTTTTATGTATATTTTCTGCCTTGCACCCGATTATTCCTACATCTGATAGATGGCCTTGGGAATCTAATACTGGTATTGATTGTTTTGGCTGATAGTCTCCCCTTGTAGCTGCTTTCTTTATTATTGTGTAAATTTAGATCATGTGCTCATGTTTAGCTAAACAGCTGACCTTGTAACAGACTTAGGTGTGAACGCTTATAACTTTCAGCAGAAAGTCGGCAAAGATTTATTTGTGTCCCTCCAATGAGTGGCCCGCAAGGACCCCGTTTTCTACAAGTGTTGGTCCAATACTCCCTCTAGGGGCAGGGGATTCATACAGGGCTACTTTGCGGCCCCCGATCTGGGGCAGGGGCAGTGGGCGGCTTGTGGCCTGGGCAGGAGCCTCTCCACTTGTTTCCCAGGGACCCATCTGCCTGCGAGCCTCGGTCAACTGGCAGGAAGCTACGATGCCCAGACCTATGCTTAGCTTGGCAGCGAGGTGTACTGCGCGGACAGGTTCCACACACACTTCAAGTAAGATGGCGGCCTGAGTGGAAAGGTGAGAGTTTGGGCAGCTGTGCAGACAAAGAAAGCGCCCTTTGGCCTGGGCCTAAATGCTTGTGACACTCCACTGGGCCTGCCGGGCTCTGAGGGCCCTGCCCTTGGCCCCCTGCTCCCCTGACCTTTGTTCAGTCACAGCAGAGATGGCCACACCCACTCCATCAGTGAGGGCAGTGTTCCATCCTCCCTCAGCCCCGCCCCCTCTCCGCAGGTTACCATAGACTACAGAGGCTGCATTCTGAGGCCTGTGTGTTCCGAGAATGCCAAGGGCAGACATGATGACCTTAAATGATTTCCTCTTGTGTCAGTTTTGGTAAACTTTAGGAGCTAGGAAATGGTCCACTTGACAGAAATGTTCAAATTTACTGGCATTTCATATATTCTCTGCTCTAACATTGTCCTGACTCTTTCTGTATATTCTTTACTGATGTTTTTGTTTTCCTTAATCAAAGTGCGTCTTTTAAATCTTTTGAAAGAAGATTCTTTGGACTTACTAAATCACCTGGATTTTATACGTTTTCTGTTGTATTAAATTCTGCTCATATCTTTATTTAACTTTTTTCTATGTTCTCAGGGTTTATTGTTTTCATCTTCTGATGTCAATTAAAACACTTGGTTATTCATTTTAATAAATCTTTTTACTTATAAAGATTTGAACTTTTGAAGATTCCAGCTTACTTGTACGTTTCTAAGGGTCAGGTCCTCTCCATTGTTGCTGGCCTAAGGCTTAGCTCACCATATAGCAATGTATATATTGACCTATTTTCCCCTAGACTTTCTGTGATCCCCTACATCTCACCTTTCTTTGCAGACAAGCCATTTGAAACACCCTTATTTCACAGCCAATAAGGCTTTGAAATAATGTGTATTTTTTAGAGAAATCTTCTTATATAATTAGGCAGAAAATCTGACCTGCCATATTTTCAAAACAGCATAATTTCACTCTTCTCAATGATTAATCTGTTGTATTACACAACCTTTGTGTATTTAGCTTTATCAATGACATGTCCTTTAAAAATGTTTTAGAGATCCTACCAGTCTTTGAAAACATCCTCGTGCCTTGTTTCAGTTCCAGTTTGATGTATATTTTCTGCCTTGCACCCGATTATTCCTACATCTGATGGATGGCCTTGGGAATCTAATACTGGTATTGATTGTTTTGGCTGATTGTCTCCCCTTGTAGCTGCTTTCTTCATTATTGTGTAAATTTAGATCATGAGCTCATGTTTAGCTAAACAGCTGGCCTTGTAAGAGGCTTAGGTGTGAACGCTCGTAAGTTTCAGCAGAAAGTCGGCAAAGATTTATTTGTGTCCCTCCAATGAGTGGCCCGCAAGGACCCCGTTTTCTACAAGTGTTGGTCCAATACTCCCTCTAGAGGCAGGGGACTCAGACAGGGCTGCTTTGCGGCCCCCGATCTGGTGCAGGGGCAGTGGGCGGCCTGTGGCCCGGGCAGGAGCCTCTCCGCGTGTGTCCCAGGGACACATCTGCCTGCGAGCCTCGGTCACCTGCCAGAAAGCTACGATGCCCAGACCTATGGTTAGCTGTGCCGCGAGGTGTACTGCGCCGACAGGTTCCACACACACTTCATGTAAGAGGGCGGCCTGAGTGGAAAGGTGAGAGTTTGGGCAGTTGTGCAGATAAAGAAAGCGCCCTTTGGCCTGGGACTAAATGCTTGTGACACTCCACTGGGCCTGCCGGGCTCTGAGGGCCCTGAACTGGGCCCCCTGCTCCCCTGCCCTTTGTTCAGTCACAGCAGAGATGGCCACACCCACTCCCTCAGTGAGGGCAGTGTTCCAACCTCCCTCAGCCCCGCCCCCTCTCCGCAGGTTACCATGGACCACAGAGGCTGCATTCTGAGGCCAGGGCGTTCCGAGAATGCCAAGGGCAGACATGAGGACCTTAAATGATTTCCTCTTGTGTCAGTTTTGGTAAACTTTAGGAGCTAGGAAATGGTCCACTTTCCAGAAATGTTCAAATTTACTGGCATTTCATATATTCTCTGCTCTAACATTGTCCTGACTCTTTCTGTATATTCTTTACTTATGTTTTTGTTTTCCTTAATCAAAGTGTGTCTTTTAAATCTTTTCAAAGAAGATTCTTTGGACTTACTAAATCATCTGAATTTTATACGTTTTCTGTTGTATTAACTTCTGCTCATATCTTTATTTAACTTTTTTCTATGTTCTCAGGGTTTATTGTTTTCATCTTCTGATGTCAATTAAAACACTTGGTTATTCATTTTAATAAATCTTTTTACTTATAAAGATTTGAACTTTTGAAGATTCCAGCTTACTTGTACGTTTCTAAGGGTCAGGTCCTCTCCATTGTTGCTGGCCTAAGGCTTAGTTCACCATATAGCAATGTATATATTGACCTATTTTCCCCTAGACTTTCTGTGATCCCCTACATCTCACATTTCTTTGCAGACAAGCCATTTGAAATACCCTTAACTTATTTCACAGCCAATAAGGCTTTGAAATAATGTGTATTTTTTAGAGAAATCTTCTTATATAATTAGGCAGTAAATCTGAACTGCCATAGTTTTCAAAACAGCATAATTTCACACTTCTCAATGATTATACTGTTGTATTACACAACCCTTGTGTATTTAGCTTTATCAATGACATGTCCTTTAAAAATGTTTTAGAGATCCTACCAGTCTTTGAAAACATCCTCGTGCCTTGTTTCAGTTCCAGTTTGATGTATATTTTCTGCCTTGCACCCGATTATTCCTACATCTGATGGATGGCCTTGGGAATCTAATACTGGTATTGATTGTTTTGGCTGATTGTCTCCCCTTGTAGCTGCTTTCTTCATTATTGTGTAAATTTAGATCATGAGCTCATGTTTAGCTAAACAGCTGACCTTGTAAGAGGCTTAGGTGTGAACGCTCGTAAGTTTCAGCAGAAAGTCGGCAAAGATTTCTTTGTGTCCCTCCAATGAGTGGCCCGCAAGGACCCCGTTTTCTACAAGTGTTGGTCCAATACTCCCTCTAGAGGCAGGGGACTCAGACAGGGCTGCTTTGCGGCCCCCAATCTGGGGCAGGGGCAGTGGGCGGCCTGTTGCCCGGGCAGGAGCCTCTCCGCGTGTGTCCCAGGGACCCATCTGCCTGCGAGCCTCGGTCACCTGGCAGGAAGTTATGATGCCCAGACCTATGCTTAGCTGTGCAGCGAGGTGTACTGCGCAGACAGGTTCCACACACACTTCAAGTAAGAGGGCGGCCTGAGTGGAAAGGTGAGAGTTTGGGCAGCTGTGCAGACAAAGAAAGCGCCCTTTGGCCTGGGCCTAAATGCTTGTGACACTCCACTGGGCCTGCCGGGCTCTGAGGGCTCTTCCCTGGGCCCCCTGCTCCCCTGCCCTTTGTTCAGTCACAGCAGAGATGGCCACACCCACTCCCTCAGTGAGGGCAGTGTTCCAACCTCCCTCAGCCCCGCCCCCTCTCCGCAGGTTACCATGGACCACAGAGGCTGCATTCTGAGGCCAGGGCGTTCCGAGAATGCCAAGGGCAGACATGATGACCTTAAATGATTTCCTCTTGTGTCAGTTTTGGTAAACTTTAGGAGCTAGGAAATGGTCCACTTTCCAGAAATGTTCAAATTTACTGGCATTTCATATATTCTCTGCTCTAACATTGTCCTGACTCTTTCTGTATATTCTTTACTTATGTTTTTGTTTTCCTTAATCAAAGTGTGTCTTTTAAATCTTTTCAAAGAAGATTCTTTGGACTTACTAAATCATCTGAATTTTATACGTTTTCTGTTGTATTAACTTCTGCTCATATCTTTATTTAACTTTTTTCTATGTTCTCAGGGTTTATTGTTTTCATCTTCTGATGTCAATTAAAACACTTGGTTATTCATTTTAATAAATCTTTTTACTTATAAAGATTTGAACTTTTGAAGATTCCAGCTTACTTGTACGTTTCTAAGGGTCAGGTCCTCTCCATTGTTGCTGGCCTAAGGCTTAGTTCACCATATAGCAATGTATATATTGACCTATTTTCCCCTAGACTTTCTGTGATCCCCTACATCTCATATTTCTTTGCAGACAAGCCATTTGAAATACCCTTAACTTATTTCACAGCCAATAAGGCTTTGAAATAATGTGTATTTTTTAGAGAAATCTTCTTATATAATTAGGCAGTAAATCTGAACTGCCATAGTTTTCAAAACAGCATAATTTCACACTTCTCAATGATTATACTGTTGTATTACACAACCCTTGTGTATTTAGCTTTATCAATGACATGTCCTTTAAAAATGTTTTAGAGATCCTACCAGTCTTTGAAAACATCCTCGTGCCTTGTTTCAGTTCCAGTTTGATGTATATTTTCTGCCTTGCACCCGATTATTCCTACATCTGATGGATGGCCTTGGGAATCTAATACTGGTATTGATTGTTTTGGCTGATTGTCTCCCCTTGTAGCTGCTTTCTTCATTATTGTGTAAATTTAGATCATGAGCTCATGTTTAGCTAAACAGCTGACCTTGTAAGAGGCTTAGGTGTGAACGCTCGTAAGTTTCAGCAGAAAGTCGGCAAAGATTTATTTGTGTCCCTCCAATGAGTGGCCCGCAAGGACCCCGTTTTCTACAAGTGTTGGTCCAATACTCCCTCTAGAGGCAGGGGACTCAGACAGGGCTGCTTTGCGGCCCCCGATCTGGTGCAGGGGCAGTGGGCGGCCTGTGGCCCGGGCAGGAGCCTCTCCGCGTGTGTCCCAGGGACACATCTGCCTGCGAGCCTCGGTCACCTGCCAGAAAGCTACGATGCCCAGACCTATGGTTAGCTGTGCCGCGAGGTGTACTGCGCCGACAGGTTCCACACACACTTCATGTAAGAGGGCGGCCTGAGTGGAAAGGTGAGAGTTTGGGCAGTTGTGCAGACAAAGAAAGCGCCCTTTGGCCTGGGACTAAATGCTTGTGACACTCCACTGGGCCTGCCGGGCTCTGAGGGCCCTGAACTGGGCCCCCTGCTCCCCTGCCCTTTGTTCAGTCACAGCAGAGATGGCCACACCCACTCCCTCAGTGAGGGCAGTGTTCCAACCTCCCTCAGCCCCGCCCCCTCTCCGCAGGTTACCATGGACCACAGAGGCTGCATTCTGAGGCCAGGGCGTTCCGAGAATGCCAAGGGCAGACATGATGACCTTAAATGATTTCCTCTTGTGTCAGTTTTGGTAAACTTTAGGAGCTAGGAAATGGTCCACTTTCCAGAAATGTTCAAATTTACTGGCATTTCATATATTCTCTGCTCTAACATTGTCCTGACTCTTTCTGTATATTCTTTACTTATGTTTTGGTTTTCCTTAATCAAAGTGTGTCTTTTAAATCTTTTCAAAGAAGATTCTTTGGACTTACTAAATCATCTGAATTTTATACGTTTTCTGTTGTATTAACTTCTGCTCATATCTTTATTTAACTTTTTTCTATGTTCTCAGGGTTTATTGTTTTCATCTTCTGATGTCAATTAAAACACTTGGTTATTCATTTTAATAAATCTTTTTACTTATAAAGATTTGAACTTTTGAAGATTCCAGCTTACTTGTACGTTTCTAAGGGTCAGGTCCTCTCCATTGTTGCTGGCCTAAGGCTTAGTTCACCATATAGCAATGTATATATTGACCTATTTTCCCCTAGACTTTCTGTGATCCCCTACATCTCACCTTTCTTTGCAGACAAGCCATTTGAAATACCCTTAACTTATTTCACAGCCAATAAGGCTTTGAAATAATGTGTATTTTTTAGAGAAATCTTCTTATATAATTAGGCAGTAAATCTGAACTGCCATAGTTTTCAAAACAGCATAATTTCACACTTCTCAATGATTATACTGTTGTATTACACAACCCTTGTGTATTTAGCTTTATCAATGACATGTCCTTTAAAAATGTTTTAGAGATCCTGCCAGTCTTTGAAAACATCCTCGTGCCTTGTTTCAGTTCCAGTTTGATGTATATTTTCTGCCTTGCACCCGATTATTCCTACATCTGATGGATGGCCTTGGGAATCTAATACTGGTATTGATTGTTTTGGCTGATTGTCTCCCCTTGTAGCTGCTTTCTTCATTATTGTGTAAATTTAGATCATGAGCTCATGTTTAGCTAAACAGCTGACCTTGTAAGAGGCTTAGGTGTGAACGCTCGTAAGTTTCAGCAGAAAGTCGGCAAAGATTTCTTTGTGTCCCTCCAATGAGTGGCCCGCAAGGACCCCGTTTTCTACAAGTGTTGGTCCAATACTCCCTCTAGAGGCAGGGGACTCAGACAGGGCTGCTTTGCGGCCCCCAATCTGGGGCAGGGGCAGTGGGCGGCCTGTTGCCCGGGCAGGAGCCTCTCTGCGTGTGTCCCAGGGACCCATCTGCCTGCGAGCCTCGGTCACCTGGCAGGAAGCTATGATGCCCAGACCTATGCTTAGCTGTGCAGCGAGGTGTACTGCGCAGACAGGTTCCACACACACTTCAAGTAAGAGGGCGGCCTGAGTGGAAAGGTGAGAGTTTGGGCAGCTGTGCAGACAAAGAAAGCGCCCTTTGGCCTGGGCCTAAATGCTTGTGACACTCCACTGGGCCTGCCGGGCTCTGAGGGCTCTTCCCTGGGCCCCCTGCTCCCCTGCCCTTTGTTCAGTCACAGCAGAGATGGCCACACCCACTCCCTCAGTGAGGGCAGTGTTCCAACCTCCCTCAGCCCCGCCCCCTCTCCGCAGGTTACCATGGACCACAGAGGCTGCATTCTGAGGCCAGGGCGTTCCGAGAATGCCAAGGGCAGACATGATGACCTTAAATGATTTCCTCTTGTGTCAGTTTTGGTAAACTTTAGGAGCTAGGAAATGGTCCACTTTCCAGAAATGTTCAAATTTACTGGCATTTCATATATTCTCTGCTCTAACATTGTCCTGACTCTTTCTGTATATTCTTTACTTATGTTTTTGTTTTCCTTAATCAAAGTGTGTCTTAAATCTTTTCAAAGAAGATTCTTTGGACTTACTAAATCATCTGAATTTTATACGTTTTCTGTTGTATTAACTTCTGCTCATATCTTTATTTAACTTTTTTCTATGTTCTCAGGGTTTATTGTTTTCATCTTCTGATGTCAATTAAAACACTTGGTTATTCATTTTAATAAATCTTTTTCCTTATAAAGATTTGAACTTTTGAAGATTCCAGCTTACTTGTACGTTTCTAAGGGTCAGGTCCTCTCCATTGTTGCTGGCCTAAGGCTTAGTTCACCATATAGCAATGTATATATTGACCTATTTTCCCCTAGACTTTCTGTGATCCCCTACATCTCACATTTCTTTGCAGACAAGCCATTTGAAATACCCTTAACTTATTTCACAGCCAATAAGGCTTTGAAATAATGTGTATTTTTTAGAGAAATCTTCTTATATAATTAGGCAGTAAATCTGACCTGCCATAGTTTTCAAAACAGCATAATTTCACACTTCTCAATGATTATACTGTTGTATTACACAACCCTTGTGTATTTAGCTTTATCAATGACATGTCCTTTAAAAATGTTTCAGAGGTCCTACCAGTCTTTGAAAACATCCTCGTGCCTTGTTTCAGTTCCAGTTTTATGTATATTTTCTGCCTTGCACCCGATTATTCCTACATCTGATGGATGGCCTTGGGAATTTAATACTGGTATTGATTGTTTTGGCTGATTGTCTCCCCTTGTAGCTGCTTTCTTCATTATTGTGTAAATTTAGATCATGAGCTCATGTTTAGCTAAACAGCTGACCTTGTAAGAGGCTTAGGTGTGAACGCTCGTAAGTTTCAGCAGAAAGTCGGCAAAGATTTCTTTGTGTCCCTCCAATGAGTGGCCCGCAAGGACCCCGTTTTCTACAAGTGTCAGTCCAATACTCACTCTAGAGGCAGGGGACTCAGACAGGGCTGCTTTGCGGCCCCCGATCTGGGGCAGGGGCAGTGGGCAGCCTGTTGCCCGGGCAGGAGCCTCTCCGCGTGTGTCCCAGGGACCCATCTGCCTGCGAGCCTCGGTCACCTGGCAGGAAGCTATGATGCCCAGACCTATGCTTAGCTGTGCAGCGAGGTGTACTGCGCAGACATGTTCCACCCACACTTCAAGTAAGAGGGCGGCCTGAGTGGAAAGGTGAGAGTTTGGGCAGCTGTGCAGACAAAGAAAGCGCCCTTTGGCCTGGGCCTAAATGCTTGTGACACTCCACTGGGCCTGCCGGGCTCTGAGGGCTCTTCCCTGGGCCCCCTGCTCCCCTGCCCTTTGTTCAGTCACAGCAGAGATGGCCACACCCACTCCCTCAGTGAGGGCAGTGTTCCAACCTCCCTCAGCCCCGCCCCCTCTCCGCAGGTTACCATGGACCACAGAGGCTGCATTCTGAGGCCAGGGCGTTCCGAGAATGCCAAGGGCAGACATGATGACCTTAAATGATTTCCTCTTGTGTCAGTTTTGGTAAACTTTAGGAGCTAGGAAATGGTCCACTTGACAGAAATGTTCAAATTTACTGGCATTTCATATATTCTCTGCTCTAACATTGTCCTGACCCTTTCTGTATATTCTTTACTTATGTTTTTGTTTTCCTTAATCAAAGTGTGTCTTTTAAATCTTTTCAAAGAAGATTCTTTGGACTTACTAAATCATCTGAATTTTATACGTTTTCTGTTGTATTAACTTCTGCTCATATCTTTATTTAACTTTTTTCTATGTTCTCAGGGTTTATTGTTTTCATCTTCTGATGTCAATTAAAACACTTGGTTATTCATTTTAATAAATCTTTTTACTTATAAAGATTTGAACTTTTGAAGATTCCAGCTTACTTGTACGTTTCTAAGGGTCAGGTCCTCTCCATTGTTGCCGGCCTAAGGCTTAGTTCACCATATAGCAATGTATATATTGACCTATTTTCCCCTAGACTTTCTGTGATCCCCTATATCTCACATTTCTTTGCAGACAAGCCATTTGAAATACCCTTAACTTATTTCACAGCCAATAAGGCTTTGAAATAATGTGTATTTTTTAGAGAAATTTTCTTATATAATTAGACAGTAAATCTGACCTGCCATAGTTTTCAAAACAGCATAATTTCACACTTCTCAATGATTATACTGTTGTATTACACAACCCTTGTGTATTTAGCTTTATCAATGACATGTCCTTTAAAAATGTTTTAGAGATCCTACCAGTCTTTGAAAACATCCTCGTGCCTTGTTTCAGTTCCAGTTTGATGTATATTTTCTGCCTTGCACCCGATTATTCCTACATCTGATGGATGGCCTTGGGAATCTAATACTGGTATTGATTGTTTTGGCTGATTGTCTCCCCTTGTAGCTGCTTTCTTCATTATTGTGTAAATTTAGATCATGAGCTCATGTTTAGCTAAACAGCTGACCTTGTAAGAGGCTTAGGTGTGAACGCTCGTAAGTTTCAGCAGAAAGTCGGCAAAGATTTATTTGTGTCCCTCCAATGAGTGGCCCGCAAGGACCCCGTTTTCTACAAGTGTCGGTCCAATACTCCCTCTAGAGGCAGGGGACTCAGACAGGGCTGCTTTGCGGCCCCCAATCTGGGGCAGGGGCAGTGGGCGGCCTGTTGCCCGGGCAGGAGCCTCTCCGCGTGTGTCCCAGGGACCCATCTGCCTGCGAGCCTCGGTCACCTGGCAGGAAGCTATAATGCCCAGACCTATGCTTAGCTGTGCAGCGAGGTGTACTGCGCAGACATGTTCCACCCACACTTCAAGTAAGAGGGCGGCCTGAGTGGAAAGGTGAGAGATTGGGCAGCTGTGCAGACAAAGAAAGCGCCCTTTGGCCTGGGCCTAAATGCTTGTGACACTCCACTGGGCCTGCCGGGCTCTGAGGGCTCTTCCCTGGGCCCCCTGCTCCCCTGCCCTTTGTTCAGTCACAGCAGAGATGGCCACACCCACTCCCTCAGTGAGGGCAGTGTTCCAACCTCCCTCAGCCCCGCCCCCTCTCCGCAGGTTACCATGGACCACAGAGACTGCATTCTGAGGCCAGGGCGTTCCGAGAATGCCAAGGGCAGACATGATGACCTTAAATGATTTCCTCTTGTGTCAGTTTTGGTAAACTTTAGGAGCTAGGAAATGGTCCACTTTCCAGAAATGTTCAAATTTACTGGCATTTCATATATTCTCTGCTCTAACATTGTCCTGACTCTTTCTGTATATTCTTTACTTATGTTTTTGTTTTCCTTAATCAAAGTGTGTCTTTTAAATCTTTTCAAAGAAGATTCTTTGGACTTACTAAATCATCTGAATTTTATACGTTTTCTGTTGTATTAACTTCTGCTCATACCTTTATTTAACTTTTTTCTATGTTCTCAGGGTTTATTGTTTTCATCTTCTGATGTCAATTAAAACACTTGGTTATTCATTTTAATAAATCTTTTTCCTTATAAAGATTTGAACTTTTGAAGATTCCAGCTTACTTGTACGTTTCTAAGGGTCAGGTCCTCTCCATTGTTGCTGGCCTAAGGCTTAGTTCACCATATAGCAATGTATATATTGACCTATTTTCCCCTAGACTTTCTGTGATCCCCTACATCTCACATTTCTTTGCAGACAAGCCATTTGAAATACCCTTAACTTATTTCACAGCCAATAAGGCTTTGAAATAATGTGTATTTTTTAGAGAAATCTTCTTATATAATTAGGCAGTAAATCTGACCTGCCATAGTTTTCAAAACAGCATAATTTCACACTTCTCAATGATTATACTGTTGTATTACACAACCCTTGTGTATTTAGCTTTATCAATGACATGTCCTTTAAAAATGTTTTAGAGGTCCTACCAGTCTTTGAAAACATCCTCGTGCCTTGTTTCAGTTCCAGTTTTATGTATATTTTCTGCCTTGCACCCGATTATTCCTACATCTGATGGATGGCCTTGGGAATCTAATACTGGTATTGATTGTTTTGGCTGATTGTCTCCCCTTGTAGCTGCTTTCTTCATTATTGTGTAAATTTAGATCATGAGCTCATGTTTAGCTAAACAGCTGACCTTGTAAGAGGCTTAGGTGTGAACGCTCGTAAGTTTCAGCAGAAAGTCGGCAAAGATTTCTTTGTGTCCCTCCAATGAGTGGCCCGCAAGGACCCCGTTTTCTACAAGTGTCAGTCCAATACTCCCTCTAGAGGCAGGGGACTCAGACAGGGCTGCATTGCGGCCCCCGATCTGGGGCAGGGGCAGTGGGCAGCCTGTTGCCCGGGCAGGAGCCTCTCCGCGTGTGTCCCAGGGACCCATCTGCCTGCGAGCCTCGGTCACCTGGCAGGAAGCTATGATGCCCAGACCTATGCTTAGCTGTGCAGCGAGGTGTACTGCGCAGACATGTTCCACACACACTTCAAGTAAGAGGGCGGCCTGAGTGGAAAGGTGAGAGTTTGGGCAGCTGTGCAGACAAAGAAAGCGCCCTTTGGCCTGGGCCTAAATGCTTGTGACACTCCACTGGGCCTGCCGGGCTCTGAGGGCTCTTCCCTGGGCCCCCTGCTCCCCTGCCCTTTGTTCAGTCACAGCAGAGATGGCCACACCCACTCCCTCAGTGAGGGCAGTGTTCCAACCTCCCTCAGCCCCGCCCCCTCTCCGCAGGTTACCATGGACCACAGAGGCTGCATTCTGAGGACAGGGCGTTCCGAGAATGCCAAGGGCAGACATGATGACCTTAAATGATTTCCTCTTGTGTCAGTTTTGGTAAACTTTAGGAGCTAGGAAATGGTCCACTTGACAGAAATGTTCAAATTTACTGGCATTTCATATATTCTCTGCTCTAACATTGTCCTGACCCTTTCTGTATATTCTTTACTTATGTTTTTGTTTTCCTTAATCAAAGTGTGTCTTTTAAATCTTTTCAAAGAAGATTCTTTGGACTTACTAAATCATCTGAATTTTATACGTTTTCTGTTGTATTAACTTCTGCTCATATCTTTATTTAACTTTTTTCTATGTTCTCAGGGTTTATTGTTTTCATCTTCTGATGTCAATTAAAACACTTGGTTATTCATTTTAATAAATCTTTTTACTTATAAAGATTTGAACTTTTGAAGATTCCAGCTTACTTGTACGTTTCTAAGGGTCAGGTCCTCTCCATTGTTGCTGGCCTAAGGCTTAGTTCACCATATAGCAATGTATATATTGACCTATTTTCCCCTAGACTTTCTGTGATCCCCTATATCACACATTTCTTTGCAGACAAGCCATTTGAAATACCGTTAACTTATTTCACAGCCAATAAGGCTTTGAAATAATGTGTATTTTTTAGAGAAATTTTCTTATATAATTAGACAGTAAATCTGACCTGCCATAGTTTTCAAAACAGCATAATTTCACACTTCTCAATGATTATACTGTTGTATTACACAACCCTTGTGTATTTAGCTTTATCAATGACATGTCCTTTAAAAATGTTTTAGAGATCCTACCAGTCTTTGAAAACATCCTCGTGCCTTGTTTCAGTTCCAGTTTTATGTATATTTTCTGCCTTGCACCCGATTATTCCTACATCTGATGGATGGCCTTGGGAATCTAATACTGGTATTGATTGTTTTGGCTGATTGTCTCCCCTTGTAGCTGCTTTCTTCATTATTGTGTAAATTTAGATCATGAGCTCATGTTTAGCTAAACAGCTGACCTTGTAAGAGGCTTAGGTGTGAACGCTCGTAAGTTTCAGCAGAAAGTCGGCAAAGATTTCTTTGTGTCCCTCCAATGAGTGGCCCGCAAGGACCCCGTTTTCTACAAGTGTCAGTCCAATACTCCCTCTAGAGGCAGGGGACTCAGACAGGGCTGCTTTGCGGCCCCCGATGTGGGGCAGGGGCAGTGGGCGGCCTGTAGCCCGGGCAGGAGCCTCTCCGCGTGTGTCCCAGGGACCCATCTGCCTGCGAGCCTCGGTCAACTGGCAGGAAGCTATGATGACCAGACCTATGCTTAGCTGTGCAGCGAGGTGTACTGCGCAGACATGTTCCACACACACTTCAAGTAAGAGGGCGGCCTGAGTGGAAAGGTGAGAGTTTGGGCAGCTGAGCAGACAAAGAAAGCGCCCTTTGGCCTAGGCCTAAATGCTTGTGACACTCCACTGGGCCTGCCGGGCTCTGAGGGCTCTTCCCTGGGCCCCCTGCTCCCCTGCCCTTTGTTCAGTCACAGCAGAGATGGCCACACCCACTCCCTCAGTGAGGGCAGTGTTCCAACCTCCCTCAGCCCCGCCCCCTCTCCGCAGGTTACCATGGACCACAGAGGCTGCATTCTGAGGCCAGGGCGTTCCGAGAATGCCAAGGGCAGACATGATGACCTTAAATGATTTCCTCTTGTGTCAGTTTTGGTAAACTTTAGGAGCTAGGAAATGGTCCACTTTCCAGAAATGTTCAAATTTACTGGCATTTCATATATTCTCTGCTCTAACATTGTCCTGACTCTTTCTGTATATTCTTTACTTATGTTTTGGTTTTCCTTAATCAAAGTGTGTCTTTTAAATCTTTTCAAAGAAGATTCTTTGGACTTACTAAATCATCTGAATTTTATACGTTTTCTGTTGTATTAACTTCTGCTCATATCTTTATTTAACTTTTTTCTATGTTCTCAGGGTTTATTGTTTTCATCTTCTGATGTCAATTAAAACACTTGGTTATTCATTTTAATAAATCTTTTTCCTTATAAAGATTTGAACTTTTGAAGATTCCAGCTTACTTGTACGTTTCTAAGGGTCAGGTCCTCTCCATTGTTGCTGGCCTAAGGCTTAGTTCACCATATAGCAATGTATATATTGACCTATTTTCCCCTAGACTTTCTGTGATCCCCTACATCTCACATTTCTTTGCAGACAAGCCATTTGAAATACCCTTAACTTATTTCACAGCCAATAAGGCTTTGAAATAATGTGTATTTTTTAGAGAAATCTTCTTATATAATTAGGCAGTAAATCTGACCTGCCATAGTTTTCAAAACAGCATAATTTCACACTTCTCAATGATTATACTGTTGTATTACACAACCCTTGTGTATTTAGCTTTATCAATGACATGTCCTTTAAAAATGTTTTAGAGGTCCTACCAGTCTTTGAAAACATCCTCGTGCCTTGTTTCAGTTCCAGTTTTATGTATATTTTCTGCCTTGCACCCGATTATTCCTACATCTGATGGATGGCCTTGGGAATCTAATACTGGTATTGATTGTTTTGGCTGATTGTCTCCACTTGTAGCTGCTTTCTTCATTATTGTGTAAATTTAGATCATGAGCTCATGTTTAGCTAAACAGCTGACCTTGAAAGAGGCTTAGGTGTGAACGTTCGTAAGTTTCAGCAGAAAGTCGGCAAAGATTTCTTTGTGTCCCTCCAATGAGTGGCCCGCAAGGACCCCGTTTTCTACAAGTGTCGGTCCAATACTCCCTCTAGAGGCAGGGGACTCAGACAGGGCTGCTTTGCGGCCCCCGATCTGGGGCAGGGGCAGTGGGCAGCCTGTTGCCTGGGCAGGAGCCTCTCCGCGTGTGTCCCAGGGACCCATCTGCCTGCGAGCCTCGGTCACCTGGCAGGAAGCTATGATGCCCAGACCTATGCTTAGCTGTGCAGCGAGGTGTACTGCGCAGACATGTTCCACACACACTTCAAGTAAGAGGGCGGCCTGAGTGGAAAGGTGAGAGTTTGGGCAGCTGTGCAGACAAAGAAAGCGCCCTTTGGCCTGGGCCTAAATGCTTGTGACACTCCACTGGGCCTGCCGGGCTCTGAGGGCTCTTCTCTGGGCCCCCTGCTCCCCTGCCCTTTGTTCAGTCACAGCAGAGATGGCCACACCCACTCCCTCAGTGAGGGCAGTGTTCCAACCTCCCTCAGCCCCGCCCCCTCTCCGCAGGTTACCATGGACCACAGAGGCTGCATTCTGAGGCCAGGGCGTTCCGAGAATGCCAAGGGCAGACATGATGACCTTAAATGATTTCCTCTTGTGTCAGTTTTGGTAAACTTTAGGAGCTAGGAAATGGTCCACTTTCCAGAAATGTTCAAATTTACTGGCATTTCATATATTCTCTGCTCTAACATTGTCCTGACTCTTTCTGTATATTCTTTACTTATGTTTTTGTTTTCCTTAATCAAAGTGTGTCTTTTAAATCTTTTCAAAGAAGATTCTTTGGACTTACTAAATCATCTGAATTTTATACGTTTTCTGTTGTATTAACTTCTGCTCATATCTTTATTTAACTTTATTCTATGTTCTCAGGGTTTATTGTTTTCATCTTCTGATGTCAATTAAAACACTTGGTTATTCATTTTAATAAATCTTTTTACTTATAAACATTTGAACTTTTGAAGATTCCAGCTTACTTGTACGTTTCTAAGGGTCAGGTCCTCTCCACTGTTGCCGGCCTAAGGCTTAGTTTACCATATAGCAATGTATATATTGACCTATTTTCCCCTCGACTTTCTGTGATCCACTACATCTCACCTTTCTCTGCAGACAAGCCATTTGAAATACCCTTAACTTATTTCACAGCCAATAAGGCTTTGAAATAATGTTTATTTTTTAGAGAAATCTTCTTATATAATTAGGCAGAAAATCTGACCTGCCATAGTTTTCAAAACAGCATAATTTCACTCTTCTCAATGATTAATCTGTTGTATTACACAACCTTTGTGTATTTAGCTTTATCAATGACATGTCCTTTAAAAATGTTTTAGAGATCCTTCCAGTCTTTGAATACATCCTCGTGCCTTGTTTCAGTTCCAGTTTTATATATATTTTCTGCCTTGCACCCGATTATTTCTACATCTGATGGATGGCCTTGGGAATCTAATTCTGGTATTGATTGTTTTGGCTGGTTGTCTCCCCTTGTAGCTGCTTTCTTCATTATTGTGTAAATTTAGATCATGAGCTCATGTTTAGCTAAACAGCTGACCTTGTAAGAGGCTTAGGTGTGAATGCTCATAAGTTTCAGCAGAAAGTCGGCAAAGATTTCTTTGTGTCCCTCCATTGAGTGGCCTGCAAGGACCCCGTTTTCTACAAGTGTTGGTCCAATACTCCCTCTAGAGGCAGGGGACTCAGACAGGGCTGCTTTGCGGCCCCCGATCTGGGGCAGGTGAAGTGGGCGGCCTGTGGCCCGGGCAGGAGCCTCTCCGCGTGTGTCCCAGGGACCCATCTGCCTGCGAGCCTCGGTCACCTGGCAGGAAGCTATGATGCCCAGACCTATGCTTAGCTGTGCAGCGAGGTGTACTGCGCAGACAGGTTCCACACACACTTCAAGTAAGAGGGCGGCCTGAGTAGAAAGGTGAGAGTTTGGGCAGCTGTGCAGACAAAGAAAGCGCCCTTTGGCCTGGGCCTAAATGCTTGTGACACTCCACTGGGCCTGCCGGGCTCTGAGGGCCCTTCCCTGGGCCCCCTGCTCCCCTGCCCTATGTTCAGTCACAGCAGAGATGGCCACACCCACTCCCTCAGTGAAGGCAGTGTTCCAACCTCCCTCAGCCCCGCCCCCTCTCCGCAGGTTACCATGGACGACAGAGGCTGCATTCTGAGGCCAGGGGGTTCCCAGAATGCCAAGGGCAGACATGATGACCTTAAATGATTTCCTCTTGTGTCAGTTTTGGTAAACTTTAGGAGCTACGAAATGGTCCACTTGACAGAAATGTTCAAATTTACTGGCATTTCATATATTCTCTGCTCTAACATTGTCCTGACTCTTTCTGTATATTCTTTACTTATGTTTTGGTTTTCCTTAATCAAAGTGTGTCTTTTAAATCTTTTCAAAGAAGATTCTTTGGACTTACTAAATCACCTGAATTTTATACGTTTTCTGTTGTATTAAGTTCTGCTCATATCTTTATTTAACTTTTTTCTATGTTCTCAGGGTTTATTGTTTTCATCTTCTGATGTCAATTAAAACACTTGGTTATTCATTTTAATAAATCTTTTTACTTATAAAGATTTGAACTTTTGAAGATTCCAGCTTACTTGTACGTTTCTAAGGGTCAGGTCCTCTCCATTGTTGCTGGCCTAAGGCTTAGTTCACCATATAGCAATGTATATATTGACCTATTTTCCCCTAGACTTTCTGTGATCCCCTACATCTCACCTTTCTTTGCAGACAAGCCATTTGAAACACCCTTAACTTATTTCACAGCCAATAAGGCTTTGAAATAATGTGTATTTTTTAGAGAAATCTTCTTATATAAATAGGCAGAAAATCTGACCTGCCATAGTTTTCAAAACAGCATAATTTCACTCTTCTCAATGATTAATCTGTTGTATTACACAACCTTTGTGTATTTAGCTTTATCAATGACATGTCTTTAAAAATGTTTTAGAGATCCTACCAGTCTTTGAAAACATCCTTGTGCCTTGTTTCAGTTCCAGTTTGATGTATATTTTCTGCCTTGCACCCGATTATTCCTACATCTGATGGATGGCCTTGGGAATCTAATACTGGTATTGATTGTTTTGGCTGATTGTCTCCCCTTGTAGCTGCTTTCTTCATTATTGTGTAAATTTAGATCATGAGCTCATGTTTAGCTAAACAGCTGACCTTGTAAGAGGCTTAGGTGTGAACGCTCGTAAGTTTCAGCAGAAAGTCGGCAAAGATTTATGTGTGTCCTTCCAATGAGTGGCCCACAAGGACCCCGTTTTCTACAAGTGTTGGTCCAATACTCCCTCTAGAGGCAGGGGACTCAGACAGGGCTGCTTTGCGGCCCCCGATCTGGGGCAGGGGCAATGGGGGGCCTGTGGCATGGGCAGGAGCCTCTCCGCGTGTGTCCCAAGGACACATCTGCCTGCGAGCCTCGGTTACCTGCCAGAAAGCTACGATGCCCAGACCTATGCTTAGCTGTGCCGCGAGGTGTACTGCGCCGATAGGTTCCACACCCACTTCATGTAAGAGGGCGGCCTGAGTGGAAAGGTGAGAGTTTGGGCAGTTGTGCAGACAAAGAAAGCGCCCTTTGGCCTGGGCCTAAATGCTTGTGACACTCCACTGGGCCTGCCGGGCTCTGAGGGCCCTGCCCTGGGCCCCCTGCTCCCCTGCCCTTTGTTCAGTCACAGCAGAGATGGCCACACCCACTCCCTCAGTGAGGGCAGTGTTCCAACCTCCCTCATTCCCGCCCCCTCTCCGCAGGTTACCATGGAGTACAGAGGCTGCATTTTGAGGCAAGGGCTTTCCGAGAATGCCAAGGGCAGACATGGTGACCTTAAATGATTTCCTCTTGTGTCAGTTTTGGTAAACTTTAGGAGCTAGGAAATGGTCCAATTGACAGAAATGTTCAAATTTACTGGCATTTCATATATTCTCTGCTCTAACATTGTCCTGACTCTTTCTGTATATTCTTTACTTATGTTTTTGTTTTCCTTAATCAAAGTGTGTCTTTTAAATCTTTTCAAAGAAGATTCTTTGGACTTACTAAATCACCTGGATTTTATACGTTTTCTGTTGTATTAAATTCTGCTCGTATCTTTATTTAACTTTTTTCTATGTTCTCAGGGTTTATTGTTTTCATCTTCTGATGTCAATTAAAACACTTGGTTATTCATTTTAATAAATCTTTTTACTTATAAAGATTTGAACTTTTGAAGATTCCAGCTTACTTGTACGTTTCTAAGGGTCAGGTCCTCTCCATTGTTGCTGGCCTAAGGCTTAGTTCACCATATAGCAATGTATATATTGACCTATTTTCCCCTAGACTTTCTGTGATCCCCTACATCTCAGCTTTCTTTGCAGACAAGCCATTTGAAATACCCTTAACTTATTTCACAGCCAGAAAGGCTTTGAAATAATGTGTATTTTTTAGAGAAATCTTCTTATATAATTAGGCAGTAAATCTGACCTGCCATAGTTTTCAAAACAGCATAATTTCACACTTCTCAATGATTAAACTGTTGTATTACACAACCCTTGTGTATTTAGCTTTATCAATGACATGTCCTTTAAAAATGTTTTAGAGATCCTACCAGTCTTTGAAAACATCCTTGTGCCTTGTTTCAGTTCCAGTTTGATGTATATTTTCTGCCTTGCACCCGATTATTCCTACATCTGATGGATGGCCTTGGGAATCTAATACTGGTATTGATTGTTTTGGCTGATTGTCTCCCCTTGTAGCTGCTTTCTTCATTATTGTGTAAATTTAGATCATGAGCTCATGTTTAGCTAAACAGCTGACCTTGTAAGAGGCTTAGGTGTGAACGCTCGTAAGTTTCAGCAGAAAGTCGGCAAAGATTTCTTTGTGTCCCTCCAATGAGTGGCCCGCAAGGACCCCGTTTTCTACAAGTGTCAGTCCAATACTCCCTCTAGAGGCAGGGGACTCAGACAGGGCTGCTTTGCGGCCCCCGATCTGGGGCAGGGGCAGTGGGCAGCCTGTTGCCCGGGCAGGAGCCTCTCCGCGTGTGTCCCAGGGACCCATCTGCCTGCGAGCCTCGGTCACCTGGCAGGAAGCTATGATGCCCAGACCTATGCTTAGCTGTGCAGCGAGGTGTACTGCGCAGACATGTTCCACACACACTTCAAGTAAGAGGGCGGCCTGAGTGGAAAGGTGAGAGTTTGGGCAGCTGTGCAGACAAAGAAAGCGCCCTTTGGCCTGGGCCTAAATGCTTGTGACACTCCACTGGGCCTGCCGGGCTCTGAGGGCTCTTCCCTGGGCCCCCTGCTCCCCTGCCCTTTGTTCAGTCACAGCAGAGATGGCCACACCCACTCCCTCAGTGAGGGCAGTGTTCCATCCTCCCTCAGCCCCGCCCCCTCTCCGCAGGTTACCATGGACCACAGAGGCTGCATTCTGAGGCCAGGGCGTTCCGAGAATGCCAAGGGCAGACATGATGACCTTAAATGATTTCCTCTTGTGTCAGTTTTGGTAAACTTTAGGAGCTAGGAAATGGTCCACTTTCCAGAAATGTTCAAATTTACTGGCATTTCATATATTCTCTGCTCTAACATTGTCCTGACTCTTTCTGTATATTCTTTACTTATGTTTTTGTTTTCCTTAATCAAAGTGTGTCTTTTAAATCTTTTCAAAGAAGATTCTTTGGACTTACTAAATCATCTGAATTTTATACGTTTTCTGTTGTATTAAGTTCTGCTCATATCTTTATTTAACTTTTTTCTATGTTCTCAGGGTTTATTGTTTTCATCTTCTGATGTCAATTAAAACACTTGGTTATTCATTTTAATAAATCTTTTTACTTATAAAGATTTGAACTTTTGAAGATTCCAGCTTACTTGTACGTTTCTAAGGGTCAGGTCCTCTCCATTGTTGCTGGCCTAAGGCTTAGTTCACCATATAGCAATGTATATATTGACCTATTTTCCCCTAGACTTTCTGTGATCCCCTATATCTCACATTTCTTTGCAGACAAGCCATTTGAAATACCCTTAACTTATTTCACAGCCAATAAGGCTTTGAAATAATGTGTATTTTTTAGAGAAATTTTCTTATATAATTAGACAGTAAATCTGACCTGCCATAGTTTTCAAAACAGCATAATTTCACACTTCTCAATGATTATACTGTTGTATTACACAACCCTTGTGTATTTAGCTTTATCAATGACATGTCCTTTAAAAATGTTTTAGAGATCCTACCAGTCTTTGAAAACATCCTCGTGCCTTGTTTCAGTTCCAGTTTTATGTATATTTTCTGCCTTGCACCCGATTATTCCTACATCTGATGGATGGCCTTGGGAATCTAATACTGGTATTGATTGTTTTGGCTGATTGTCTCCCCTTGTAGCTGCTTTCTTCATTATTGTGTAAATTTAGATCATGAGCTCATGTTTAGCTAAACAGCTGACCTTCTATGAGGCTTAGGTGTGAACGCTCGTAAGTTTCAGCAGAAAGTCGGCAAAGATTTATGTGTGTCCTTCCAATGAGTGGCCCACAAGGACCCCGTTTTCTACAAGTGTTGGTCCAATACTCCCTCTAGAGGCAGGGGACTCAGACAGGGCTGCTTTGCGGCCCCCGATCTGGGGCAGGGGAAATGGGGGGCCTGTGGCCCGGGCAGGAGCCTCTCCGCGTGTGTCCCAGGGACACATCTGCCTGCGAGCCTCGTTTACCTGCCAGAAAGCTACGATGCCCAGACCTATGCTTAGCTGTGCCGCGAGGTGTACTGCGCGGACAGGTTCCACACACACTTCAAGTAAGAGGGCGGCCTGAGTGGAAAGGTGAGAGTTTGGGCAGCTGTGCAGAAAAAGAAAGCACCCTTTGGCCTGGGCCTAAATGCTTGTGACACTCCACTGGGCCTGCCGGGCTCTGAGGGCCCTGCCCTGGGCCCCCTGCTCCCCTGCCCTTTGTTCAGTCACAGCAGAGATGGCCACGCCCACTCCCTCAGTGAGGGCAGTGTTCCATCCTCCCTCAGCCCCGCCCCCTCTCCGCAGGTAACCATAGACTACAGAGGCTGCATTCTGAGGCCAGTGTGTTCCGAGAATGCCAAGGGCAGACATGATGACCTTAAATGATTTCCTCTTGTGTCAGTTTTGGTAAACTTTAGGAGCTAGGAAATGGTCCACTTGACAGAAATGTTCAAATTTACTGGCATTTCATATATTCTCTGCTCTAACATTGTCCTGACTCTTTCTGTATATTCTTTACTGATGTTTTTGTTTTCCTTAATCAAAGTGTGTCTTTGAAATCTTTTCAAAGAAGATTCTTTGGACTTACTAAATCACCTGAATTTTATATGTTTTCTGTTGTATTAAGTTCTGCTCATATCTTTATTTAACTTTTTTCTATGTTCTCAGGGTTTATTGTTTTCATCTTCTGATGTCAATTAAAACACTTGGTTATTCATTTTAATAAATCTTTTTACTTATAAAGATTTGAACTTTTGAAGATTCCAGCTTACTTGTACGTTTCTAAGGGTCAGGTCCTCTCCATTGTTGCTGGCCTAAGGCTTAGTTCACCATATAGCAATGTATATATTGACCTATTTTCCCCTAGACTTTCTGTGATCCCCTACATCTCACATTTCTTTGCAGACAAGCCATTTGAAATACCCTTAACTTATTTCACAGCCAATAAGGCTTTGAAATAATGTGTATTTTTTAGAGAAATCTTCTTATATAATTAGGCAGTAAATCTGACCTGCCATAGTTTTCAAAACAGCATAATTTCACACTTCTCAATGATTATACTGTTGTATTACACAACCCTTGTGTATTTAGCTTTATCAATGACATGTCCTTTAAAAATGTTTTAGAGGTCCTACCAGTCTTTGAAAACATCCTCGTGCCTTGTTTCAGTTCCAGTTTTATGTATATTTTCTGCCTTGCACCCGATTATTCCTACATCTGATGGATGGCCTTGGGAATCTAATACTGGTATTGATTGTTTTGGCTGATTGTCTCCCCTTGTAGCTGCTTTCTTCATTATTGTGTAAATTTAGATCATGAGCTCATGTTTAGCTAAACAGCTGACCTTGTAAGAGGCTTAGGTGTGAACGTTCGTAAGTTTCAGCAGAAAGTCGGCAAAGATTTCTTTGTGTCCCTCCAATGAGTGGCCCGCAAGGACCCCATTTTCTACAAGTGTCAGTCCAATACTCCCTCTAGAGGCAGGGGACTCAGACAGGGCTGCTTTGCGGCCCCCGATCTGGGGCAGGGGCAGTGGGCAGCCTGTTGCCTGGGCAGGAGCCTCTCCGCGTGTGTCCCAGGGACCCATCTGCCTGTGAGCCTCGGTCACCTGGCAGGAAGCTATGATGCCCAGACCTATGCTTAGCTGTGCAGCGAGGTGTACTGCGCAGACATGTTCCACACACACTTCAAGTAAGAGGGCGGCCTGAGTGGAAAGGTGAGAGTTTGGGCAGCTGTGCAGACAAAGAAAGCGCCCTTTGGCCTGGGCCTAAATGCTTGTGACACTCCACTGGGCCTGCCGGGCTCTGAGGGCTCTTCCCTGGGCCCCCTGCTCCCCTGCCCTTTGTTCAGTCACAGCAGAGATGGCCACACCCACTCCCTCAGTGAGGGCAGTGTTCCAACCTCCCTCAGCCCCGCCCCCTCTCCGCAGGTTACCATGGACCACAGAGGCTGCATTCTGAGGCCAGGGCGTTCCGAGAATGCCAAGGGCAGACATGATGACCTTAAATGATTTCCTCTTGTGTCAGTTTTGGTAAACTTTAGGAGCTAGGAAATGGTCCACTTTCCAGAAATGTTCAAATTTACTGGCATTTCATATATTCTCTGCTCTAACATTGTCCTGACTCTTTCTGTATATTCTTTACTTATGTTTTTGTTTTCCTTAATCAAAGTGTGTCTTTTAAATCTTTTCAAAGAAGATTCTTTGGACTTACTAAATCATCTGAATTTTATACGTTTTCTGTTGTATTAACTTCTGCTCATATCTTTATTTAACTATATTCTATGTTCTCAGGGTTTATTGTTTTCATCTTCTGATGTCAATTAAAACACTTGGTTATTCATTTTAATAAATCTTTTTACTTATAAACATTTGAACTTTTGAAGATTCCAGCTTACTTGTACGTTTCTAAGGGTCAGGTCCTCTCCACTGTTGCCGGCCTAAGGCTTAGTTTACCATATAGCAATGTATATATTGACCTATTTTCCCCTCGACTTTCTGTGATCCACTACATCTCACCTTTCTCTGCAGACAAGCCATTTGAAATACCCTTAACTTATTTCACAGCCAATAAGGCTTTGAAATAATGTTTATTTTTTAGAGAAATCTTCTTATATAATTAGGCAGAAAATCTGACCTGCCATAGTTTTCAAAACAGCATAATTTCACTCTTCTCAATGATTAATCTGTTGTATTACACAACCTTTGTGTATTTAGCTTTATCAATGACATGTCCTTTAAAAATGTTTTAGAGATCCTTCCAGTCTTTGAATACATCCTCGTGCCTTGTTTCAGTTCCAGTTTTATATATATTTTCTGCCTTGCACCCGATTATTCCTAAATCTGATGGATGGCCTTGGGAATCTAATTCTGGTATTGATTGTTTTGGCTGGTTGTCTCCCCTTGTAGCTGCTTTCTTCATTATTGTGTAAATTTAGATCATGAGCTCATGTTTAGCTAAACAGCTGACCTTGTAAGAGGCTTAGGTGTGAATGCTCATAAGTTTCAGCAGAAAGTCGGCAAAGATTTCTTTGTGTCCCTCCATTGAGTGACCTGCAAGGACCCCGTTTTCTACAAGTGTTGGTCCAATACTCCCTCTAGAGGCAGGGGACTCAGACAGGGCTGCTTTGCGGCCCCCGATCTGGGGCAGGTGAAGTGGGCGGCCTGTGGCCCGGGCAGGAGCCTCTCCGCGTGTGTCCCAGGGACCCATCTGCCTGCGAGCCTCGGTCACCTGGCAGGAAGCTATGATGCCCAGACCTATGCTTAGCTGTGCAGCGAGGTGTACTGCGCAGACAGGTTCCACACACACTTCAAGTAAGAGGGCGGCCTGAGTAGAAAGGTGAGAGTTTGGGCAGCTGTGCAGACAAAGAAAGCGCCCTTTGGCCTCGGCCTAAATGCTTGTGACACTCCACTGGGCCTGCCGGGCTCTGAGGGCCCTTCCCTGGGCCCCCTGCTCCCCTGCCCTATGTTCAGTCACAGCAGAGATGGCCACACCCACTCCCTCAGTGAAGGCAGTGTTCCAACCTCCCTCAGCCCCGCCCCCTCTCCGCAGGTTACCATGGACGACAGAGGCTGCATTCTGAGGCCAGGGGGTTCCCAGAATGCCAAGGGCAGACATGATGACCTTAAATGATTTCCTCTTGTGTCAGTTTTGGTAAACTTTAGGAGCTACGAAATGGTCCACTTGACAGAAATGTTCAAATTTACTGGCATTTCATATATTCTCTGCTCTAACATTGTCCTGACTCTTTCTGTATATTCTTTACTTATGTTTTGGTTTTCCTTAATCAAAGTGTGTCTTTTAAATCTTTTCAAAGAAGATTCTTTGGACTTACTAAATCACCTGAATTTTATACGTTTTCTGTTGTATTAAGTTCTGCTCATATCTTTATTTAACTTTTTTCTATGTTCTCAGGGTTTATTGTTTTCATCTTCTGATGTCAATTAAAACACTTGGTTATTCATTTTAATAAATCTTTTTACTTATAAAGATTTGAACTTTTGAAGATTCCAGCTTACTTGTACGTTTCTAAGGGTCAGGTCCTCTCCATTGTTGCTGGCCTAAGGCTTAGTTCACCATATAGCAATGTATATATTGACCTATTTTCCCCTAGACTTTCTGTGATCCCCTACATCTCACCTTTCTTTGCAGACAAGCCATTTGAAACACCCTTAACTTATTTCACAGCCAATAAGGCTTTGAAATAATGTGTATTTTTTAGAGAAATCTTCTTATATAATTAGGCAGAAAATCTGACCTGCCATAGTTTTCAAAACAGCATAATTTCACTCTTCTCAATGATTAATCTGTTGTATTACACAACCTTTGTGTATTTAGCTTTATCAATGACATGTCTTTAAAAATGTTTTAGAGATCCTACCAGTCTTTGAAAACATCCTTGTGCCTTGTTTCAGTTGCAGTTTGATGTATATTTTCTGCCTTGCACCCGATTATTCCTACATCTGATGGATGGCCTTGGGAATCTAATACTGGTATTGATTGTTTTGGCTGATTGTCTCCCCTTGTAGCTGCTTTCTTCATTATTGTGTAAATTTAGATCATGAGCTCATGTTTAGCTAAACAGCTGACCTTGTAAGAGGCTTAGGTGTGAACGCTCGTAAGTTTCAGCAGAAAGTCGGCAAAGATTTATGTGTGTCCTTCCAATGAGTGGCCCACAAGGACCCCGTTTTCTACAAGTGTTGGTCCAATACTCCCTCTAGAGGCAGGGGACTCAGACAGGGCTGCTTTGCGGCCCCCGATCTGGGGCAGGGGCAATGGGGGGCCTGTGGCATGGGCAGGAGCCTCTCCGCGTGTGTCCCAAGGACACATCTGCCTGCGAGCCTCGGTTACCTGCCAGAAAGCTACGATGCCCAGACCTATGCTTAGCTGTGCCGCGAGGTGTACTGCGCCGATAGGTTCCACACACACTTCATGTAAGAGGGCGGCCTGAGTGGAAAGGTGAGAGTTTGGGCAGTTGTGCAGACAAAGAAAGCGCCCTTTGGCCTGGGCCTAAATGCTTGTGACACTCCACTGGGCCTGCCGGGCTCTGAGGGCCCTGCCCTGGGCCCCCTGCTCCCCTGCCCTTTGTTCAGTCACAGCAGAGATGGCCACACCCACTCCCTCAGTGAGGGCAGTGTTCCAACCTCCCTCAGCCCCGCCCCCTCTCCGCAGGTTACCATGGACTACAGAGGCTGCATTCTGAGGCAAGGGCTTTCCGAGAATGCCAAGGGCAGACATGGTGACCTTAAATGATTTCCTCTTGTGTCAGTTTTGGTAAACTTTAGGAGCTAGGAAATGGTCCAATTGACAGAAATGTTCAAATTTACTGGCATTTCATATATTCTCTGCTCTAACATTGTCCTGACTCTTTCTGTATATTCTTTACTGATGTTTTTGTTTTCCTTAATCAAAGTGTGTCTTTTAAATCTTTTCAAAGAAGATTCTTTGGACTTACTAAATCACCTGGATTTTATACGTTTTCTGTTGTATTAAATTCTGCTCGTATCTTTATTTAACTTTTTTCTATGTTCTCAGGGTTTATTGTTTTCATCTTCTGATGTCAATTAAAACACTTGGTTATTCATTTTAATAAATCTTTTTACTTATAAAGATTTGAACTTTTGAAGATTCCAGCTTACTTGTACGTTTCTAAGGGTCAGGTCCTCTCCATTGTTGCTGGCCTAAGGCTTAGTTCACCATATAGCAATGTATATATTGACCTATTTTCCCCTAGACTTTCTGTGATCCCCTACATCTCAGCTTTCTTTGCAGACAAGCCATTTGAAATACCCTTAACTTATTTCACAGCCAGAAAGGCTTTGAAATAATGTGTATTTTTTAGAGAAATCTTCTTATATAATTAGGCAGTAAATCTGACCTGCCATAGTTTTCAAAACAGCATAATTTCACACTTCTCAATGATTAAACTGTTGTATTACACAACCCTTGTGTATTTAGCTTTATCAATGACATGTCCTTTAAAAATGTTTTAGAGATCCTACCAGTCTTTGAAAACATCCTTGTGCCTTGTTTCAGTTCCAGTTTGATGTATATTTTCTGCCTTGCACCCGATTATTCCTACATCTGATGGATGGCCTTGGGAATCTAATACTGGTATTGATTGTTTTGGCTGATTGTCTCCCCTTGTAGCTGCTTTCTTCATTATTGTGTAAATTTAGATCATGAGCTCATGTTTAGCTAAACAGCTGACCTTGTAAGAGGCTTAGGTGTGAACGCTCGTAAGTTTCAGCAGAAAGTCGGCAAAGATTTCTTTGTGTCCCTCCAATGAGTGGCCCGCAAGGACCCCGTTTTCTACAAGTGTCAGTCCAATACTCCCTCTAGAGGCAGGGGACTCAGACAGGGCTGCTTTGTGGCCCCCGATCTGGGGCAGGGGTAGTGGGCAGCCTGTTGCCCGGGCAGGAGCCTCTCCGCGTGTGTCCCAGGGACCCATCTGCCTGCGAGCCTCGGTCACCTGGCAGGAAGCTATGATGCCCAGACCTATGCTTAGCTGTGCAGCGAGGTGTACTGCGCAGACATGTTCCACACACACTTCAAGTAAGAGGGCGGCCTGAGTGGAAAGGTGAGAGTTTGGGCAGCAGTGCAGACAAAGAAAGCGCCCTTTGGCCTGGGCCTAAATGCTTGTGACACTCCACTGGGCCTGCCGGGCTCTGAGGGCTCTTCCCTGGGCCCCCTGCTCCCCTGCCCTTTGTTCAGTCACAGCAGAGATGGCCACACCCACTCCCTCAGTGAGGGCAGTGTTCCATCCTCCCTCAGGCCCGCCCCCTCTCCGCAGGTTACCATGGACCACAGAGGCTGCATTCTGAGGCCAGGGCGTTCCGAGAATGCCAAGGGCAGACATGATGACCTTAAATGATTTCCTCTTGTGTCAGTTTTGGTAAACTTTAGGAGCTAGGAAATGGTCCACTTTCCAGAAATGTTCAAATTTACTGGCATTTCATATATTCTCTGCTCTAACATTGTCCTGACTCTTTCTGTATATTCTTTACTTATGTTTTTGTTTTCCTTAATCAAAGTGTGTCTTTTAAATCTTTTCAAAGAAGATTCTTTGGACTTACTAAATCATCTGAATTTTATACGTTTTCTGTTGTATTAACTTCTGCTCATATCTTTATTTAACTTTTTTCTATGTTCTCAGGGTTTATTGTTTTAATCTTCTGATGTCAATTAAAACACTTGGTTATTCATTTTAATAAATCTTTTTACTTATAAAGATTTGAACTTTTGAAGATTCCAGCTTACTTGTACGTTTCTAAGGGTCAGGTCCTCTCCATTGTTGCTGGCCTAAGGCTTAGTTCACCATATAGCAATGTATATATTGACCTATTTTCCCCTAGACTTTCTGTGATCCCCTATATCTCACATTTCTTTGCAGACAAGCCATTTGAAATACCCTTAACTTATTTCACAGCCAATAAGGCTTTGAAATAATGTGTATTTTTTAGAGAAATTTTCTTATATAATTAGACAGTAAATGTGACCTGCCATAGTTTTCAAAACAGCATAATTTCACACTTCTCAATGATTATACTGTTGTATTACACAACCCTTGTGTATTTAGCTTTATCAATGACATGTCCTTTAAAAATGTTTTAGAGATCCTACCAGTCTTTGAAAACATCCTCGTGCCTTGTTTCAGTTCCAGTTTTATGTATATTTTCTGCCTTGCACCCGATTATTCCTACATCTGATGGATGGCCTTGGGAATCTAATACTGGTATTGATTGTTTTGGCTGATTGTCTCCCCTTGTAGCTGCTTTCTTCATTATTGTGTAAATTTAGATCATGAGCTCATGTTTAGCTAAACAGCTGACCTTGTAAGAGGCTTAGGTGTGAACGCTCGTAAGTTTCAGCAGAAAGTCGGCAAAGATTTATGTGTGTCCTTCAAATGAGTGGCCCACAAGGACCCCGTTTTCTACAAGTGTTGGTCCAATACTCCCTCTAGAGGCAGGGGACTCAGACAGGGCTGCTTTGCGGCCCCCGATCTGGGGCAGGGGCAATGGGGGGCCTGTGGCCCGGGCAGGAGCCTCTCCGCGTGTGTCCCAGGGACACATCTGCCTGCGAGCCTCGTTTACCTGCCAGAAAGCTACGATGCCCAGACCTATGCTTAGCTGTGCCGCGAGGTGTACTGCGCGGACAGGTTCCACACACACTTCAAGTAAGAGGGCGGCCTGAGTGGAAAGGTGAGAGTTTGGGCAGCTGTGCAGAAAAAGAAAGCGCCCTTTGGCCTGGGCCTAAATGCTTGTGACACTCCACTGGGCCTGCCGGGCTCTGAGGGCCCTGCCCTGGGCCCCCTGCTCCCCTGCCCTTTGTTCAGTCACAGCAGAGATGGCCACGCCCACTCCCTCAGTGAGGGCAGTGTTCCATCCTCCCTCAGCCCCGCCCCCTCTCCGCAGGTTACCATAGACTACAGAGGCTGCATTCTGAGGCCAGTGTGTTCCGAGAATGCCAAGGGCAGACATGATGACCTTAAATGATTTCCTCTTGTGTCAGTTTTGGTAAACTTTAGGAGCTAGGAAATGGTCCACTTGACAGAAATGTTCAAATTTACTGGCATTTCATATATTCTCTGCTCTAACATTGTCCTGACTCTTTCTGTATATTCTTTACTGATGTTTTTGTTTTCCTTAATCAAAGTGTGTCTTTGAAATCTTTTCAAAGAAGATTCTTTGGACTTACTAAATCACCTGAATTTTATATGTTTTCTGTTGTATTAAGTTCTGCTCATATCTTTATTTAACTTTTTTCTATGTTCTCAGGGTTTATTGTTTTCATCTTCTGATGTCAATTAAAACACTTGGTTATTCATTTTAATAAATCTTTTTACTTATAAAGATTTGAACTTTTGAAGATTCCAGCTTACTTGTACGTTTCTAAGGGTCAGGTCCTCTCCATTGTTGCTGGCCTAAGGCTTAGTTCACCATATAGCAATGTATATATTGACCTATTTTCCCCTAGACTTTCTGTGATCCCCTACATCTCACCTTTCTTTGCAGACAAGCCATTTGAAACACCCTTAACTTATTTCACAGCCAATAAGGCTTTGAAATAATGTGTATTTTTTAGAGAAATCTTCTTATATAATTAGGCAGAATATCTGACCTGCCATAGTTTTCAAAACAGCATAATTTCACTCTTCTCTATGATTAATCTGTTGTATTACACAACCTTTGTGTATTTAGCTTTATCAATGACATGTCCTTTAAAAATGTTTTAGAGATCCTACCAATCTTTGAAAACATCCTCGTGCCTTGTTTCAGTTCCAGTTTTATGTATATTTTCTGCCTTGCACCCAATTATTCCTACATCTGATGGATGGCCTTGGGAATCTAATACTGGTATTGATTGTTTTGGCTGATTGTCTCCCCTTGTAGCTGCTTTCTTCATTATTGTGTAAATTTAGATCATGAGCTCATGTTTAGCTAAACAGCTGACCTTGTAAGAGGCTTAGTTGTGAATGCTCGTAAGTTTCAGCAGAAAGTCGGCAAAGATTTATTTGTGTCCCTCCAATGAGTGGCCCGCAAGGACCCCGTTTTCTACAAGTGTTGGTCCAATAATCCCTCTAGAGGCAGGGGACTCAGACAGGGCGGCTTTGCGGCCCCCGATCTGGGGCAGGGGCAGTGGGTGGCCAGTGGCCCGGGCAGGAGCCTCTCCGCGTGTGTCCCAGGGACCCATCTGCCTGAGAGCCTCGGTCACCTGGCAGGAAGCTATGATGCCCAGACCTATGCTTAGCTGTGCAGCGAGGTGTACTGCGCAGACAGGTTCCACACACACTTCAAGTAAGAGGGCGGCCTGAGTGGAAAGGTGAGAGTTTGGGCAGCTGTGCAGACAAAGAAAGCGCCCTTTGGCATGGGCCTAAATGCTTGTGACACTCCACTGGGCCTGCCGGGCTCTGAGGGCCCTGAACTGGGCCCCCTGCTCCCCTGCCCTTTGTTCAGTCACAGCAGAGATGGCCACACCCACTCCCTCAGTGAGGGCAGTGTTCCAACCTCCCTCAGCCCCGCCCCCTCTCCGCAGGTTACCATGGACGACAGAGGCTGCATTCTGAGGCCAGGGCGTTCCGAGAATGCCAAGGGCAGACATGATGACCTTAAATGATTTCCTCTTGTGTCAGTTTTGGTAAACTTTAGGAGCTAGGAAATGGTCCACTTTCCAGAAATGTTCAAATTTACTGGCATTTCATATATTCTCTGCTCTAACATTGTCCTGACTCTTTCTGTATATTCTTTACTTATGTTTTTGTTTTCCTTAATCAAAGTGTGTCTTTTGAATCTTTTCAAAGAAGATTCTTTGGACTTACTAAATCATCTGAATTTTATACGTTTTCTGTTGTATTAACTTCTGCTCATATCTTTATTTAACTTTTTTCAATGTTCTCAGGGTTTATTGTTTTCATCTTCTGATGTCAATTAAAACACTTGGTTATTCATTTTAATAAATCTTTTTACTTATAAAGATTTGAACTTTTGAAGATTCCAGCTTACTTGTACGTTTCTAAGGGTCAGGTCCTCTCCACTGTTGCCGGCCTAAGGCTTAGTTCACCATATAGCAATGTATATACTGTCCTATTTTCCCCTCGACTTTCTGTGATCCACTACATCTCACCTTTCTTTGCAGACAAGCCATTTGAAATACCCTTAACTTATTTCACAGCCAATAAGGCTTTGAAATAATGTGTATTTTTTAGAGACATCTTCTTATAAAATTAGGCAGAAAATCTGACCTGCCATAGTTTTCAAAACAGCATAATTTCACTCTTCTCAATGATTAATTTGTTGTATTACACAACCTTTGTGTATTTAGCTTTATCAATGACATGTCCTTTAAAAATGTTTTAGAGATCCTACCAGTCTTTGAATACATCCTCGTGCCTTGTTTCAGTTCCAGTTTTATGTATATTTTCTGCCTTGCACCCGATTATTCCTACATCTGATGGATGGCCTTGGGAATCTAATTCTGGTATTGATTGTTTTGGCTGATTGTCTCCCCTTGTAGCTGCTTTCTTCATTATTGTGTAAATTTAGATCATGAGCTAATGTTTAGCTAAACAGCTGACCTTGTAAGAGGTTTAGGTGTGAACGCTCGTAAGTTTCAGAAGAAAGACGGCAAAGATTTATTTGTGTCCCTCCAATGAGTGGCCCGCAAGTACCCCGTTTTCTACAAGTGTTGGTCCAATACTCCCTCTAGAGGCAGGGGATTCAGACAGGGCTGCTTTGCGGCCCCCGATCTGGGGCAGGGGCAGTGGGCGGCCTGTGGCCCGGGCAGGAGCCTCTCCGCGTGTCTCCCAGGGACCCATCTGCCTGTGAGCCTCAGTCACCTGGCAGGAGGCCACAATGCCCAGACCTATGGTTAGCTGTGCAGCGAGGTGTACTGCGCGGACAGGTTCCACACACACTTCAAGTAAGAGGGCGGCCTGAGTGGAAATGTGAGAGTTTGGGCAGTTGTGCAGACAAAGAAATCGCCCTTTGGCCTGGGCCTAAATGCTTGTGACACTCCACTGGGCCTGCCGGGCTCTGAGGGCCCTGCCCTGGGCCCCCTGCTCCCCTGCCCTTTGTTCAGTCACAGCAGAGATGGCCACACCCACTCCCTCAGTGAGGGCAGTGTTCCAACCTCCCTCAGCCCCGCCCCCTCTCCGCAGGTTACCATGGACTACAGAGGCTGCATTCTGAGGCCAGGGCGTTCCGAGAATGCCAAGGGCAGACATGATGACCTTAAATGATTTCCTCTTGTGTCAGTTTTGGTAAACTTTAGGAGCTAGGAAATGGTCCACTTGACAGAAATGTTCAAATTTACTGGCATTTCATATATTCTCTGCTCTAACATTGTCCTGACTCTTTCTGTATATTCTTTACTTATGTTTTGGTTTTCCTTAATCAAAGTGTGTCTTTTAAATCTTTTCAAAGAAGATTCTTTGGACTTACTAAATCACCTGAATTTTATACGTTTTCTGCTGTATTAAGTTCTGCTCATATCTTTATTTAACTTTTTTCTATGTTCTCAGGGTTTATTGTTTTCATCTTCTGATGTCAATTAAAACACTTGGTTATTCATTTTAATAAATCTTTTTACTTATAAAGATTTGAACTTTTGAAGATTCCAGCTTACTTGTACGTTTCTAAGGGTCAGGTCCTCTCCACTGTTGCCGGCCTAAGGCTTAGTTCAACATATAGCAATGTATATATTGACCTATTTTCCCCTCGACTTTCTGTGATCCACTACATCTCACCTTTCTTTGCAGACAAGCCATTTGAAATACACTTAACTTATTTCACAGCCAATAAGGCTTTGAAATAATGTGTATTTTTTAGAGAAATATTCTTATATAATTAGGCAGAAAATCTGAAGTGCCATAGTTTTCAAAACAGCATAAATTCTCTCTTCTCAATGATTAATCTGTTGTATTACACAACCTTTGTGTATTTAGCTTTATCAATGACATGATCTTTAAAAATGTTTTAGAGATCCTACCAATCTTTGAAAACATCCTCGTGCCTTGTTTCAGTTCCAGTTTTATATATATTTTCTGCCTTGCACCCGATTATTCCTACATCTGATGGATGGCCTTGGGAATCTAATTCTGGTATGGATTGTTTTGGCTGATTGTTTCCCCTTATAGCTGCTTTCTTCATTATTGTGTAAATTTAGATCATGAGCTCATGTTTAGCTAAACAGCTGACCTTGTAAGAGGCTTAGGTGTGAATGCTCGTAAGTTTCAGCAGAAAGTCGGCAAAGATTTATTTGTGTCCCTCCAATGAGTGGCCCTCAAGGACCCCGTTTTCTACAAGTGTCAGTCCAATACTCCCTCTAGAGGCAGGGGACTCAGACTGGGCTGCTTTGCGGCCCCCGATCTGGGGCAGGGGCAAGTGGGCGGCCTGTGGCCCTGGCAGGAGCTTCTCCGCGTGTGTCCCAGGGACCCATCTGCCTGTGAGCCTCGGTCACCTGGCAGGAAGCTACGTTGCCCAGACATATGCTTAGCTGTGCAGCGAGGTGTACTGCGCGGACAGGTTCCACACACACTTCAAGTAAGTGGGCGGCCTGAGTGGAAAGGTGAGAGTTTGGGCAGCTGTGCAGACAAAGAAAGCGCCCTTTGGCCTGGGCCTAAATGCTTGTGACACTCCACTGGGCCTGCCGGGCTCTGAGGGCCCTTCCCTGGGCCCCCTGCTCCCCTGCCCTTTGTTCAGTCACAGCAGAGATGGCCACACCCACTCCCTCAGTGAGGGCAGTGTTCCAACCTCCCTCAGCCCCGCCCCCTCTCCGCAGGTTACCATGGACTACAGAGGCTGCATTCTGAGGCCAGGGCGTTCCGAGAATGCCAAGGGCAGATATGATAACCTTAAATGATTTCCTCTTGTGTCAGTTTTGGTAAACTTTAGGATCTAGGAAATGGTCCAATTGACAGAAATGTTCAAATTTACTGGCATTTCATATATTCTCTGCTCTAACATTGTCCTGACTCTTTCTGTATATTCTTTACTTATGTTTTTGTTTTCCTTAATCAAAGTGTGTCTTTTAAATCTTTCAAAGAAGATTCTTTGGACTTACTAAATCACCTGGATTTTATACGTTTTCTGTTGTATTAAATTCTGCTCATATCTTTATTTAACTTTTTTCTATGTTCTCAGGGTTTATTGTTTTCATCTTCTGATGTCAATTAAAACACTTGGTTATTCATTTTAATAAATCTTTTACTTATAAAGATTTGAACTTTTGAAGATTCCAGCTTACTTGTACGTTTCTAAGGGTCAGGTCCTCTCCATTGTTGCCGGCCTAAGGCTTAGTTCACCATATAGCAATGTATATATTGACCTATTTTCCCCTAGACTTTCTGTGATCCCCTACATCTCACCTTTCTTTGCAGACAAGCCATTTGAAATACCCTTAACTTATTTCACAGCCAATAAGGCTTTGAAATAATGTGTATTTTTTAGAGACATCTTCTTATAAAATTAGGCAGAAAATCTGACCTGCCATAGTTTTCAAAACAGCATAATTTCACTCTTCTCAATGATTAAACTGTTGTATTGCACAACCTTTGTGTATTTAGCTTTATCAATGACATGTCCTTTAAAAATGTTTTAGAGATCCTACCAGTCTTTGAAAACATCCTTGTGCCTTGTTTCAGTTCCAGTTTTATGTATATTTTCTGCCTTGCACCCGATTATTCCTACATCTGATGGATGGCCTTGGGAATCTAATACTGGTATTGATTGTTTTGGCTGATTGTCTCCCCTTGTAGCTGCTTTCTTCATTATTGTGTAAATTTAGATCATGAGCTCATGTTTAGCTAAACAGCTGACCTTGTAAGAGGCTTAGTTGTGAATGCTCGTAAGTTTCAGCAGAAAGTCGGCAAAGATTTCTTTGTGTCCCTCCAATGAGTGGCCCGCAAGGACCCCGTTTTCTACAAGTGTTGGTCCAATACTCCCTCTAGAGGCAGGGGACTCAGACAGGGCAGCTTTGCGGCCCCCGATCTGGGGCAGGGGCAGTGGGTGGCCAGTGGCCCGGGCAGGAGACTCTCCGCGTGTGTCCCAGGGACCCATCTGCCTGCGAGCCTCGGTCACCTGGCAGGAAGCTATGATGCCCAGACCTATGCTTAGCTGTGCAGCGAGGTGTACTGCGCAGACAGGTTCCACACACACTTCAAGTAAGAGGGCGGCCTGAGTGGAAAGGTGAGAGTTTGGGCAGCTGTGCAGACAAAGAAAGCGCCCTTTGGCATGGGCCTAAATGCTTGTGACACTCCACTGGGCCTGCCGGGCTCTGAGGGCCCTGAACTGGGCCCCCTGCTCCCCTGCCCTTTGTTCAGTCACAGCAGAGATGGCCACACCCACTCCCTCAGTGAGGGCAGTGTTCCAACCTCCCTCAGCCCCGCCCCCTCTCCGCAGGTTACCATGGACGACAGAGGCTGCATTCTGAGGCCAGGGCGTTCCGAGAATGCCAAGGGCAGACATGATGACCTTAAATGATTTCCTCTTGTGTCAGTTTTGGTAAACTTTAGGAGCTAGGAAATGGTCCACTTGACAGAAATGTTCAAATTTACTGGCATTTCATATATTCTCTGCTCTAACATTGTCCTGACTCTTTCTGTATATTCTTTACTTATGTTTTTGTTTTCCTTAATCAAAGTGTGTCTTTTGAATCTTTTCAAAGAAGATTCTTTGGACTTACTAAATCATCTGAATTTTATACGTTTTCTGTTGTATTAACTTCTGCTCATATCTTTATTTAACTTTTTTCAATGTTCTCAGGGTTTATTGTTTTCATCTTCTGATGTCAATTAAAACACTTGGTTATTCATTTTAATAAATCTTTTTACTTATAAAGATTTGAACTTTTGAAGATTCCAGCTTACTTGTACGTTTCTAAGGGTCAGGTCCTCTCCACTGTTGCCGGCCTAAGGCTTAGTTCACCATATAGCAATGTATATACTGTCCTATTTTCCCCTCGACTTTCTGTGATCCACTACATCTCACCTTTCTTTGCAGACAAGCCATTTGAAATACCCTTAACTTATTTCACAGCCAATAAGGCTTTGAAATAATGTTTATTTTTTAGAGAAATCTTCTTATATAATTAGGCAGAAAATCTGACCTGCCATAGTTTTCAAAACAGCATAATTTCACTCTTCTCAATGATTAATCTGTTGTATTACACAACCTTTGTGTATTTAGCTTTATCAATGACATGTCCTTTAAAAATGTTTTAGAGATCCTACCAGTCTTTGAATACATCCTCGTGCCTTGTTTCAGTTCCAGTTTTATGTATATTTTCTGCCTTGCACCCGATTATTCCTACATCTGATGGATGGCCTTGGGAATCTAATTCTGGTATTGATTGTTTTGGCTGATTGTCTCCCCTTGTAGCTGCTTTCTTCATTATTGTGTAAATTTAGATCATGAGCTAATGTTTAGCTAAACAGCTGACCTTGTAAGAGGTTTAGGTGTGAACGCTCGTAAGTTTCAGAAGAAAGACGGCAAAGATTTATTTGTGTCCCTCCAATGAGTGGCCCGCAAGTACCCCGTTTTCTACAAGTGTTGGTCCAATACTCCCTCTAGAGGCAGGGGATTCAGACAGGGCTGCTTTGCGGCCCCCGATCTGGGGCAGGGGCAGTGGGCGGCCTGTGGCCCGGGCAGGAGCCTCTCCGCGTGTCTCCCAGGGACCCATCTGCCTGTGAGCCTCAGTCACCTGGCAGGAGGCCACAATGCCCAGACCTATGGTTAGCTGTGCAGCGAGGTGTACTACGCGGACAGGTTCCACACACACTTCAAGTAAGAGGGCGCCCTGAGTGGAAAGGTGAGGGTTTGGGCATCTGTGCAGACAAAGAAAGTGCCCTTTGGCCTGGGCCTAAATGCTTGTGACACTCCACTGGGCCTGCCGGGCTCTGAGGGCCCTGCCCTGGGCCCCCTGCTCCCCTGCCCTTTGTTCAGTCACAGCAGAGATGGCCACACCCACTCCCTCAGTGAGGGCAGTGTTCCAACCTCCCTCAGCCCCGCCCCCTCTCCGCAGGTTACCATGGACTACAGAGGCTGCATTCTGAGGCCAGTGTGTTCCGAGAATGCCAAGGGCAGACATGATGACCTTAAATGATTTCCTCTTGTGTCAGTTTTGGTAAACTTTAGGAGCTAGGAAATGGTCCACTTTCCAGAAATGTTCAAATTTACTGGCATTTCATATATTCTCTGCTCTAACATTGTCCTGACTCTTTCTGTATATTCTTTACTGATGTTTTTGTTTTCCTTAATCAAAGTGTGTCTTTTAAATCTTTTCAAAGAAGATTCTTTGGACTTACTAAATCACCTGGATTTTATACGTTTTCTGTTGTATTAAATTCTGCTCATATCTTTATTTAACCTTTTTCTATGTTCTCAGGGTTTATTGTTTTCATCTTCTGATGTCAATTAAAACACTTGGTTATTCATTTTAATAAATCTTCTTACTTATAAAGATTTGAACTTTTGAAGATTCCAGCTTACTTGTACATTTCTAAGGGTCAGGTCCTCTCCACTGTTGCCGGCCTAAGGCTTAGTTCACCATATAGCAATGTATATATTGACCTATTTTCCCCTCGACTTTCTGTGATCCCCTACATCTCACCTTTCTTTGCAGACAAGCCATTTGAAACACCCTTAACTTATTTCACAGCCAATAAGGCTTTGAAATAATGTGTATTTTTTAGAGAAATCTTCTTATATAATTAGGCAGAAAATCTGACCTGCCATAGTTTTCAAAACAGCATAATTTCACTCTTCTCAATGATTAATCTGTTGTATTACACAACCTTTGTGTATTTAGCTTTATCACTGACATGTCCTTTAAAAATGTTTTAGAGATCCTACCAGTCTTTGAAAACATCCTCGTGCCTTGTTTCAGTTCCAGTTTTATGTATATTTTCTGCCTTGCACCCGATTATTCCTACATCTGATGGATGGCCTTGGGAATCTAATACTGGTATTGATTGTTTTGGCTGATTGTCTCCCCTTGTAGCTGCTTTCTTCATTATTGTGTAAATTTAGATCATGAGCTCATGTTTAGCTAAACAGCTGACCTTGTAAGAGGCTTAGGTGTGAACGCTCGTAAGTTTCAGCAGAAAGTCGGCAAAGATTTATTTGTGTCCCTCCAATGAGTGGCCCGCAAGGACCCCGTTTTCTACAAGTGTTGGTCCAATACTCCCTCTAGAGGCAGGGGACTCAGACAGGGCTGCTTTGCGGCCCCCGATCTGGGGCAGGGGCAGTGGGCGGCCTGTGGCCCGGGCAGGAGCCTCTCCGCGTGTGTCCCAGGGACACATCTGCCTGCGAGCCTCGGTCACCTGCCAGAAAGCTACGATGCCCAGACCTATGCTTAGCTGTGCAGCGAGGTGTACTGCGCAGACAGGTTCCACACACACTTCATGTAAGAGGGCGGCCTGAGTGGAAAGGTGAGAGTTTGGGCAGTTGTGCAGACAAAGAAAGCGCCCTTTGGCCTGGGACTAAATGCTTGTGACACTCCACTGGGCCTGCCGGGCTCTGAGGGCCCTGAACTGGGCCCCCTGCTCCCCTTCCCTTTGTTCAGTCACAGCAGAGATGGCCACACCCACTCCCTCAGTGAGGGCAGTGTTCCAACCTCCCTAGCCCCGCCCCCTCTCCGCAGGTTACCATGGACTACAGAGGCTGCATTCTGAGGACAGGGCGTTCCGAGAATGCCAAGGGCAGACATGATGACCTTAAATGATTTCCTCATGTGTCAGTTTTGGTAAACTTTAGGAGCTAGGAAATGGTCCAATTGACAGATATGTTCAAATTTACTGGCATTTCATATATTCTCTGCTCTAACATTGTCCTGACTCTTTCTGTATATTCTTTACTTATGTTTTGATTTTCCTTAATCAAATTGTGTCTTTTAAATCTTTTCAAAGAAGATTCTTTGGACTTACTAAATCACCTGGATTTTATACGTTTTCTGTTGTATTAAATTCTGCTCATATCTTTATTTAACTTTTTTCTATGTTCTCAGGGTTTATTGTTTTCATCTTCTGATGTCAATTAAAACACTTGGTTATTCATTTTAATAAATCTTTTTCCTTGTAAAGATTTGAACTTTTGAAGATTCCAGCTTACTTGTACGTTTCTAAGGGTCAGGTCCTCTCCATTGTTGCTGGCCTAAGGCTTAGTTCACCATATAGCAATGTATATATTGACCTATTTTCCCCTAGACTTTCTGTGATACCCTACATCTCACATTTCTTTGCAGACAAGCCATTTGAAACACCCTTAACTTATTTCACAGCCAATAAGGCTTTGAAATAATGTGTATTTTTTAGAGAAATCTTCTTATATAATTAGGCAGTAAATCTGACCTGCCATAGTTTTCAAAACAGCATAATTTCACACTTCTCAATGATTATACTGTTGTATTACACAACCCTTGTGTATTTAACTTTATCAATGACATGTCCTTTAAAAATGTTTTAGAGATCCTACCAGTGTTTGAAAACATCCTTGTGCCTTGTTTCAGTTCCAGTTTTATGTATATTTTCTGCCTTGCACCCGATTATTCCTACATCTGATGGATGGCCTTGGGAATCTAATACTGGTATTGATTGTTTTGGCTGATTGTCTCCCCTTGTAGCTGCTTTCTTCATTATTGTGTAAATTTAGATCATAAGCTCATGTTTAGCTAAACAGCTGACCTTGTAAGAGGCTTAGGTGTGAACGCTCGTAAGTTTCAGCAGAAAGTCGGCAAAGATTTCTTTGTGTCCCTCCAATGAGTGGCCCGCAAGGACCCCGTTTTCTACAAGTGTCAGTCCAATACTCCCTCTAGACGCAGGGGACTCAGACAGGGCTGCTTTGCGGCCCCCGATCTGGGGCAGGGGCAGCGGGCGGCCTGTTGCCCGGGCAGGAGCCTCTCCGCGTGTGTCCCAGGGACCCATCTGCCTGCGAGCCTCGGTCACCTGGCAGGAAGCTATGATGCCCAGACCTATGCTTAGCTGTGCAGCGAGGTGTACTGCGCAGACAGGTTCCACACACACTTCAAGTAAGAGGGCGGCCTGAGTGGAAAGGTGAGAGTTTGGGCAGCTGTGCAGACAAAGAAAGCGCCCTTTGGCCTGGGCCTAAATGCTTGTGACACTCCACTGGGCCTGCCGGGCTCTGAGGGCTCTTCCCTGGGCCCCCTGCTCCCCTGCCCTTTTTTCAGTCACAGCAGAGATGGCCACACCCACTCCCTCAGTGAGGGCAGTGTTCCAACCTCCCTCAGCCCCGCCCCCTCTCCGCAGGTTACCATGGACCACAGAGGCTGCATTCTGAGGCCAGGGCGTTCCGAGAATGCCAAGGGCAGACATGATGACCTTAAATGATTTCCTCTTGTGTCAGTTTTGGTAAACTTTAGGAGCTAGGAAATGGTCCACTTTCCAGAAATGTTCAAATTTACTGGCATTTCATATATTCTCTGCTCTAACATTGTCCTGACACTTTCTGTATATTCTTTACTTATGTTTTGATTTTCCTTAATCAAAGTGTGTCTTTTAAATCTTTTCAAAGAAGATTCTTTGGACTTACTAAATCACCTGGATTTTATACGTTTTCTGTTGTATTAAATTCTGCTCATATCTTTATTTAACTTTTTTCTATGTTCTCAGGGTTTATTGTTTTCATCTTCTGATGTCAATTAAAACACTTGGTTATTCATTTTAATAAATCTTTTTACTTATGAACATTTGAACTTTTGAAGATTCCAGCTTACTTGTACGTTTCTAAGGGTCAGGTCCTCTCCACTGTTGCCGGCCTAAGGCTTAGTTTACCATATAGCAATGTATATATTTACCTATTTTCCCCTCGACTTTCTGTGATCCACTACATCTCACCTTTCTCTGCAGACAAGCCATTTGAAATACCCTTAACTTATTTCACAGCCAATAAGGCTTTGACATAATGTGTATTTTTTAGAGAAATCTTCTTATATAATTAGGGAGAAAATCTGACCTGCCATAGTTTTCAAAACAGCATAATTTCACTCTTCTCAATGATTAATCTGTTGTATTACACAACCTTTGTGTATTTACCTTTATCAATGACATGTCCTTTAAAAATGTTTTAGAGATCCTACCAGTCTTTGAATACATCCTCGTGCCTTGTTTCAGTTCCAGTTTTATGTATATTTTCTGCCTTGCACCCGATTATTCCTACATCTGATGGATGGCCTTGGGAATCTAATTCTGGTATTGATTGTTTTGGCTGATTGTCTCCCCTTGTAGCTGCTTTCTTCATTATTGTGTAAATTTAGATCATGAGCTCATGTTTAGCTAAACAGCTGACCTTGTAAGAGGTTTAGGTGTGAACACTCGTAAGTTTCAGAAGAAAGACGGCAAAGATTTATTTGTGTCCCTCCAATGAGTGGCCCGCAAGTACCCCGTTTTCTACAAGTGTTGGTCCAATACTACCTCTAGAGGCAGGGGATTCAGACAGGGCTGCTTTGCGGCCCCCGATCTGGGGCAGGGGCAGTGGGCGGCCTGTGGCCCGGGCAGGAGCCTCTCCGCGTGTCTCCCAGGGACCCATCTGCCTGTGAGCCTCAGTCACCTGGCAGGAGGCCACAATGCCCAGACCTATGGTTAGCTGTTCAGCGAGGTGTACTGCGCGGACAGGTTCCACACACACTTCAAGTAAGAGGGCGGCCTGAGTGGAAAGGTGAGAGTTTGGGCAGCTGTGCAGACAAAAAAAGCGCCCTTTGGCCTGGGCCTAAATGCTTGTGACACTCCACTGGGCCTGCCGGGCTCTGAGGGCCCTGCCCTGGGCCCCCTGCTCCCCTGCCCTTTGTTCAGTCACAGCAGAGATGGCCACACCCACTCCCTCAGTGAGGGCAGTGTTCCAACGTCCCTCAGCCCCGCCCCCTCTCCGCAGGTGACCATGGACTACAGAGGCTGCATTCTGAGGCCAGGGCGTTCCGAGAATGCCAAGGGCAGACATGATGACCTTAAATGATTTCCTCTTGTGTCAGTTTTGGTAAACATTAGGAGCTAGGAAATGGTCCAATTCACAGAAATGTTCAAATTTACTGGCATTTCATATATTCTCTGCTCTAACATTGTCCTGACTCTTTCTGTATATTCTTTACTTATGTTTTTGTTTTCCTTAATCAAAGTGTGTCTTTTAAATCTTTTCAAAGAAGATTCTTTTGACTTACTAAATCACCTGAATTTTATACGTTTTCTGTTGTATTAAGTTCTGCTCATATCTTTATTTAAATTTTTTCTATGTTCTCAGGGTTTATTGTTTTCATCTTCTGATGTCAATTAAAACACTTGGTTATTCATTTTAATAAATCTTTTTACTTATAAAGATTTGAACTTTTGAAGATTCCAGCTTACTTGTATGTTTCTAAGGGTCAGGTCCTCTCCATTGTTGCCGGCCTAATGCTTAGTTCACCATATAGCAATGTATATATTGACCTATTTTCCCCTAGACTTTCTGTGATCCACTACATCTCACCTTTCTTTGCAGACAAGTCATTTGAAACACACTTAACTTATTTCACAGCCAATAAGGCTGTGAAATAATGTGTATTTTTTAGAGAAATCTTCTTATATAATTAGGCAGAAAATCTGACGTGCCATAGTTTTCAAAACAGCATAATTTCACTCTTCTCAATGATTAATCTGTTGTATTACACAACCTTTGTGTATTTAGCTTTATCAATGACATGATCTTTAAAAATGTTTTAGAGATCCTACCAGTCTTTGAAAACATCCTCGTGCCTTATTTCAGTTCCAGTTTTATATATATTTTCTGCCTTGCACCCGATTATTCCTACATCTGATGGATGGCCTTGGGAATCTAATTCTGGTATGGATTGTTTTGGCTGTTTGTTTCCCCTTATAGCTGCTTTCTTCATTATTGTGTAAATTTAGATCATGAGCTCATGTTTAGCTAAACAGCTGACCTTGTAAGAGGCTTAGGTGTGAATGCTCGTAAGTTTCAGCAGAAAGTCGGCAAAGATTTCTTTGTGTCCCTCCAATGAGTGGCCCGCAAGGACCCCGTTTTCTACAAGTGTCAGTCCAATACTCCCTCTAGAGGCAGGGGACTCAGACTGGGCTGCTTTGCGGCCCCTGATCTGGGGCAGGGGCAGTGGGCAGCCTGCGGCCCGGGCAGGAGCCTCTCCGTGTGTGTCCCAGGGACCCATCTGCCTGTGAGCCTCGGTCACCTGGCAGGAAGCTACAATGCCCAGACATATGCTTAGCTGTGCAGCGAGGTGTACTGCGCGGACAGGTTCCACACACACTTCAAGTAAGTGGGCGGCCTGAGTGGAAAGGTGAGAGTTTGGGCAGCTGTGCAGACAAAGAAAGTGCCCTTTGGCCTGGGCCTAAATGCTTGTGACACTCCACTGGGCCTGCCGGGCTCTGAGGGCCCTGCCCTGGGCCCCCTGCTCCCCTGCCCTTTGTTCAGTCACAGCAGAGATGGCCACACCCACTCCCTCAGTGTGGGCAGTGTTCCAACCTCCCTCAGCCCCGCCCCCTCTCCGCAGGATACCATGGACTACAGAGGCTGCATTCTGAGGCCAGGGCGTTCCCAGAATGCCAAGGGCAGATATGATAACCTTAAATGATTTCCTCTTGTGTCAGTTTTGGTAAACTTTAGGAGCTAGGAAATGGTCCACTTGACAGAAATGTTCAAATTTACTGGCATTTCATATATTCTCTGCTCTAACATTGTCCTGACTCTTTCTGTATATTCTTTACTTATGTTTTTGTTTTCCTTAATCAAAGTGTGTCTTTTAAATCTTTTCAAAGAAGATTCTTTGGACTTACTAAATCACCTGGATTTTATACGTTTTCTGTTGTATTAAATTCTGCTCATATCTTTATTTAACTTTTTTCTATGTTCTCAGGGTTTATTGTTTTCATCTTCTGATTTCAATTAAAACACTTGGTTATTCATTTTAATAAATCTTTTACTTATAAAGATTTGAACTTTTGAAGATTCCAGCTTACTTGTACGTTTCTAAGGGTCAGGTCCTCTCCATTGTTGCCAGCCTAAGGCTTAGTTCACCATATAGCAATGTATATATTGACCTATTTTCCCCTAGACTTTCTGTGAACCCCTACATCTCACCTTTCTTTGCAGACAAGCCATTTGAAATACCCTTAACTTATTTCACAGCCAATAAGGCTTTGAAATAATGTGTATTTTTTAGAGACATCTTTTTATATAATTAGGCAGAAAATCTGACCTGCCGTAGTTTTCAAAACAGCATAATTTCACTCTTCTCAATGATTAAACTGTTGTATTACACAACCTTTGTGTATTTAGCTTTATCAATGACATGTCCTTTAAAAATGTTTTAGAGATCCTACCAGTCTTTGAAAACATCCTTGTGCCTTGTTTCAGTTCCAGTTTTATGTATATTTTCTGCCTTGCACCCGATTATTCCTACATCTGATGGATGGCCTTGGGAATCTAATACTGTTATTGATTGTTTTGGCTGATTGTCTCCCCTTGTAGCTGCTTTCTTCATTATTGTGTAAATTTAGATCATGAGCTCATGTTTAGCTAAACAGCTGACCTTGTAAGAGGCTTAGTTGTGAACGCTCGTAAGTTTCAGGAGAAAGTCGGCAAAGATTTATTTGTGTCCCTCCAATGAGTGGCCCGCAGGGACCCCGTTTTCTACAAGTGTTGGTCCAATACTCACTCTAGAGGCAGGGGACTCAGACAGGGCTGATTTGCCGCCCCCGATCTGGGGCAGGGGCAGTGGGCGGCCTGTGGCCAGGGCAGGAACCTCTCCACGTGTGTCCCAGGGACCCATCTGCCTGCGAGCCTCGGTCACCTGGAAGGAAGCTACAATGCCCAGACCTATGCTTAGCTGTGCAGCGAGGTGTACTGCGTGGACAGGTTCCACACACACTTCAAGTAAGAGGGCGGCCTGAGTGGAAAGGTGAGAGTTTGGGCAGCTGTGCAGACAAAGAAAGCGCCCTTTGGCCTGGGCCTAAATGCTTGTGACCCTCCACTGGGCCTGCCGGGCTCTGAGGGCCCTGCCCTGGGCCCCCTGCTCCCCTGCCCTTTGTTCAGTCACAGCAGAGATGGCCACACCCACTCCCTCAGTGAGGGCAGTGTTCCAACCTCCCTCAGCCCCGCCCCCACTCCGCAGGTTACCATGGACTACAGAGGCTGCATTCTGAGGCCAGTGCGTTCCGAGAATGCCAAGGGCAGACATGATGACCTTAAATGATTTCCTCTTGTGTCAGTTTTGGTAAACTTTAGGAGCTAGGAAATGGTCCACTTGACAAAAATGTTCAAATTTACTGGCATTTCATATATTCTCTGCTCTAACATTGTCCTGACTCTTTCTGTATATTCTTTACTTATGTTTTTGTTTTCCTTAATCAAAGTGTGTCTTTTAAATCTTTTCAAAGAAGATTCTTTGGACTTACTAAATCACCTGGATTTTTTCCGTTTTCTGTTGTATTGAATTCTGCTCATATCTTTATTTAACTTTTTTCTATGTTCTCAGGGTTTATTATTTTCATCTTCTGATGTCAATTAAAACACTTGGTTATTCATTTTAATAAATCTTTTTACTTATAAAGATTTGAACTTTTGAAGATTCCAGCTTACTTGTACGTTTCTAAGGGTCAGGTCCTCTCCATTGTTGCTGGCCTAAGGCTTAGTTCACCATATAGCAATGTATATATTGACCTATTTTCCCCTCGACTTTCTGTGATTCCCTACATCTCACCTTTCTTTGCAGACAAGCCATTTGAAATACCCTTAACTTATTTCACAGCCAATAAGTCTTTGAAATAATGTGTATTTTTTAGAGAAATCTTCTTCTATAATTAGGCAGAAAACCTGACATGCCATAGTTTTCCAAACAGCATAATTTCACTCTTCTCAATGATTAATCTGTTGTATTACACAACCTTTGAGTATTTAGCTTTATCAATGACATGTCCTTTAAAAATGTTTTAGAGATCCTACCAGTCTTTGAAAACATCCTTGTGCCTTGTTTCAGTTCCAGTTTTATGTATATTTTCTGCCTTGCACCCGATTATTCCTACATCTGATGGATGGCCTTGGGAATCTAATTCTGGTATTGATTGTTTTTGCTGATTGTCTCCCCTTGTAGCTGCTTTCTCCATTATTGTGTAAATTTAGATCATGAGCTCATATTTAGCTAAACAGCTGACCTTGTAAGAGGCTTAGGTGTGATCGCTCGTAAGTTTCAGCAGAAAGTCGGCAAAGATTTATTTGTGTCCCTCCAATGAGTGGCCCGCAAGGACCCCGTTTTCTACAAGTGTTGCTCCAATACTCCCTCTAGAGGCATGGGACTCAGACAGGGCTGCTTTGCGGCCCCTGATCTGGGGCAGGGGCTGTGGGCGGCCTGTGACACGGCAGGAGCCTCTCCGCGTGTGTCCCAGGGACCCATCTGCCTGCAAACTTCGGTCACCTGGCAGGAAGCTTCGATGCCCAGACCTATGCTTAGCTGTGCAGTGAGGTGTACTGCGCAGACAGGTTCCACACCCACTTCAAGTAAGAGGGCGGCCTGAGTGGAAAACTGAGAGTTTGGCCAGCTTTGCAGACAAAGAAGGCGCCCTTTGGCCTGGGCCTAAATGCTTGTGACACTCCACTGGGCCTGCCGGGCTCTGAGGGCCCTGCCCTTGGCCCCCTGCTCCCCTGCACTTTGTTCAGTCACAGCAGAGATGGCCACACCCACTCCCTCCTTGAGGGCAGTGTTCCAACCTCCCTCAGCCCCGCCCCCTCTCCGCAGGTTACCATGGACTACAGAGGCTGCATTCTGAGGCCAGGGCGTACCGAGAATGCCAAGGGCAGACATGATGACCTTAAATGATTTCCTCTTGTGTCAGTGTTGGTAAACTTTAGGAGCTAGGAAATGGTCCACTTTACAGAAATGTTCAAATTTACTGGCATTTCATATATTCTCTGCTCTAACATTGTCCTGACTCTTTCTGTATATTCTTTACTGATGTTTTTGTTTTCCTTAATCAAAGTGTGTCTTTTAAATCTTTTCAAAGAAGATTCTTTGCACTTACTAAATCACCTGAATTTTATACGTTTTCTGTTGTATTAAGTTCTGCTCATATCTTTATTTATCTTTTTTCTATGTTCTCAGGGTTTATTGTTTTCATCTTCTGATGTCAATTAAAACACTTGGTTATTCATTTTAATAAATCTTTTTACTTATAAAGATTTGAACTTTTGAAGATTCCAGCTTACTTGTACGTTTCTAAGGGTCAGGTCCTCTCCATTGTTGTTGGCCTAAGGCTTAGTTCAGCATATAGCAATGCATATATTGACCTATTTTCCCCTCGACTTTCTGTGATTCCCTACATCTCACCTTTCTTTGCAGACAAGCCATTTGAAATACCCTTAACTTATTTCACAGCCAATAAGTTTTTTAAATAATGTGTATTTTTTAGAGAAATCTTCTTATATAATTAGGAAGAAAATATGACCTGCCATAGTTTTCCGAACAGCATAACTTCACTCTTCTCAATGATTAATCTGTTGTATTACACAACCTTTGTGTATTTAGCTTTATCAATGACATGTCCTTTAAAAATGTTTTAGAGATCCTACCAGTCTTTGAAAACATCCTTGTGCCTTGTTTCAGTTCCAGTTTTATGTATATTTTCTGCCTTACACCCGATTATTCCTACATCTGATGGATGGCCTTGGGAATCTTAATCTGGTGTTGATTGTTTTTGCTGATTGTCTCCCCTTGTAGCTGCTTTCTACATTATTGTGTAAATTTAGATCAGGAGCTGATGTTTAGCTACACAGCTGACCTTGTAAGAGGCTTAGGTGTGAACGCTCATAAGTTTCAGCAGAAAGTCGCAAAGATTTATTGGTGTCCCTCCAATGAGTGGCCCGCAAGGACCCCGGTTTCTACAAGTGTTGGTCCAATACTCACTCTAGAGGCAGGGGATTCAGACATGGCTGCTTTGCGTCCCCCAATCTGGGGCAGGGGCAGTGGGTGTCCTGTGGCCCGGGCAGGAGCCTCTCCGCGTGTGTCCCAGGGACCCATCTGCCTGTGAACCTCGGTCAACTGGCAGGAAGCTACGATGCCCAGACCTATGCTTAGCTGTGCAGCGAGGTGTACTACGTAGATACGGTCCACACACACTTCAAGTAAGAGGGCAGCCTGAGTGGAAAGGTGAGAGTTTGGGCAGCTGTGCAGACAAAGAAGGCGCCCTTTGGCCTGGGCCTAAATGCTTGTGACACTCCACTGGGCCTGCCTGGCTCTGAGGGCCCTGCCCTGTGCCCCCTGCTTCCCTGCCCTTTGTTCAGTCACAGCAGAGATGGCCACACCCACTCCCTCAGTGAGCAACGTGTTCCAACCTCCATCAGCCCCGCCCCCTCTCCGCAGGTTACCATGGACTACAGAGTCTGCATTCTGAGGCCAGGGCGTTCTGAGAATGCCAAGGTCAGTCATGATGACCTTAAATGATTTCCTCTTGTGTCAGTTTTGGTAAACTTTAGGAGCTAGGAAATGGTCCCCTTTACAGAAATGTTCAAATTTACTGGCATTTCATATATTCTCTGCTCTAACATTGTCCTGACTCTTTCTGTATATTCTTTACTTATGTTTTTGTTTTCCTTAATCAAAGTGTGTCTTTTAAATCTTTTCAAAGAAGATTCTTTGGACTTAGTAATTCACCTGAATTTTATACATTTTCTGTTGTATTAAGTTCTGCTCATATCTTTATTTATCTTTTTTCTATGTTCTCAGGGTTTATTGTTTTCATCTTCTGATGTCAATTAAAACACTTGGTTATTCATTTTAATAAATCTTTTTACTTATAAAGATTTGAACTTTTGAAGATTCCAGCTTACTTGTACGTTTCTAAGGGTCAGGTCTTCTCCATTGTTGCTGGCCTAAGGCTTACTTCACCATATAGCAATGTATATATTGACCTATTTTCCCCTAGACTTTCTGTGATCCCCTACATCTCACCTTTCTTTGCAGACAAGCCATTTGAAACACCCTTAACTTATTTCACAGCCAATAAGGTTTTGAAATAATGTGTATTTTTTAGAGAAATCTTCTTCTATAATTAGGCAGAAAATCTGACCTGCCATATTTTTCAAAACAGCATAATTTCACTCTTCTCAATGATTAATCTGTTGTATTACACAGCCTTTGAGTATTTAGCTTTATCAATGACATGTCCTTTAAAAATGTTTTAGAGATCCTACCAGTCTTTGAAAACATCCTTGTGCCATGTTTCAGTTCCAGTTTGATGTATATTTTCTGCCTTGCACCCGATTATTCCTACATCTGATGGATGGCCTTGGGAATCTAATTCTGGTATTGATTGTTTTTGCTGATAGTCTCCCCTTGTAGCTGCTTTCTTCATTATTGTGTAAATTTAGATCATGAGCTCATGTTTAGCTAAACAGCTTACCTTGTAAGAGGCTTAGGTGTGAACTCTGGTAAGTTTCAGCAGAACGTCGCAAAGGTTTATTGGTGTCCCTCCAATGAGTGGCCCGCAAGGACCCCGTTTTCTACAACTGTTGGTCCAATACTCCCTCTAGAGGCAGGGGACTCAGACAGGGCTGCTTTGCGGCCCCCGATCTGGGGCAGGGGCTGTGGGCGGCCTGTGGCCCGGGCAGGAGCCTCCCCGCGTGTGTCCCAGGGACCCATCTGCCTGCGAACCTCGGTCAACTTGCAGGAAGCTACGATGCCCACACCTATGGTTAGCTGTGCAGCGAGGTGTACTGCGCAGACACGTTCCACACACACTTCAAGTAACAGGGCGGCCTGAGTGGAAAGGTGAGAGTTTGTGCAGCTGTGCAGACAAAGAATGCGCCCTTTGGCCTGGGCCTAAATGCTTGTGACACTCCACTGGGCCTGCCGGGCTCTGAGGGCCCTGCCCTGGGCCCCCTGCTCCCCTGCCCTTTGTTCAGTCACAGCAGAGATGGCCACACCCACTCCCTCAGTGAGGGCAGTGTTCCAAACTCCCTCAGCCCCGCCCCCTCTCCGCAGGTTACCATGGACTACAGAGGCTGCATTCTGAGGCCAGGGCGTTCCGAGAATGCCAAGGACAGACATGATGACCTTAAATGATTTCCTCTTGTGTCAGTTTTGGTAAACTTTAGGAGCTAGGAAATGGTCCACTTGACAGAAATGTTCAAATTTACTGGCATTTCATATATTCTCTGCTCTAACATTGTCCTGACTCTTTCTGTATATTCTTTACTTATGTTTTTGTTTTCCTTAATCAAAGTGTGTCTTTTAAATCTTTTCAAAGAAGATTCTTTGGACTTACTAAATCACCTGAATTTTATACATTTTCTGTTGTATTAAGTTCTGCTCATATCTTTATTTATCTTTTTTCTATGTTCTCAGGGTTTATTGTTTTCATCTTCTGATGTCAATTAAAACACTTGGGGGCTTCCCTGGTGGCGCAGTGGTTGAGAATCTGCCTGCAAATGCACAGGACATGGGTTCGAGCCCAGGTCTGGGACGAGCCCACATGCCGCGGAGCAATTAGCCCCCTGAGCCACAATTACTGAGCCTGCGCGTCTGGAGCCTGTGCTCCGCAACAAGAGAGGCCACAATAGTGAGAGGCCTGCACACCGCGATGAAGAGTGGCCCCCGCTTGCCACAACTAGAAAAAGCCCTCGCACAGAAACGAAGACCCAACACAGCCATGAATAAATAAATAAATAAATAAATAAATAAATAAATAAAAATAAAGAAATCTCGAAGGGGTCAAAAAAAAAAAACACTTGGTTATTCATTTTAATAAATCTTTTTACTTATAAAGATTTGAACTTTTGAAGATTCCAGCTTACTTGTACGTTTCTAAGGGTCAGGTCCTCTCCATTGTTGCTGGCCTAAGGCTTAGTTCACCATATAGCAATGTATATATCGACCTATTTTCCCCTCGACTTTCTGTGATTCCCTACATCTCACCTTTCTTTGCAGACAAGCAATTTGAAATACCCTTAACTTATTTCACAGCCAATAAGTCTTTGAAATAATGTGTATTTTTTAGAGAAATCTTCTTATATAATTAGGCAGAAAATCTGACCTGCCATAGTTTTCAAAACAGCATAATTTCACTCTTCTCAATGATTAATCTGTTGTATTACACAAACTTTGAGAATTTAGCTTTATCAATGACATGTCCTTGAAAAATGTTTTAGAGATCCTACCAGTCTTTGAAAACATCCTTGTGCCTTGTTTCAGTTCCAGTTTTATGTATATTTTCTGCCTTACACCCGATTATTCCTACATCTGATGGATGGCCTTGGGAATCTAAATCTGGTGTTGATTGTTTTTGCTGATTGTCTCCGCTTGTAGCTGCTTTCTGCATTATTGTGAAAATTTAGATCATGAGCTCATGTTTAGCTAAACAGCTGACCTTGTAAGAGGCTTAGGTGTGAACGCTCGTAAGTTTCAGCATAAAGTCGCAAAGATTTATTGGTGTCCCTCCAATGAGTGGGCCGCAAGGACCCCGTTTTCTACAAGTGTTGGTCCAATAATCCCTCTAGAGTCAGGGGACTCAGACAGGGCTTCTTTGCGGCCCGTGATCTGGGGCAGGGGCAGTGGGCGGCCTGTGGTCCGGGCAGGATCCTCTCCGCGTGTGTCCCAGGGACCCATCTGCCTGCGAGCCTCGGTCAACTGGCAGGAAGCTACGATGCCCAGACCTATGGTTGGCTGTGCAGCGAGGTGTACTGCGCAGACACGTTCCACACACACTTCAAGTAAGAGGACGGCCTGAGTGGAAAGGTGAGAGTTTGGGCAGCTGTGCAGACAAAGAAGGTACCCTTTGGCCTGGACCTAAATGCTTGTGACACTCCACTGGGCCTGCCGGGCTCTGAGGGCCCTGCCCTGGGCCCCCTGCTCCCCTGCCCTTTGTTCAGTCACAGCAGAGATGGCCACACCCACTCCCTCAGTGAGCGCCTTGTTCCAACCTCCCTCAGCTCTGCCCCCTCTCCGCAGTTTACTATGGACAACAGAGGTTGCATTTTGAGGCCAGGGCGTTCCGAGGATGCCAAGGACAGACATGATGACATTAAGTGATTTCCTCTTGTGTCAGTTTTGGTAAACTTTAGGAGCTAGGAAATGGTCCCCTTTACAGAAATGTTCAAATTTACTGGCATTTCATATATTCTCTGCTCTAACATTGTCCTGACTCTTTCTGTATATTCTTTACTTATGTTTTTGTTTTCCTTAATCAAAGTGTGTCTTTTAAAACTTTTCAAAGAAGATTCTTTGGACTTACTAAATCACCTGAATTTTATACATTTTCTGTTGTATTAAGTTCTGCTCATATCTTTATTTATCTTTTTTCTATGTTCTCAGGGTTTATTGTTTTCATCTTCTGATGTCAATTAAAACACTTGGTTATTCATTTTAATAAATCTTTTTACTTATAAAGATTTGAACTTTTGAAGATTCCAGCTTACTTGTACGTTTCTAAGGGTCAGGTCTTCTCCATTGTTGCTGGCCTAAGGCTTAGTTCACCATATAGCAATGTATATATTGACCTATTTTCCCCTAGACTTTCTGTGATCCCCTACATCTCACCTTTCTTTGCAGACAAGCCATTTGAAACACCCTTAACTTATTTCACAGCCAATAAGGCTTTGAAATAATGTGTATTTTTTAGAGAAATCTTCTTCTATAATTAGGCAGAAAATCTGACCTGCCATATTTTTCAAAACAGCATAATTTCACTCTTCTCAATGATTAATCTGTTGTATTACACAACCTTTGAGTATTTAGCTTTATCAATGACATATCCTTTAAAAATGTTTTAGAGATCCTACCAGTCTTTGAAAACATCCTTGTGCCTTGTTTCAGTTCCAGTTTGATGTATATTTTCTGCCTTGCACCCGATTATTCCTACATCTGATGGATGGCCTTGGGAATCTAATTCTGGTATTGATTGTTTTTGCTGATAGTCTCCCCTTGTAGCTGCTTTCTTCATTATTGTGTAAATTTAGATCATGAGCTCATGTTTAGCTAAACAGCTTACCTTGTAAGAGGCTTAGGTGTGAACTCTGGTAAGTTTCAGCAGAACGTCGCAAAGGTTTATTGGTGTCCCTCCAATGATTGGCCCGCAAGGACCCCGTTTTCTACAACTGTTGGTCCAATACTCCCTCTAGAGGCAGGGGACTCAGACAGGGCTGCTTTGCGGCCCCCGATCTGGGGCAGGGGCTGTGGGCGGCCTGTGGCCCGGGCAGGAGCCTCCCCGCGTGTGTCCCAGGGACCCATCTGCCTGCGAACCTCGGTCAACTTGCAGGAAGCTACGATGCCCACACCTATGGTTAGCTGTGCAGCGAAGTGTACTGCGCAGACACGTTCCACACACACTTCAAGTAACAGGGCGGCCTGAGTGGAAAGGTGAGAGTTTGTGCAGCTGTGCAGACAAAGAATGCGCCCTTTGGCCTGGGCCTAAATGCTTGTGACACTCCACTGGGCCTGCCGGGCTCTGAGGGCCCTGCCCTGGGCCCCCTGCTCCCCTGCCCTTTGTTCAGTCACAGCAGAGATGGCCACACCCACTCCCTCAGTGAGGGCAGTGTTCCAACCTCCCTCAGCCCCGCCCCCTCTCCGCAGGTTACCATGGACTATAGAGGCTGCATTCTGAGGCCAGGGCGTTCCGAGAATGCCAAGGACAGACATGATGACCTTAAATGATTTCCTCTTGTGTCAGTTTTGGTAAACTTTAGGAGCTAGGAAATGGTCCACTTGACAGAAATGTTCAAATTTACTGGCATTTCATATATTCTCTGCTCTAACATTGTCCTGACTCTTTCTGTATATTCTTTACTTATGTTTTTGTTTTCCTTAATCAAAGTGTGTCTTTTAAATCTTTTCAAAGAAGATTCTTTGGACTTACTAAATCACCTGAATTTTATACATTTTCTGTTGTATTAAGTTCTGCTCATATCTTTATTTATCTTTTTTCTATGTTCTCAGGGTTTATTGTTTTCATCTTCTGATGTCAATTAAAACACTTGGGGGCTTCCCTGGTGGTGCAGTGGTTGAGAATCTGCCTGCAAATGCACAGGACATGGGTTCGAGCCCAGGTCTGGGACGAGCCCACATGCCGCGGAGCAATTAGCCCCCTGAGCCACAATTACTGAGCCTGCGCGTCTGGAGCCTGTGCTCCGCAACAAGAGAGGCCACAATAGTGAGAGGCCTGCACACCGCGATGAAGAGTGGCCCCCGCTTGCCACAACTAGAAAAAGCCCTCGCACAGAAACGAAGACCCAACACAGCCATGAATAAATAAATAAATAAATAAATAAATAAATAAATAAAAATAAAGAAATCTCGAAGGGGTCAAAAAAAAAAACACTTGGTTATTCATTTTAATAAATCTTTTTACTTATAAAGATTTGAACTTTTGAAGATTCCAGCTTACTTGTACGTTTCTAAGGGTCAGGTCCTCTCCATTGTTGCTGGCCTAAGGCTTAGTTCACCATATAGCAATGTATATATCGACCTATTTTCCCCTCGACATTCTGTGATTCCCTACATCTCACCTTTCTTTGCAGACAAGCAATTTGAAATACCCTTAACTTATTTCACAGCCAATAAGTCTTTGAAATAATGTGTATTTTTTAGAGAAATCTTCTTATATAATTAGGCAGAAAATCTGACCTGCCATAGTTTTCAAAACAGCATAATTTCACTCTTCTCAATGATTAATCTGTTGTATTACACAAACTTTGAGAATTTAGCTTTATCAATGACATGTCCTTGAAAAATGTTTTAGAGATCCTACCAGTCTTTGAAAACATCCTTGTGCCTTGTTTCAGTTCCAGTTTTATGTATATTTTCTGCCTTACACCCGATTATTCCTACATCTGATGGATGGCCTTGGGAATCTAAATCTGGTGTTGATTGTTTTTGCTGATTGTCTCCGCTTGTAGCTGCTTTCTGCATTATTGTGAAAATTTAGATCATGAGCTCATGTTTAGCTAAACAGCTGACCTTGTAAGAGGCTTAGGTGTGAACGCTCGTAAGTTTCAGCATAAAGTCGCAAAGATTTATTGGTGTCCCTCCAATGAGTGGGCCGCAAGGACCCCGTTTTCTACAAGTGTTGGTCCAATAATCCCTCTAGAGGCAGGGGACTCAGACAGGGCTTCTTTGCGGCCCGCGATCTGGGGCAGGGGCAGTGGGCGGCCTGTGGTCCGGGCAGGATCCTCTCCGCGTGTGTCCCAGGGACCCATCTGCCTGCGAGCCTCGGTCAACTGGCAGGAAGCTACGATGCCCAGACCTATGGTTGGCTGTGCAGCGAGGTGTACTGGGCAGACAAGTTCCACGCACACTTCAAGTAAGAGGGCGGCCTGAGTGGAAAGATGACAGTTTGGGCAGCTGTGCAAACAAAGAAGGCGCCCTTTGGCCTGGGCCTAAATGCTTGTGAGATTCCACTGGGCCTGCCGGGCTCTGAGGGCCATGCCCTGGGCCCCCTGCTCTCCTGCACTTTGTTCAGTCACAGCTGAGATGGCCACACCCACTCCCTCAGTGAGCGCCCTGTTCCAACCTCCCTCAGCCCCGCCCCCTCTCCGCAGGTTACCATGGACTACAGAGGCTGCATTCTGAGACCAGGGCATTCCGAGAATGCCAAGGACAGACATGAGGACTTTAAATGATTTCCTCTTGTGTCAGTTTTGGTAAACTTTAGGAGCTAGGAAATGGTCCCCTTTACAGAAATGTTCAAATTTACTGGCATTTCATATATTCTCTGCTCTAACATAGTCCTGACTGTTTCTGTATATTCTTTACTTATGTTTTGGTTTTCCTTAATAAAAGTGTGTCTTTTAAATCTTTTCAAAGAAGATTCTTTGGACTTACTATATCACCTCAATTTTACACATTTTCTGTTGTATTAAGTTCTGCTCATATCTTTATTTATCTTTTTTCTATGTTCTCAGGGTTTATTGTTTTCATCTTCTGATGTCAATTAAAACACTTGGTTATTCATTTTAATACATCTTTTTACTTATAAAGATTTGAACTTTTGAAGATTCCAGCCTACTTGTACGTTTCTAAGGGTCAGGTCCTCTCCATTGTTGCTGGCCTAAGGCTTAGTTCACCATATAGCAATGTATATATTGACCTATTTTCCCCTCGACTTTCTGTGATCCCCTACATCTCACCTTTCTTTGCAGACAAGCCATTTGAAATACCCTTAACTTATTTCAGAGCCAATAAGTCTTTGAAATAATGTGTATTTTTTAGAGAAATCTTCTTCTATAATTAGGCAGAAAACCTGACCGGCCATAGTTTTCAAAACAGCATAATTTCACTCTTCTCAATGATTAATCTGTTGTATTACACAACCTTTGAGTATTTACCTTTATCAATGACATGTCCTTTACAAATGTTTTAGACATCCTACCAGTCTTTGAATACATCCTTGTGCCTTGTTTCAGTTCCAGTTTGATGTATATTTTCTGCCTTGCACCCGATTATTCCTACATCTGATGGATGGCCTTGGGAATCTAATTCTGGTATTGATTGTTTTGGCTGATTGTCTCCTCTTGTAGCTGCTTTCTTCATTATTGTGTAAATTTAGATCATGAGCTCATGTTTAGCTAAACAGCTGACCTTGTTAGAGGCTTAGGTATGAACGCTCGTAAGTTTCAGCAGAAAGTCAGCAAAGATTTATTGGTGTCCCTCCAATGAGTGCCCCGCAAGGACCCCGTTTTCTACAAGTATTGCTCCAATAATCCGTCTACAGGCAGGGGAGTCAGACTGGGCTGCTTTGCGGCCCCCGATCTGTGGCAGGGGCTGTGGGCGGCCTGTGACCCGGCAGGAGCCTCTCCGCGTGTGTCCCAGGGACCCATCTTCCTGCAAACTTCGGTCACATGGCAGGAAGCTACGATGCCCAGACCTATGCTTAGCTGTGCAGTGAAGTGTACTGCGCAGGCACGTTCCACACCCACTTCAAGTAACAGGGCTGCCTGAGTGGAAAAGAGAGAGTTTGGCCAGCTGTGCAGACAAAGAAGGCGCCCTTTGGCCTGGGCCTAAAAGCTTGTGACACACCACTGGGACTGCCGGGCTCTGAGGGCCCTGCCCTGGGCCCCCTGCTACCCTGCCCTTTGTTCAGTCACAGCAGAGATGGCCACACCCACTCCCTCAGTGAGGGCAGTGTTCCATCCTCCCTCAGCCCCGCCCCCTCTCCGCAGGTTACCATGGACCACAGAGGCTGCATTCTGAGGCCAGGGCGTTCCGAGAATGCCAAGGGCAGACATGATGACCTTAAATGATTTCCTCTTGTGTCAGTTTTGGTAAACTTTAGGAGCTAGGAAATGGTCCACTTTCCAGAAATGTTCAAATTTACTGGCATTTCATATATTCTCTGCTCTAACATTGTCCTGACTCTTTCTGTATATTCTTTACTTATGTTTTGGTTTTCCTTAATCAAAGTGTGTCTTTTAAATCTTTTCAAAGAAGATTCTTTGGACTTACTAAATCATCTGAATTTTATACGTTTTCTGTTGTATTAACTTCTGCTCATATCTTTATTTAACTTTTTTCTATGTTCTCAGGGTTTATTGTTTTCATCTTCTGATGTCAATTAAAACACTTGGTTATTCATTTTAATAAATCTTTTTACTTATAAAGATTTGAACTTTTGAAGATTCCAGCTTACTTGTACGTTTCTAAGGGTCAGGTCCTCTCCATTGTTGCTGGCCTAAGGCTTAGTTCACCATATAGCAATGTATATATTGACCTAATTTCCCCCCGACTTTCTGTGATTCCCTACATCTAACCTTTCTTTGCAGACAAGACATTTGAAATACCCTTAACTTATTTCAGAGCCAATAAGTCTTTGAAATAATGTGTATTTTTTAGAGAAATCTTCTTCTATAAATAGGCAGAAAACCTGACCTGCCATAGTTTTCAAAACAGCATAATTTCACTCTTCTCAATGATTAATCTGTTGTATTACACAACCTTTGAGTATTTACCTTTATCAATGACATGTCCTTTACAAATGTTTTAGAGATCCTTCCAGTCTTTGAAAACATCCTTGTGTCTTGTTTCAGTTCCAGTTTTATGTATATTTTCTGCCTTGCACCCGATTATTTCTACATCTGATGGATGGCCTTGGGAATCTAATTCTGGTATTGATTATTTTTGCTGATTGTCTCCCCTTGTAGCTGCTTTCTTCATTATTGTGTAAATTTAGATCATGAGCTCATGTTTAGCTAAACAGCTGACCTTGTAAGAAGCTTAGGTGTGAACGCTCGTAAGTTTCAGCAGAAAGTCAGCAAAGATTTATGTGTGTCCCTCCAATGAGTGCCCCGCAAGGACCCCGTTTTCTACAAGTGTTGCTCCAATACTCCCTCTAGGGGCAGGGGACTCAGATAGGGCAGCTTTGCGGCCCCTGATCTGTGGCAGGGGCTGTGAGCGGCCTGTGACCCGGCAGGAGCCTCTCCGCGTGTGTCCCAGTGACCCATCTGCCTGCGAACTTCGGTCACCTGGCAGGAAGATACGAAGCCCAGACCTATGGTTAGCTGTGCAGCGAGGTGTACTGCGCAGACACGTTCCACACACACTTCAAGTAAGAGGGCGGCCTGAGTGGAAAGGTGAGAGTTTGGGTAGCTGTGCAGACAAAGAAGGCGCACTTTGGCCTGGGCCTAAATGCTTGTGACACTCCACTGGGCCTGCTGGGCTCTGAAGGCCCTGCCCTTGTCCCCCTGCTCCCCTGCCCTTTGTTCAGTCACAGCAGAGATGGCCACACACACTCCCTCAGTGAGGGCAGTGTTCCAACCTCCCTCAGCCCCGCCCCCTCTCCGCAGGTTACCATGGACTACAGAGGCTGCATTCTGAGGCCAGGGCGTTCCGAGAATGCCAAGGGCAGACATGATGACCTTAAATGATTTCCTCTTGTGTCAGTTTTGGTAAACTTTAGGAGCTAGGAAATGGTCCCCTTTACAGAAATGTTCAAATTTACTGGCATTTCATATATTCTCTGCTCTAACATTGTCCTGACTGTTTCTGTATATTCTTTACTTATGTTTTCGTTTTCCTTAATAAAAGTGTGTCTTTTAAATCTTTTCAAAGAAGATTCTTTGGTCTTACTAAATCACCTCAATTTTATACGTTTTCTGTTGTATTAAGTTCTGCTCATATCTTTATGTATCTTTTTTCTATGTTCTCAGGGTTTATTGTTTTCATCTTCTGATATCAATTAAAACACTTGGTTATTCATTTTAATAAATCTTTTTACTTATAAAGATTTGAACTTTTGAAGATTCCAGCTTACTTGTACGTTTTTAAGGTTCAGGTCCTCTCCATTGTTACTGGCCTAATGATTAGTTCAACATATAGCAATGTATATATTGACCTATTTTCCCCTCGACTTTCTGTGATTCCCTACATCTCACCTTTCTTTGCACACAAGCCATTTGAAATACACTTAACTTATTTCACAGCCAATAAGTCTTTGAAATAATGTGTATTTTTTAGAGAAATCTTCTTCTCTAATTAGGCAGAAAATCTGACCTGCCATAGTTTTCAAAACAGCATAATTTCACTCTTCTCAATGATTAATCTGTTGTATTACACAACCTTTGATTATTTAGCTTTATCAATGACATGTCCTTTACAAATGTTTTAGAGATCCTACGAGTCTTTGAAAACATCCTTGTGCCTTGTTTCAGTTCCAGTTTTATGTATAATTTCTGCCTTGCACCCGATTATTCCTACATCTGATGGATGGCCTTGGGAATCTAATTCTGGTATTGATTGTTTTGGCTGATTGTCTCCCCTTGTAGCTGCTTTCTACATTATTGTGTAAATTTAGATCATGAGCTCATGTTTAGCTAAACAGCTGACCTTGTAAGAGGCTTAGGTGTGAACGCTCGTAAGTTTCAGCAGAAAGTCGGCAAAGATTTATTTGTGCCCCTCCAATGAGTGGCCCGCAAGGACCTCGTTTTCAACAAGTGTTACTCCAATACTCCCACTAGAGGCAGGGTACTGAGACAGGGCTGCTTTGCGGCCCCCGATCTGGGGCAGTGGCTGTGGGCGGCCTTTTACCCGGCAGGAGCCTCTCCGCGTGTGTCCCAGGGACCCATCTGCCTGCGAACCTCAGTCACCTGGCAGGAAGCTACGAAGCCCAGCCCTATGCGTAGCTCTGCAGCGAGGTGTACTGCGCAGACACGTTCCACACACACTTCAAGTAAGAGGGCGGCCTGAGTGGAAAGGTGAGAGTTTGGGCAGCTGTGCAGACAAAGAAGGCGCCCTTTAGTCTGGGCCTAAATGCTTGTGACACTCCACTGGGCCTGCCGGGCTCTGAGGGCCCTGCCCTGGGCCCCCTGCTCCCCTGCCCTTTGTTCAGTCACAGCGGAGATGGCCACACCCACTCCCTCAGTGAGGGCAGTGTTCCAAACTCCCTCAGCCCCGCCCCCTCTCCGCAGGTTTCCATGGACTACAGAGGCTGCATTCTGAGGCCAGGGCGTTCCGAGAATGCCAAGGACAGACATGATGACCTTAAATGATTTCCTCTTGTGTCAGTTTTGGTAAACTTTAGGAGCTAGGAAATGGTCCCCTTTACAGAAATGTTCAAATTTACTGGCATTTCATATAATCTCTGGTCTAACATTGTCCTGACTCTTTCTGTATATTCTTTACTTATGTTTAGGTTTTCCTTAATCAAAATGTGTCTTTTAAATCTTTTCAAAGAAGATTCTTTGGACTTAGTAAATCACCTCAATTTTATACGTTTTCTGTTGTATTAAGTTCTGCTCATATCTTTATGTATCTTTTTTCTATGTTCTCAGGGTTTATTGTTTTCATCTTCTGATGTCATTTAAAACACTTGGTTATTCATTTTAATACATCTTTTTACTTATAAAGATTTGAACTTTTGAAGATTCCAGCTTACTTGTACGTTTCTAAGGGTCAGGTCCTCTCCATTGTTGCTGGCCTAAGGCTTAATTCAGCATATAGCAATGTATATATTGACCTATTTTGCCCTCGACTTTCTGTGATTCCCTACATCTCATCTTTCTTTGCAGACAAGCAATTTGAAATACCCTTAACTTATTTCACAGCCAATAAGTCTTTGAAATAATGTGTATTTTTTAGAGAAATCTTCTTATATAATTAGGCAGAAAATCTGACCTGCCATAGTTTTCCAAACAGCATAATTTCACTCTTCTCAATGATTAATCTGTTGTATTACACAACCTTTGAGTATTTAGCTTTATCAATGACATGTCCTTTAAAAATGTTTTAGAGATCCTACCAGTCTTTGAAAACATCCTTGTGCCTTGTTTCAGTTCCAGTTTTATGTATATTTTCTGCCTTACACCCGATTATTCCTACATCTGATGGATGGCCTTGGGAATCTAAATCTGGTGTTGATTGTTTTTGCTGATTGTCTCCCCTTGTAGCTGCTTTCTGCATTATTGTGTAAATTTAGATCATGCGCTCATGTTTAGCTAAACAGCTGACCTTGTAAGAGGCTTAGGTGTGAACACTCGTAAGTTTCAGCAGAAATTCACAAAGATTTATTGGTGTCCCTCCAATGAGTGGCCCGCAAGGACCCCGTTTTCTACAAGTGTTGGTCCAATACTCCCTCTAGAGGCAGGGGATTCAGACAGGGCTGCTTTGCGGCCCCCGATCTGGGGCAGGGGCAGTGGGCGGCCTGTGGCCCGGGCAGGAGCCTCTCCGCGTGTGTCCCAGGGACCCATCTGCCTGCGAACCTCGGTCACCTGGCAGGAATCTACTATGCCCCGACCTATGGTTAGCTGTGCAGCGAGATGTACTGCGCAGACAAGTTCCACGCACATTTCAAGTAAGAAGGCGGCCTGAGTGGAAAGGTGAGAGTTTGGGCAGCTGTGCAGACAAAGAAGGCAACCTTTGGCCTGGGCCTAAATGCTTGTGACACTCCACTGGGCCTGCCGGGCTCTGAGGGCCCTGCCCTGGGCCCCCTGCTCCCCTGCCCTTTGTTCAGTCACAGCAGAGATGGCCACACCCACTCCCTCAGTGAGGGCAGTGTTCCAACCTCCCTCAGCCCCGCCCCCTCTCCGCAGGTTACCATGGACTACAGAGGCTGCATTCTGAGGCCAGGGCGTTCCGAGAATGCCAAGGACAGACATGAGGACCTTAAATGATTTCCTCTTGTGTCAGTTTTGGTAAACTTTAGGAGCTAGGAAATGGTCCCCTTTACAGAAATGTTCAAATTTACTGGCATTTCATATATTCTCTGCTCTAACATTGTCCTGCCTCTTTCTGTATATTCTTTACTTATGTTTTGGTTTTCCTTAATCAAAGTGTGTCTTTTAAATCTTTTCAAAGAAGATTCTTTGGACTTACTAAATCACCTGAATTTTAAACGTTTTCTGTTGTATTAAGTTCTGCTCATATCTTTATGTATCTTTTTTCTATGTTCTCAGGGTTTATTGTTTTCATCTTCTGATGTCAATTAAAACACTTGGTTATTCATTTTAATACATCTTTTTACTTATAAAGATTTGAACTTTTGAAGATTCCAGCTTACTTGTACGTTTCTAAGGGTCAGGTCCTCTCCATTGTTGCTGGCCTAAGGCTTAGTTCACCATATATCAATATATATATTGACCTATTTTCCCCTCGACTTTCTGTGATTCCCTACATCTCACCTTTCTTTGCAGACAAGCCATTTGAAATACCCTTAACTTATTTCACAGCCAATAAATCTTTGAAATAATGTGTATTTTTAGAGAAATCTTCTTATATAAGTAGGCAGAAAATCTGACCTGCCATAGTTTTCCAAACAGCATAATTTCACTCTTCTCAATGATTAACCTGTTGTATTACACAACCTTGGAGTATTTAGCTTTATCAATGACATGTCCTTTACAAATGTTTTAGAGATCCTACGAGTCTTTGAAAACATCCTTGTGCCTTGTTTCAGTTCCAGTTTGATGTATATTTTCTGCCTTACACCCGATTATTCCTACATCTGGTGGATGGCCTTGGGAATCTAATTCTGGTGTTGATTGTTTTTGCTGATTGTCTCCCCTTGTAGCTGCTTTCTTCATTATTGTGTAAATTTAGATCATGAGCTCATGTTTAGCTAAACAGCTGACCTTGTAAGAGGCTTAGGTGTGAACGTTCGTAAGTTTCAGCACAAAGTCCCAAAGATTTATTTGTGTCCCTCCAATGAGTGGCCCGCAAGGACCCCGTTTTCTACAAGTGTTGGTCCAATACTCACTCTAGAAGCAGGGGACTCAGACAGGGCTGCTTTGCGGCCCCCAATCTGGGGCAGGGGCAGTGGGCGGCCAGTGGCCCGGGCAGGAGCCTCTCCGCGTGTGTCCCAGGGACCCATCTGCCTGCGAACCTCGGTCACCTTGCAGGAAGCTACTATGCCCAGACCTATGGTTAGCTGTGCAGCGAGGTGTACTGTGCAGACATGTTCCACGCACACTTCAAGTAAGTGGGCGGCCTGAGTGGAAAAGTGAGAGTTTGGCCAGCTGTGCAGACAAAGAAGGCGCCCTTTGGCCTGGGCCTAAATGCTTGTGACACACCACTGGGCCTGCCGGGCTCTGAGGGCCCTGCCCTGGGCACCCTGCTCCCCTGCCCTTTGTTCACTCACAGCAGAGATGGCCACACCCACTCCCTCAGTGAGGGCAGTGTTCCAACCTCCCTCAGCCCCGCCCCCTCTCCGCAGGTTACCATGGACTACAGAGGCTACATTCTGAGGCCAGGGCGTTCCGAGAATGCCAAGGGCAGACATGATGACCTTAAATGATTTCCTCTTGTGTCAGTTTTGGTAAACATTAGGAGCTAGGAAATGGTCCCCTTTACAGAAATGTTCAAATTTACTGGCATTTCATATATTCTCTGCTCAAACATTGTCCTGACTCTTTCTGTATGTTCTTTACTTATGTTTTGGTTTTCCTTAATCAAAGTGTGTCTTTTAAATCTTTTCAAAGAAGATTCTTTGGACTTACTAAATCACCTGAATTTTATACGTTTTCTTTTGTATTAAGTTCTGCTCATATCTTTATGTATCTTTTTTCTATGTTCTCAGGGTTTATTGTTTTCATCTTCTGATGTCAATTAAAACACTTAGTTATTCATTTTGATAAATCTTTTTACTTATAAAGATTTGAACTTTTGAAGATTCCAGCTTACTTGTACGTTTCTAGGGGTCAGGTCCTCTCCATTGTTGCTGGCCTAAGGCTTAGTTCACCATATAGCAATGTATATATCGACCTATTTTCCCCTCGACTTTCTGTGATTCCCTACATCTCACCTTTCTTTGCAGACAAGCCATTTGAAATACCCTTAACTTTTTTCAGAGCCAATAAGTCTTTGAAATAATGTGTATTTTTTAGAGAAATCTTCTTCTATAATTAGGCAGAAAACCTGACCTGCCATAGTTTTCAAAACAGCATAATTTCACTCTTCTCAATGATTAATCTGTTGTATTACACAACCTTGGAGTATTTAGCTTTATCAATGACATGTCCTTTACAAATGTTTTAGAGATCCTACCAGTCTTTGAAAACATCCTTGTGCCTTGTTTCAGTTCCAGTTTGATGTATATTTTCTGCCTTGCACCCGATTATTCCTACATCTGATGGATGGCCTTGGGAATCTTATTCTGGTATTGATTGTTTTGGCTGATTGTCTCCCCTTGTAGCTGCTTTCTTCATTATTGTGTAAATTTAGATCATGAGCTCATGTTTAGCTAAACAGCTGACCTTGTAAGAGGCTTAGGTGTGAACGCTCGTAAGTTTCAGCAGAAAGTCAGCAAAGATTTATTTGTGTCGCTCCAACGAGTGGCCCGCAAGGACCCCGTTTTCTACAAGTGTTGGTCCAATACTCCCTCTATGGGCAGGGGACTCAGACAGGGCTGCTTTGCGGCCCCTGATCTGTGGCAGGGGCTGTGGGTGGCCTGTGACGCGGCAGGAGCCTCTCCGCGTGTGTCCCAGGGACCCATCTTCCTGCAAACTTCGGTCACCTGGCAGGAAGCTACGATGCCCAGACCTATGCTTAGCTGTGCAGTGAGGTGTACTGCGCAGACACGTTCCACACCCACTTTAAGTAAGAGGGCGGCCTGAGTGGAAAAGTGAGAGTTTGGCCAACTCTGCAGACAAAGAAGGCACACTTTGTCCTGGGCCTAAATGCTTGTGAAACACCACAGGGACTGCTGGGCTCTGAGGGCCCTGCACTGGGCCCCCTGCTACCCTGCCCTTTGTTCACTCACAGCAGAGATGGCCACACACACTCCCTCAGTGAGGGCAGTGTTCCAACCTCCCTCAGCCCCGCGCCCTCTCCGCAGGTTACCATGGACTACAGAGGCAGCATTCTGAGGCCAGGGCCTTCCGAGAATGCCAAGGGCAGACATGATAACCTTAAATGATTTCCTCTTGTGTCAGTTTTGGTAAACTTTAGGAGCTAGGAAATGGTCCCCTTTACAGAAATGTTCAAATTTACTGGCATTTCATATATTCTCTGCTCTAACATTGTCCTGACTCTTTCTGTATATTCTTTACTTATGTTTAGGTATTCCTTAATCAAAGTGTGTCTTTTAAATCTTTTCAAAGAAGATTCTTTGCACTTACTAAATCACCTGAATTTTATACGTTTTCTGTTGTATTAAGTTCTGCTCATATCTTTATTTATCTTTTTTCTATGTTCTCAGGGTTTATTGTTTTCATCTTCTGATGTCAATTAAAACACTTGGTTATTCATTTTAATAAAACTTTTTACTTATAAAGATTTGAACTTTTGAAGATTCCAGCTTACTTGTACGTTCCTTAGGGTCAGGTCCTCTCCATTGTTGCTGGCCTAATGCTTAGTTCAACATATAGCAATGTATATATTGACCTATTTTCCCCTCGAATTTCTGTGATTCCCTACATCTCACCTTTCTTTGCAGACAAGACATTTGAAATACCCTTAACTTATTTCAGAGCCAAAAAGTCTTTGAAATAATGTGTAATTTTTAGAGAAATCTTCTTATATAATTAGGCAGAAAATCTGACCTGCCATAGTTTTCCAAACAGCATAATTTCACTCTTCTCAATGATTAATCTGTTGTATTACACAACCTTTGAGTATTTAGTTTATCAATGACATGTCCTTTAAATATGTTTTAGAGATCACACCAGTCTTTGAAAACATCCTTGTGCCTTGTTTCAGTTCCAGTTTTATGTATATTTTGTGCCTTACACCCGATTATTCCTACATCTGATGGATGGCCTTGGGAATCTAATTCTGGTGTTGATTGTTTTTGCTGATTGTCTCCCCTTGTAGCTGCTTTCTTTATTATTGTGTAAATTTAGATCATGAGCTCATGTTTATCTAAACAGCTGACCTTGTAAGAGGCTTAGGTGTGAACGCTCGTAAGTTTCAGCAGAAAGTCACAATGATTTATTGGTGTCCCTCCAATGAGTGGCCCACAAGGACCCCGTTTTCAACAAGTGTTGCTCCAATACTCCCTCTAGAGGCAGGGGACTCAGAGAGTGCTGCTTTGCGGCCCCCGATCTGGAGCAGGGGCAGTGGGCGGCCTGTGGCCCGGGCAGGAGCCTCTCCGCGTGTGTCCCAGGGACCCATATGCCTGCGAACCTCAGTCAACTGGCAGGAAGCTATGATGCCCAGACCTATGCTTAGCTGTGCAGTGAGGTGTACTGCACAGACACGTTCCACACACACTTCAAGTAAGAGGGCGGCCTGAGTGGAAAATTGAGAGTTTGGCCAGCTGTGCAGACAAAGAAGGCGCCCTTGGGCCTGGCCCTAAATGCTTGTGACACACCACTGGGCCTGCCGGGCTCTGTGAGGGCCCTGCCCTGGGCCCCCTGATCCCCTGCCATTTTTTCACTCACAGCAGAGATGGCCACACCCACTCCCTCAGTGAGGGCAGTGTTCCAACCTCCCTCAGCCCCGCCCCCTCTCCGCAGGTTACCATGGACTACAGAGGCTGCATTCTGAGGCCAGGGCGTTCCGAGTATGCCAAGGGCAGGCATGATGACATTAAATGATTTCCTCTTGTGTCAGTTTAGGTAAACTTTAGGAGCTAGGAAATGGTCCCCTTTACAGAAATGTTCAAATTTACTGGCATTTCATATAATCTCTGCTCTAACATTGTCCTGACTCTTTCTGTATATTCTTTACTTATGTTTTGCTTACCTTAATCAAAGTGTGTCTTTTAAATCTTTTCAAACAAGATTCTTTGGACTTACTAAATCAACTGAATTTTATACGTTTTCTGTTGTATTAAGTTCTGCTCATATCTTTATTTAACTTTTTTCTATGTTCTCAGGGTTTATTGTTTTCATCTTCTGATGTCAATTAAAACACTTGGTTATTCATTTTAATAAATATTTTTACTTATAAAGATTTGAACTTTTGAAGATTCCAGCTTACTTGTACGTTTCTAAGGGTCAGGTCCTCTCCACTGTTGCCAGCCTAAGGCTTAGTTCACCATATAGCAATGTATATACTGACCTATTTTCCCCTCGACTTTCTGTGATCCACTACATCTCACCTTTCTTTGCAGACAAGCCATTTGAAATACCCTTAGCTTATTTCACAGCCAATAAGGCTTTGAAATAATGTTTATTTTTTAGAGAAATCTTCTTATATAATTAGGCAGAAAATCTGACCTGCCATAGTTTTCAAAACAGCATAATTTCACTCTTCTCAATGATTAATCTGTTGTATTACACAACCTTTGTGTATTTACCTTTATCAATGACATGTCCTTTAAAAATGTTTTAGAGATCCTACCAGTCTTTGAATACATCCTCGTGCCTTGTTTCAGTTCCAGTTTTATGTATATTTTCTGCCTTGCACCCGATTATTCCTACATCTGATGGATGGCCTTGGGAATCTAATTCTGGTATTGATTGTTTTTGCTGATTGTCTCCCCTTGTAGCTGCTTTCTTCATTATTGTGTAAATTTAGATCATGAGCTAATGTTTAGCTAAACAGCTGACCTTGTAAGAGGTTTAGGTGTGAACGCTCGTAAGTTTCAGAAGAAAGACGGCAAAGATTTATTTGTGTCCCTCCAATGAGTGGCCCGCAAGTACCCCGTTTTCTACAAGTGTTGGTCCAATACTCCCTCTAGAGGCAGGGGACTCAGACTGGGCTGCTTTGCGGCCCCCGATCTGGGGCAGGGGAAGTGGGCGGCCTGTGGCCCGGGCAGGAGCCTCTCCGCGTGTGTCCCAGGGACCCATCTGCCTGCGAGCCTCGGTCACCTGGCAGGAAGCTATGATGCCCAGACCTATGCTTAGCTGTGCAGCGAGGTGTACTGCGCAGACAGGTTCCACACACACTTCAAGTAAGAGGGCGGCCTGAGTGGAAAGGTGAGAGTTTGGGCAGCTGTGCAGACAAAGAAAGCACCCTTTGGCCTGGGCCTAAATGCTTGTGACACTCCACTGGGCCTGCCGGGCTCTGAGGGCCCTTCCCTGGGTCCCCTGCTCCCCTGCCCTTTGTTCAGTCACAGCAGAGATGGCCACACCCACTCCCTCAGTGAGGGCAGTGTTCCAACCTCCCTCAGCCCCGCCCCCTCTCCGCAGTTTACCATGGACGACAGAGGCTGCATTCTGAGGCCAGGGCGTTCCGAGAATGCCAAGGGCAGACATGATGACCTTAAATGATTTCCTCTTGTGTCAGTTTTGGTAAACTTTAGGAGCTAGGAAATGGTCCACTTGACAGAAATGTTCAAATTTACTGGCATTTCATATATTCTCTGCTCTAACATTGTCCTGACTCTTTCTGTATATTCTTTACTTATGTTTTTGTTTTCCTTAATCAAAGTGTGTCTTTTAAATCTTTTCAAAGAAGATTCTTTGGACTTACTAAATCATCTGAATTTTATACGTTTTCTGTTGTATTAACTTCTGCTCATATCTTTATTTAACTTTTTTCTATGTTCTCAGGGTTTATTGTTTTCATCTTCTGATGTCAATTAAAACACTTGGTTATTCATTTTAATAAATCTTTTTACTTATAAAGATTTGAACTTTTGAAGATTCCAGCTTACTTGTACGTTTCTAAGGGTCAGGTCCTCTCCACTGTTGCCGGCCTAAGGCTTAGTTCACCATATAGCAATGTATATACTGATCTATTTTCCCCTCGACTTTCTGTGATCCACTACATCTCACCTTTCTCTGCAGACAAGCCATTTGAAATACCCTTAACTTATTTCACAGCCAATAAGGCTTTGAAATAATGTTTATTTTTTAGAGAAATCTTCTTATACAATTAGGCAGAAAATCTGACCTGCCATAGTTTTCAAAACAGCATAATTTCACTCTTCTCAATGATTAATCTGTTGTATTACACAACCTTTGTGTATTTAGCTTTATCAATGACATGTCCTTTAAAAATGTTTTAGAGATCCTACCAGTCTTTGAAAACATCCTCGTGCCTTGTTTCAGTTCCAGTTTTATGTATATTTTCTGCCTTGCACCCGATTATTCCTACATCTGATGGATGGCCTTGGGAATCTAATACTGGTATTGATTGTTTTGGCTGATTGTCTCCCCTTGTAGCTGCTTTCTTCATTATTGTGTAAATTTAGATCATGAGCTCATGTTTAGCTAAACAGCTGACCTTGTAAGAGGCTTAGGTGTGAACGCTCGTAAGTTTCAGCAGAAAGTCGGCAAAGATTTATTTGTGTCCCTCCAATGAGTGGCCCGCAAGGACCCCGTTTTCTACAAGTGTTGGTCCAAAACTCCCTCTAGAGGCAGGGGACTCAGACAGGGCTGCTTTGCGGCCCCTGATCTGGGGCAGGGGCAGTGGGGGGCCTGTGGCCCGGGCAGGAGCCTCTCCACGTGTGTCCCAGGGACACATCTGCCTGCGAGCCTCGGTCACCTGCCAGAAAGCTACGATGCCCAGACCTATGCTTAGCTGTGCCACGAGGTGTACTGCGCCGACAGGTTCCACACACACTTCATGTAAGAGGGCGGCCTGAGTGGAAAGGTGAGAGTTTGGGCAGTTGTGCAGACAAAGAAAGCGCCCTTTGGCCTGGGCCTAAATGCTTGTGACACTCCACTGGGCCTGCCGGGCTCTGAGGGCCCTGCCCTGGGCCCCCTGCTCCCCTGCCCTTTGTTCAGTCACAGCAGAGATGGCCACACCCACTCCCTCAGTGAGGGCAGTGTTGCAACCTCCCTCAGCCCCGCCCCCTCTCCGCAGGTTACCATGGACTACAGAGGCTGCATTCTGAGGCCAGGGCTTTCCGAGAATGCCAAGGGCAGACATGATGACCTTAAATGATTTCCTCTTGTGTCAGTTTTGGTAAACTTTAGGAGCTAGGAAATGGTCCAATTGACAGAAATGTTCAAATTTACTGGCATTTCATATATTCTCTGCTCTAACATTGTCCTGACTCTTTCTGTATATTCTTTACTTATGTTTTTGTTTTCCTTAATCAAAGTGTGTCTTTTAAATCTTTTCAAAGAAGATTCTTTGGACTTACTAAATCATCTGAATTTTATACGTTTTCTGTTGTATTAAGTTCTGCTCATATCTTTATTTAACTTTTTTCTATGTTCTCAGGGTTTATTGTTTTCATCTTCTGATGTCAATTAAAACACTTGGTTATTCATTTTAATAAATCTTTTTACTTATAAAGATTTGAACTTTTGAAGATTCCAGCTTACTTGTACGTTTCTAAGGGTCAGGTCCTCTCCACTGTTGCCGGCCTAAGGCTTAGTTCACCATATAGCAATGTATATACTGACCTATTTTCCCCTCGACTTTCTGTGATCCACTACATCTCACCTTTCTCTGCAGACAAGCCATTTGAAATACCCTTAACTTATTTCACAGCCAATAAGGCTTTGAAATAATGTTTATTTTTTAGAGAAATCTTCTTATACAATTAGGCAGAAAATCTGACCTGCCATAGTTTTCAAAACAGCATAATTTCACTCTTCTCAATGATTAATCTGTTGTATTACACAACCTTTGTGTATTTAGCTTTATCAATGACATGTCCTTTAAAAATGTTTTAGAGATCCTACCAGTCTTTGAAAACATCCTCGTGCCTTGTTTCAGTTCCAGTTTTATGTATATTTTCTGCCTTGCACCCGATTATTCCTACATCTGATGGATGGCCTTGGGAATCTAATACTGGTATTGATTGTTTTGGCTGATTGTCTCCCCTTGTAGCTGCTTTCTTCATTATTGTGTAAATTTAGATCATGAGCTCATGTTTAGCTAAACAGCTGACCTTGTAAGAGGCTTACGTGTGAACGCTCGTAAGTTTCAGCAGAAAGTCGGCAAAGATTTATTTGTGTCCCTCCAATGAGTGGCCCGCAAGGACCCCGTTTTCTACAAGTGTTGGTCCAATACTCCCTCTAGAGGCAGGGGACTCAGACAGGGCTGCTTTGCGGCCCCCGATCTGGGGCAGGGGCAGTGGGGGGCCTGTGGCCCGGGCAGGAGCCTCTCCGCGTGTGTCCCAGGGACACATCTGCCTGCGAGCCTCGGTCACCTGCCAGAAAGCTACGATGCCCAGACCTATGCTTAGCTGTGCCGCGAGGTGTACTGCGCCGACAGGTTCCACACACACTTCATGTAAGAGGGCGGCCTGAGTGGAAAGGTGAGAGTTTGGGCAGTTGTGCAGACAAAGAAAGCGCCCTTTGGCCTGGGCCTAAATGCTTGTGACACTCCACTGGGCCTGCCGGGCTCTGAGGGCCCTGCCCTGGGGCCCCTGCTCCCCTGCCCTTTGTTCACTCACAGCAGAGATGGCCACACCCACTCCCTCAGTGAGGGCAGTGTTCCAATCTCCCTCAGCCCCGCCCCCTCTCCGCAGGTTACCATGGACTACAGAGGCTGCATTCTGAGGCCAGGGCGTTCCGAGAATGCCAAGGGCAGACATGATGACCTTAAATGATTTCCTCTTGTGTCAGTTTTGGTAAACTTTAGGAGCTAGGAAATGGTCCACTTGACAGAAATGTTCAAATTTACTGGCATTTCATATATTCTCTGCTCTAACATTGTCCTGACTCTTTCTGTATATTCTTTACTTATGTTTTGGTTTTCCTTAATCAAAGTATGTCTTTTAAATCTTTTCAAAGAAGATTCTTTGGACTTACTAAATCACCTGAATTTTATACGTTTTCTGTTGTATTAAGTTCTGCTCATATCTTTATTTAACTTTTTTCTATGTTCTCAGGGTTTATTGTTTTCATCTTCTGATGTCAATTAAAACACTTGGTTATTCATTTTAATAAATCTTTTTACTTATAAAGATTTGAACTTTTGAAGATTCCAGCTTACTTGTACGTTTCTAAGGGTCAGGTCCTCTCCACTGTTGCCGGCCTAAGGCTTAGTTCACCATATAGCAATGTATATACTGACCTATTTTCCCCTCGACTTTCTGTGATCCACTACATCTCACCTTTCTTTGCAGACAAGCCATTTGAAATACCCTTAGCTTATTTCACTGCCAATAAGGCTTTGAAATAATGTTTATTTTTTAGAGAAATCTTCTTATATAATTAGGCAGAAAATCTGACCTGCCATAGTTTTCAAAACAGCATAATTTCACTCTTCTCAATGATTAACCTGTTGTATTACACAACCTTTGTGTATTTACCTTTATCAATGACATGTCCTTTAAAAATGTTTTAGAGATCCTACCAGTCTTTGAATACATCCTCGTGCCTTGTTTCAGTTCCAGTTTTATGTATATTTTCTGCCTTGCACCCGATTATTCCTACATCTGATGGATGGCCTTGGGAATCTAATTCTGGTATTGATTGTTTTGGCTGATTGTCTCCCCTTGTAGCTGCTTTCTTCATTATTGTGTAAATTTAGATCATGAGCTAATGTTTAGCTAAACAGCTGACCTTGTAAGAGGTTTAGGTGTGAACGCTCGTAAGTTTCAGAAGAAAGACGGCAAAGATTTATTTGTGTCCCTCCAATGAGTGGCCCGCAAGTACCCCGTTTTCTACAAGTGTTGGTCCAATACTCCCTCTAGAGGCAGGGGATTCAGACAGGGCTGCTTTGCGGCCCCCGATCTGGGGCAGGGGCAGTGGGCGGCCTGTGGCCCGGGCAGGATCCTCTCCGCGTGTGTCCCAGGGACCCATCTGCCTGTGAGCCTCAGTCACCTGGCAGGAGGCCACAATGCCCAGACCTATGGTTAGCTGTGCAGCGAGGTGTACTGCGCGGACAGGTTCCACACACACTTCAAGTAAGAGGGTGGCCTGAGTGGAAAGGTGAGAGTTTGGGCAGCTGTGCAGACAAAGAAAGCGCCCTTTGGCCTGGGCCTAAATGCTTGTGACACTCCACTGGGCCTGCCGGGCTCTGAGGGCCCTGCCCTGGGCCCCCTGTTCCCCTGGCCTTTGTTCAGTCACAGCAGAGATGGCCACACCCACTCCCTCAGTGAGGGCAGTGTTCCAACCTCCCTCAACCCCTCCGCCTCTCCGCAGGTTACCATGGACTACAGAGGCTGCATTCTGAGGCCAGGGCGTTCCGAGAATGCCAAGGGCAGACATGATGACCTTAAATGATTTCCTCTTGTGTCAGTTTTGGTAAACTTTAGGAGCTAGGAAATGGTCCACTTGACAGAAATGTTCAAATTTACTGGCATTTCATATATTCTCTGCTCTAACATTGTCCTGACTCTTTCTGTATATTCTTTACTTATGTTTTGGTTTTCCTTAATCAAAGTGTTTCTTTTAAATCTTTTCAAATAAGATTCTTTGGACTTACTAAATCACCTGAATTTTATCCGTTTTCTGTTGTATTAAGTTCTGCTCATATCTTTATTTAACTTTTTTCTATGTTCTCAGGGTTTATTGTTTTCATCTTCTGATGTCAATTAAAACACTTGGTTATTCATTTTAATAAATCTTTTTACTTATAAAGATTTGAACTTTTGAAGATTCCAGCTTACTTGTACGTTTCTAAGGGTCAGGTCCTCTCCACTGTTGCCGGCCTAAGGCTTAGTTCACCATATAGCTATGTATATATTGACCTATTTTCCCCTCGACTTTCTGTGATCCACTACATCACACCTTTCTTTGCAGACAAGCCATTTGAAATACACTTATCTTATTTCACAGACAATAAGGCTTTGCAATAATGTGTATTTTTTAGAGAAATCTTCTTATATAATTAGGCAGAAAATCTGAAGTGCCATAGTTTTCAAAACAGCATAATTTCACTCTTCTCAATGATTAATCTGTTGTATTACACAACCTTTGTGTATTAAGCTTTATCAATGACATGATCTTTAAAAATGTTTTAGAGATCCTACCAGTCTTTGAAAACATCCTCGTGCCTTGTTTCAGTTCCAGTTTTATATATATTTTCTGCCTTGCACCCGATTATTCCTACATCTGATGGATGGCCTTGGGAATCTAATTCTGGTATGGACTGTTTTGGCTGATTGTTTCCCCTTATAGCTGCTTTCTTCATTATTGTGTAAATTTAGATCATGAGCTCATGTTTAGCTAAACAGCTGACCTTGTAAGAGGCTTAGGTGTGAATGCTTGTAAGTTTCAGCAGAAAGTCGGCAAAGATTTATTTGTGTCCCTCCAATGAGTGGCCCGCAAGGACCCCGTTTTCTACAAGTGTCAGTCCAATACTCCCTCTAGAGGCAGGGGACTCAGACTGGGCTGCTTTGCGGCCCCCGATCTGGGGCAGGGGAAGTGGGTGGCCTGTGGCCCGGGCAGGAGCCTCTCCGCGTGTGTCCCAGGGACCCATCTGCCTGCGAGCCTCGGTCACCTGGCAGGAAGCTATGATGCCCAGACCTATGCTTAGCTGTGCAGCGAGGTGTACTGCGCAGACAGGTTCCACACACACTTCAAGTAAGAGGGCGGCCTGAGTGGAAAGGTGAGAGTTTGGGCAGCTGTGCAGACAAAGAAAGCGCCCTTTGGCTTGGGCCTAAATGCTTGTGACACTCCACTGGGCCTGCCGGGCTCTGAGGGCCCTTCCCTGGGCCCCCTGCTCCCCTGCCCTTTATTCAGTCACAGCACAGATGGCCACACCCACTCCCTCAGTGAGGGCAGTGTTCCAACCTCCCTCAGCCCCGCCCCCTCTCCGCAGTTTACCATGGACGACAGAGGCTGCATTCTGAGGCCAGGGCGTTCCGAGAATGCCAAGGGCAGACATGATGACCTTAAATGATTTCCTCTTGTGTCAGTTTTGGTAAACTTTAGGAGCTAGGAAATGGTCCAATTGACAGAAATGTTCAAATTTACTGGCATTTCATATATTCTCTGCTCTAACATTGTCCTGACTCTTTCTGTATATTCTTTACTTATGTTTTTGTTTTCCTTAATCAAAGTGTGTCTTTTAAATCTTTTCAAAGAAGATTCTTTGGACTTACTAAATCATCTGAATTTTATACGTTTTCTGTTGTATTAACTTCTGCTCATATCTTTATTTAAGTTTTTTCTATGTTCTCAGGGTTTATTGTTTTCATCTTCTGATGTCAATTAAAACACTTGGTTATTCATTTTAATAAATCTTTTTACTTATAAAGATTTGAACTTTTGAAGATTCCAGCTTACTTGTACGTTTCTAAGGGTCAGGTCCTCTCCACTGTTGCCGGCCTAAGGCTTAGTTCACCATATAGCAATGTATATACTGACCTATTTTCCCCTCGACTTTCTGTGATCCACTACATCTCACCTTTCTCTGCAGACAAGCCATTTGAAATACCCTTAACTTATTTCACAGCCAATAAGGCTTTGAAATAATGTTTATTTTTTAGAGAAATCTTCTTATACAATTAGGCAGAAAATCTGACCTGCCATAGTTTTCAAAACAGCATAATTTCACTCTTCTCAATGATTAATCTGTTGTATTACACAACCTTTGTGTATTTAGCTTTATCAATGACATGTCCTTTAAAAATGTTTTAGAGATCCTACCAGTCTTTGAAAACATCCTCGTGCCTTGTTTCAGTTCCAGTTTTATGTATATTTTCTGCCTTGCACCCGATTATTCCTACATCTGATGGATGGCCTTGGGAATCTAATACTGGTATTGATTGTTTTGGCTGATTGTCTCCCCTTGTAGCTGCTTTCTTCATTATTGTGTAAATTTAGATCATGAGCTCATGTTTAGCTAAACAGCTGACCTTGTAAGAGGCTTAGGTGTGAACGCTCGTAAGTTTCAGCAGAAAGTCGGCAAAGATTTATTTGTGTCCCTCCAATGAGTGGCCCGCAAGGACCCCGTTTTCTACAAGTGTTGGTCCAATACTCCCTCTAGAGGCAGGGGACTCAGACAGGGCTGCTTTGCGGCCCCCGATCTGGGGCAGGGGCAGTGGGGGGCCTGTGGCCCGGGCAGGAGCCTCTCTGCGTGTGTCCCAGGGACACATCTGCCTGCGAGCCTCGGTCACCTGCCAGAAAGCTACGATGCCCAGACCTATGCTTAGCTGTGCCGCGAGGTGTACTGCGCCGACAGGTTCCACACACACTTCATGTAAGAGGGCGGCCTGAGTGGAAAGGTGAGAGTTTGGGCAGTTGTGCAGACAAAGAAAGCGCCCTTTGGCCTGGGCCTAAATGCTTGTGACACTCCACTGGGCCTGCCGGGCTCTGAGGGCCCTGCCCTGGGCCCCCTGCTCCCCTGCCCTTTGTTCAGTCACAGCAGAGATGGCCACACCCACTCCCTCAGTGAGGGCAGTGTTCCAACCTCCCTCAACCCCTCCGCCTCTCCGCAGGTTACCAAGGACTACAGAGGCTGCATTCTGAGGCCAGGGCGTTCCGAGAATGCCAAGGGCAGACATGATGACCTTAAATGATTTCCTCTTGTGTCAGTTTTGGTAAACTTTAGGAGCTAGGAAATGGTCCACTTGACAGAAATGTTCAAATTTACTGGCATTTCATATATTCTCTGCTCTAACATTGTCCTGACTCTTTCTGTATATTCTTTACTTATGTTTTGGTTTTCCTTAATCAAAGTGTTTCTTTTAAATCTTTTCAAAGAAGATTCTTTGGACTTACTAAATCACCTGAATTTTATCCGTTTTCTGTTGTATTAAGTTCTGCTCATATCTTTATTTAACTTTTTTCTATGTTCTCAGGGTTTATTGTTTTCATCTTCTGATGTCAATTAAAACACTTGGTTATTCATTTTAATAAATCTTTTTACTTATAAAGATTTGAACTTTTGAAGATTCCAGCTTACTTGTACGTTTCTAAGGGTCAGGTCCTCTCCACTGTTGCCGGCCTAAGGCTTAGTTCACCATACAGCAATGTATATATTGACCTATTTTCCCCTCGACTTTCTGTGATCCACTACATCTCACCTTTCTTTGCAGACAAGCCATTTGAAATACACTTAACTTATTTCACAGACAATAAGACTTTGCAATAATGTGTATTTTTTAGAGAAATCTTCTTATATAATTAGGCAGAAAATCTGAAGTGCCATAGTTTTCAAAACAGCATAATTTCACTCTTCTCAATGATTAATCTGTTGTATTACACAACCTTTGTGTATTTAGCTTTATCAATGACATGATCTTTAAAAATGTTTTAGAGATCCTACCAGTCTTTGAAAACATCCTCGTGCCTTGTTTCAGTTCCAGTTTTATATATATTTTCTGCCTTGCACCCGATTATTCCTACATCTGATGGATGGCCTTGGGAATCTAATTCTGGTATGGATTGTTTTGGCTGATTGTTTCCCCTTATAGCTGCTTTCTTCATTATTGTGTAAATTTAGATCATGAGCTCATGTTTAGCTAAACAGCTGACCTTGTAAGAGGCTTAGGTGTGAATGCTCGTAAGTTTCAGCAGAAAGTCAGCAAAGATTTATTTGTGTCCCTCCAATGAGTGGCCCGCAAGGACCCCGTTTTCTACAAGTGTCAGTCCAATACTCCCTCTAGAGGCAGGGGACTCAGACTGGGCTGCTTTGCGGCCCCCGATCTGGGGCAGGGGAAGTGGGCGGCCTGTGGCCCGGGCAGGAGCCTCTCCGCGTGTGTCCCAGGGACCCATCTGCCTGCGAGCCTCGGTCACCTGGCAGGAAGCTATGATGCCCAGACCTATGCTTAGCTGTGCAGCGAGGTGTACGGCGCAGACAGGTTCCACACACACTTCAAGTAAGAGGGCGGCCTGAGTGGAAAGGTGAGAGTTTGGGCAGCTGTGCAGACAAAGAAAGCGCCCTTTGGCTTGGGCCTAAATGCTTGTGACACTCCACTGGGCCTGCCGGGCTCTGAGGGCCCTTCCCTGGGCCCCCTGCTCCCCTGCCCTTTATTCAGTCACAGCACAGATGGCCACACCCACTCCCTCAGTGAGGGAAGTGTTCCAACCTCCCTCAGCCCCGCCCCCTCTCCGCAGTTTACCATGGACGACAGAGGCTGCATTCTGAGGCCAGGGCGTTCCGAGAATGCCAAGGGCAGACATGATGACCTTAAATGATTTCCTCTTGTGTCAGTTTTGGTAAACTTTAGGAGCTAGGAAATGGTCCACTTTCCAGAAATGTTCAAATTTACTGGCATTTCATATATTCTCTGCTCTAACATTGTCCTGACTCTTTCTGTATATTCTTTACTTATGTTTTTGTTTTCCTTAATCAAAGTGTGTCTTTTAAATCTTTTCAAAGAAGATTCTTTGGACTTACTAAATCATCTGAATTTTTTACGTTTTCTGTTGTATTAACTTCTGCTCATATCTTTATTTAACTTTTTTCTATGTTCTCAGGGTTTATTTTTTTCATCTTCTGATGTCAATTAAAACACTTGGTTATTCATTTTAATAAATCTTTTTACTTATAAAGATTTGAACTTTTGAAGATTCCAGCTTACTTGTACATTTCTAAGGGTCAGGTCCTCTCCACTGTTGCCGGCCTAAGGCTTAGTTCACCATATAGCAATGTATATACTGACCTAATTTCCCCTCGACTTTCCGTGATCCATTACATCTCACCTTTCTCTGCAGACAAGCCATTTGAAATACCCTTAACTTATTTCACAGCCAATAAGGCTTTGAAATAATGTTTATTTTTAGAGAAATCTTCTTATATAATTAGGCAGAAAATCTGACCTGCCATAGTTTTCAAAACAGCATAATTTCACTCTTCTCAATGATAAATCTGTTGTATTACACAACATTTGTGTATTTACCTTTATCAATGACATGTCCTTTAAAAATGTTTTAGAGATCCTACCAGTCTTTGAAAACATCCTCGTGCCTTGTTTCAGTTCCAGTTTTATGTATATTTTCTGCCTTGCACCCGATTATTCCTACATCTGATGGATGGCCTTGGGAATCTAATACTGGTATTGATTGTTTTGGCTGATTGTCTCCCCTTGTAGCTGCTTTCTTCATTATTGTGTAAATTTAGATCATGAGCTCATGTTTAGCTAAACAGCTGACCTTGTAAGAGGCTTAGGTGTGAACGCTCGTAAGTTTCAGCAGAAAGTCGGCAAAGATTTATTTGTGTCCCTCCAATGAGTGGCCCGCAAGTACCCCGTTTTCTACAAGTGTTGGTCCAATACTCCCTCTAGAGGCAGGGGATTCAGACAGGGCTGCTTTGCGGCCCCCGATCTGGGGCAGGGGCAGTGGGCGGCCTGTGGCACGGGCAGGAGCCTCTCCGCGTGTCTCCCAGGGACCCATCTGCCTGTGAGCCTCGGTCACCTGGCAGGAGGCCACGATGCCCAGACCTATGGTTAGCTGTGCAGCGAGGTGTACTGCGCGGACAGGTTCCACACACACTTCAAGTAAGATGGCGGCCTGAGTGGAAAGGTGAGAGTTTGGGCAGCTGTGCAGACAAAGAAAGCGCCCTTTGGCCTGGGCCTAAATGCTTGTGACACTCCACTGGGCCTGCCGGGCTCTGAGGGCCCTGCCCTGGGCCCCCTGCTCCCCTGCCCTTTGTTCAGTCACAGCAGAGATGGCCACACCCACTCCCTCAGTGAGGGCAGTGTTCCAACCTCCCTCAGCCGCTCCGCCTCTCCGCAGGTTACCATGGACTACAGAGGCTGCATTCTGAGGCCAGGGCGTTCCGAGAATGCCAAGGGCAGACATGATGACCTTAAATGATTTCCTCTTGTGTCAGTTTTGGTAAACTTTAGGAGCTAGGAAATGGTCCACTTGACAGAAATGTTCAAATTTACTGGCATTTCATATATTCTCAGCTCTAACATTGTCCTGACTCTTTCTGTATATTCTTTACTTATGTTTTGGTTTTCCTTAATCAAAGTGTGTCTTTTAAATCTTTTCAAAGAAGATTCTTTGGACTTACTAAATCACCTGAATTTTATACGTTTTCTGTTGTATGAACTTCTGCTCATATCTTTATTTAACTTTTTTCTATGTTCTCAGGGTTTATTGTTTTCATCTTCTGATGTCAATTAAAACACTTGGTTATTCATTTTAATAAATCTTTTTACTTATAAAGATTTGAACTTTTGAAGATTCCAGCTTACTTGTACGTTTCTAAGGGTCAGGTCCTCTCCACTGTTGCCGGCCTAAGGCTTAGTTCATCATATAGCTATGTATATATTGACCTATTTTCCCCTCGACTTTCTGTGATCCACTACATCTCACCTTTCTTTGCAGACAAGCCATTTGAAATACACTTAACTTATTTCACAGACAATAAGGCTTTGCAATAATGTGTATTTTTTAGAGAAATCTTCTTATATAATTAGGCAGAAAATCTGAAGTGCCATAGTTTTCAAAACAGCATAATTTCACTCTTCTCAATGATTAATCTGTTGTATTACACAACCTTTGTGTATTTAGCTTTATCAATGACATGATCTTTAAAAATGTTTTAGAGATCCTACCAGTCTTTGAAAACATCCTCGTGCCTTGTTTCAGTTCCAGTTTTATATATATTTTCTGCCTTGCACCCGATTATTCCTACATCTGATGGATGGCCTTGGGAATCTAATACTGGTATGGATTGTTTTGGCTGATTGTTTCCCCTTATAGCTGCTTTCTTCATTATTGTGTAAATTTAGATCATGAGCTCATGTTTAGCTAAACAGCTGACCTTGTAAGAGGCTTAGGTGTGAATGCTCGTAAGTTTCAGCAGAAAGTCGGCAAAGATTTATTTGTGTCCCTCCAATGAGTGGCCCGCAAGGACCACGTTTTCTACAAGTGTCAGTCCAATACTCCCTCTAGAGGCAGGGGACTCAGACTGGGCTGCTTTGCGGCCCCCGATCTGGGGCAGGGGAAGTGGGCGGCCTGTGGCCCGGGCAGGAGCCTCTCCGCGTGTGTCCCAGGGACCCATCTGCCTGCGAGCCTCGGTCACCTGGCAGGAAGCTATGATGCCCAGACCTATGGTTAGCTGTGCAGCGAGGTGTACTGCGCAGACAGGTTCCACACACACTTCAAGTAAGAGGGCGGCCTGAGTGGAAAGGTGAGAGTTTGGGCAGCTGTGCAGACAAAGAAAGCGCCCTTTGGCCTGGGCCTAAATGCTTGTGACACTCCACTGGGCCTGCCGGGCTCTGAGGGCCCTGCCCTGGGCCCCCTGCTCCCGTGCCCTTTGTTCAGTCACAGCAGAGATGGCCACACCCACTCCCTCAGTGAGGGCAGTGTTCCAACCTCCCTCAGCCCCGCCCCCTCTCCGCAGGTTACCATGGACGACAGAGGCTGCATTCTGAGGCCAGGGCGTTCCGAGAATGCCAAGGGCAGACATGATGACCTTAAATGATTTCCTCTTGTGTCAGTTTTGGTAAACTTTAGGAGCTAGGAAATGGTCCACTTTCCAGAAATGTTCAAATTTACTGGCATTTCATATATTCTCTGCTCTATCATTGTCCTGACTCTTTCTGTATATTCTTTACTTATGTTTTTGTTTTCCTTAATCAAAGTGTGTCTTTTAACTCTTTTCAAAGAAGATTCTTTGGACTTACTAAATCATCTGAATTTTATACGTTTTCTGTTGTATTAACTTCTGCTCATATCTTTATTTAACTTTTTTCTATGTTCTCAGGGTTTATTGTTTTCATCTTCTGCTGTCAATTAAAACACTTGGTTATTCATTTTAATAAATCTTTTTACTTATAAAGATTTGAACTTTTGAAGATTCCAGCTTACTTGTACGTTTCTAAGGGTCAGGTCCTCTCCACTGTTGCCAGCCTAAGGCTTAGTTCACCATATAGCAATGTATATACTGACCTATTTTCCCCTCGACTTTCTGTGATCCACTACATCTCACCTTTCTCTGCAGACAAGCCATTTGAAATACCCTTAACTTATTTCACAGCCAATAAGGCTTTGAAATAATGTTTATTTTTTAGAGAAATCTTCTTATATAATTAGGCAGAAAATCTGACCTGCCATAGTTTTCAAAACAGCATAATTTCACTCTTCTCAATGATAAATCTGTTGTATTACACAACATTTGTGTATTTACCTTTATCAATGACATGTCCTTTAAAAATGTTTTAGAGATCCTACCAGTCTTTGAAAACATCCTCGTGCCTTGTTTCAGTTCCAGTTTTATGTATATTTTCTGCCTTGCACCCGATTATTCCTACATCAGATGGATGGCCTTGGGAATCTAATACTGGTATTGATTGTTTTGGCTGATTGTCTCCCCTTGTAGCTGCTTTCTTCATTATTGTGTAAATTTAGATCATGAGCTCATGTTTAGCTAAACAGCTGACCTTGTAAGAGGCTTAGGTGTGAACGCTCGTAAGTTTCAGCAGAAAGTCAGCAAAGATTTATTTGTGTCCCTCCAATGAGTGGCCCACAAGGACCCCGTTTTCTACAAGTCTTGGTCCAATACTCCGTCTAGAGGCAGGGGACTCAGACAGGGCTGCTTTGCAGGCCCCGGTCTGGGGCAGGGGCAGTGGGGCGCCTGTGGCCCGGACAGGAGCCTCTCCGCGTGTGTCCCAGGGACACATCTGCCTGTGAGCCTCGGTCACCTGCCAGAAAGCTACGATGCCCAGACCTATGCTTAGCTGTGCCGCGAGGTGTACTGCGCCGACAGGTTCCACACACACTTCATGTAAGAGGGCGGCCTGAGTGGAAAGGTGAGAGTTTGGCAGTTGTGCAGACAAAGAAAGCGCCCTTTGGCCTGGGCCTAAATGCTTGTGACACTCCACTGGGCCTGCCGGGCTCTGAGGGCCCTGCCCTGGACCCCCTGCTCCCCTGCCCTTTGTTCAGTCACAGCAGAGATGGCCACACCCACTCCCTCAGTGAGGGCAGTGTTCCAACCTCCCTCAGCCCCGCCCCCTCTCCGCAGGTTACCATGGACTACAGAGGCTGCATTCTGAGGCAAGGGCTTTCAGAGAATGCCAAGGGCAGACATGATGACCTTAAATGATTTCCTCTTGTGTCAGTTTTGGTAAACTTTAGGAGCTAGGAAATGGTCCAATTGACAGAAATGTTCAAATTTACTGGCATTTCATATATTCTCTGCTCTAACATTGTCCTGACTCTTTCTGTATATTCTTTACTTATGTTTTTGTTTTCCTTAATCAAAGTGTGTCTTTTAAATCTTTTCAAAGAAGATTCTTTGGACTTACTAAATCATCTGAATTTTATACGTTTTCTGTTGTATTAACTTCTGCTCATATCTTTATTTAACTTTTTTCTATGTTCTCAGGGTTTATTGTTTTCATCTTCTGATGTCAATTAAAACACTTGGTTATTCATTTTAATAAATCTTTTTACTTATAAAGATTTGAACTTTTGAAGATTCCAGCTTACTAGTACGTTTCTAAGGGTCAGGTCCTCTCCACTGTTGCCGGCCTAAGGCTTAGTTCAGCATATAGCAATGTATATACTGACCTATTTTCCCCTCGACTTTCTGTGATCCACTACATCTCACCTTTCTTTGCAGACAAGCCATTTGAAATACCCTTAGCTTATTTCACAGCCAATAAGGCTTTGAAATAATGTTTATTTTTTACAGAAAACTTCTTATATAATTAGGCAGAAAATCTGACCTGCCATAGTTTTCAAAACAGCATAATTTCACTCTTCTCAATGATTAATCTGTTGTATTACACAACCTTTGTGTATTTACCTTTATCAATGACATGTCCTTTAAAAATGTTTTAGAGATCCTACCAGTCTTTGAATACATCCTCGTGCTTTGTTTCAGTTCCAGTTTTATATATATTTTCTGCCTTGCACCCGATTATTCCTACATCTGATGGATGGCCTTGGAAATCTAATTCTGGTATTGATTGTTTTGGCTGATTGTCTCTCCTTGTAGCTGCTTTCTTCATTATTGTGTAAATTTAGATCATGAGCTAATGTTTAGCTAAGCAGCTGACCTTGTAAGAGGTTTAGGTGTGAACGCTCGTAAGTTTCAGAAGAAAGACGGCAAAGATTTATTAGTGTCCCTCCAATGAGTGCTCCGCAAGTACCCCGTTTTCTACAAGTGTTGGTCCAATACTCCCTCTAGAGGCAGGGGACTCAGACAGGGCTGCTTTGCGGCCCCCGATCTGGGACAGGGGCAGTTCGCGGCCTGTGGCCCGGGCAGGAGCCTCTCCGCGTGTGTCCCAGGGACCCATCTGCCTGCGAGCCTCGGTCCCCTGGCAAGAAGCTATGATGCCCAGACCTATGTTTAGCTGTGCAGCGAGGTGTACTGCGCAGACAGGTTCCACACACACTTCAAGTAAGAGGGCGGCCTGAGTGGAAAGGTGAGAGTTTGGGCAGCTGTGCAGACAAAGAAAGCGCCCTTTGGCCTGGGCCTAAATGCTTGTGACACTCCACTGGGCCTGCCGGGCTCTGAGGGCCCTGCCCTGGGCCCCCTGCTCCCCTGCCCTTTGTTCAGTCACAGCAGAGATGGCCACACCCACTCCCTCAGTGAGGGCAGTGTTCCAACCTCCCTCAGCCCCGCCCCCTCTCCGCAGGTTACCATGGACCACAGAGGCTGCATTCTGAGGCCAGGGCGTTCCGAGAATGCCAAGGGCAGACATGATGACCTTAAATGATTTCCTCTTGTGTCAGTTTTGGTAAACTTTAGGAGCTAGGAAATGGTCCACTTTCCAGAAATGTTCAAATTTACTGGCATTTCATATATTCTCTGCTCTAACATTGTCCTGACTCTTTCTGTATATTCTTTACTTATGTTTTTGTTTTCCTTAATCAAAGTGTGTCTTTTAAATCTTTTCAAAGAAGATTCTTTGGACTTACTAAATCATCTGAATTTTATACGTTTTCTGTTGTATTAACATCTGCTCATATCTTTATTTAACTTTTTTCTATGTTCTCAGGGTTTATTGTTTTCATCTTCTGATGTCAATTAAAACACTTGGTTATTCATTTTAATAAATCTTTTTACTTATAAAGATTTGAACTTTTGAAGATTCCAGCTTACTTGTACGTTTCTAAGGGTCAGGTCCTCTCCACTGTTGCCGGCCTAAGGCTTAGTTCACCATATAGCAATGTATATACTGACCTATTTTCCCCTCGACTTTCTGTGATCCACTACATCTCACCTTTCTCTGCAGACAAGCCATTTGAAATACCCTTAACTTATTTCACAGCCAATAAGGCTTTGAAATAATGTTTATTTTTTAGAGAAATCTTCTTATACAATTAGGCAGAAAATCTGACCTGCCATAGTTTTCAAAACAGCATAATTTCACTCTTCTCAATGATTAATCTGTTGTATTACACAACCTTTGTGTATTTAGCTTTATCAATGACATGTCCTTTAAAAATGTTTTAGAGATCCTACCAGTCTTTGAAAACATCCTCGTGCCTTGTTTCAGTTCCAGTTTTATGTATATTTTCTGCCTTGCACCCGATTATTCCTACATCTGATGGATGGCCTTGGGAATCTAATACTGGTATTGATTGTTTTGGCTGATTGTCTCCCCTTGTAGCTGCTTTCTTCATTATTGTGTAAATTTAGATCATGAGCTCATGTTTAGCTAAACAGCTGACCTTGTAAGAGGCTTAGGTGTGAACGCTCGTAAGTTTCAGCAGAAAGTCGGCAAAGATTTATTTGTGTCCCTCCAATGAGTGGCCCACAAGGACCCCGTTTTCTACAAGTGTTGGTCCAATACTCCCTCTAGAGGCAGGGGACTCAGACAGGGCTGCTTTGCGGCCCCCGATCTGGGGCAGGGGCAGTGGGGGGCCTGTGGCCCGGGCAGGAGCCTCTCCGCGTGTGTCCCAGGGACACATCTGCCTGCGAGCCTCGGTCACCTGCCAGAAAGCTACGATGCCCAGACCTATGCTTAGCTGTGCCGCGAGGTGTACTGCGCCGACAGGTTCCACACACACTTCATGTAAGAGGGCGGCCTGAGTGGAAAGGTGAGAGTTTGGGCAGTTGTGCAGACAAAGAAAGCGCCCTTTGGCCTGGGCCTAAATGCTTGTGACACTCCACTGGGCCTGCCGGGCTCTGAGGGCCCTGCCCTGGGCCCCCTGCTCCCCTGCCCTTTGTTCAGTCACAGCAGAGATGGCCACACCCACTCCCTCAGTGAGGGCAGTGTTCCAACCTCCCTCAGCCCCGCCCCCTCTCTGCAGGTTACCATGGACTACAGAGGCTGCATTCTGAGGCAAGGGCTTTCCGAGAATGCCAAGGGCAGACATGATGACCTTAAATGATTTCCTCTTGTGTCAGTTTTGGTAAACTTTAGGAGCTAGGAAATGGTCCAATTGACAGAAATGTTCAAATTTACTGGCATTTCATATATTCTCTGCTCTAACATTGTCCTGACTCTTTCTGTATATTCTTTACTTATGTTTTTGTTTTCCTTAATCAAAGTGTGTCTTTTAAATCTTTTCAAAGAAGATTCTTTGGACTTACTAAATCATCTGAATTTTATACGTTTTCTGTTGTATTAAGTTCTGCTCATATCTTTATTTAACTTTTTTCTATGTTCTCAGGGTTTATTGTTTTCATCTTCTGATGTCAATTAAAACACTTGGTTATTCATTTTAATAAATCTTTTTACTTATAAAGATTTGAACTTTTGAAGATTCCAGCTTACTTGTACGTTTCTAAGGGTCAGGTCCTCTCCACTGTTGCCGGCCTAAGGCTTAGTTCACCATATAGCAATGTATATACTGACCTATTTTCCCCTCGACTTTCTGTGATCCACTACATCTCACCTTTCTTTGCAGACAAGCCATTTGAAATACCCTTAGCTTATTTCACTGCCAATAAGGCTTTGAAATAATGTTTATTTTTTAGAGAAATCTTCTTATATAATTAGGCAGAAAATCTGACCTGCCATAGTTTTCAAAACAGCATAATTTCACTCTTCTCAATGATTAACCTGTTGTATTACACAACCTTTGTGTATTTACCTTTATCAATGACATGTCCTTTAAAAATGTTTTAGAGATCCTACCAGTCTTTGAATACATCCGCGTGCCTTGTTTCAGTTCCAGTTTTATGTATATTTTCTGCCTTGCACCCGATTATTCCTACATCTGATGGATGGCCTTGGGAATCTAATTCTGGTATTGATTGTTTTGGCTGATTGTCTCCCCTTGTAGCTGCTTTCTTCATTATTGTGTAAATTTAGATCATGAGCTAATGTTTAGCTAAACAGCAGACCTTGTAAGAGGTTTAGGTGTGAACGCTCGTAAGTTTCAGAAGAAAGACGGCAAAGATTTATTTGTGTCCCTCCAATGAGTGGCCCGCAAGTACCCCGTTTTCTACAAGTGTTGGTCCAATACTCCCTCTAGAGGCAGGGGATTCAGACAGGGCTGCTTTGCGGCCCCCGATCTGGGGCAGGGGCAGTGTGCGGCCTGTGGCCCGGGCAGGATCCTCTCCGCGTGTGTCCCAGGGACCCATCTGCCTGTGAGCCTCAGTCACCTGGCAGGAGGCCACAATGCCCAGACCTATGGTTAGCTGTGCAGCGAGGTGTACTGCGCGGACAGGTTCCACACACACTTCAAGTAAGAGGGTGGCCTGAGTGGAAAGGTGAGAGTTTGGGCAGCTGTGCAGACAAAGAAAGCGCCCTTTGGCCTGGGCCTAAATGCTTGTGACACTCCACTGGGCCTGCCGGGCTCTGAGGGCCCTGCCCTGGGCCCCCTGCTCCCCTGGCCTTTGTTCAGTCACAGCAGAGATGGCCACACCCACTCCCTCAGTGAGGGCAGTGTTCCAACCTCCCTCAGCCCCGCCCCCTCTCCGCAGGTTACCATGGACTACAGAGGCTGCATTCTGAGGCCAGGGCGTTCCGAGAATGCCAAGGGCAGACATGATGACCTTAAATGATTTCCTCTTGTGTCAGTTTTGGTAAACTTTAGGAGCTAGGAAATGGTCCAATTGACAGAAATGTTCAAATTTACTGGCATTTCATATATTCTCTGCTCTAACATTGTCCTGACTCTTTCTGTATATTCTTTACTTATGTTTTGGTTTTCCTTAATCAAAGTGTGTCTTTTAAATCTTTTCAAAGAAGATTCTTTGGACTTACTAAATCACCTGAATTTTATACGTTTTCTGTTGTATTATGTTCTGCTCATATCTTTATTTAACTTTTTTCTATGTTCTCAGGGTTTATTGTTTTCATCTTCTGATGTCAATTAAAACACTTGGTTATTCATTTTAATAAATCTTTTTACTTATAAAGATTTGAACTTTTGAAGATTCCAGCTTACTTGTACGTTTCTAAGGGTCAGGTCCTCTCCACTGTTGCCGGCCTAAGGCTTAGTTCACCATATAGCAATGTATATACTGACCTATTTTCCCCTCGACTTTCTGTGATCCACTACATCTCACCTTTCTCTGCAGACAAGCCATTTGAAATACCCTTAACTTATTTCACAGCCAATAAGGCTTTGAAATAATGTTTATTTTTTAGAGAAATCTTCTTATACAATTAGGCAGAAAATCTGACCTGCCATAGTTTTCAAAACAGCATAATTTCACTCTTCTCAATGATTAATCTGTTGTATTACACAACCTTTGTGTATTTAGCTTTATCAATGACATGTCCTTTAAAAATGTTTTAGAGATCCTACCAGTCTTTGAAAACATCCTCGTGCCTTGTTTCAGTTCCAGTTTTATGTATATTTTCTGCCTTGCACCCGATTATTCCTACATCTGATGGATGGCCTTGGGAATCTAATACTGGTATTGATTGTTTTGGCTGATTGTCTCCCCTTGTAGCTGCTTTCTTCATTATTGTGTAAATTTAGATCATGAGCTCATGTTTAGCTAAACAGCTGACCTTGTAAGAGGCTTAGGTGTGAACGCTCGTAAGTTTCAGCAGAAAGTCGGCAAAGATTTATTTGTGTCCCTCCAATGAGTGGCCCGCAAGGACCCCGTTTTCTACAAGTGTTGGTCCAATACTCCCTCTAGAGGCAGGGGACTCAGACAGGGCTGCTTTGCGGCCCCTGATCTGGGGCAGGGGCAGTGGGGGGCCTGTGGCCCGGGCAGTAGCCTCTCCGCGTGTGTCCCAGGGACACATCTGCCTGCGAGCCTCGGTCACCTGCCAGAAAGCTACGATGCCCAGACCTATGCTTAGCTGTGCCGCGAGGTGTACTGCGCCGACAGGTTCCACACACACTTCATGTAAGAGGGCGGCCTGAGTGGAAAGGTGAGAGTTTGGGCAGTTGTGCAGACAAAGAAAGCGCCCTTTGGCCTGGGCCTAAATGCTTGTGACACTCCACTGGGCCTGCCGGGCTCTGAGGGCCCTGCCCTGGGCCCCCTGCTCCCCTGCCCTTTGTTCAGTCACAGCAGAGATGGCCACACCCACTCCCTCAGTGAGGGCAGTGTTCCAACCTCCCTCAGCCCCGCCCCCTCTCTGCAGGTTACCATGGACTACAGAGGCTGCATTCTGAGGCAAGGGCTTTCCGAGAATGCCAAGGGCAGACATGATGACCTTAAATGATTTCCTCTTGTGTCAGTTTTGGTAAACTTTAGGAGCTAGGAAATGGTCCAATTGACAGAAATGTTCAAATTTACTGGCATTTCATATATTCTCTGCTCTAACATTGTCCTGACTCTTTCTGTATATTCTTTACTTATGTTTTTGTTTTCCTTAATCAAAGTGTGTCTTTTAAATCTTTTCAAAGAAGATTCTTTGGACTTACTAAATCATCTGAATTTTATACGTTTTCTGTTGTATTAAGTTCTGCTCATATCTTTATTTAACTTTTTTCTATGTTCTCAGGGTTTATTGTTTTCATCTTCTGATGTCAATTAAAACACTTGGTTATTCATTTTAATAAATCTTTTTACTTATAAAGATTTGAACTTTTGAAGATTCCAGCTTACTTGTACGTTTCTAAGGGTCAGGTCCTCTCCACTGTTGCCGGCCTAAGGCTTAGTTCACCATATAGCAATGTATATACTGACCTATTTTCCCCTCGACTTTCTGTGATCCACTACATCTCACCTTTCTTTGCAGACAAGCCATTTGAAATACCCTTAGCTTATTTCACTGCCAATAAGGCTTTGAAATAATGTTTATTTTTTAGAGAAATCTTCTTATATAATTAGGCAGAAAATCTGACCTGCCATAGTTTTCAAAACAGCATAATTTCACTCTTCTCAATGATTAACCTGTTGTATTACACAACCTTTGTGTATTTACCTTTATCAATGACATGTCCTTTAAAAATGTTTTAGAGATCCTACCAGTCTTTGAATACATCCTCGTGCCTTGTTTCAGTTCCAGTTTTATGTATATTTTCTGCCTTGCACCCGATTATTCCTACATCTGATGGATGGCCTTGGGAATCTAATTCTGGTATTGATTGTTTTGGCTGATTGTCTCCCCTTGTAGCTGCTTTCTTCATTATTGTGTAAATTTAGATCATGAGCTAATGTTTAGCTAAACAGCAGACCTTGTAAGAGGTTTAGGTGTGAACGCTCGTAAGTTTCAGAAGAAAGACGGCAAAGATTTATTTGTGTCCCTCCAATGAGTGGCCCGCAAGTACCCCGTTTTCTACAAGTGTTGGTCCAATACTCCCTCTAGAGGCAGGGGATTCAGACAGGGCTGCTTTGCGGCCCCCGATCTGGGGCAGGGGCAGTGTGCGGCCTGTGGCCCGGGCAGGATCCTCTCCGCGTGTGTCCCAGGGACCCATCTGCCTGTGAGCCTCAGTCACCTGGCAGGAGGCCACAATGCCCAGACCTATGGTTAGCTGTGCAGCGAGGTGTACTGCGCGGACAGGTTCCACACACACTTCAAGTAAGAGGGTGGCCTGAGTGGAAAGGTGAGAGTTTGGGCAGCTGTGCAGACAAAGAAAGCGCCCTTTGGCCTGGGCCTAAATGCTTGTGACACTCCACTGGGCCTGCCGGGCTCTGAGGGCCCTGCCCTGGGCCCCCTGCTCCCCTGGCCTTTGTTCAGTCACAGCAGAGATGGCCACACCCACTCCCTCAGTGAGGGCAGTGTTCCAACCTCCCTCAGCCCCGCCCCCTCTCCGCAGGTTACCATGGACTACAGAGGCTGCATTCTGAGGCCAGGGCGTTCCGAGAATGCCAAGGGCAGACATGATGACCTTAAATGATTTCCTCTTGTGTCAGTTTTGGTAAACTTTAGGAGCTAGGAAATGGTCCAATTGACAGAAATGTTCAAATTTACTGGCATTTCATATATTCTCTGCTCTAACATTGTCCTGACTCTTTCTGTATATTCTTTACTTATGTTTTGGTTTTCCTTAATCAAAGTGTGTCTTTTAAATCTTTTCAAAGAAGATTCTTTGGACTTACTAAATCACCTGAATTTTATACGTTTTCTGTTGTATTAAGTTCTGCTCATATCTTTATTTAACTTTTTTCTATGTTCTCAGGGTTTATTGTTTTCATCTTCTGATGTCAATTAAAACACTTGGTTATTCATTTTAATAAATCTTTTTACTTATAAAGATTTGAACTTTTGAAGATTCCAGCTTACTTGTACGTTTCTAAGGGTCAGGTCCTCTCCACTGTTGCCGGCCTAAGGCTTAGTTCACCATATAGCAATGTATATACTGACCTATTTTCCCCTCGACTTTCTGTGATCCACTACATCTCACCTTTCTCTGCAGACAAGCCATTTGAAATACCCTTAACTTATTTCACAGCCAATAAGGCTTTGAAATAATGTTTATTTTTTAGAGAAATCTTCTTATACAATTAGGCAGAAAATCTGACCTGCCATAGTTTTCAAAACAGCATAATTTCACTCTTCTCAATGATTAATCTGTTGTATTACACAACCTTTGTGTATTAAGCTTTATCAATGACATGATCTTTAAAAATGTTTTAGAGATCCTACCAGTCTTTGAAAACATCCTCGAGCCTTGTTTCAGTTCCAGTTTTATATATATTTTCTGCCTTGCACCCGATTATTCCTACATCTGATGGATGGCCTTGGGAATCTAATACTGGTATTGATTGTTTTGGCTGATTGTCTCCCCTTGTAGCTGCTTTCTTCATTATTGTGTAAATTTAGATCATGAGCTAATGTTTAGCTAAACAGCTGACCTTGTAAGAGGCTTAGGTGTGAACGCTCGTAAGTTTCAGCAGAAAGTCGGCAAAGATTTATTTGTGTCCCTCCAATGAGTGGCCCGCAAGGACCCCGTTTTCTACAAGTGTTGGTCCAATACTCCCTCTAGAGGCAGGGGACTCAGACAGGGCTGCTTTGCGGCCCCCGATCTGGGGCAGGGGCAGTGGGGGGCCTGTGGCCCGGGCAGGAGCCTCTCCGCGTGTGTCCCAGGGACACATCTGCCTGCGAGCCTCGGTCACCTGCCAGAAAGCTACGATGCCCAGACCTATGCTTAGCTGTGCCGCGAGGTGTACTGCGCTGACAGGTTCCACACACACTTCATGTAAGAGGGCGGCCTGAGTGGAAAGGTGAGAGTTTGGGCAGTTGTGCAGACAAAGAAAGCGCCCTTTGGCCTGGGCCTAAATGCTTGTGACAGTCCACTGGGCCTGCCGGGCTCTGAGGGCCCTGCCCTGGGCTCCCTGCTCCCCTGCCCTTTGTTCAGTCACAGCAGAGATGGCCACACCCACTCCCTCAGTGAGGGCAGTGTTCCAACCTCCCTCAGCCCCGCCCCCTCTCCGCAGGTTACCATGGACTACAGAGGCTGCATTCTGAGGCAAGGGCTTTCCGAGAATGCCAAGGGCAGATATGATGACCTTAAATGATTTCCTCTTGTGTCAGTTTTGGTAAACTTTAGGAGCTAGGAAATGGTCCAATTGACAGAAATGTTCAAATTTACTGGCATTTCATATATTCTCTGCTCTAACATTGTCCTGACTCTTTCTGTATATTCTTTACTTATGTTTTTGTTTTCCTTAATCAAAGTGTGTCTTTTAAATCTTTTCAAAGAAGATTCTTTGGACTTACTAAATCTTCTGAATTTTACACGTTTTCTGTTGTATTAAGTTCTGCTCATATCTTTATTTAACTTTTTTCTATGTTCTCAGGGTTTATTGTTTTCATCTTCTGATGTCAATTAAAACACTTGGTTATTCATTTTAATAAATCTTTTTACTTATAAAGATTTGAACTTTTGAAGATTCCAGCTTACTTGTACGTTTCTAAGGGTCAGGTCCTCTCCACTGTTGCCGGCCTAAGGCTTAGTTTACCATATAACAATGTATATACTGACCTATTTTCCCCTCGACTTTCTGTGATCCACTACATCTCACCTTTCTTTGCACACAAGCCATTTGACATTCCCTTAGCATATTTCACAGCCAATAAGGCTTTGAAATAATGTTTATTTTTTAGAGAAATCTTCTTATATAATTAGGCAGAAAATCTGACCTGCCATAGTTTTCAAAACAGCATAATTTCACTCTTCTCAATGATTAATCTGTTGTATTACACAACATTTGTGTATTTACCTTTATCAATGACATGTCCTTTAAAAATGTTTTAGAGATCCTACCAGTCTTTGAATACATCCTCGTGCCTTGTTTCAGTTCCAGTTTTATGTATATTTTCTGCCTTGCACCCGATTATTCCTACATCTGATGGATGGCCTTGGGAATCTAATTCTGGTATTGATTGTTTTGGCTGATTGTCTCCTCTTGTAGCTGCTTTCTTCATTATTGTGTAAATTTAGATCATGAGCTCATGTTTAGCTAAACAGCTGACCTTGTAAGAGGTTTAGGTGTGAACGCTCGTAAGTTTCAGAAGAAAGACGGCAAAGATTTATTTGTGTCCCTCCAATGAGTGGCCCGCAAGTACCCCGTTTTCTACAAGTGTTGGTCCAATACTCCCTCTAGCGGCAGGGGATTCAGACAGGGCTGCTTTTCGGCCCCCGATCTGGGGCAGGGGCAGTGGGCGGCCTGTGGCCCGGGCAGGAGCCTCTCCGCGTGTGTCCCAGGGACCCATCTGCCTGCGAGCCTCGGTCACCTGGCAGGAGGCCACGATGCCCAGACCTATGGTTAGCTGTGCAGCGAGGTGTACTGCGCGGACAGGTTCCACACACACTTCAAGTAAGAGGGCGGCCTGAGTGGAAAGGTGAGAGTTTGGGCAGCTGTGCAGACAAAGAAAGCGCCCCTTGGCCTGGGCCTAAATGCTTGTGACACTCCACTGGGCCTGCCAGGCTCTGAGGGCCCTGCCCTGGGCCCAATGCTCCCCTGCCCTTTGTTCAGTCACAGCAGAGATGGCCACACCCACTCCCTCAGTGAGGGCAGTGTTCCAACCTCCCTCAGCCCCTCCGCCTCTCCGCAGGTTACCATGGACTACAGAGGCTGCATTCTGAGGCCAGGGCGTTCCGAGAATGCCAAGGGCAGACATGATGACCTTAAATGATTTCCTCTTGTGTCAGTTTTGGTAAACTTTAGGAGCTAGGAAATGGTCCACTTGACAGAAATGTTCAAATTTACTGGCATTTCATATATTCTCAGCTCTAACATTGTCCTGACTCTTTCTGTATATTCTTTACTTATGTTTTGGTTTTCCTTAATCAAAGTGTGTCTTTTAAATCTTTTCAAAGAAGATTCTTTGGACTTACTAAATCACCTGAATTTTATACGTTTTCTGTTGTATGAACTTCTGCTCATATCTTTATTTAACTTTTTTCTATGTTCTCAGGGTTTATTGTTTTCATCTTCTGATGTCAATTAAAACACTTGGTTATTCATTTTAATAAATCTTTTTACTTATAAAGATTTGAACTTTTGAAGATTCCAGCTTACTTGTACGTTTCTAAGGGTCAGGTCCTCTCCACTGTTGCCGGCCTAAGGCTTAGTTCATCATATAGCTATGTATATATTGACCTATTTTCCCCTCGACTTTCTGTGATCCACTACATCTCACCTTTCTTTGCAGACAAGCCATTTGAAATACACTTAACTTATTTCACAGACAATAAGGCTTTGCAATAATGTGTATTTTTTAGAGAAATCTTCTTATATAATTAGGCAGAAAATCTGAAGTGCCATAGTTTTCAAAACAGCATAATTTCACTCTTCTCAATGATTAATCTGTTGTATTACACAACCTTTGTGTATTTAGCTTTATCAATGACATGATCTTTAAAAATGTTTTAGAGATCCTACCAGTCTTTGAAAACATCCTCGTGCCTTGTTTCAGTTCCAGTTTTATATATATTTTCTGCCTTGCACACGATTATTCCTACATCTGATGGATGGCCTTGGGAATCTAATACTGGTATGGATTGTTTTGGCTGATTGTTTCCCCTTATAGCTGCTTTCTTCATTATTGTGTAAATTTAGATCATGAGCTCATGTTTAGCTAAACAGCTGACCTTGTAAGAGGCTTAGGTGTGAATGCTCGTAAGTTTCAGCAGAAAGTCGGCAAAGATTTATTTGTGTCCCTCCAATGAGTGGCCCGCAAGGACCCCGTTTTCTACAAGTGTCAGTCCAATACTCCCTCTAGAGGCAGGGGACTCAGACTGGGCTGCTTTGCGGCCCCCGATCTGGGGCAGGGGAAGTGTGCGGCCTGTGGCCCGGGCAGGAGCCTCTCCGCGTGTGTCCCAGGGACCCATCTGCCTGCGAGCCTCGGTCACCTGGCAGGAAGCTATGATGCCCAGACCTATGGTTAGCTGTGCAGCGAGGTGTACTGCGCAGACAGGTTCCACACACACTTCAAGTAAGAGGGCGGCCTGAGTGGAAAGGTGAGAGTTTGGGCAGCTGTGCAGACAAAGAAAGCGCCCTTTGGCCTGGGCCTAAATGCTTGTGACACTCCACTGGGCCTGCCGGGCTCTGAGGGCCCTGCCCTGGGCCCCCTGCTCCCCTGCCCTTTGTTCAGTCACAGCAGAGATGGCCACACCCACTCCCTCAGTGAGGGCAGTGTTCCAACCTCCCTCAGCCCCGCCCCCTCTCCGCAGGTTACCATGGACCACAGAGGCTGCATTCTGAGGCCAGGGCATTCCGAGAATGCCAAGGGCAGACATGATGACCTTAAATGATTTCCTCTTGTGTCAGTTTTGGTAAACTTTAGGAGCTAGGAAATGGTCCACTTTCCAGAAATGTTCAAATTTACTGGCATTTCATATATTCTCTGCTCTATCATTGTCCTGACTCTTTCTGTATATTCTTTACTTATGTTTTTGTTTTCCTTAATCAAAGTGTGTCTTTTAACTCTTTTCAAAGAAGATTCTTTGGACTTACTAAATCATCTGAATTTTATACGTTTTCTGTTGTATTAACTTCTGCTCATATCTTTATTTAACTTTTTTCTATGTTCTCAGGGTTTATTGTTTTCATCTTCTGCTGTCAATTAAAACACTTGGTTATTCATTTTAATAAATCTTTTTACTTATAAAGATTTGAACTTTTGAAGATTCCAGCTTACTTGTACGTTTCTAAGGGTCAGGTCCTCTCCACTGTTGCCAGCCTAAGGCTTAGTTCACCATATAGCAATGTATATACTGACCTATTTTCCCCTCGACTTTCTGTGATCCACTACATCTCACCTTTCTCTGCAGACAAGCCATTTGAAATACCCTTAACTTATTTCACAGCCAATAAGGCTTTGAAATAATGTTTATTTTTTAGAGAAATCTTCTTATACAATTAGGCAGAAAATCTGACCTGCCATAGTTTTCAAAACAGCATAATTTCACTCTTCTCAATGATTAATCTGTTGTATTACACAACATTTGTGTATTTAGCTTTATCAATGACATGTCCTTTAAAAATGTTTTAGAGATCCTACCAGTCTTTGAAAACATCCTCGTGCCTTGTTTCAGTTCCAGTTTTATGTATATTTTCTGCCTTGCACCCGATTATTCCTACATCAGATGGATGGCCTTGGGAATCTAATACTGGTATTGATTGTTTTGGCTGATTGTCTCCCCTTGTAGCTGCTTTCTTCATTATTGTGTAAATTTAGATCATGAGCTCATGTTTAGCTAAACAGCTGACCTTGTAAGAGGCTTAGGTGTGAACGCTCGTAAGTTTCAGCAGAAAGTCAGCAAAGATTTATTTGTGTCCCTCCAATGAGTGGCCCACAAGGACCCCGTTTTCTACAAGTCTTGGTCCAATACTCCGTCTAGAGGCAGGGGACTCAGACAGGGCTGCTTTGCGGCCCCCGGTCTGGGGCAGGGGCAGTGGGGCGCCTGTGGCCCGGACAGGAGCCTCTCCGCGTGTGTCCCAGGGACACATCTGCCTGTGAGCCTCGGTCACCTGCCAGAAAGCTACGATGCCCAGACCTATGCTTAGCTGTGCCGCGAGGTGTACTGCGCCGACAGGTTCCACACACACTTCATGTAAGAGGGCGGCCTGAGTGGAAAGGTGAGAGTTTGGCAGTTGTGCAGACAAAGAAAGCGCCCTTTGGCCTGGGCCTAAATGCTTGTGACACTCCACTGGGCCTGCCGGGCTCTGAGGGCCCTGCCCTGGGCCCCCTGCTCCCCTGCCCTTTGTTCAGTCACAGCAGAGATGGCCACACCCACTCCCTCAGTGAGGGCAGTGTTCCAACCTCCCTCAGCCCCGCCCCCTCTCCGCAGGTTACCATGGACTACAGAGGCTGCATTCTGAGGCAAGGGCTTTCAGAGAATGCCAAGGGCAGACATGATGACCTTAAATGATTTCCTCTTGTGTCAGTTTTGGTAAACTTTAGGAGCTAGGAAATGGTCCAATTGACAGAAATGTTCAAATTTACTGGCATTTCATATATTCTCTGCTCTAACATTGTCCTGACTCTTTCTGTATATTCTTTACTTATGTTTTTGTTTTCCTTAATCAAAGTGTGTCTTTTAAATCTTTTCAAAGAAGATTCTTTGGACTTACTAAATCATCTGAATTTTATACGTTTTCTGTTGTATTAACTTCTGCTCATATCTTTATTTAACTTTTTTCTATGTTCTCAGGGTTTATTGTTTTCATCTTCTGATGTCAATTAAAACACTTGGTTATTCATTTTAATAAATCTTTTTACTTATAAAGATTTGAACTTTTGAAGATTCCAGCTTACTAGTACGTTTCTAAGGGTCAGGTCCTCTCCACTGTTGCCGGCCTAAGGCTTAGTTCAGCATATAGCAATGTATATACTGACCTATTTTCCCCTCGACTTTCTGTGATCCACTACATCTCACCTTTCTTTGCAGACAAGCCATTTGAAATACCCTTAGCTTATTTCACAGCCAATAAGGCTTTGAAATAATATTTATTTTTTAGAGAAATCTTCTTATATAATTAGGCAGAAAATCTGACCTGCCATAGTTTTCAAAACAGCATAATTTCACTCTTCTCAATGATTAATCTGTTGTATTACACAACCTTTGTGTATTTACCTTTATCAATGACATGTCCTTTAAAAATGTTTTAGAGATCCTACCAGTCTTTGAATACATCCTCGTGCTTTGTTTCAGTTCCAGTTTTATGTATATTTTCTGCCTTGCACCCGATTATTCCTACATCTGATGGATGGCCTTGGAAATCTAATTCTGGTATTGATTGTTTTGGCTGATTGTCTCTCCTTGTAGCTGCTTTCTTCATTATTGTGTAAATTTAGATCATGAGCTAATGTTTAGCTAAGCAGCTGACCTTGTAAGAGGTTTAGGTGTGAACGCTCGTAAGTTTCAGAAGAAAGACGGCAAAGATTTATTAGTGTCCCTCCAATGAGTGCTCCGCAAGTACCCCGTTTTCTACAAGTGTTGGTCCAATACTCCCTCTAGAGGCAGGGGACTCAGACAGGGCTGCTTTGCGGCCCCCGATCTGGGACAGGGGCAGTTCGCGGCCTGTGGCCCGGGCAGGAGCCTCTCCGCGTGTGTCCCAGGGACCCATCTGCCTGCGAGCCTCGGTCCCCTGGCAAGAAACTATGATGCCCAGACCTATGTTTAGCTGTGCAGCGAGGTGTACTGCGCAGACAGGTTCCACACACACTTCAAGTAAGAGCGCGGCCTGAGTGGAAAGGTGAGAGTTTGGGCAGCTGTGCAGACAAAGAAAGCGCCCTTTGGCCTGGGCCTAAATGCTTGTGACACTCCACTGGGCCTGCCGGGCTCTGAGGGCCCTGCCCTGGGCCCCCTGCTCCCCTGCCCTTTGTTCAGTCACAGCAGAGATGGCCACACCCACTCCCTCAGTGAGGGCAGTGTTCCAACCTCCCTCAGCCCCGCCCCCTCTCCGCAGGTTACCATGGACCACAGAGGCTGCATTCTGAGGCCAGGGCGTTCCGAGAATGCCAAGGGCAGACATGATGACCTTAAATGATTTCCTCTTGTGTCAGTTTTGGTAAACTTTAGGAGCTAGGAAATGGTCCACTTTCCAGAAATGTTCAAATTTACTGGCATTTCATATATTCTCTGCTCTAACATTGTCCTGACTCTTTCTGTATATTCTTTACTTATGTTTTTGTTTTCCTTAATCAAAGTGTGTCTTTTAAATCTTTTCAAAGAAGATTCTTTGGACTTACTAAATCATCTGAATTTTATACGTTTTCTGTTGTATTAACATCTGCTCATATCTTTATTTAACTTTTTTCTATGTTCTCAGGGTTTATTGTTTTCATCTTCTGATGTCAATTAAAACACTTGGTTATTCATTTTAATAAATCTTTTTACTTATAAAGATTTGAACTTTTGAAGATTCCAGCTTACTTGTACGTTTCTAAGGGTCAGGTCCTCTCCACTGTTGCCGGCCTAAGGCTTAGTTCACCATATAGCAATGTATATACTGACCTATTTTCCCCTCGACTTTCTGTGATCCACTACATCTCACCTTTCTCTGCAGACAAGCCATTTGAAATACCCTTAACTTATTTCACAGCCAATAAGGCTTTGAAATAATGTTTATTTTTTAGAGAAATCTTCTTATACAATTAGGCAGAAAATCTGACCTGCCATAGTTTTCAAAACAGCATAATTTCACTCTTCTCAATGATTAATCTGTTGTATTACACAACCTTTGTGTATTTAGCTTTATCAATGACATGTCCTTTAAAAATGTTTTAGAGATCCTACCAGTCTTTGAAAACATCCTCGTGCCTTGTTTCAGTTCCAGTTTTATGTATATTTTCTGCCTTGCACCCGATTATTCCTACATCTGATGGATGGCCTTGGGAATCTAATACTGGTATTGATTGTTTTGGCTGATTGTCTCCCCTTGTAGCTGCTTTCTTCATTATTGTGTAAATTTAGATCATGAGCTCATGTTTAGCTAAACAGCTGACCTTGTAAGAGGCTTAGGTGTGAACGCTCGTAAGTTTCAGCAGAAAGTCGGCAAAGATTTATTTGTGTCCCTCCAATGAGTGGCCCACAAGGACCCCGTTTTCTACAAGTGTTGGTCCAATACTCCCTCTAGAGGCAGGGGACTCAGACAGGGCTGCTTTGCGGCCCCCGATCTGGGGCAGGGGCAGTGGGGGGCCTGTGGCCCGGGCAGGAGCCTCTCCGCGTGTGTCCCAGGGACACATCTGCCTGCGAGCCTCGGTCACCTGCCAGAAAGCTACGATGCCCAGACCTATGCTTAGCTGTGCCGCGAGGTGTACTGCGCCGACAGGTTCCACACACACTTCATGTAAGAGGGCGGCCTGAGTGGAAAGGTGAGAGTTTGGGCAGTTGTGCAGACAAAGAAAGCGCCCTTTGGCCTGGGCCTAAATGCTTGTGACACTCCACTGGGCCTGCCGGGCTCTGAGGGCCCTGCCCTGGGCCCCCTGCTCCCCTGCCCTTTGTTCAGTCACAGCAGAGATGGCCACACCCACTCCCTCAGTGAGGGCAGTGTTCCAACCTCCCTCAGCCCCGCCCCCTCTCTGCAGGTTACCATGGACTACAGAGGCTGCATTCTGAGGCAAGGGCTTTCCGAGAATGCCAAGGGCAGACATGATGACCTTAAATGATTTCCTCTTGTGTCAGTTTTGGTAAACTTTAGGAGCTAGGAAATGGTCCAATTGACAGAAATGTTCAAATTTACTGGCATTTCATATATTCTCTGCTCTAACATTGTCCTGACTCTTTCTGTATATTCTTTACTTATGTTTTTGTTTTCCTTAATCAAAGTGTGTCTTTTAAATCTTTTCAAAGAAGATTCTTTGGACTTACTAAATCATCTGAATTTTATACGTTTTCTGTTGTATTAAGTTCTGCTCATATCTTTATTTAACTTTTTTCTATGTTCTCAGGGTTTATTGTTTTCATCTTCTGATGTCAATTAAAACACTTGGTTATTCATTTTAATAAATCTTTTTACTTATAAAGATTTGAACTTTTGAAGATTCCAGCTTACTTGTACGTTTCTAAGGGTCAGGTCCTCTCCACTGTTGCCGGCCTAAGGCTTAGTTCACCATATAGCAATGTATATACTGACCTATTTTCCCCTCGACTTTCTGTGATCCACTACATCTCACCTTTCTTTGCAGACAAGCCATTTGAAATACCCTTAGCTTATTTCACTGCCAATAAGGCTTTGAAATAATGTTTATTTTTTAGAGAAATCTTCTTATATAATTAGGCAGAAAATCTGACCTGCCATAGTTTTCAAAACAGCATAATTTCACTCTTCTCAATGATTAACCTGTTGTATTACACAACCTTTGTGTATTTACCTTTATCAATGACATGTCCTTTAAAAATGTTTTAGAGATCCTACCAGTCTTTGAATACATCCTCGTGCCTTGTTTCAGTTCCAGTTTTATGTATATTTTCTGCCTTGCACCCGATTATTCCTACATCTGATGGATGGCCTTGGGAATCTAATTCTGGTATTGATTGTTTTGGCTGATTGTCTCCCCTTGTAGCTGCTTTCTTCATTATTGTGTAAATTTAGATCATGAGCTAATGTTTAGCTAAACAGCAGACCTTGTAAGAGGTTTAGGTGTGAACGCTCGTAAGTTTCAGAAGAAAGACGGCAAAGATTTATTTGTGTCCCTCCAATGAGTGGCCCGCAAGTACCCCGTTTTCTACAAGTGTTGGTCCAATACTCCCTCTAGAGGCAGGGGATTCAGACAGGGCTGCTTTGCGGCCCCCGATCTGGGGCAGGGGCAGTGTGCGGCCTGTGGCCCGGGCAGGATCCTCTCCGCGTGTGTCCCAGGGACCCATCTGCCTGTGAGCCTCAGTCACCTGGCAGGAGGCCACAATGCCCAGACCTATGGTTAGCTGTGCAGCGAGGTGTACTGCGCGGACAGGTTCCACACACACTTCAAGTAAGAGGGTGGCCTGAGTGGAAAGGTGAGAGTTTGGGCAGCTGTGCAGACAAAGAAAGCGCCCTTTGGCCTGGGCCTAAATGCTTGTGACACTCCACTGGGCCTGCCGGGCTCTGAGGGCCCTGCCCTGGGCCCCCTGCTCCCCTGGCCTTTGTTCAGTCACAGCAGAGATGGCCACACCCACTCCCTCAGTGAGGGCAGTGTTCCAACCTCCCTCAGCCCCGCCCCCTCTCCGCAGGTTACCATGGACTACAGAGGCTGCATTCTGAGGCCAGGGCGTTCCGAGAATGCCAAGGGCAGACATGATGACCTTAAATGATTTCCTCTTGTGTCAGTTTTGGTAAACTTTAGGAGCTAGGAAATGGTCCAATTGACAGAAATGTTCAAATTTACTGGCATTTCATATATTCTCTGCTCTAACATTGTCCTGACTCTTTCTGTATATTCTTTACTTATGTTTTGGTTTTCCTTAATCAAAGTGTGTCTTTTAAATCTTTTCAAAGAAGATTCTTTGGACTTACTAAATCACCTGAATTTTATACGTTTTCTGTTGTATTATGTTCTGCTCATATCTTTATTTAACTTTTTTCTATGTTCTCAGGGTTTATTGTTTTCATCTTCTGATGTCAATTAAAACACTTGGTTATTCATTTTAATAAATCTTTTTACTTATAAAGATTTGAACTTTTGAAGATTCCAGCTTACTTGTACGTTTCTAAGGGTCAGGTCCTCTCCACTGTTGCCGGCCTAAGGCTTAGTTCACCATATAGCAATGTATATACTGACCTATTTTCCCCTCGACTTTCTGTGATCCACTACATCTCACCTTTCTCTGCAGACAAGCCATTTGAAATACCCTTAACTTATTTCACAGCCAATAAGGCTTTGAAATAATGTTTATTTTTTAGAGAAATCTTCTTATACAATTAGGCAGAAAATCTGACCTGCCATAGTTTTCAAAACAGCATAATTTCACTCTTCTCAATGATTAATCTGTTGTATTACACAACCTTTGTGTATTTAGCTTTATCAATGACATGTCCTTTAAAAATGTTTTAGAGATCCTACCAGTCTTTGAAAACATCCTCGTGCCTTGTTTCAGTTCCAGTTTTATGTATATTTTCTGCCTTGCACCCGATTATTCCTACATCTGATGGATGGCCTTGGGAATCTAATACTGGTATTGATTGTTTTGGCTGATTGTCTCCCCTTGTAGCTGCTTTCTTCATTATTGTGTAAATTTAGATCATGAGCTCATGTTTAGCTAAACAGCTGACCTTGTAAGAGGCTTAGGTGTGAACGCTCGTAAGTTTCAGCAGAAAGTCGGCAAAGATTTATTTGTGTCCCTCCAATGAGTGGCCCGCAAGGACCCCGTTTTCTACAAGTGTTGGTCCAATACTCCCTCTAGAGGCAGGGGACTCAGACAGGGCTGCTTTGCGGCCCCTGATCTGGGGCAGGGGCAGTGGGGGGCCTGTGGCCCGGGCAGTAGCCTCTCCGCGTGTGTCCCAGGGACACATCTGCCTGCGAGCCTCGGTCACCTGCCAGAAAGCTACGATGCCCAGACCTATGCTTAGCTGTGCCGCGAGGTGTACTGCGCCGACAGGTTCCACACACACTTCATGTAAGAGGGCGGCCTGAGTGGAAAGGTGAGAGTTTGGGCAGTTGTGCAGACAAAGAAAGCGCCCTTTGGCCTGGGCCTAAATGCTTGTGACACTCCACTGGGCCTGCCGGGCTCTGAGGGCCCTGCCCTGGGCCCCCTGCTCCCCTGCCCTTTGTTCAGTCACAGCAGAGATGGCCACACCCACTCCCTCAGTGAGGGCAGTGTTCCAACCTCCCTCAGCCCCGCCCCCTCTCTGCAGGTTACCATGGACTACAGAGGCTGCATTCTGAGGCAAGGGCTTTCCGAGAATGCCAAGGGCAGACATGATGACCTTAAATGATTTCCTCTTGTGTCAGTTTTGGTAAACTTTAGGAGCTAGGAAATGGTCCAATTGACAGAAATGTTCAAATTTACTGGCATTTCATATATTCTCTGCTCTAACATTGTCCTGACTCTTTCTGTATATTCTTTACTTATGTTTTTGTTTTCCTTAATCAAAGTGTGTCTTTTAAATCTTTTCAAAGAAGATTCTTTGGACTTACTAAATCATCTGAATTTTATACGTTTTCTGTTGTATTAAGTTCTGCTCATATCTTTATTTAACTTTTTTCTATGTTCTCAGGGTTTATTGTTTTCATCTTCTGATGTCAATTAAAACACTTGGTTATTCATTTTAATAAATCTTTTTACTTATAAAGATTTGAACTTTTGAAGATTCCAGCTTACTTGTACGTTTCTAAGGGTCAGGTCCTCTCCACTGTTGCCGGCCTAAGGCTTAGTTCACCATATAGCAATGTATATACTGACCTATTTTCCCCTCGACTTTCTGTGATCCACTACATCTCACCTTTCTTTGCAGACAAGCCATTTGAAATACCCTTAGCTTATTTCACTGCCAATAAGGCTTTGAAATAATGTTTATTTTTTAGAGAAATCTTCTTATATAATTAGGCAGAAAATCTGACCTGCCATAGTTTTCAAAACAGCATAATTTCACTCTTCTCAATGATTAACCTGTTGTATTACACAACCTTTGTGTATTTACCTTTATCAATGACATGTCCTTTAAAAATGTTTTAGAGATCCTACCAGTCTTTGAATACATCCTCGTGCCTTGTTTCAGTTCCAGTTTTATGTATATTTTCTGCCTTGCACCCGATTATTCCTACATCTGATGGATGGCCTTGGGAATCTAATTCTGGTATTGATTGTTTTGGCTGATTGTCTCCCCTTGTAGCTGCTTTCTTCATTATTGTGTAAATTTAGATCATGAGCTAATGTTTAGCTAAACAGCAGACCTTGTAAGAGGTTTAGGTGTGAACGCTCGTAAGTTTCAGAAGAAAGACGGCAAAGATTTATTTGTGTCCCTCCAATGAGTGGCCCGCAAGTACCCCGTTTTCTACAAGTGTTGGTCCAATACTCCCTCTAGAGGCAGGGGATTCAGACAGGGCTGCTTTGCGGCCCCCGATCTGGGGCAGGGGCAGTGTGCGGCCTGTGGCCCGGGCAGGATCCTCTCCGCGTGTGTCCCAGGGACCCATCTGCCTGTGAGCCTCAGTCACCTGGCAGGAGGCCACAATGCCCAGACCTATGGTTAGCTGTGCAGCGAGGTGTACTGCGCGGACAGGTTCCACACACACTTCAAGTAAGAGGGTGGCCTGAGTGGAAAGGTGAGAGTTTGGGCAGCTGTGCAGACAAAGAAAGCGCCCTTTGGCCTGGGCCTAAATGCTTGTGACACTCCACTGGGCCTGCCGGGCTCTGAGGGCCCTGCCCTGGGCCCCCTGCTCCCCTGGCCTTTGTTCAGTCACAGCAGAGATGGCCACACCCACTCCCTCAGTGAGGGCAGTGTTCCAACCTCCCTCAGCCCCGCCCCCTCTCAGCAGGTTACCATGGACTACAGAGGCTGCATTCTGAGGCCAGGGCGTTCCGAGAATGCCAAGGGCAGACATGATGACCTTAAATGATTTCCTCTTGTGTCAGTTTTGGTAAACTTTAGGAGCTAGGAAATGGTCCAATTGACAGAAATGTTCAAATTTACTGGCATTTCATATATTCTCTGCTCTAACATTGTCCTGACTCTTTCTGTATATTCTTTACTTATGTTTTGGTTTTCCTTAATCAAAGTGTGTCTTTTAAATCTTTTCAAAGAAGATTCTTTGGACTTACTAAATCACCTGAATTTTATACGTTTTCTGTTGTATTAAGTTCTGCTCATATCTTTATTTAACTTTTTTCTATGTTCTCAGGGTTTATTGTTTTCATCTTCTGATGTCAATTAAAACACTTGGTTATTCATTTTAATAAATCTTTTTACTTATAAAGATTTGAACTTTTGAAGATTCCAGCTTACTTGTACGTTTCTAAGGGTCAGGTCCTCTCCACTGTTGCCGGCCTAAGGCTTAGTTCACCATATAGCAATGTATATACTGACCTATTTTCCCCTCGACTTTCTGTGATCCACTACATCTCACCTTTCTCTGCAGACAAGCCATTTGAAATACACTTAACTTATTTCACAGCCAATAAGGCTTTGAAATAATGTTTATTTTTTAGAGAAATCTTCTTATACAATTAGGCAGAAAATCTGACCTGCCATAGTTTTCAAAACAGCATAATTTCACTCTTCTCAATGATTAATCTGTTGTATTACACAACCTTTGTGTATTAAGCTTTATCAATGACATGATCTTTAAAAATGTTTTAGAGATCCTACCAGTCTTTGAAAACATCCTCGAGCCTTGTTTCAGTTCCAGTTTTATATATATTTTCTGCCTTGCACCCGATTATTCCTACATCTGATGGATGGCCTTGGGAATCTAATACTGGTATTGATTGTTTTGGCTGATTGTCTCCCCTTGTAGCTGCTTTCTTCATTATTGTGTAAATTTAGATCATGAGCTAATGTTTAGCTAAACAGCTGACCTTGTAAGAGGCTTAGGTGTGAACGCTCGTAAGTTTCAGCAGAAAGTCGGCAAAGATTTATTTGTGTCCCTCCAATGAGTGGCCCGCAAGGACCCCGTTTTCTACAAGTGTTGGTCCAATACTCCCTCTAGAGGCAGGGGACTCAGACAGGGCTGCTTTGCGGCCCCCGATCTGGGGCAGGGGCAGTGGGGGGCCTGTGGCCCGGGCAGGAGCCTCTCCGCGTGTGTCCCAGGGACACATCTGCCTGCGAGCCTCGGTCACCTGCCAGAAAGCTACGATGCCCAGACCTATGCTTAGCTGTGCCGCGAGGTGTACTGCGCTGACAGGTTCCACACACACTTCATGTAAGAGGGCGGCCTGAGTGGAAAGGTGAGAGTTTGGGCAGTTGTGCAGACAAAGAAAGCGCCCTTTGGCCTGGGCCTAAATGCTTGTGACAGTCCACTGGGCCTGCCGGGCTCTGAGGGCCCTGCCCTGGGCTCCCTGCTCCCCTGCCCTTTGTTCAGTCACAGCAGAGATGGCCACACCCACTCCCTCAGTGAGGGCAGTGTTCCAACCTCCCTCAGCCCCGCCCCCTCTCCGCAGGTTACCATGGACTACAGAGGCTGCATTCTGAGGCAAGGGCTTTCCGAGAATGCCAAGGGCAGATATGATGACCTTAAATGATTTCCTCTTGTGTCAGTTTTGGTAAACTTTAGGAGCTAGGAAATGGTCCAATTGACAGAAATGTTCAAATTTACTGGCATTTCATATATTCTCTGCTCTAACATTGTCCTGACTCTTTCTGTATATTCTTTACTTATGTTTTTGTTTTCCTTAATCAAAGTGTGTCTTTTAAATCTTTTCAAAGAAGATTCTTTGGACTTACTAAATCTTCTGAATTTTACACGTTTTCTGTTGTATTAAGTTCTGCTCATATCTTTATTTAACTTTTTTCTATGTTCTCAGGGTTTATTGTTTTCATCTTCTGATGTCAATTAAAACACTTGGTTATTCATTTTAATAAATCTTTTTACTTATAAAGATTTGAACTTTTGAAGATTCCAGCTTACTTGTACGTTTCTAAGGGTCAGGTCCTCTCCACTGTTGCCGGCCTAAGGCTTAGTTTACCATATAACAATGTATATACTGACCTATTTTCCCCTCGACTTTCTGTGATCCACTACATCTCACCTTTCTTTGCACACAAGCCATTTGACATTCCCTTAGCATATTTCACAGCCAATAAGGCTTTGAAATAATGTTTATTTTTTAGAGAAATCTTCTTATATAATTAGGCAGAAAATCTGACCTGCCATAGTTTTCAAAACAGCATAATTTCACTCTTCTCAATGATTAATCTGTTGTATTACACAACATTTGTGTATTTAACTTTATCAATGACATGTCCTTTAAAAATGTTTTAGAGATCCTACCAGTCTTTGAATACATCCTCGTGCCTTGTTTCAGTTCCAGTTTTATGTATATTTTCTGCCTTGCACCCGATTATTCCTACATCTGATGGATGGCCTTGGGAATCTAATTCTGGTATTGATTGTTTTGGCTGATTGTCTCCTCTTGTAGCTGCTTTCTTCATTATTGTGTAAATTTAGATCATGAGCTCATGTTTAGCTAAACAGCTGACCTTGTAAGAGGTTTAGGTGTGAACGCTCGTAAGTTTCCGAAGAAAGACGGCAAAGATTTATTTGTGTCCCTCCAATGAGTGGCCCGCAAGTACCCCGTTTTCTACAAGTGTTGGTCCAATACTCCCTCTAGCGGCAGGGGATTCAGACAGGGCTGCTTTGCGGCCCCCGATCTGGGGCAGGGGCAGTGGGCGGCCTGTGGCCCGGGCAGGAGCCTCTCCGCGTGTGTCCCAGGGACCCATCTGCCTGCGAGCCTCGGTCACCTGGCAGGAGGCCACGATGCCCAGACCTATGGTTAGCTGTGCAGCGAGGTGTACTGCGCGGACAGGTTCCACACACACTTCAAGTAAGAGGGCGGCCTGAGTGGAAAGGTGAGAGTTTGGGCAGCTGTGCAGACAAAGAAAGCGCCCCTTGGCCTGGGCCTAAATGCTTGTGACACTCCACTGGGCCTGCCAGGCTCTGAGGGCCCTGCCCTGGGCCCAATGCTCCCCTGCCCTTTGTTCAGTCACAGCAGAGATGGCCACACCCACTCCCTCAGTGAGGGCAGTGTTCCAACCTCCCTCAGCCCCTCCGCCTCTCCGCAGGTTACCATGGACTACAGAGGCTGCATTCTGAGGCCAGGGCGTTCCGAGAATGCCAAGGGCAGACATGATGACCTTAAATGATTTCCTCTTGTGTCAGTTTTGGTAAACTTTAGGAGCTAGGAAATGGTCCACTTGACAGAAATGTTCAAATTTACTGGCATTTCATATATTCTCAGCTCTAACATTGTCCTGACTCTTTCTGTATATTCTTTACTTATGTTTTGGTTTTCCTTAATCAAAGTGTGTCTTTTAAATCTTTTCAAAGAAGATTCTTTGGACTTACTAAATCACCTGAATTTTATACGTTTTCTGTTGTATGAACTTCTGCTCATATCTTTATTTAACTTTTTTCTATGTTCTCAGGGTTTATTGTTTTCATCTTCTGATGTCAATTAAAACACTTGGTTATTCATTTTAATAAATCTTTTTACTTATAAAGATTTGAACTTTTGAAGATTCCAGCTTACTTGTACGTTTCTAAGGGTCAGGTCCTCTCCACTGTTGCCGGCCTAAGGCTTAGTTCATCATATAGCTATGTATATATTGACCTATTTTCCCCTCGACTTTCTGTGATCCACTACATCTCACCTTTCTTTGCAGACAAGCCATTTGAAATACACTTAACTTATTTCACAGACAATAAGGCTTTGCAATAATGTGTATTTTTTAGAGAAATCTTCTTATATAATTAGGCAGAAAATCTGAAGTGCCATAGTTTTCAAAACAGCATAATTTCACTCTTCTCAATGATTAATCTGTTGTATTACACAACCTTTGTGTATTTAGCTTTATCAATGACATGATCTTTAAAAATGTTTTAGAGATCCTACCAGTCTTTGAAAACATCCTCGTGCCTTGTTTCAGTTCCAGTTTTATATATATTTTCTGCCTTGCACACGATTATTCCTACATCTGATGGATGGCCTTGGGAATCTAATACTGGTATGGATTGTTTTGGCTGATTGTTTCCCCTTATAGCTGCTTTCTTCATTATTGTGTAAATTTAGATCATGAGCTCATGTTTAGCTAAACAGCTGACCTTGTAAGAGGCTTAGGTGTGAATGCTCGTAAGTTTCAGCAGAAAGTCGGCAAAGATTTATTTGTGTCCCTCCAATGAGTGGCCCGCAAGGACCCCGTTTTCTACAAGTGTCAGTCCAATACTCCCTCTAGAGGCAGGGGACTCAGACTGGGCTGCTTTGCGGCCCCCGATCTGGGGCAGGGGAAGTGGGCGGCCTGTGGCCCGGGCAGGAGCCTCTCCGCGTGTGTCCCAGGGACACATCTGCCTGTGAGCCTCGGTCACCTGCCAGAAAGCTACGATGCCCAGACCTATGCTTAGCTGTGCCGCGAGGTGTACTGCGCCGACAGGTTCCACACAAACTTCATGTAAGAGGGCGGCCTGAGTGGAAAGGTGAGAGTTTGGCAGTTGTGCAGACAATGAAAGCGCCCTTTGGCCTGGGCCTAAATGCTTGTGACACTCCACTGGGCCTGCCGGGCTCTGAGGGCCCTGCCCTGGGCCCCCTGCTCCCCTGCCCTTTGTTCAGTCACAGCAGAGATGGCCACACCCACTCCCTCAGTGAGGGCAGTGTTCCAACCTCCCTCAGCCCCGCCCCCTCTCCGCAGGTTACCATGGACTACAGAGGCTGCATTCTGAGGCAAGGGCTTTCAGAGAATGCCAAGGGCAGACATGATGACCTTAAATGATTTCCTCTTGTGTCAGTTTTGGTAAACTTTAGGAGCTAGGAAATGGTCCAATTGACAGAAATGTTCAAATTTACTGGCATTTCATATATTCTCTGCTCTAACATTGTCCTGACTCTTTCTGTATATTCTTTACTTATGTTTTTGTTTTCCTTAATCAAAGTGTGTCTTTTAAATCTTTTCAAAGAAGATTCTTTGGACTTACTAAATCATCTGAATTTTATACGTTTTCTGTTGTATTAACTTCTGCTCATATCTTTATTTAACTTTTTTCTATGTTCTCAGGGTTTATTGTTTTCATCTTCTGATGTCAATTAAAACACTTGGTTATTCATTTTAATAAATATTTTTACTTATAAAGATTTGAACTTTTGAAGATTCCAGCTTACTAGTACGTTTCTAAGGGTCAGGTCCTCTCCACTGTTGCCGGCCTAAGGCTTAGTTCAGCATATAGCAATGTATATACTGACCTATTTTCCCCTCGACTTTCTGTGATCCACTACATCTCACCTTTCTTTGCAGACAAGCCATTTGAAATACCCTTAGCTTATTTCACAGCCAATAAGGCTTTGAAATAATGTTTATTTTTTACAGAAAACTTCTTATATAATTAGGCAGAAAATCTGACCTGCCATAGTTTTCAAAACAGCATAATTTCACTCTTCTCAATGATTAATCTGTTGTATTACACAACCTTTGTGTATTTACCTTTATCAATGACATGTCCTTTAAAAATGTTTTAGAGATCCTACCAGTCTTTGAATACATCCTCGTGCTTTGTTTCAGTTCCAGTTTTATGTATATTTTCTGCCTTGCACCCGATTATTCCTACATCTGATGGATGGCCTTGGAAATCTAATTCTGGTATTGATTGTTTTGGCTGATTGTCTCTCCTTGTAGCTGCTTTCTTCATTATTGTGTAAATTTAGATCATGAGCTAATGTTTAGCTAAGCAGCTGACCTTGTAAGAGGTTTAGGTGTGAACGCTCGTAAGTTTCAGAAGAAAGACGGCAAAGATTTATTAGTGTCCCTCCAATGAGTGCTCCGCAAGTACCCCGTTTTCTACAAGTGTTGGTCCAATACTCCCTCTAGAGGCAGGGGACTCAGACAGGGCTGCTTTGCGGCCCCCGATCTGGGACAGGGGCAGTTCGCGGCCTGTGGCCCGGGCAGGAGCCTCTCCGCGTGTGTCCCAGGGACCCATCTGCCTGCGAGCCTCGGTCCCCTGGCAAGAAGCTATGATGCCCAGACCTATGTTTAGCTGTGCAGCGAGGTGTACTGCGCAGACAGGTTCCACACACACTTCAAGTAAGAGGGCGGCCTGAGTGGAAAGGTGAGAGTTTGGGCAGCTGTGCAGACAAAGAAAGCGCCCTTTGGCCTGGGCCTAAATGCTTGTGACACTCCACTGGGCCTGCCGGGCTCTGAGGGCCCTGCCCTGGGCCCCCTGCTCCCCTGCCCTTTGTTCAGTCACAGCAGAGATGGCCACACCCACTCCCTCAGTGAGGGCAGTGTTCCAACCTCCCTCAGCCCCGCCCCCTCTCCGCAGGTTACCATGGACCACAGAGGCTGCATTCTGAGGCCAGGGCGTTCCGAGAATGCCAAGGGCAGACATGATGACCTTAAATGATTTCCTCTTGTGTCAGTTTTGGTAAACTTTAGGAGCTAGGAAATGGTCCACTTTCCAGAAATGTTCAAATTTACTGGCATTTCATATATTCTCTGCTCTAACATTGTCCTGACTCTTTCTGTATATTCTTTACTTATGTTTTTGTTTTCCTTAATCAAAGTGTGTCTTTTAAATCTTTTCAAAGAAGATTCTTTGGACTTACTAAATCATCTGAATTTTATACGTTTTCTGTTGTATTAACATCTGCTCATATCTTTATTTAACTTTTTTCTATGTTCTCAGGGTTTATTGTTTTCATCTTCTGATGTCAATTAAAACACTTGGTTATTCATTTTAATAAATCTTTTTACTTATAAAGATTTGAACTTTTGAAGATTCCAGCTTACTTGTACGTTTCTAAGGGTCAGGTCCTCTCCACTGTTGCCGGCCTAAGGCTTAGTTCACCATATAGCAATGTATATACTGACCTATTTTCCCCTCGACTTTCTGTGATCCACTACATCTCACCTTTCTCTGCAGACAAGCCATTTGAAATACCCTTAACTTATTTCACAGCCAATAAGGCTTTGAAATAATGTTTATTTTTTAGAGAAATCTTCTTATACAATTAGGCAGAAAATCTGACCTGCCATAGTTTTCAAAACAGCATAATTTCACTCTTCTCAATGATTAATCTGTTGTATTACACAACCTTTGTGTATTTAGCTTTATCAATGACATGTCCTTTAAAAATGTTTTAGAGATCCTACCAGTCTTTGAAAACATCCTCGTGCCTTGTTTCAGTTCCAGTTTTATGTATATTTTCTGCCTTGCACCCGATTATTCCTACATCTGATGGATGGCCTTGGGAATCTAATACTGGTATTGATTGTTTTGGCTGATTGTCTCCCCTTGTAGCTGCTTTCTTCATTATTGTGTAAATTTAGATCATGAGCTCATGTTTAGCTAAACAGCTGACCTTGTAAGAGGCTTAGGTGTGAACGCTCGTAAGTTTCAGCAGAAAGTCGGCAAAGATTTATTTGTGTCCCTCCAATGAGTGGCCCACAAGGACCCCGTTTTCTACAAGTGTTGGTCCAATACTCCCTCTAGAGGCAGGGGACTCAGACAGGGCTGCTTTTCGGCCCCCGATCTGGGGCAGGGGCAGTGGGGGGCCTGTGGCCCGGGCAGGAGCCTCTCCGCGTGTGTCCCAGGGACACATCTGCCTGCGAGCCTCGGTCACCTGCCAGAAAGCTACGATGCCCAGACCTATGCTTAGCTGTGCCGCGAGGTGTACTGCGCCGACAGGTTCCACACACACTTCATGTAAGAGGGCGGCCTGAGTGGAAAGGTGAGAGTTTGGGCAGTTGTGCAGACAAAGAAAGCGCCCTTTGGCCTGGGCCTAAATGCTTGTGACACTCCACTGGGCCTGCCGGGCTCTGAGGGCCCTGCCCTGGGCCCCCTGCTCCCCTGCCCTTTGTTCAGTCACAGCAGAGATGGCCACACCCACTCCCTCAGTGAGGGCAGTGTTCCAACCTCCCTCAGCCCCGCCCCCTCTCTGCAGGTTACCATGGACTACAGAGGCTGCATTCTGAGGCAAGGGCTTTCCGAGAATGCCAAGGGCAGACATGATGACCTTAAATGATTTCCTCTTGTGTCAGTTTTGGTAAACTTTAGGAGCTAGGAAATGGTCCAATTGACAGAAATGTTCAAATTTACTGGCATTTCATATATTCTCTGCTCTAACATTGTCCTGACTCTTTCTGTATATTCTTTACTTATGTTTTTGTTTTCCTTAATCAAAGTGTGTCTTTTAAATCTTTTCAAAGAAGATTCTTTGGACTTACTAAATCATCTGAATTTTATACGTTTTCTGTTGTATTAAGTTCTGCTCATATCTTTATTTAACTTTTTTCTATGTTCTCAGGGTTTATTGTTTTCATCTTCTGATGTCAATTAAAACACTTGGTTATTCATTTTAATAAATCTTTTTACTTATAAAGATTTGAACTTTTGAAGATTCCAGCTTACTTGTACGTTTCTAAGGGTCAGGTCCTCTCCACTGTTGCCGGCCTAAGGCTTAGTTCACCATATAGCAATGTATATACTGACCTATTTTCCCCTCGACTTTCTGTGATCCACTACATCTCACCTTTCTTTGCAGACAAGCCATTTGAAATACCCTTAGCTTATTTCACTGCCAATAAGGCTTTGAAATAATGTTTATTTTTTAGAGAAATCTTCTTATATAATTAGGCAGAAAATCTGACCTGCCATAGTTTTCAAAACAGCATAATTTCACTCTTCTCAATGATTAACCTGTTGTATTACACAACCTTTGTGTATTTACCTTTATCAATGACATGTCCTTTAAAAATGTTTTAGAGATCCTACCAGTCTTTGAATACATCCTCGTGCCTTGTTTCAGTTCCAGTTTTATGTATATTTTCTGCCTTGCACCCGATTATTCCTACATCTGATGGATGGCCTTGGGAATCTAATTCTGGTATTGATTGTTTTGGCTGATTGTCTCCCCTTGTAGCTGCTTTCTTCATTATTGTGTAAATTTAGATCATGAGCTAATGTTTAGCTAAACAGCAGACCTTGTAAGAGGTTTAGGTGTGAACGCTCGTAAGTTTCAGAAGAAAGACGGCAAAGATTTATTTGTGTCCCTCCAATGAGTGGCCCGCAAGTACCCCGTTTTCTACAAGTGTTGGTCCAATACTCCCTCTAGAGGCAGGGGATTCAGACAGGGCTGCTTTGCGGCCCCCGATCTGGGGCAGGGGCAGTGTGCGGCCTGTGGCCCGGGCAGGATCCTCTCCGCGTGTGTCCCAGGGACCCATCTGCCTGTGAGCCTCAGTCACCTGGCAGGAGGCCACAATGCCCAGACCTATGGTTAGCTGTGCAGCGAGGTGTACTGCGCGGACAGGTTCCACACACACTTCAAGTAAGAGGGTGGCCTGAGTGGAAAGGTGAGAGTTTGGGCAGCTGTGCAGACAAAGAAAGCGCCCTTTGGCCTGGGCCTAAATGCTTGTGACACTCCACTGGGCCTGCCGGGCTCTGAGGGCCCTGCCCTGGGCCCCCTGCTCCCCTGGCCTTTGTTCAGTCACAGCAGAGATGGCCACACCCACTCCCTCAGTGAGGGCAGTGTTCCAACCTCCCTCAGCCCCGCCCCCTCTCCGCAGGTTACCATGGACTACAGAGGCTGCATTCTGAGGCCAGGGCGTTCCGAGAATGCCAAGGGCAGACATGATGACCTTAAATGATTTCCTCTTGTGTCAGTTTTGGTAAACTTTAGGAGCTAGGAAATGGTCCAATTGACAGAAATGTTCAAATTTACTGGCATTTCATATATTCTCTGCTCTAACATTGTCCTGACTCTTTCTGTATATTCTTTACTTATGTTTTGGTTTTCCTTAATCAAAGTGTGTCTTTTAAATCTTTTCAAAGAAGATTCTTTGGACTTACTAAATCACCTGAATTTTATACGTTTTCTGTTGTATTATGTTCTGCTCATATCTTTATTTAACTTTTTTCTATGTTCTCAGGGTTTATTGTTTTCATCTTCTGATGTCAATTAAAACACTTGGTTATTCATTTTAATAAATCTTTTTACTTATAAAGATTTGAACTTTTGAAGATTCCAGCTTACTTGTACGTTTCTAAGGGTCAGGTCCTCTCCACTGTTGCCGGCCTAAGGCTTAGTTCACCATATAGCAATGTATATACTGACCTATTTTCCCCTCGACTTTCTGTGATCCACTACATCTCACCTTTCTCTGCAGACAAGCCATTTGAAATACCCTTAACTTATTTCACAGCCAATAAGGCTTTGAAATAATGTTTATTTTTTAGAGAAATCTTCTTATACAATTAGGCAGAAAATCTGACCTGCCATAGTTTTCAAAACAGCATAATTTCACTCTTCTCAATGATTAATCTGTTGTATTACACAACCTTTGTGTATTTAGCTTTATCAATGACATGTCCTTTAAAAATGTTTTAGAGATCCTACCAGTCTTTGAAAACATCCTCGTGCCTTGTTTCAGTTCCAGTTTTATGTATATTTTCTGCCTTGCACCCGATTATTCCTACATCTGATGGATGGCCTTGGGAATCTAATACTGGTATTGATTGTTTTGGCTGATTGTCTCCCCTTGTAGCTGCTTTCTTCATTATTGTGTAAATTTAGATCATGAGCTCATGTTTAGCTAAACAGCTGACCTTGTAAGAGGCTTAGGTGTGAACGCTCGTAAGTTTCAGCAGAAAGTCGGCAAAGATTTATTTGTGTCCCTCCAATGAGTGGCCCGCAAGGACCCCGTTTTCTACAAGTGTTGGTCCAATACTCCCTCTAGAGGCAGGGGACTCAGACAGGGCTGCTTTGCGGCCCCTGATCTGGGGCAGGGGCAGTGGGGGGCCTGTGGCCCGGGCAGTAGCCTCTCCGCGTGTGTCCCAGGGACACATCTGCCTGCGAGCCTCGGTCACCTGCCAGAAAGCTACGATGCCCAGACCTATGCTTAGCTGTGCCGCGAGGTGTACTGCGCCGACAGGTTCCACACACACTTCATGTAAGAGGGCGGCCTGAGTGGAAAGGTGAGAGTTTGGGCAGTTGTGCAGACAAAGAAAGCGCCCTTTGGCCTGGGCCTAAATGCTTGTGACACTCCACTGGGCCTGCCGGGCTCTGAGGGCCCTGCCCTGGGCCCCCTGCTCCCCTGCCCTTTGTTCAGTCACAGCAGAGATGGCCACACCCACTCCCTCAGTGAGGGCAGTGTTCCAACCTCCCTCAGCCCCGCCCCCTCTCTGCAGGTTACCATGGACTACAGAGGCTGCATTCTGAGGCAAGGGCTTTCCGAGAATGCCAAGGGCAGACATGATGACCTTAAATGATTTCCTCTTGTGTCAGTTTTGGTAAACTTTAGGAGCTAGGAAATGGTCCAATTGACAGAAATGTTCAAATTTACTGGCATTTCATATATTCTCTGCTCTAACATTGTCCTGACTCTTTCTGTATATTCTTTACTTATGTTTTTGTTTTCCTTAATCAAAGTGTGTCTTTTAAATCTTTTCAAAGAAGATTCTTTGGACTTACTAAATCATCTGAATTTTATACGTTTTCTGTTGTATTAAGTTCTGCTCATATCTTTATTTAACTTTTTTCTATGTTCTCAGGGTTTATTGTTTTCATCTTCTGATGTCAATTAAAACACTTGGTTATTCATTTTAATAAATCTTTTTACTTATAAAGATTTGAACTTTTGAAGATTCCAGCTTACTTGTACGTTTCTAAGGGTCAGGTCCTCTCCACTGTTGCCGGCCTAAGGCTTAGTTCACCATATAGCAATGTATATACTGACCTATTTTCCCCTCGACTTTCTGTGATCCACTACATCTCACCTTTCTTTGCAGACAAGCCATTTGAAATACCCTTAGCTTATTTCACTGCCAATAAGGCTTTGAAATAATGTTTATTTTTTAGAGAAATCTTCTTATATAATTAGGCAGAAAATCTGACCTGCCATAGTTTTCAAAACAGCATAATTTCACTCTTCTCAATGATTAACCTGTTGTATTACACAACCTTGGAGTATTTAGCTTTATCAATGACATGTCCTTTAAAAATGTTTTAGAGATCCTACCAGTCTTTGAATACATCCTCGTGCCTTGTTTCAGTTCCAGTTTTATGTATATTTTCTGCCTTGCACCCGATTATTCCTACATCTGATGGATGGCCTTGGGAATCTAATTCTGGTATTGATTGTTTTGGCTGATTGTCTCCCCTTGTAGCTGCTTTCTTCATTATTGTGTAAATTTAGATCATGAGCTAATGTTTAGCTAAACAGCAGACCTTGTAAGAGGTTTAGGTGTGAACGCTCGTAAGTTTCAGAAGAAAGACGGCAAAGATTTATTTGTGTCCCTCCAATGAGTGGCCCGCAAGTACCCCGTTTTCTACAAGTGTTGGTCCAATACTCCCTCTAGAGGCAGGGGATTCAGACAGGGCTGCTTTGCGGCCCCCGATCTGGGGCAGGGGCAGTGTGCGGCCTGTGGCCCGGGCAGGATCCTCTCCGCGTGTGTCCCAGGGACCCATCTGCCTGTGAGCCTCAGTCACCTGGCAGGAGGCCACAATGCCCAGACCTATGGTTAGCTGTGCAGCGAGGTGTACTGCGCGGACAGGTTCCACACACACTTCAAGTAAGAGGGTGGCCTGAGTGGAAAGGTGAGAGTTTGGGCAGCTGTGCAGACAAAGAAAGCGCCCTTTGGCCTGGGCCTAAATGCTTGTGACACTCCACTGGGCCTGCCGGGCTCTGAGGGCCCTGCCCTGGGCCCCCTGCTCCCCTGGCCTTTGTTCAGTCACAGCAGAGATGGCCACACCCACTCCCTCAGTGAGGGCAGTGTTCCAACCTCCCTCAGCCCCGCCCCCTCTCCGCAGGTTACCATGGACTACAGAGGCTGCATTCTGAGGCCAGGGCGTTCCGAGAATGCCAAGGGCAGACATGATGACCTTAAATGATTTCCTCTTGTGTCAGTTTTGGTAAACTTTAGGAGCTAGGAAATGGTCCAATTGACAGAAATGTTCAAATTTACTGGCATTTCATATATTCTCTGCTCTAACATTGTCCTGACTCTTTCTGTATATTCTTTACTTATGTTTTGGTTTTCCTTAATCAAAGTGTGTCTTTTAAATCTTTTCAAAGAAGATTCTTTGGACTTACTAAATCACCTGAATTTTATACGTTTTCTGTTGTATTATGTTCTGCTCATATCTTTATTTAACTTTTTTCTATGTTCTCAGGGTTTATTGTTTTCATCTTCTGATGTCAATTAAAACACTTGGTTATTCATTTTAATAAATCTTTTTACTTATAAAGATTTGAACTTTTGAAGATTCCAGCTTACTTGTACGTTTCTAAGGGTCAGGTCCTCTCCACTGTTGCCGGCCTAAGGCTTAGTTCACCATATAGCAATGTATATACTGACCTATTTTCCCCTCGACTTTCTGTGATCCACTACATCTCACCTTTCTCTGCAGACAAGCCATTTGAAATACCCTTAACTTATTTCACAGCCAATAAGGCTTTGAAATAATGTTTATTTTTTAGAGAAATCTTCTTATACAATTAGGCAGAAAATCTGACCTGCCATAGTTTTCAAAACAGCATAATTTCACTCTTCTCAATGATTAATCTGTTGTATTACACAACCTTTGTGTATTTAGCTTTATCAATGACATGTCCTTTAAAAATGTTTTAGAGATCCTACCAGTCTTTGAAAACATCCTCGTGCCTTGTTTCAGTTCCAGTTTTATGTATATTTTCTGCCTTGCACCCGATTATTCCTACATCTGATGGATGGCCTTGGGAATCTAATACTGGTATTGATTGTTTTGGCTGATTGTCTCCCCTTGTAGCTGCTTTCTTCATTATTGTGTAAATTTAGATCATGAGCTCATGTTTAGCTAAACAGCTGACCTTGTAAGAGGCTTAGGTGTGAACGCTCGTAAGTTTCAGCAGAAAGTCGGCAAAGATTTATTTGTGTCCCTCCAATGAGTGGCCCGCAAGGACCCCGTTTTCTACAAGTGTTGGTCCAATACTCCCTCTAGAGGCAGGGGACTCAGACAGGGCTGCTTTGCGGCCCCTGATCTGGGGCAGGGGCAGTGGGGGGCCTGTGGCCCGGGCAGTAGCCTCTCCGCGTGTGTCCCAGGGACACATCTGCCTGCGAGCCTCGGTCACCTGCCAGAAAGCTACGATGCCCAGACCTATGCTTAGCTGTGCCGCGAGGTGTACTGCGCCGACAGGTTCCACACACACTTCATGTAAGAGGGCGGCCTGAGTGGAAAGGTGAGAGTTTGGGCAGTTGTGCAGACAAAGAAAGCGCCCTTTGGCCTGGGCCTAAATGCTTGTGACACTCCACTGGGCCTGCCGGGCTCTGAGGGCCCTGCCCTGGGCCCCCTGCTCCCCTGCCCTTTGTTCAGTCACAGCAGAGATGGCCACACCCACTCCCTCAGTGAGGGCAGTGTTCCAACCTCCCTCAGCCCCGCCCCCTCTCTGCAGGTTACCATGGACTACAGAGGCTGCATTCTGAGGCAAGGGCTTTCCGAGAATGCCAAGGGCAGACATGATGACCTTAAATGATTTCCTCTTGTGTCAGTTTTGGTAAACTTTAGGAGCTAGGAAATGGTCCAATTGACAGAAATGTTCAAATTTACTGGCATTTCATATATTCTCTGCTCTAACATTGTCCTGACTCTTTCTGTATATTCTTTACTTATGTTTTTGTTTTCCTTAATCAAAGTGTGTCTTTTAAATCTTTTCAAAGAAGATTCTTTGGACTTACTAAATCATCTGAATTTTATACGTTTTCTGTTGTATTAAGTTCTGCTCATATCTTTATTTAACTTTTTTCTATGTTCTCAGGGTTTATTGTTTTCATCTTCTGATGTCAATTAAAACACTTGGTTATTCATTTTAATAAATCTTTTTACTTATAAAGATTTGAACTTTTGAAGATTCCAGCTTACTTGTACGTTTCTAAGGGTCAGGTCCTCTCCACTGTTGCCGGCCTAAGGCTTAGTTCACCATATAGCAATGTATATACTGACCTATTTTCCCCTCGACTTTCTGTGATCCACTACATCTCACCTTTCTTTGCAGACAAGCCATTTGAAATACCCTTAGCTTATTTCACTGCCAATAAGGCTTTGAAATAATGTTTATTTTTTAGAGAAATCTTCTTATATAATTAGGCAGAAAATCTGACCTGCCATAGTTTTCAAAACAGCATAATTTCACTCTTCTCAATGATTAACCTGTTGTATTACACAACCTTTGTGTATTTACCTTTATCAATGACATGTCCTTTAAAAATGTTTTAGAGATCCTACCAGTCTTTGAATACATCCTCGTGCCTTGTTTCATTTCCAGTTTTATGTATATTTTCTGCCTTGCACCCGATTATTCCTACATCTGATGGATGGCCTTGGGAATCTAATTCTGGTATTGATTGTTTTGGCTGATTGTCTCCCCTTGTAGCTGCTTTCTTCATTATTGTGTAAATTTAGATCATGAGCTAATGTTTAGCTAAACAGCAGACCTTGTAAGAGGTTTAGGTGTGAACGCTCGTAAGTTTCAGAAGAAAGACGGCAAAGATTTATTTGTGTCCCTCCAATGAGTGGCCCGCAAGTACCCCGTTTTCTACAAGTGTTGGTCCAATACTCCCTCTAGAGGCAGGGGATTCAGACAGGGCTGCTTTGCGGCCCCCGATCTGGGGCAGGGGCAGTGTGCGGCCTGTGGCCCGGGCAGGATCCTCTCCGCGTGTGTCCCAGGGACCCATCTGCCTGTGAGCCTCAGTCACCTGGCAGGAGGCCACAATGCCCAGACCTATGGTTAGCTGTGCAGCGAGGTGTACTGCGCGGACAGGTTCCACACACACTTCAAGTAAGAGGGTGGCCTGAGTGGAAAGGTGAGAGTTTGGGCAGCTGTGCAGACAAAGAAAGCGCCCTTTGGCCTGGGCCTAAATGCTTGTGACACTCCACAGGGCCTGCCGGGCTCTGAGGGCCCTGCCCTGGGCCCCCTGCTCCCCTGGCCTTTGTTCAGTCACAGCAGAGATGGCCACACCCACTCCCTCAGTGAGGGCAGTGTTCCAACCTCCCTCAGCCCCGCCCCCTCTCCGCAGGTTACCATGGACTACAGAGGCTGCATTCTGAGGCCAGGGCGTTCCGAGAATGCCAAGGGCAGACATGATGACCTTAAATGATTTCCTCTTGTGTCAGTTTTGGTAAACTTTAGGAGCTAGGAAATGGTCCAATTGACAGAAATGTTCAAATTTACTGGCATTTCATATATTCTCTGCTCTAACATTGTCCTGACTCTTTCTGTATATTCTTTACTTATGTTTTGGTTTTCCTTAATCAAAGTGTGTCTTTTAAATCTTTTCAAAGAAGATTCTTTGGACTTACTAAATCACCTGAATTTTATACGTTTTCTGTTGTATTAAGTTCTGCTCATATCTTTATTTAACTTTTTTCTATGTTCTCAGGGTTTATTGTTTTCATCTTCTGATGTCAATTAAAACACTTGGTTATTCATTTTAATAAATCTTTTTACTTATAAAGATTTGAACTTTTGAAGATTCCAGCTTACTTGTACGTTTCTAAGGGTCAGGTCCTCTCCACTGTTGCCGGCCTAAGGCTTAGTTCACCATATAGCAATGTATATACTGACCTATTTTCCCCTCGACTTTCTGTGATCCACTACATCTCACCTTTCTCTGCAGACAAGCCATTTGAAATACCCTTAACTTATTTCACAGCCAATAAGGCTTTGAAATAATGTTTATTTTTTAGAGAAATCTTCTTATACAATTAGGCAGAAAATCTGACCTGCCATAGTTTTCAAAACAGCATAATTTCACTCTTCTCAATGATTAATCTGTTGTATTACACAACCTTTGTGTATTAAGCTTTATCAATGACATGATCTTTAAAAATGTTTTAGAGATCCTACCAGTCTTTGAAAACATCCTCGAGCCTTGTTTCAGTTCCAGTTTTATATATATTTTCTGCCTTGCACCCGATTATTCCTACATCTGATGGATGGCCTTGGGAATCTAATACTGGTATTGATTGTTTTGGCTGATTGTCTCCCCTTGTAGCTGCTTTCTTCATTATTGTGTAAATTTAGATCATGAGCTAATGTTTAGCTAAACAGCTGACCTTGTAAGAGGCTTAGGTGTGAACGCTCGTAAGTTTCAGCAGAAAGTCGGCAAAGATTTATTTGTGTCCCTCCAATGAGTGGCCCGCAAGGACCCCGTTTTCTACAAGTGTTGGTCCAATACTCCCTCTAGAGGCAGGGGACTCAGACAGGGCTGATTTGCGGCCCCCGATCTGGGGCAGGGGCAGTGGGGGGCCTGTGGCCCGGGCAGGAGCCTCTCCGCGTGTGTCCCAGGGACACATCTGCCTGCGAGCCTCGGTCACCTGCCAGAAAGCTACGATGCCCAGACCTATGCTTAGCTGTGCCGCGAGGTGTACTGCGCTGACAGGTTCCACACACACTTCATGTAAGAGGGCGGCCTGAGTGGAAAGGTGAGAGTTTGGGCAGTTGTGCAGACAAAGAAAGCGCCCTTTGGCCTGGGCCTAAATGCTTGTGACAGTCCACTGGGCCTGCCGGGCTCTGAGGGCCCTGCCCTGGGCTCCCTGCTCCCCTGCCCTTTGTTCAGTCACAGCAGAGATGGCCACACCCACTCCCTCAGTGAGGGCAGTGTTCCAACCTCCCTCAGCCCCGCCCCCTCTCCGCAGGTTACCATGGACTACAGAGGCTGCATTCTGAGGCAAGGGCTTTCCGAGAATGCCAAGGGCAGATATGATGACCTTAAATGATTTCCTCTTGTGTCAGTTTTGGTAAACTTTAGGAGCTAGGAAATGGTCCAATTGACAGAAATGTTCAAATTTACTGGCATTTCATATATTCTCTGCTCTAACATTGTCCTGACTCTTTCTGTATATTCTTTACTTATGTTTTTGTTTTCCTTAATCAAAGTGTGTCTTTTAAATCTTTTCAAAGAAGATTCTTTGGACTTACTAAATCTTCTGAATTTTACACGTTTTCTGTTGTATTAAGTTCTGCTCATATCTTTATTTAACTTTTTTCTATGTTCTCAGGGTTTATTGTTTTCATCTTCTGATGTCAATTAAAACACTTGGTTATTCATTTTAATAAATCTTTTTACTTATAAAGATTTGAACTTTTGAAGATTCCAGCTTACTTGTACGTTTCTAAGGGTCAGGTCCTCTCCACTGTTGCCGGCCTAAGGCTTAGTTTACCATATAACAATGTATATACTGACCTATTTTCCCCTCGACTTTCTGTGATCCACTACATCTCACCTTTCTTTGCACACAAGCCATTTGACATTCCCTTAGCATATTTCACAGCCAATAAGGCTTTGAAATAATGTTTATTTTTTAGAGAAATCTTCTTATATAATTAGGCAGAAAATCTGACCTGCCATAGTTTTCAAAACAGCATAATTTCACTCTTCTCAATGATTAATCTGTTGTATTACACAACATTTGTGTATTTACCTTTATCAATGACATGTCCTTTAAAAATGTTTTAGAGATCCTACCAGTCTTTGAATACATCCTCGTGCCTTGTTTCAGTTCCAGTTTTATGTATATTTTCTGCCTTGCACCCGATTATTCCTACATCTGATGGATGGCCTTGGGAATCTAATTCTGGTATTGATTGTTTTGGCTGATTGTCTCCTCTTGTAGCTGCTTTCTTCATTATTGTGTAAATTTAGATCATGAGCTCATGTTTAGCTAAACAGCTGACCTTGTAAGAGGTTTAGGTGTGAACGCTCGTAAGTTTCAGAAGAAAGACGGCAAAGATTTATTTGTGTCCCTCCAATGAGTGGCCCGCAAGTACCCCGTTTTCTACAAGTGTTGGTCCAATACTCCCTCTAGCGGCAGGGGATTCAGACAGGGCTGCTTTTCGGCCCCCGATCTGGGGCAGGGGCAGTGGGCGGCCTGTGGCCAGGGCAGGAGCCTCTCCGCGTGTGTCCCAGGGACCCATCTGCCTGCGAGCCTCGGTCACCTGGCAGGAGGCCACGATGCCCAGACCTATGGTTAGCTGTGCAGCGAGGTGTACTGCGCGGACAGGTTCCACACACACTTCAAGTAAGAGGGCGGCCTGAGTGGAAAGGTGAGAGTTTGGGCAGCTGTGCAGACAAAGAAAGCGCCCCTTGGCCTGGGCCTAAATGCTTGTGACACTCCACTGGGCCTGCCAGGCTCTGAGGGCCCTGCCCTGGGCCCAATGCTCCCCTGCCCTTTGTTCAGTCACAGCAGAGATGGCCACACCCACTCCCTCAGTGAGGGCAGTGTTCCAACCTCCCTCAGCCCCTCCGCCTCTCCGCAGGTTACCATGGACTACAGAGGCTGCATTCTGAGGCCAGGGCGTTCCGAGAATGCCAAGGGCAGACATGATGACCTTAAATGATTTCCTCTTGTGTCAGTTTTGGTAAACTTTAGGAGCTAGGAAATGGTCCACTTGACAGAAATGTTCAAATTTACTGGCATTTCATATATTCTCAGCTCTAACATTGTCCTGACTCTTTCTGTATATTCTTTACTTATGTTTTGGTTTTCCTTAATCAAAGTGTGTCTTTTAAATCTTTTCAAAGAAGATTCTTTGGACTTACTAAATCACCTGAATTTTATACGTTTTCTGTTGTATGAACTTCTGCTCATATCTTTATTTAACTTTTTTCTATGTTCTCAGGGTTTATTGTTTTCATCTTCTGATGTCAATTAAAACACTTGGTTATTCATTTTAATAAATCTTTTTACTTATAAAGATTTGAACTTTTGAAGATTCCAGCTTACTTGTACGTTTCTAAGGGTCAGGTCCTCTCCACTGTTGCCGGCCTAAGGCTTAGTTCATCATATAGCTATGTATATATTGACCTATTTTCCCCTCGACTTTCTGTGATCCACTACATCTCACCTTTCTTTGCAGACAAGCCATTTGAAATACACTTAACTTATTTCACAGACAATAAGGCTTTGCAATAATGTGTATTTTTTAGAGAAATCTTCTTATATAATTAGGCAGAAAATCTGAAGTGCCATAGTTTTCAAAACAGCATAATTTCACTCTTCTCAATGATTAATCTGTTGTATTACACAACCTTTGTGTATTTAGCTTTATCAATGACATGATCTTTAAAAATGTTTTAGAGATCCTACCAGTCTTTGAAAACATCCTCGTGCCTTGTTTCAGTTCCAGTTTTATATATATTTTCTGCCTTGCACCCGATTATTCCTACATCAGATGGATGGCCTTGGGAATCTAATACTGGTATGGATTGTTTTGGCTGATTGTTTCCCCTTATAGCTGCTTTCTTCATTATTGTGTAAATTTAGATCATGAGCTCATGTTTAGCTAAACAGCTGACCTTGTAAGAGGCTTAGGTGTGAATGCTCGTAAGTTTCAGCAGAAAGTCGGCAAAGATTTATTTGTGTCCCTCCAATGAGTGGCCCGCAAGGACCCCGTTTTCTACAAGTGTCAGTCCAATACTCCCTCTAGAGGCAGGGGACTCAGACTGGGCTGCTTTGCGGCCCCCGATCTGGGGCAGGGGAAGTGGGCGGCCTGTGGCCCGGGCAGGAGCCTCTCCGCGTGTGTCCCAGGGACCCATCTGCCTGCGAGCCTCGGTCACCTGGCAGGAAGCTATGATGCCCAGACCTATGGTTAGCTGTGCAGCGAGGTGTACTGCGCAGACAGGTTCCACACACACTTCAAGTAAGAGGGCGGCCTGAGTGGAAAGGTGAGAGTTTGGGCAGCTGTGCAGACAAAGAAAGCGCCCTTTGGCCTGGGCCTAAATGCTTGTGACACTCCACTGGGCCTGCCGGGCTCTGAGGGCCCTGCCCTGGGCCCCCTGCTCCCCTGCCCTTTGTTCAGTCACAGCAGAGATGGCCACACCCACTCCCTCAGTGAGGGCAGTGTTCCAACCTCCCTCAGCCCCGCCCCCTCTCCGCAGGTTACCATGGACGACAGAGGCTGCATTCTGAGGCCAGGGCGTTCCGAGAATGCCAAGGGCAGACATGATGACCTTAAATGATTTCCTCTTGTGTCAGTTTTGGTAAACTTTAGGAGCTAGGAAATGGTCCACTTTCCAGAAATGTTCAAATTTACTGGCATTTCATATATTCTCTGCTCTATCATTGTCCTGACTCTTTCTGTATATTCTTTACTTATGTTTTTGTTTTCCTTAATCAAAGTGTGTCTTTTAACTCTTTTCAAAGAAGATTCTTTGGACTTACTAAATCATCTGAATTTTATACGTTTTCTGTTGTATTAACTTCTGCTCATATCTTTATTTAACTTTTTTCTATGTTCTCAGGGTTTATTGTTTTCATCTTCTGCTGTCAATTAAAACACTTGGTTATTCATTTTAATAAATCTTTTTACTTATAAAGATTTGAACTTTTGAAGATTCCAGCTTACTTGTACGTTTCTAAGGGTCAGGTCCTCTCCACTGTTGCCGGCCTAAGGCTTAGTTTACCATATAACAATGTATATACTGACCTATTTTCCCCTCGACTTTCTGTGATCCACTACATCTCACCTTTCTTTGCACACAAGCCATTTGACATTCCCTTAGCATATTTCACAGCCAATAAGGCTTTGAAATAATGTTTATTTTTTAGAGAAATCTTCTTATATAATTAGGCAGAAAATCTGACCTGCCATAGTTTTCAAAACAGCATAATTTCACTCTTCTCAATGATTAATCTGTTGTATTACACAACATTTGTGTATTTACCTTTATCAATGACATGTCCTTTAAAAATGTTTTAGAGATCCTACCAGTCTTTGAATACATCCTCGTGCCTTGTTTCAGTTCCAGTTTTATGTATATTTTCTGCCTTGCACCCGATTATTCCTACATCTGATGGATGGCCTTGGGAATCTAATTCTGGTATTGATTGTTTTGGCTGATTGTCTCCTCTTGTAGCTGCTTTCTTCATTATTGTGTAAATTTAGATCATGAGCTCATGTTTAGCTAAACAGCTGACCTTGTAAGAGGTTTAGGTGTGAACGCTCGTAAGTTTCAGAAGAAAGACGGCAAAGATTTATTTGTGTCCCTCCAATGAGTGGCCCGCAAGTACCCCGTTTTCTACAAGTGTTGGTCCAATACTCCCTCTAGCGGCAGGGGATTCAGACAGGGCTGCTTTTCGGCCCCCGATCTGGGGCAGGGGCAGTGGGCGGCCTGTGGCCCGGGCAGGAGCCTCTCCGCGTGTGTCCCAGGGACCCATCTGCCTGCGAGCCTCGGTCACCTGGCAGGAGGCCACGATGCCCAGACCTATGGTTAGCTGTGCAGCGAGGTGTACTGCGCGGACAGGTTCCACACACACTTCAAGTAAGAGGGCGGCCTGAGTGGAAAGGTGAGAGTTTGGGCAGCTGTGCAGACAAAGAAAGCGCCCCTTGGCCTGGGCCTAAATGCTTGTGACACTCCACTGGGCCTGCCAGGCTCTGAGGGCCCTGCCCTGGGCCCAATGCTCCCCTGCCCTTTGTTCAGTCACAGCAGAGATGGCCACACCCACTCCCTCAGTGAGGGCAGTGTTCCAACCTCCCTCAGCCCCTCCGCCTCTCCGCAGGTTACCATGGACTACAGAGGCTGCATTCTGAGGCCAGGGCGTTCCGAGAATGCCAAGGGCAGACATGATGACCTTAAATGATTTCCTCTTGTGTCAGTTTTGGTAAACTTTAGGAGCTAGGAAATGGTCCACTTGACAGAAATGTTCAAATTTACTGGCATTTCATATATTCTCAGCTCTAACATTGTCCTGACTCTTTCTGTATATTCTTTACTTATGTTTTGGTTTTCCTTAATCAAAGTGTGTCTTTTAAATCTTTTCAAAGAAGATTCTTTGGACTTACTAAATCACCTGAATTTTATACGTTTTCTGTTGTATGAACTTCTGCTCATATCTTTATTTAACTTTTTTCTATGTTCTCAGGGTTTATTGTTTTCATCTTCTGATGTCAATTAAAACACTTGGTTATTCATTTTAATAAATCTTTTTACTTATAAAGATTTGAACTTTTGAAGATTCCAGCTTACTTGTACGTTTCTAAGGGTCAGGTCCTCTCCACTGTTGCCGGCCTAAGGCTTAGTTCATCATATAGCTATGTATATATTGACCTATTTTCCCCTCGACTTTCTGTGATCCACTACATCTCACCTTTCTTTGCAGACAAGCCATTTGAAATACACTTAACTTATTTCACAGACAATAAGGCTTTGCAATAATGTGTATTTTTTAGAGAAATCTTCTTATATAATTAGGCAGAAAATCTGAAGTGCCATAGTTTTCAAAACAGCATAATTTCACTCTTCTCAATGATTAATCTGTTGTATTACACAACCTTTGTGTATTTAGCTTTATCAATGACATGATCTTTAAAAATGTTTTAGAGATCCTACCAGTCTTTGAAAACATCCTCGTGCCTTGTTTCAGTTCCAGTTTTATATATATTTTCTGCCTTGCACACGATTATTCCTACATCTGATGGATGGCCTTGGGAATCTAATACTGGTATGGATTGTTTTGGCTGATTGTTTCCCCTTATAGCTGCTTTCTTCATTATTGTGTAAATTTAGATCATGAGCTCATGTTTAGCTAAACAGCTGACCTTGTAAGAGGCTTAGGTGTGAATGCTCATAAGTTTCAGCAGAAAGTCGGCAAAGATTTATTTGTGTCCCTCCAATGAGTGGCCCGCAAGGACCCCGTTTTCTACAAGTGTCAGTCCAATACTCCCTCTAGAGGCAGGGGACTCAGACTGGGCTGCTTTGCGGCCCCCGATCTGGGGCAGGGGAAGTGGGCGGCCTGTGGCCCGGGCAGGAGCCTTTCCGCGTGTGTCCCAGGGACCCATCTGCCTGCGAGCCTCGGTCACCTGGCAGGAAGCTATGATGCCCAGACCTATGGTTAGCTGTGCAGCGAGGTGTACTGCGCAGACAGGTTCCACACACACTTCAAGTAAGAGGGCGGCCTGAGTGGAAAGGTGAGAGTTTGGGCAGCTGTGCAGACAAAGAAAGCGCCCTTTGGCCTGGGCCTAAATGCTTGTGACACTCCACTGGGCCTGCCGGGCTCTGAGGGCCCTGCCCTGGGCCCCCTGCTCCCCTGCCCTTTGTTCAGTCACAGCAGAGATGGCCACACCCACTCCCTCAGTGAGGGCAGTGTTCCAACCTCCCTCAGCCCCGCCCCCTCTCCGCAGGTTACCATGGACGACAGAGGCTGCATTCTGAGGCCAGGGCGTTCCGAGAATGCCAAGGGCAGACATGATGACCTTAAATGATTTCCTCTTGTGTCAGTTTTGGTAAACTTTAGGAGCTAGGAAATGGTCCACTTTCCAGAAATGTTCAAATTTACTGGCATTTCATATATTCTCTGCTCTATCATTGTCCTGACTCTTTCTGTATATTCTTTACTTATGTTTTTGTTTTCCTTAATCAAAGTGTGTCTTTTAACTCTTTTCAAAGAAGATTCTTTGGACTTACTAAATCATCTGAATTTTATACGTTTTCTGTTGTATTAACTTCTGCTCATATCTTTATTTAACTTTTTTCTATGTTCTCAGGGTTTATTGTTTTCATCTTCTGCTGTCAATTAAAACACTTGGTTATTCATTTTAATAAATCTTTTTACTTATAAAGATTTGAACTTTTGAAGATTCCAGCTTACTTGTACGTTTCTAAGGGTCAGGTCCTCTCCACTGTTGCCGGCCTAAGGCTTAGTTTACCATATAACAATGTATATACTGACCTATTTTCCCCTCGACTTTCTGTGATCCACTACATCTCACCTTTCTTTGCACACAAGCCATTTGACATTCCCTTAGCATATTTCACAGCCAATAAGGCTTTGAAATAATGTTTATTTTTTAGAGAAATCTTCTTATATAATTAGGCAGAAAATCTGACCTGCCATAGTTTTCAAAACAGCATAATTTCACTCTTCTCAATGATTAATCTGTTGTATTACACAACATTTGTGTATTTACCTTTATCAATGACATGTCCTTTAAAAATGTTTTAGAGATCCTACCAGTCTTTGAATACATCCTCGTGCCTTGTTTCAGTTCCAGTTTTATGTATATTTTCTGCCTTGCACCCGATTATTCCTACATCTGATGGATGGCCTTGGGAATCTAATTCTGGTATTGATTGTTTTGGCTGATTGTCTCCTCTTGTAGCTGCTTTCTTCATTATTGTGTAAATTTAGATCATGAGCTCATGTTTAGCTAAACAGCTGACCTTGTAAGAGGTTTAGGTGTGAACGCTCGTAAGTTTCAGAAGAAAGACGGCAAAGATTTATTTGTGTCCCTCCAATGAGTGGCCCGCAAGTACCCCGTTTTCTACAAGTGTTGGTCCAATACTCCCTCTAGCGGCAGGGGATTCAGACAGGGCTGCTTTTCGGCCCCCGATCTGGGGCAGGGGCAGTGGGCGGCCTGTGGCCCGGGCAGGAGCCTCTCCGCGTGTGTCCCAGGGACCCATCTGCCTGCGAGCCTCGGTCACCTGGCAGGAGGCCACGATGCCCAGACCTATGGTTAGCTGTGCAGCGAGGTGTACTGCGCGGACAGGTTCCACACACACTTCAAGTAAGAGGGCGGCCTGAGTGGAAAGGTGAGAGTTTGGGCAGCTGTGCAGACAAAGAAAGCGCCCCTTGGCCTGGGCCTAAATGCTTGTGACACTCCACTGGGCCTGCCAGGCTCTGAGGGCCCTGCCCTGGGCCCAATGCTCCCCTGCCCTTTGTTCAGTCACAGCAGAGATGGCCACACCCACTCCCTCAGTGAGGGCAGTGTTCCAACCTCCCTCAGCCCCTCCGCCTCTCCGCAGGTTACCATGGACTACAGAGGCTGCATTCTGAGGCCAGGGCGTTCCGAGAATGCCAAGGGCAGACATGATGACCTTAAATGATTTCCTCTTGTGTCAGTTTTGGTAAACTTTAGGAGCTAGGAAATGGTCCACTTGACAGAAATGTTCAAATTTACTGGCATTTCATATATTCTCAGCTCTAACATTGTCCTGACTCTTTCTGTATATTCTTTACTTATGTTTTGGTTTTCCTTAATCAAAGTGTGTCTTTTAAATCTTTTCAAAGAAGATTCTTTGGACTTACTAAATCACCTGAATTTTATACGTTTTCTGTTGTATGAACTTCTGCTCATATCTTTATTTAACTTTTTTCTATGTTCTCAGGGTTTATTGTTTTCATCTTCTGATGTCAATTAAAACACTTGGTTATTCATTTTAATAAATCTTTTTACTTATAAAGATTTGAACTTTTGAAGATTCCAGCTTACTTGTACGTTTCTAAGGGTCAGGTCCTCTCCACTGTTGCCGGCCTAAGGCTTAGTTCATCATATAGCTATGTATATATTGACCTATTTTCCCCTCGACTTTCTGTGATCCACTACATCTCACCTTTCTTTGCAGACAAGCCATTTGAAATACACTTAACTTATTTCACAGACAATAAGGCTTTGCAATAATGTGTATTTTTTAGAGAAATCTTCTTATATAATTAGGCAGAAAATCTGAAGTGCCATAGTTTTCAAAACAGCATAATTTCACTCTTCTCAATGATTAATCTGTTGTATTACACAACCTTTGTGTATTTAGCTTTATCAATGACATGATCTTTAAAAATGTTTTAGAGATCCTACCAGTCTTTGAAAACATCCTCGTGCCTTGTTTCAGTTCCAGTTTTATATATATTTTCTGCCTTGCACACGATTATTCCTACATCTGATGGATGGCCTTGGGAATCTAATACTGGTATGGATTGTTTTGGCTGATTGTTTCCCCTTATAGCTGCTTTCTTCATTATTGTGTAAATTTAGATCATGAGCTCATGTTTAGCTAAACAGCTGACCTTGTAAGAGGCTTAGGTGTGAATGCTCATAAGTTTCAGCAGAAAGTCGGCAAAGATTTATTTGTGTCCCTCCAATGAGTGGCCCGCAAGGACCCCGTTTTCTACAAGTGTCAGTCCAATACTCCCTCTAGAGGCAGGGGACTCAGACTGGGCTGCTTTGCGGCCCCCGATCTGGGGCAGGGGAAGTGGGCGGCCTGTGGCCCGGGCAGGAGCCTTTCCGCGTGTGTCCCAGGGACCCATCTGCCTGCGAGCCTCGGTCACCTGGCAGGAAGCTATGATGCCCAGACCTATGGTTAGCTGTGCAGCGAGGTGTACTGCGCAGACAGGTTCCACACACACTTCAAGTAAGAGGGCGGCCTGAGTGGAAAGGTGAGAGTTTGGGCAGCTGTGCAGACAAAGAAAGCGCCCTTTGGCCTGGGCCTAAATGCTTGTGACACTCCACTGGGCCTGCCGGGCTCTGAGGGCCCTGCCCTGGGCCCCCTGCTCCCCTGCCCTTTGTTCAGTCACAGCAGAGATGGCCACACCCACTCCCTCAGTGAGGGCAGTGTTCCAACCTCCCTCAGCCCCGCCCCCTCTCCGCAGGTTACCATGGACGACAGAGGCTGCATTCTGAGGCCAGGGCGTTCCGAGAATGCCAAGGGCAGACATGATGACCTTAAATGATTTCCTCTTGTGTCAGTTTTGGTAAACTTTAGGAGCTAGGAAATGGTCCACTTTCCAGAAATGTTCAAATTTACTGGCATTTCATATATTCTCTGCTCTATCATTGTCCTGACTCTTTCTGTATATTCTTTACTTATGTTTTTGTTTTCCTTAATCAAAGTGTGTCTTTTAACTCTTTTCAAAGAAGATTCTTTGGACTTACTAAATCATCTGAATTTTATACGTTTTCTGTTGTATTAACTTCTGCTCATATCTTTATTTAACTTTTTTCTATGTTCTCAGGGTTTATTGTTTTCATCTTCTGCTGTCAATTAAAACACTTGGTTATTCATTTTAATAAATCTTTTTACTTATAAAGATTTGAACTTTTGAAGATTCCAGCTTACTTGTACGTTTCTAAGGGTCAGGTCCTCTCCACTGTTGCCGGCCTAAGGCTTAGTTTACCATATAACAATGTATATACTGACCTATTTTCCCCTCGACTTTCTGTGATCCACTACATCTCACCTTTCTTTGCACACAAGCCATTTGACATTCCCTTAGCATATTTCACAGCCAATAAGGCTTTGAAATAATGTTTATTTTTTAGAGAAATCTTCTTATATAATTAGGCAGAAAATCTGACCTGCCATAGTTTTCAAAACAGCATAATTTCACTCTTCTCAATGATTAATCTGTTGTATTACACAACATTTGTGTATTTACCTTTATCAATGACATGTCCTTTAAAAATGTTTTAGAGATCCTACCAGTCTTTGAATACATCCTCGTGCCTTGTTTCAGTTCCAGTTTTATGTATATTTTCTGCCTTGCACCCGATTATTCCTACATCTGATGGATGGCCTTGGGAATCTAATTCTGGTATTGATTGTTTTGGCTGATTGTCTCCTCTTGTAGCTGCTTTCTTCATTATTGTGTAAATTTAGATCATGAGCTCATGTTTAGCTAAACAGCTGACCTTGTAAGAGGTTTAGGTGTGAACGCTCGTAAGTTTCAGAAGAAAGACGGCAAAGATTTATTTGTGTCCCTCCAATGAGTGGCCCGCAAGTACCCCGTTTTCTACAAGTGTTGGTCCAATACTCCCTCTAGCGGCAGGGGATTCAGACAGGGCTGCTTTTCGGCCCCCGATCTGGGGCAGGGGCAGTGGGCGGCCTGTGGCCCGGGCAGGAGCCTCTCCGCGTGTGTCCCAGGGACCCATCTGCCTGCGAGCCTCGGTCACCTGGCAGGAGGCCACGATGCCCAGACCTATGGTTAGCTGTGCAGCGAGGTGTACTGCGCGGACAGGTTCCACACACACTTCAAGTAAGAGGGCGGCCTGAGTGGAAAGGTGAGAGTTTGGGCAGCTGTGCAGACAAAGAAAGCGCCCCTTGGCCTGGGCCTAAATGCTTGTGACACTCCACTGGGCCTGCCAGGCTCTGAGGGCCCTGCCCTGGGCCCAATGCTCCCCTGCCCTTTGTTCAGTCACAGCAGAGATGGCCACACCCACTCCCTCAGTGAGGGCAGTGTTCCAACCTCCCTCAGCCCCTCCGCCTCTCCGCAGGTTACCATGGACTACAGAGGCTGCATTCTGAGGCCAGGGCGTTCCGAGAATGCCAAGGGCAGACATGATGACCTTAAATGATTTCCTCTTGTGTCAGTTTTGGTAAACTTTAGGAGCTAGGAAATGGTCCACTTGACAGAAATGTTCAAATTTACTGGCATTTCATATATTCTCAGCTCTAACATTGTCCTGACTCTTTCTGTATATTCTTTACTTATGTTTTGGTTTTCCTTAATCAAAGTGTGTCTTTTAAATCTTTTCAAAGAAGATTCTTTGGACTTACTAAATCACCTGAATTTTATACGTTTTCTGTTGTATGAACTTCTGCTCATATCTTTATTTAACTTTTTTCTATGTTCTCAGGGTTTATTGTTTTCATCTTCTGATGTCAATTAAAACACTTGGTTATTCATTTTAATAAATCTTTTTACTTATAAAGATTTGAACTTTTGAAGATTCCAGCTTACTTGTACGTTTCTAAGGGTCAGGTCCTCTCCACTGTTGCCGGCCTAAGGCTTAGTTCATCATATAGCTATGTATATATTGACCTATTTTCCCCTCGACTTTCTGTGATCCACTACATCTCACCTTTCTTTGCAGACAAGCCATTTGAAATACACTTAACTTATTTCACAGACAATAAGGCTTTGCAATAATGTGTATTTTTTAGAGAAATCTTCTTATATAATTAGGCAGAAAATCTGAAGTGCCATAGTTTTCAAAACAGCATAATTTCACTCTTCTCAATGATTAATCTGTTGTATTACACAACCTTTGTGTATTTAGCTTTATCAATGACATGATCTTTAAAAATGTTTTAGAGATCCTACCAGTCTTTGAAAACATCCTCGTGCCTTGTTTCAGTTCCAGTTTTATATATATTTTCTGCCTTGCACACGATTATTCCTACATCTGATGGATGGCCTTGGGAATCTAATACTGGTATGGATTGTTTTGGCTGATTGTTTCCCCTTATAGCTGCTTTCTTCATTATTGTGTAAATTTAGATCATGAGCTCATGTTTAGCTAAACAGCTGACCTTGTAAGAGGCTTAGGTGTGAATGCTCATAAGTTTCAGCAGAAAGTCGGCAAAGATTTATTTGTGTCCCTCCAATGAGTGGCCCGCAAGGACCCCGTTTTCTACAAGTGTCAGTCCAATACTCCCTCTAGAGGCAGGGGACTCAGACTGGGCTGCTTTGCGGCCCCCGATCTGGGGCAGGGGAAGTGGGCGGCCTGTGGCCCGGGCAGGAGCCTTTCCGCGTGTGTCCCAGGGACCCATCTGCCTGCGAGCCTCGGTCACCTGGCAGGAAGCTATGATGCCCAGACCTATGGTTAGCTGTGCAGCGAGGTGTACTGCGCAGACAGGTTCCACACACACTTCAAGTAAGAGGGCGGCCTGAGTGGAAAGGTGAGAGTTTGGGCAGCTGTGCAGACAAAGAAAGCGCCCTTTGGCCTGGGCCTAAATGCTTGTGACACTCCACTGGGCCTGCCGGGCTCTGAGGGCCCTGCCCTGGGCCCCCTGCTCCCCTGCCCTTTGTTCAGTCACAGCAGAGATGGCCACACCCACTCCCTCAGTGAGGGCAGTGTTCCAACCTCCCTCAGCCCCGCCCCCTCTCCGCAGGTTACCATGGACGACAGAGGCTGCATTCTGAGGCCAGGGCGTTCCGAGAATGCCAAGGGCAGACATGATGACCTTAAATGATTTCCTCTTGTGTCAGTTTTGGTAAACTTTAGGAGCTAGGAAATGGTCCACTTTCCAGAAATGTTCAAATTTACTGGCATTTCATATATTCTCTGCTCTATCATTGTCCTGACTCTTTCTGTATATTCTTTACTTATGTTTTTGTTTTCCTTAATCAAAGTGTGTCTTTTAACTCTTTTCAAAGAAGATTCTTTGGACTTACTAAATCATCTGAATTTTATACGTTTTCTGTTGTATTAACTTCTGCTCATATCTTTATTTAACTTTTTTCTATGTTCTCAGGGTTTATTGTTTTCATCTTCTGCTGTCAATTAAAACACTTGGTTATTCATTTTAATAAATCTTTTTACTTATAAAGATTTGAACTTTTGAAGATTCCAGCTTACTTGTACGTTTCTAAGGGTCAGGTCCTCTCCACTGTTGCCGGCCTAAGGCTTAGTTTACCATATAACAATGTATATACTGACCTATTTTCCCCTCGACTTTCTGTGATCCACTACATCTCACCTTTCTTTGCACACAAGCCATTTGACATTCCCTTAGCATATTTCACAGCCAATAAGGCTTTGAAATAATGTTTATTTTTTAGAGAAATCTTCTTATATAATTAGGCAGAAAATCTGACCTGCCATAGTTTTCAAAACAGCATAATTTCACTCTTCTCAATGATTAATCTGTTGTATTACACAACATTTGTGTATTTACCTTTATCAATGACATGTCCTTTAAAAATGTTTTAGAGATCCTACCAGTCTTTGAATACATCCTCGTGCCTTGTTTCAGTTCCAGTTTTATGTATATTTTCTGCCTTGCACCCGATTATTCCTACATCTGATGGATGGCCTTGGGAATCTAATTCTGGTATTGATTGTTTTGGCTGATTGTCTCCTCTTGTAGCTGCTTTCTTCATTATTGTGTAAATTTAGATCATGAGCTCATGTTTAGCTAAACAGCTGACCTTGTAAGAGGTTTAGGTGTGAACGCTCGTAAGTTTCAGAAGAAAGACGGCAAAGATTTATTTGTGTCCCTCCAATGAGTGGCCCGCAAGTACCCCGTTTTCTACAAGTGTTGGTCCAATACTCCCTCTAGCGGCAGGGGATTCAGACAGGGCTGCTTTTCGGCCCCCGATCTGGGGCAGGGGCAGTGGGCGGCCTGTGGCCCGGGCAGGAGCCTCTCCGCGTGTGTCCCAGGGACCCATCTGCCTGCGAGCCTCGGTCACCTGGCAGGAGGCCACGATGCCCAGACCTATGGTTAGCTGTGCAGCGAGGTGTACTGCGCGGACAGGTTCCACACACACTTCAAGTAAGAGGGCGGCCTGAGTGGAAAGGTGAGAGTTTGGGCAGCTGTGCAGACAAAGAAAGCGCCCCTTGGCCTGGGCCTAAATGCTTGTGACACTCCACTGGGCCTGCCAGGCTCTGAGGGCCCTGCCCTGGGCCCAATGCTCCCCTGCCCTTTGTTCAGTCACAGCAGAGATGGCCACACCCACTCCCTCAGTGAGGGCAGTGTTCCAACCTCCCTCAGCCCCTCCGCCTCTCCGCAGGTTACCATGGACTACAGAGGCTGCATTCTGAGGCCAGGGCGTTCCGAGAATGCCAAGGGCAGACATGATGACCTTAAATGATTTCCTCTTGTGTCAGTTTTGGTAAACTTTAGGAGCTAGGAAATGGTCCACTTGACAGAAATGTTCAAATTTACTGGCATTTCATATATTCTCAGCTCTAACATTGTCCTGACTCTTTCTGTATATTCTTTACTTATGTTTTGTTTTTCCTTAATCAAAGTGTGTCTTTTAAATCTTTTCAAAGAAGATTCTTTGGACTTACTAAATCACCTGAATTTTATACGTTTTCTGTTGTATGAACTTCTGCTCATATCTTTATTTAACTTTTTTCTATGTTCTCAGGGTTTATTGTTTTCATCTTCTGATGTCAATTAAAACACTTGGTTATTCATTTTAATAAATCTTTTTACTTATAAAGATTTGAACTTTTGAAGATTCCAGCTTACTTGTACGTTTCTAAGGGTCAGGTCCTCTCCACTGTTGCCGGCCTAAGGCTTAGTTCATCATATAGCTATGTATATATTGACCTATTTTCCCCTCGACTTTCTGTGATCCACTACATCTCACCTTTCTTTGCAGACAAGCCATTTGAAATACACTTAACTTATTTCACAGACAATAAGGCTTTGCAATAATGTGTATTTTTTAGAGAAATCTTCTTATATAATTAGGCAGAAAATCTGAAGTGCCATAGTTTTCAAAACAGCATAATTTCACTCTTCTCAATGATTAATCTGTTGTATTACACAACCTTTGTGTATTTAGCTTTATCAATGACATGATCTTTAAAAATGTTTTAGAGATCCTACCAGTCTTTGAAAACATCCTCGTGCCTTGTTTCAGTTCCAGTTTTATATATATTTTCTGCCTTGCACACGATTATTCCTACATCTGATGGATGGCCTTGGGAATCTAATACTGGTATGGATTGTTTTGGCTGATTGTTTCCCCTTATAGCTGCTTTCTTCATTATTGTGTAAATTTAGATCATGAGCTCATGTTTAGCTAAACAGCTGACCTTGTAAGAGGCTTAGGTGTGAATGCTCATAAGTTTCAGCAGAAAGTCGGCAAAGATTTATTTGTGTCCCTCCAATGAGTGGCCCGCAAGGACCCCGTTTTCTACAAGTGTCAGTCCAATACTCCCTCTAGAGGCAGGGGACTCAGACTGGGCTGCTTTGCGGCCCCCGATCTGGGGCAGGGGAAGTGGGCGGCCTGTGGCCCGGGCAGGAGCCTTTCCGCGTGTGTCCCAGGGACCCATCTGCCTGCGAGCCTCGGTCACCTGGCAGGAAGCTATGATGCCCAGACCTATGGTTAGCTGTGCAGCGAGGTGTACTGCGCAGACAGGTTCCACACACACTTCAAGTAAGAGGGCGGCCTGTGTGGAAAGGTGAGAGTTTGGGCAGCTGTGCAGACAAAGAAAGCGCCCTTTGGCCTGGGCCTAAATGCTTGTGACACTCCACTGGGCCTGCCGGGCTCTGAGGGCCCTGCCCTGGGCCCCCTGCTCCCCTGCCCTTTGTTCAGTCACAGCAGAGATGGCCACACCCACTCCCTCAGTGAGGGCAGTGTTCCAACCTCCCTCAGCCCCGCCCCCTCTCCGCAGGTTACCATGGACGACAGAGGCTGCATTCTGAGGCCAGGGCGTTCCGAGAATGCCAAGGGCAGACATGATGACCTTAAATGATTTCCTCTTGTGTCAGTTTTGGTAAACTTTAGGAGCTAGGAAATGGTCCACTTTCCAGAAATGTTCAAATTTACTGGCATTTCATATATTCTCTGCTCTATCATTGTCCTGACTCTTTCTGTATATTCTTTACTTATGTTTTTGTTTTCCTTAATCAAAGTGTGTCTTTTAAATCTTTTCAAAGAAGATTCTTTGGACTTACTAAATCATCTGAATTTTATACGTTTTCTGTTGTATTATGTTCTGCTCATATCTTTATTTAACTTTTTTCTATGTTCTCAGGGTTTATTGTTTTCATCTTCTGCTGTCAATTAAAACACTTGGTTATTCATTTTAATAAATCTTTTTACTTATAAAGATTTGATCTTTTGAAGATTCCAGCTTACTTGTACGTTTCTAAGGGTCAGGTTCTCTCCACTGTTGCCGGCCTAAGGCTTAGTTCACCATATAGCAATGTATATACTGACCTATTTTCCCCTCGACTTTCTGTGATCCACTACATCTCACCTTTCTCTGCAGACAAGCCATTTGAAATACCCTTAACTTATTTCACAGCCAATAAGGCTTTGAAATAATGTTTATTTTTTAGAGAAATCTTCTTATACAATTAGGCAGAAAATCTGACCTGCCATAGTTTTCAAAACAGCATAATTTCACTCTTCTCAATGATTAATCTGTTGTATTACACAACCTTTGTGTATTTAGCTTTATCAATGTCATGTCCTTTAAAAATGTTTTAGAGATCCTACCAGTCTTTGAAAACATCCTCGTGCCTTGTTTCAGTTCCAGTTTTATGTATATTTTCTGCCTTGCACCCGATTATTCCTACATCAGATGGATGGCCTTGGGAATCTAATACTGGTATTGATTGTTTTGGCTGATTGTCTCCCCTTGTAGCTGCTTTCTTCATTATTGTGTAAATTTAGATCATGAGCTCATGTTTAGCTAAACAGCTGACCTTGTAAGAGGCTTAGGTGTGAACGCTCGTAAGTTTCAGCAGAAAGTCAGCAAAGATTTATTTGTGTCCCTCCAATGAGTGGCCCACAAGGACCCCGTTTTCTACAAGTCTTGGTCCAATACTCCGTCTAGAGGCAGGGGACTCAGACAGGGCTGCTTTGCGGCCCCCGGTCTGGGGCAGGGGCAGTGGGGCGCCTGTGGCCCGGACAGGAGCCTCTCCGCGTGTGTCCCAGGGACACATCTGCCTGTGAGCCTCGGTCACCTGCCAGAAAGCTACGATGCCCAGACCTATGCTTAGCTGTGCCGCGAGGTGTACTGCGCCGACAGGTTCCACACACACTTCATGTAAGAGGGCGGCCTGAGTGGCAAGGTGAGAGTTTGGCAGTTGTGCAGACAAAGAAAGCGCCCTTTGGCCTTGGCCTAAATGCTTGTGACACTCCACTGGGCCTGCCGGGCTCTGAGGGCCCTGCCCTGGGCCCCCTGCTCCCCTGCCCTTTGTTCAGTCACAGCAGAGATGGCCACACCCACTCCCTCAGTGAGGGCAGTGTTCCAACCTCCCTCAGCCCCGCCCCCTCTCCGCAGGTTACCATGGACTACAGAGGCTGCATTCTGAGGCAAGGGCTTTCAGAGAATGCCAAGGGCAGACATGATGACCTTAAATGATTTCCTCTTGTGTCAGTTTTGGTAAACTTTAGGAGCTAGGAAATGGTCCAATTGACAGAAATGTTCAAATTTACTGGCATTTCATATATTCTCTGCTCTAACATTGTCCTGACTCTTTCTGTATATTCTTTACTTATGTTTTTGTTTTCCTTAATCAAAGTGTGTCTTTTAAATCTTTTCAAAGAAGATTCTTTGGACTTACTAAATCATCTGAATTTTATACGTTTTCTGTTGTATTAACTTCTGCTCATATCTTTATTTAACTTTTTTCTATGTTCTCAGGGTTTATTGTTTTCATCTTCTGATGTCAATTAAAACACTTGGTTATTCATTTTAATAAATCTTTTTACTTATAAAGATTTGAACTTTTGAAGATTCCAGCTTACTAGTACGTTTCTAAGGGTCAGGTCCTCTCCACTGTTGCCGGCCTAAGGCTTAGTTCAGCATATAGCAATGTATATACTGACCTATTTACCCCTCGACTTTCTGTGATCCACTACATCTCACCTTTCTGTGCAGACAAGCCATTTGAAATACCCTTAGCTTATTTCACAGCCAATAAGGCTTTGAAATAATGTTTATTTTTTAGAGAAAACTTCTTATATAATTAGGCAGAAAATCTGACCTGCCATAGTTTTCAAAACAGCATAATTTCACTCTTCTCAATGATTAATCTGTTGTATTACACAACCTTTGTGTATTTACCTTTATCAATGACATGTCCTTTAAAAATGTTTTAGAGATCCTACCAGTCTTTGAATACATCCCCGTGCCTTGTTTCAGTTCCAGTTTTATGTATATTTTCTGCCTTGCACCCGATTATTCCTACATCTGATGGATGGCCTTGGGAATCTAATTCTGGTATTGATTGTTTTGGCTGATTGTCTCTCCTTGTAGCTGCTTTCTTCATTATTGTGTAAATTTAGATCATGAGCTAATGTTTAGCTAAACAGCTGACCTTGTAAGAGGTTTAGGTGTGAACGCTCGTAAGTTTCAGAAGAAAGACGGCAAAGATTTATTAGTGTCCCTCCAATGAGTGCTCCGCAAGTACCCCGTTTTCTACAAGTGTTGGTCCAATACTCCCTCTAGAGGCAGGGGACTCAGACAGGGCTGCTTTGCGTCCCCCGATCTGGGACAGGGGCAGTGGGCGGCCTGTGGCCCGGGCAGGAGCCTCTCCGCGTGTGTCCCAGGGACCCATCTGCCTGCGAGCCTCGGTCCCCTGGCAAGAAGCTATGATGCCCAGACCTATGTTTAGCTGTGCAGCGAGGTGTACTGCGCAGACAGGTTCCACACACACTTCAAGTAAGAGGGCGGCCTGAGTGGAAAGGTGAGAGTTTGGGCAGCTGTGCAGACAAAGAAAGCGCCCTTTGGCCTGGGCCTAAATGCTTGTGACACTCCACTGGGCCTGCCGGGCTCTGAGGGCCCTGCCCTGGGCCCCCTGCTCCCCTGCCCTTTGTTCAGTCACAGCAGAGATGGCCACACCCACTCCCTCAGTGAGGGCAGTGTTCCAACCTCCCTCAGCCCCGCCCCCTCTCCGCAGGTTACCATGGACCACAGAGGCTGCATTCTGAGGCCAGGGCGTTCCGAGAATGCCAAGGGCAGACATGATGACCTTAAATGATTTCCTCTTGTGTCAGTTTTGGTAAACTTTAGGAGCTAGGAAATGGTCCACTTTCCAGAAATGTTCAAATTTACTGGCATTTCATATATTCTCTGCTCTAACATTGTCCTGACTCTTTCTGTATATTCTTTACTTATGTTTTGGTTTTCCTTAATCAAAGTGTGTCTTTTAAATCTTTTCAAAGAAGATTCTTTGGACTTACTAAATCATCTGAATTTTATACGTTTTCTGTTGTATTAACATCTGCTCATATCTTTATTTAACTTTTTTCTATGTTCTCAGGGTTTATTGTTTTCATCTTCTGATGTCAATTAAAACACTTGGTTATTCATTTTAATAAATCTTTTTACTTATAAAGATTTGAACTTTTGAAGATTCCAGCTTACTTGTACGTTTCTAAGGGTCAGGTCCTCTCCACTGTTGCCGGCCTAAGGCTTAGTTCACCATATAGCAATGTATATACTGACCTATTTTCCCCTCGACTTTCTGTGATCCACTACATCTCACCTTTCTCTGCAGACAAGCCATTTGAAATACCCTTAACTTATTTCACAGCCAATAAGGCTTTGAATTAATGTTTATTTTTTAGAGAAATCTTCTTATACAATTAGGCAGAAAATCTGACCTGCCATAGTTTTCAAAACAGCATAATTTCACTCTTCTCAATGATTAATCTGTTGTATTACACAACCTTTGTGTATTTAGCTTTATCAATGACATGTCCTTTAAAAATGTTTTAGAGATCCTACCAGTCTTTGAAAACATCCTCGTGCCTTGTTTCAGTTCCAGTTTTATGTATATTTTCTGCCTTGCACCCGATTATTCCTACATCTGATGGATGGCCTTGGGAATCTAATACTGGTATTGATTGTTTTGGCTGATTGTCTCCCCTTGTAGCTGCTTTCTTCATTATTGTGTAAATTTAGATCATGAGCTCATGTTTAGCTAAACAGATAACCTTGTAAGAGGCTTAGGTGTGAACGCTCGTAAGTTTCAGCAGAAAGTCGGCAAAGATTTATTTGTGTCCCTCCAATGAGTGGCCCACAAGGACCCCGTTTTCTACAAGTGTTGGTCCAATACTCCCTCTAGAGGCAGGGGACTCAGACAGGGCTGCTTTGCGGCCCCCGATCTGGGGCAGGGGCAGTGGGGGGCCTGTGGCCCGGGCAGGAGCCTCTCCGCGTGTGTCCCAGGGACACATCTGCCTGCGAGCCTCGGTCACCTGCCAGAAAGCTACGATGCCCAGACCTATGCTTAGCTGTGCCGCGAGGTGTACTGCGCCGACAGGTTCCACACACACTTCATGTAAGAGGGCGGCCTGAGTGGAAAGGTGAGAGTTTGGGCAGTTGTGCAGACAAAGAAAGCGCCCTTTGGCCTGGGCCTAAATGCTTGTGACACTCCACTGGGCCTGCCGGGCTCTGAGGGCCCTGCCCTGGGCCCCCTGCTCCCCTGCCCTTTGTTCAGTCACAGCAGAGATGGCCACACCCACTCCCTCAGTGAGGGCAGTGTTCCAACCTCCCTCAGCCCCGCCCCCTCTCTGCAGGTTACCATGGACTACAGAGGCTGCATTCTGAGGCAAGGGCTTTCCGAGAATGCCAAGGGCAGACATGATGACCTTAAATGATTTCCTCTTGTGTCAGTTTTGGTAAACTTTAGGAGCTAGGAAATGGTCCAATTGACAGAAATGTTCAAATTTACTGGCATTTCATATATTCTCTGCTCTAACATTGTCCTGACTCTTTCTGTATATTCTTTACTTATGTTTTGGTTTTCCTTAATCAAAGTGTGTCTTTTAAATCTTTTCAAAGAAGATTCTTTGGACTTACTAAATCATCTGAATTTTATACGTTTTCTGTTGTATTAAGTTCTGCTCATATCTTTATTTAACTTTTTTCTATGTTCTCAGGGTTTATTGTTTTCATCTTCTGATGTCAATTAAAACACTTGGTTATTCATTTTAATAAATTTTTTACTTATAAAGATTTGAACTTTTGAAGATTCCAGCTTACTTGTACGTTTCTAAGGGTCAGGTCCTCTCCACTGTTGCCGGCCTAAGGCTTAGTTCACCATATAGCAATGTATATACTGACCTATTTTCCCCTCGACTTTCTGTGATCCACTACATCTCACCTTTGTTTGCAGACAAGCCATTTGAAATACCCTTAGCTTATTTCACAGCCAATAAGGCTTTGAAATAATATTTATTTTTTAGAGAAATCTTCTTATATAATTAGGCAGAAAATCTGACCTGCCATAGTTTTCAAAACAGCATAATTTCACTCTTCTCAATGATTAATCTGTTGTATTACACAACCTTTGAGTATTTACCTTTATCAATGACATGTCCATTAAAAATGTTTTAGAGATCCTACCAGTCTTTGAATACATCCTCGTGCCTTGTTTCAGTTCCAGTTTTATGTATATTTTCTGCCTTGCACCCGATTATTCCTACATCTGATGGATGGCCTTGGGAATCTAATACTGGTATTGATTGTTTTGGCTGATTGTCTCCCCTTGTAGCTGCTTTCTTCATTATTGTGTAAATTTAGATCATGAGCTAATGTTTAGCTAAACAGCTGACCTTGTAAGAGGTTTAGGTGTGAACGCTCGTAAGTTTCAGAAGAAAGACGGCAAAGATTTATTTGTGTCCCTCCAATGAGTGGCCCGCAAGTACCCCGTTTTCTACAAGTGTTGGTCCAATACTCCCTCTAGAGGCAGGGGATTCAGACAGGGCTGCTTTGCGGCCCCCGATCTGGGGCAGGGGCAGTGGGCGGCCTGTGGCCCAGGCAGGAGCCTCTCCGCGTGTGTCCAAGGGACCCGTCTGCCTGCGAGCCTCGGTCACCTGGCAGGAAGCTACGATGCCCAGACCTATGCTCAGCTGTGCAGCGAGGTGTACTGCGCGGACAGGTTCCACACACACTTCAAGTAAGAGGGTGGCCTGAGTGGAAAGGTGAGAGTTTGGGCAGCTGTGCAGACAAAGAAAGCGCCCTTTGTCCTGGGCCTAAATGCTTGTGACACTCCACTGGGCCTGCCGGGCTCTGAGGGCTCTTCCCTGGGCCCCCTGCACCCCTGTCCTTTGTTCAGTCACAGCAGAGATGGCCACACCCACTCCCTCAGTGAGGGCAGTGTTCCAACCTCCCTCAGCCCCGCCCCCTCTCCGCAGGTTACCATGGACCACAGAGGCTGCATTCTGAGGCCAGGGCGTTCCGAGAATGCCAAGGGCAGACATGATGACCTTAAATGATTTCCTCTTGTGTCAGTTTTGGTAAACTTTAGGAGCTAGGAAATGGTCCACTTTCCAGAAATGTTCAAATTTACTGGCATTTCATATATTCTCTGCTCTAACATTGTCCTGACTCTTTCTGTATATTCTTTACTTATGTTTTTGTTTTCCTTAATCAAAGTGTGTCTTTTAAATCTTTTCAAAGAAGATTCTTTGGACTTACTAAATCATCTGAATTTTATAGGTTTTCTGTTGTATTAAGTTCTGCTCATATCTTTATTTAACTTTTTTCTATGTTCTCAGCGTTTATTGTTTTCATCTTCTGATGTCAATTAAAACACTTGGTTATTCATTTTAATAAATCTTTTTACTTATAAACATTTGAACTTTTGAAGATTCCAGCTTACTTGTACGTTTCTAAGGGTCAGGTCCTCTCCACTGTTGCCGGCCTAAGGCTTAGTTCACCATATAGCAATGTATATATTGATCTATTTTCCCCTCGACTTTCTGTGATCCACTACATCTCACCTTTCTCTGCAGACAAGCCATTTGAAATACCCTTAACTTATTTCACAGCCAATAAGGCTTTGAAATAATGTGTATTTTTTAGAGAAATCTTCTTATATAATTAGGCAGAAAATCTGACCTGCCATAGTTTTCAAAACAGCATAATTTCACTCTTCTCAATGATTAATCTGTTGTATTACACAACCTTTGTGTATTTAGCTTTATCAATGACATGTCCTTTAAAAATGTTTTAGAGATCCTACCAGTCTTTGAAAACATCCTTGTGCCTTGTTTCAGTTCCAGTTTTATGTATATTTTCTGCCTTGCACCCGATTATTCCTACATCTGATGGATGGCCTTGTGAATCTAATTCTGGTATTGATTGTTTTGGCTGATTGTCTCCCCTTGTAGCTGCTTTCTTCATTATTGTGTAAATTTAGATCATGAGCTCATGTTTAGCTAAACAGCTGACCTTGTAAGAGGCTTAGGTGTGAACGCTCGTAAGTTTCAGCAGAAAGTCGGCAAAGATTTCTTTGTGTCCCTCCAATGAGTGGCCCGCAAGGACCCCGTTTTCTACAAGTGTTGGTCCAATACTCCCTCTAGAGGCAGGGGACTCAGACAGGGCTGCTTTGCGGCCCCCGATCTGGGGCAGGGGCAGTGGGCGGCCTGTGGCCCGGGCAGGAGCCTCTCCGCCTCTGTCCCAGGCACCCACCTGCCTGCGAGCCTCGGTCACCTGGCAGGAAGCTATGATGCCCAGACCTATGATTAGCTGTGCAGCGAGGTGTACTGCGCAGACAGGTTCCACACACACTTCAAGTAAGAGGGCGGCCTGAGTGGAAAGGTGAGAGTTTGGGCAGCTGTGCAGACAAAGAAAGCGCCCTTTGGCCTGGGCCTAAATGCTTGTGACACTCCACTGGGCCTGCCGGGCTCTGAGGGCCCTTCCCTGGGCCCCCTGCTCCCCTGCCCTTTGTTCAGTCGCAGCAGAGATGGCCACACCCACTCCCTCAGTGAGGGCAGTGTTCCAACCTCCCTCAGCCCCGCCCCCTCTCCGCAGTTTAAAATGGACGACAGAGGCTGCATTCTGAGGCCAGGGCGTTCCGAGAATGCCAAGGGCAGACATGATGACCTTAAATGATTTCCTCTTGTGTCAGTTTTGGTAAACTTTAGGAGCTACGAAATGGTCCACTTGACAGAAATGTTCAAATTTACTGGCATTTCATATATTCTCTGCTCTAACATTGTCCTGACTCTTTCTGTATATTCTTTACTTATGTTTTGGTTTTCCTTAATCAAAGTGTGTCTTTTAAATCTTTTCAAAGAAGATTCTTTGGACTTACTAAATCATCTGAATTTTATACGTTTTCTGTTGTATTAAGTTCTGCTCATATCTTTATTTAACTTTTTTCTATGTTCTCAGGGTTTATTGTTTTCATCTTCTGATGTCAATTAAAACACTTGGTTATTCATTTTAATAAATTTTTTACTTATAAAGATTTGAACTTTTGAAGATTCCAGCTTACTTGTACGTTTCTAAGGGTCAGGTCCTCTCCACTGTTGCCGGCCTAAGGCTTAGTTCACCATATAGCAATGTATATACTGACCTATTTTCCCCTCGACTTTCTGTGATCCACTACATCTCACCTTTCTTTGCAGACAAGCCATTTGAAATACCCTTAGCTTATTTCACAGCCAATAAGGCTTTGAAATAATGTTTATTTTTTAGAGAAATCTTCTTATATAATTAGGCAGAAAATCTGACCTGCCATAGTTTTCAAAACAGCATAATTTCACTCTTCTCAATGATTAATCTGTTGTATTACACAACCTTTGAGTATTTACCTTTATCAATGACATGTCCATTAAAAATGTTTTAGAGATCCTACCAGTCTTTGAATACATCCTCGTGCCTTGTTTCAGTTCCAGTTTTATGTATATTTTCTGCCTTGCACCCGATTATTCCTACATCTGATGGATGGCCTTGGGAATCTAATTCTGGTATTGATTGTTTTGGCTGATTGTCTCTCCTTGTAGCTGCTTTCTTCATTATTGTGTAAATTTAGATCATGAGCTAATGTTTAGCTAAACAGCTGACCTTGTAAGAGGTTTAGGTGTGAACGCTCGTAAGTTTCAGAAGAAAGACGGCAAAGATTTATTAGTGTCCCTCCAATGAGTGCTCCGCAAGTACCCCGTTTTCTACAAGTGTTGGTCCAATACTCCCTCTAGAGGCAGGGGACTCAGACAGGGCTGCTTTGCGGCCCCCGATCTGGGACAGGGGCAGTGGGCGGCCTGTGGCCCGGGCAGGAGCCTCTCCGCGTGTGTCCCAGGGACCCATCTGCCTGCGAGCCTCGGTCCCCTGGCAAGAAGCTATGATGCCCAGACCTATGTTTAGCTGTGCAGCGAGGTGTACTGCGCAGACAGGTTCCACACACACTTCAAGTAAGAGGGCGGCCTGAGTGGAAAGGTGAGAGTTTGGGCAGCTGTGCAGACAAAGAAAGCGCCCTTTGGCCTGGGCCTAAATGCTTGTGACACTCCACTGGGCCTGCCGGGCTCTGAGGGCCCTGCCCTGGGCCCCCTGCTCCCCTGCCCTTTGTTCAGTCACAGCAGAGATGGCCACACCCACTCCCTCAGTGAGGGCAGTGTTCCAACCTCCCTCAGCCCCGCCCCCTCTCCGCAGGTTACCATGGACCACAGAGGCTGCATTCTGAGGCCAGGGCGTTCCGAGAATGCCAAGGGCAGACATGATGACCTTAAATGATTTCCTCTTGTGTCAGTTTTGGTAAACTTTAGGAGCTAGGAAATGGTCCACTTTCCAGAAATGTTCAAATTTACTGGCATTTCATATATTCTCTGCTCTAACATTGTCCTGACTCTTTCTGTATATTCTTTACTTATGTTTTGGTTTTCCTTAATCAAAGTGTGTCTTTTAAATCTTTTCAAAGAAGATTCTTTGGACTTACTAAATCATCTGAATTTTATACGTTTTCTGTTGTATTAACATCTGCTCATATCTTTATTTAACTTTTTTCTATGTTCTCAGGGTTTATTGTTTTCATCTTCTGATGTCAATTAAAACACTTGGTTATTCATTTTAATAAATTTTTTACTTATAAAGATTTGAACTTTTGAAGATTCCAGCTTACTTGTACGTTTCTAAGGGTCAGGTCCTCTCCACTGTTGCCGGCCTAAGGCTTAGTTCACCATATAGCAATGTATATACTGACCTATTTTCCCCTCGACTTTCTGTGATCCACTACATCTCACCTTTCTTTGCAGACAAGCCATTTGAAATACCCTTAGCTTATTTCACAGCCAATAAGGCTTTGAAATAATGTTTATTTTTTAGAGAAATCTTCTTATATAATTAGGCAGAAAATCTGACCTGCCATAGTTTTCAAAACAGCATAATTTCACTCTTCTCAATGATTAATCTGTTGTATTACACAACCTTTGAGTATTTACCTTTATCAATGACATGTCCATTAAAAATGTTTTAGAGATCCTACCAGTCTTTGAATACATCCTCGTGCCTTGTTTCAGTTCCAGTTTTATGTATATTTTCTGCCTTGCACCCGATTATTCCTACATCTGATGGATGGCCTTGGGAATCTAATTCTGGTATTGATTGTTTTGGCTGATTGTCTCTCCTTGTAGCTGCTTTCTTCATTATTGTGTAAATTTAGATCATGAGCTAATGTTTAGCTAAACAGCTGACCTTGTAAGAGGTTTAGGTGTGAACGCTCGTAAGTTTCAGAAGAAAGACGGCAAAGATTTATTAGTGTCCCTCCAATGAGTGCTCCGCAAGTACCCCGTTTTCTACAAGTGTTGGTCCAATACTCCCTCTAGAGGCAGGGGACTCAGACAGGGCTGCTTTGCGGCCCCCGATCTGGGACAGGGGCAGTGGGCGGCCTGTGGCCCGGGCAGGAGCCTCTCCGCGTGTGTCCCAGGGACCCATCTGCCTGCGAGCCTCGGTCCCCTGGCAAGAAGCTATGATGCCCAGACCTATGTTTAGCTGTGCAGCGAGGTGTACTGCGCAGACAGGTTCCACACACACTTCAAGTAAGAGGGCGGCCTGAGTGGAAAGGTGAGAGTTTGGGCAGCTGTGCAGACAAAGAAAGCGCCCTTTGGCCTGGGCCTAAATGCTTGTGACACTCCACTGGGCCTGCCGGGCTCTGAGGGCCCTGCCCTGGGCCCCCTGCTCCCCTGCCCTTTGTTCAGTCACAGCAGAGATGGCCACACCCACTCCCTCAGTGAGGGCAGTGTTCCAACCTCCCTCAGCCCCGCCCCCTCTCCGCAGGTTACCATGGACCACAGAGGCTGCATTCTGAGGCCAGGGCGTTCCGAGAATGCCAAGGGCAGACATGATGACCTTAAATGATTTCCTCTTGTGTCAGTTTTGGTAAACTTTAGGAGCTAGGAAATGGTCCACTTTCCAGAAATGTTCAAATTTACTGGCATTTCATATATTCTCTGCTCTAACATTGTCCTGACTCTTTCTGTATATTCTTTACTTATGTTTTTGTTTTCCTTAATCAAAGTGTGTCTTTTAAATCTTTTCAAAGAAGATTCTTTGGACTTACTAAATCATCTGAATTTTATACGTTTTCTGTTGTATTAACATCTGCTCATATCTTTATTTAACTTTTTTCTATGTTCTCAGGGTTTATTGTTTTCATCTTCTGATGTCAATTAAAACACTTGGTTATTCATTTTAATAAATTTTTTACTTATAAAGATTTGAACTTTTGAAGATTCCAGCTTACTTGTACGTTTCTAAGGGTCAGGTCCTCTCCACTGTTGCCGGCCTAAGGCTTAGTTCACCATATAGCAATGTATATACTGACCTATTTTCCCCTCGACTTTCTGTGATCCACTACATCTCACCTTTCTTTGCAGACAAGCCATTTGAAATACCCTTAGCTTATTTCACAGCCAATAAGGCTTTGAAATAATGTTTATTTTTTAGAGAAATCTTCTTATATAATTAGGCAGAAAATCTGACCTGCCATAGTTTTCAAAACAGCATAATTTCACTCTTCTCAATGATTAATCTGTTGTATTACACAACCTTTGAGTATTTACCTTTATCAATGACATGTCCATTAAAAATGTTTTAGAGATCCTACCAGTCTTTGAATACATCCTCGTGCCTTGTTTCAGTTCCAGTTTTATGTATATTTTCTGCCTTGCACCCGATTATTCCTACATCTGATGGATGGCCTTGGGAATCTAATTCTGGTATTGATTGTTTTGGCTGATTGTCTCTCCTTGTAGCTGCTTTCTTCATTATTGTGTAAATTTAGATCATGAGCTAATGTTTAGCTAAACAGCTGACCTTGTAAGAGGTTTAGGTGTGAACGCTCGTAAGTTTCAGAAGAAAGACGGCAAAGATTTATTAGTGTCCCTCCAATGAGTGCTCCGCAAGTACCCCGTTTTCTACAAGTGTTGGTCCAATACTCCCTCTAGAGGCAGGGGACTCAGACAGGGCTGCTTTGCGGCCCCCGATCTGGGACAGGGGCAGTGGGCGGCCTGTGGCCCGGGCAGGAGCCTCTCCGCGTGTGTCCCAGGGACCCATCTGCCTGCGAGCCTCGGTCCCCTGGCAAGAAGCTATGATGCCCAGACCTATGTTTAGCTGTGCAGCGAGGTGTACTGCGCAGACAGGTTCCACACACACTTCAAGTAAGAGGGCGGCCTGAGTGGAAAGGTGAGAGTTTGGGCAGCTGTGCAGACAAAGAAAGCGCCCTTTGGCCTGGGCCTAAATGCTTGTGACACTCCACTGGGCCTGCCGGGCTCTGAGGGCCCTGCCCTGGGCCCCCTGCTCCCCTGCCCTTTGTTCAGTCACAGCAGAGATGGCCACACCCACTCCCTCAGTGAGGGCAGTGTTCCAACCTCCCTCAGCCCCGCCACCTCTCCGCAGGTTACCATGGACCACAGAGGCTGCATTCTGAGGCCAGGGCGTTCCGAGAATGCCAAGGGCAGACATGATGACCTTAAATGATTTCCTCTTGTGTCAGTTTTGGTAAACTTTAGGAGCTAGGAAATGGTCCACTTTCCAGAAATGTTCAAATTTACTGGCATTTCATATATTCTCTGCTCTAACATTGTCCTGACTCTTTCTGTATATTCTTTACTTATGTTTTTGTTTTCCTTAATCAAAGTGTGTCTTTTAAATCTTTTCAAAGAAGATTCTTTGGACTTACTAAATCATCTGAATTTTATACGTTTTCTGTTGTATTAACATCTGCTCATATCTTTATTTAACTTTTTTCTATGTTCTCAGGGTTTATTGTTTTCATCTTCTGATGTCAATTAAAACACTTGGTTATTCATTTTAATAAATCTTTTTACTTATAAAGATTTGAACTTTTGAAGATTCCAGCTTACTTGTACGTTTCTAAGGGTCAGGTCCTCTCCACTGTTGCCGGCCTAAGGCTTAGTTCACCATATAGCAATGTATATACTGACCTATTTTCCCCTCGACTTTCTGTGATCCACTACATCTCACCTTTCTCTGCAGACAAGCCATTTGAAATACCCTTAACTTATTTCACAGCCAATAAGTCTTTGAAATAATGTTTATTTTTTAGAGAAATCTTCTTATACAATTAGGCAGAAAATCTGACCTGCCATAGTTTTCAAAACAGCATAATTTCACTCTTCTCAATGATTAATCTGTTGTATTACACAACCTTTGTGTATTTAGCTTTATCAATGACATGTCCTTTAAAAATGTTTTAGAGATCCTACCAGTCTTTGAAAACATCCTCGTGCCTTGTTTCAGTTCCAGTTTTATGTATATTTTCTGCCTTGCACCCGATTATTCCTACATCTGATGGATGGCCTTGTGAATCTAATTCTGGTATTGATTGTTTTGGCTGATTGTCTCCCCTTGTAGCTGCTTTCTTCATTATTGTGTAAATTTAGATCATGAGCTCATGTTTAGCTAAACAGCTGACCTTGTAAGAGGCTTAGGTGTGAACGCTCGTAAGTTTCAGCAGAAAGTCGGCAAAGATTTCTTTGTGTCCCTCCAATGAGTGGCCCGCAAGGACCCCGTTTTCTACAAGTGTTGGTCCAATACTCCCTCTAGAGGCAGGGGACTCAGACAGGGCTGCTTTGCGGCCCCCGATCTGGGGCAGGGGCAGTGGGCGGCCTGTGGCCCTGGCAGGAGCCTCTCCGCCTCTGTCCCAGGCACCCACCTGCCTGCGAGCCTCGGTCACCTGGCAGGAAGCTATGATGCCCAGACCTATGCTTAGCTGTGCAGCGAGGTGTACTGCGCAGACAGGTTCCACACACACTTCAAGTAAGAGGGCGGCCTGAGTGGAAAGGTGAGAGTTTGGGCAGCTGTGCAGACAAAGAAAGCGCCCTTGGGCCTGGGCCTAAATGCTTGTGACACTCCACTGGGCCTGCCGGGCTCTGAGGGCCCTTCCCTGGGCCCCCTGCTCCCCTGCCCTTTGTTCAGTCGCAGCAGAGATGGCCACACCCACTCCCTCAGTGAGGGCAGTGTTCCAACCTCCCTCAGCCCCGCCCCCTCTCCGCAGTTTACCATGGACGACAGAGGCTGCATTCTGAGGCCAGGGCGTTCCGAGAATGCCAAGGGCAGACATGATGACCTTAAATGATTTCCTCTTGTGTCAGTTTTGGTAAACTTTAGGAGCTAGGAAATGGTCCACTTGACAGAAATGTTCAAATTTACTGGCATTTCATATATTCTCTGCTCTAACATTGTCCTGACTCTTTCTGTATATTCTTTACTTATGTTTTGGTTTTCCTTAATCAAAGTGTGTCTTTTAAATCTTTTCAAAGAAGATTCTTTGGACTTACTAAATCACCTGAATTTTATACGTTTTCTGTTGTATTAAGTTCTGCTCATATCTTTATTTAACTTTTTTCTATGTTCTCAGGGTTTATTGTTTTCATCTTCTGATGTCAATTAAAACACTTGGTTATTCATTTTAATAAATCTTTTTACTTATAAAGATTTGAACTTTTGAAGATTCCAGCTTACTTGTACGTTTCTAAGGGTCAGGTCCTCTCCACTGTTGCCGGCCTAAGGCTTAGTTCACCATATAGCAATGTATATACTGACCTATTTTCCCCTCGACTTTCTGTGATCCACTACATCTCACCTTTCTCTGCAGACAAGCCATTTGAAATACCCTTAACTTATTTCACAGCCAATAAGGCTTTGAAATAATGTTTATTTTTTAGAGAAATCTTCTTATACAATTAGGCAGAAAATCTGACCTGCCATAGTTTTCAAAACAGCATAATTTCACTCTTCTCAATGATTACTCTGTTGTATTACACAACCTTTGTGTATTTAGCTTTATCAATGACATGTCCTTTAAAAATGTTTTAGAGATCCTACCAGTCTTTGAAAACATCCTCGTGCCTTGTTTCAGTTCCAGTTTTATGTATATTTTCTGCCTTGCACCCGATTATTCCTACATCTGATGGATGGCCTTGGGAATCTAATACTGGTATTGATTGTTTTGGCTGATTGTCTCCCCTTGTAGCTGCTTTCTTCATTATTGTGTAAATTTAGATCATGAGCTCATGTTTAGCTAAACAGCTGACCTTGTAAGAGGCTTAGGTGTGAACGCTCGTAAGTTTCAGCAGAAAGTCGGCAAAGATTTATTTGTGTCCCTCCAATGAGTGGCCCGCAAGGGCCCCGTTTTCTACAAGTGTCGGTCCAATACTCCCTCTAGAGGCAGGGGACTCAGACAGGGCTGCTTTGCGGCCCCCGATCTGGGGCAGGGGCAGTGGGGGGCCTGTGGCCCGGGCAGGAGCCTCTCCGCGTGTGTCCCAGGGACACATCTGCCTGCGAGCCTCGGTCACCTGCCAGAAAGCTACGATGCCCAGACCTATGCTTAGCTGTGCCGCGAGGTGTACTGCGCCGACAGGTTCCACACACACTTCATGTAAGAGGGCGGCCTGAGTGGAAAGGTGAGAGTTTGGGCAGTTGTGCAGACAAAGAAAGCGCCCTTTGGCCTGGGCCTAAATGCTTGTGACACTCCACTGGGCCTGCCGGGCTCTGAGGGCCCTGCCCTGGGCCCCCTGCTCCCCTGCCCTTTGTTCAGTCGCAGCAGAGATGGCCACACCCACTCCCTCAGTGAGGGCAGTGTTCCAACCTCCCTCAGCCCCGCCCCCTCTCCGCAGGTTACCATGGACTACAGAGGCTGCATTCTGAGGCAAGGGCTTTCCGAGAATGCCAAGGGCACACATGATGACCTTAAATGATTTCCTCTTGTGTCAGTTTTGGTAAACTTTAGGAGCTACGAAATGGTCCAATTGACAGAAGTGTTCAAATTTACTGGCATTTCATATATTCTCTGCTCTAACATTGTCCTGACTCTTTCTGTATATTCTTTCCTAATGTTTTGGTTTTCCTTAATCAAAGTGTGTCTTTTAAATCTTTTCAAAGAAGATTCTTTGGACTTACTAAATCATCTGAATTTTATACGTTTTCTGTTGTATTAACTTCTGCTCATATCTTTATTTAACTTTTTTCTATGTTCTCAGGGTTTATTGTTTTCATCTTCTGATGTCAATTAAAACACTTGGTTATTCATTTTAATAAATTTTTTACTTATAAAGATTTGAACTTTTGAAGATTCCAGCTTACTTGTACGTTTCTAAGGGTCAGGTCCTCTCCACTGTTGCCGGCCTAAGGCTTAGTTCACCATATAGCAATGTATATACTGACCTATTTTCCCCTCGACTTTCTGTGATCCACTATATCTCACCTTTCTTTGCAGACAAGCCATTTGAAATAACCTTAGCTTATTTCACAGCCAATAAGGCTTTGAAATAATGTTTATTTTTTAGAGAAATCTTCTTATATAATTAGGCAGAAAATCTGACCTGCCATAGTTTTCAAAACAGCATAATTTCACTCTTCTCAATGATTAATCTATTGTATTACACAACCTTTGTGTATTTACCTTTATCAATGACATGTCCATTAAAAATGTTTTAGAGATCCTACCAGTCTTTGAATATATCCTCGTGCCTTGTTTCAGTTCCAGTTTTATGTATATTTTCTGCCTTGCACCCGATTATTCCTACATCTGATGGATGGCCTTGGGAATCTAATACTGGTATTGATTGTTTTGGCTGATTGTCTCCCCTTGTAGCTGCTTTCTTCATTATTGTGTAAATTTAGATCATGAGCTAATGTTTAGCTAAACAGCTGACCTTGTAAGAGGTTTAGGTGTGAACGCTCGTAAGTTTCAGAAGAAAGACGGCAAAGATTTATTTGTGTCCCTCCAATGAGTGGCCCGCAAGTACCCCGTTTTCTACAAGTGTTGGTCCAATACTCCCTCTAGAGGCAGGGGATTCAGACAGGGCTGCTTTGCGGCCCCCGATCTGGGGCAGGGGCAGTGGGTGGCCTGTGGCCCAGGCAGGAGCCTCTCCGCGTGTCTCCCAGGGACCCATCTGCCTGTGAGCCTCAGTCAACTGGCAGGAGGCCACAATGCCCAGACCTATGGTTAGCTGTGCAGCGAGCTGTACTGCGTGGACAGGTTCCACACACACTTCAAGTAAGAGGGCGGCCTGAGTGGAAAGGTGAGAGTTTGGGCAGCTGTGCAGACAAAGAAGGCGCCCTTTGGCCTGGGCCTAAATGCTTGTGACACTCCACTGGTCCTGCCGGGCTCTGAGGGCCCTGCCCTGGGCCCCCTGCTCCCCTGCCCTTTGTTCAGTCACAGCAGAGATGGCCACACCCACTCCCTCAGTGAGGGCAGTGTTCCATCCTCCCTCAGCCCCGCCCCCTCTCCGCAGGTTACCATGGACTACAGAGGCTGCATTCTGAGGCCAGGGCGTTCCGAGAATGCCAAGGGCAGACATGATGACCTTAAATGATTTCCTCTTGTGTCAGTGCTGGTAAACTTTAGGAGCTAGGAAATGGTCCACTTTCCAGAAATGTTCAAATTTACTGGCATTTCATATATTCTCTGCTCTAACATTGTCCTGACTCTTTCTGTATATTCTTTACTTATGTTTTGGTTTTCCTTAATCAAAGTGTGTCTTTTAAATCTTTTCAAAGAAGATTCTTTGGACTTACTAAATCACCTGAATTTAATACGTTTTCTGTTGTATTAAGTTCTGCTCATATCTTTATTTAACTTTTTTCTATGTTCTCAGGGTTTATTGTTTTCATCTTCTGATGTCAATTAAAACACTTGGTTATTCATTTTAATAAATCTTTTTACTTATAAAGATTTGAACTTTTGAAGATTCCAGCTTACTTGTACGTTTCTAAGGGTCAGGTCCTCTCCACTGTTGCCGGCCTAATGCTTAGTTCTCCATATAGCAATGTATATATTGACCTATTTTCCCCTCGACTTTCTGTGATCCACTACATCTCACCTTTCTTTGCAGACAAGCCATTTGAAATACACTTAACTTATTTCACAGACAATAAGGCTTTGCAATAATGTGTATTTTTTAGAGAAATCTTCTTATATAATTAGGCAGAAAATCTGAAGTGCCATAGTTTTCAAAACAGCATAATTTCACTCTTCTCAATGATTAATCTGTTGTATTACACAACCTTTGTGTATTTAGCTTTATCAATGACATGATCTTTAAAAATGTTTTAGAGATCCTACCAGTCTTTGAAAACATCCTCGTGCCTTGTTTCAGTTCCAGTTTTATATATATTTTCTGCCTTGCACCCGATTATTCCTACATCTGATGGATGGCCTTGGGAATCTAATTCTGGTATGGATTGTTTTGGCTGATTGTTTCCCCTTATAGCTGCTTTCTTCATTATTGTGTAAATTTAGATCATGAGCTCATGTTTAGCTAAACAGCTGACCTTGTAAGAGGCTTAGGTGTGAACGCTCGTAAGTTTCAGCAGAAAGTCGGCAAAGATTTATTTGTGTCCCTCCAATGAGTGGCCCGCAAGGACCCCGTTTTCTACAAGTGTCAGTCCAATACTCCCTCTAGAGGCAGGGGACTCAGACTGGGCTGCTTTGCGGCCCCCGATCTGGGGCAGGGGAAGTGGGCGGCCTGTGGCCCGGGCAGGAGCCTCTCCGCGTGTGTCCCAGGGACCCATCTGCCTGCGAGCCTCGGGCACCTGGCAGGAAGCTATGATGCCCAGACCTATGCTTAGCTGTGCAGCGAGGTGTACTGCGCAGACAGGTTCCACACACACTTCAAGTAAGAGGGCGGCCTGAGTGGAAAGGTGAGAGTTTGGGCAGCTGTGCAGACAAAGAAAGCGCCCTTTGGCCTGGGCCTAAATGCTTGTGACACTCCACTGGGCCTGCCGGGCTCTGAGGGCCCTTCCCTGGGCCCCCTGCTCCCCTGCCCTTTGTTCAGTCACAGCAGAGATGGCCACACCCACTCCCTCAGTGAGGGCAGTGTTCCAACCTCCCTCCGCCCCGCCCCCTCTCCACAGTTTACCATGGACGACAGAGGCTGCATTCTGAGGCCAGGGCGTTCCGAGAATGCCAAGGGCAGACATGATGACCTTAAATGATTTCCTCTTGTGTCAGTTTTGGTAAACTTTAGGAGCTAGGAAATGGTCCACTTTCCAGAAATGTTCAAATTTACTGGCATTTCATATATTCTCTGCTCTAACATTGTCCTGACTCTTTCTGTATATTCTTTACTTATGTTTTTGTTTTCCTTAATCAAAGTGTGTCTTTTAAATCTTTTCAAAGAAGATTCTTTGGACTTACTAAATCATCTGAATTTTATACGTTTTCTGTTGTATTAACTTCTGCTCATATCTTTATTTAACTTTTTTCTATGTTCTCAGGGTTTATTGTTTTCATCTTCTGATGTCAATTAAAACACTTGGTTATTCATTTTAATAAATCTTTTTACTTATAAAGATTTGAACTTTTGAAGATTCCAGCTTACTTGTACGTTTCTAAGGGTCAGGTCCTCTCCACTGTTGCCGGCCTAAGGCTTAGTTCACCATATAGCAATGTATATACTGATCTATTTTCCCCTCGACTTTCTGTGATCCACTACATCTCACCTTTCTCTGCAGACAAGCCATTTGAAATACCCTTAACTTATTTCACAGCCAATGAGGCTTTGAAATAATGTTTATTTTTTAGAGAAATCTTCTTATACAATTAGGCAGAAAATCTGACCTGCCATAGTTTTCAAAACAGCATAATTTCACTCTTCTCAATGATTAATCTGTTGTATTACACAACCTTTGTGTATTTAGCTTTATCAATGACATGTCCTTTAAAAATGTTTTAGAGATCCTACCAGTCTTTGAAAACATCCTCGTGCCTTGTTTCAGTTCCAGTTTTATGTATATTTTCTGCCTTGCACCCGATTATTCCTACATCTGATGGATGGCCTTGGGAATCTATTACTGGTATTGATTGTTTTGGCTGATTGTCTCCCCTTGTAGCTGCTTTCTTCATTATTGTGTAAATTTAGATCATGAGCTCATGTTTAGCTAAACAGCTGACCTTGTAAGAGGCTTAGGTGTGAACGCTCGTAAGTTTCAGCAGAAAGTCGGCAAAGATTTATTTGTGTCCCTCCAATGAGTGGCCCGCAAGGACCCCGTTTTCTACAAGTGTTGGTCCAAAACTCCCTCTAGAGGCAGGGGACTCAGACAGGGCTGCTTTGCGGCCCCTGATCTGGGGCAGGGGCAGTGGGGGGCCTGTGGCCCGGGCAGGAGCCTCTCCACGTGTGTCCCAGGGACACATCTGCCTGCGAGCCTCGGTCACCTGCCAGAAAGCTACGATGCCCAGACCTATGCTTAGGTGTGCCACGAGGTGTACTGCGCCGACAGGTTCCACACACACTTCATGTAAGAGGGCGGCCTGAGTGGAAAGGTGAGAGTTTGTGCAGTTGTGCAGACAAAGAAAGCGCCCTTTGGCCTGGGCCTAAATGCTTGTGACACTCCACTGGGCCTGCCGGGCTCTGAGGGCCCTTTCCTGGGCCCCCTGCTCCCCTGCCCTTTGTTCAGTCACAGCAGAGATGGCCACACCCACTCCCTCAGTGAGGGCAGTGTTCCAAACTCCCTCAGCCCCGCCCCCTCTCCGCAGGTTACCATGGACTACAGAGGCTGCATTCTGAGGCCAGGGCTTTCCGAGAATGCCAAGGGCAGACATGATGACCTTAAATGATTTCCTCTTGTGTCAGTTTTGGTAAACTTTAGGAGCTAGGAAATGGTCCAATTGACAGAAATGTTCAAATTTACTGGCATTTCATATATTCTCTGCTCTAACATTGTCCTGACTCTTTCTGTATATTCTTTACTTATGTTTTGGTTTTCCTTAATCAAAGTGTGTCTTTTAAATCTTTTCAAAGAAGATTCTTTGGACTTACTAAATCATCTGAATTTTATACGTTTTCTGTTGTATTAAGTTCTGCTCATATCTTTATTTAACTTTTTTCTATGTTCTCAGGGTTTATTGTTTTCATCTTCGGATGTCAATTAAAACACTTGGTTATTCATTTTAATAAATCTTTTTACTTATAAAGATTTGAACTTTTGAAGATTCCAGCTTACTTGTACGTATCTAAGGGTCAGGTCCTCTCCACTGTTGCCGGCCTAAAGCTTAGTTCACCATATAGCAATGTATATACTGACCTATTTTCCCCTCGACTTTCTGTGATCCACTACATCTCACCTTTCTCTGCAGACAAGCCATTTGAAATACCCTTAACTTATTTCACAGCCAATAAGGCTTTGAAATAATGTTTATTTTTTAGAGAAATCTTCTTATACAATTAGGCAGAAAATCTGACCTGCCATAGTTTTCAAAACAGCATAATTTCACTCTTCTCAATGATTAATCTGTTGTATTACACAACCTTTGTGTATTTAGCTTTATCAATGACATGTCCTTTAAAAATGTTTTAGAGATCCTACCAGTCTTTGAAAACATCCTCGTGCCTTGTTTCAGTTCCAGTTTTATGTATATTTTCTGCCTTGCACCCGATTATTCCTACATCTGATGGATGGCCTTGGGAATCTAATACTGGTATTGATTGTTTTGGCTGATTGTCTCCCCTTGTAGCTGCTTTCTTCATTATTGTGTAAATTTAGATCATGAGCTCATGTTTAGCTAAACAGCTGACCTTGTAAGAGGCTTAGGTGTGAACGCTCGTAAGTTTCAGCAGAAAGTCGGCAAAGATTTATTTGTGTCCCTCCAATGAGTGGCCCGCAAGGACCCCGTTTTCTACAAGTGTTGGTCCAATACTCCCTCTAGAGGCAGGGGACTCAGACAGGGCTGCTTTGCGGCCCCCGATCTGGGGCAGGGGCAGTGGGGGGCCTGTGGCCCGGGCAGGAGCCTCTCCGCGTGTGTCCCAGGGACACATCTGCCTGCGAGCCTCGGTCACCTGCCAGAAAGCTACGATGCCCAGACCTATGCTTAGCTGTGCCGCGAGGTGTACTGCGCCGACAGGTTCCACACACACTTCATGTAAGAGGGCGGCCTGAGTGGAAAGGTGAGAGTTTGGGCAGTTGTGCAGACAAAGAAAGCGCCCTTTGGCCTGGGCCTAAATGCTTGTGACACTCCACTGGGCCTGCCGGGCTCTGAGGGCCCTGCCCTGGGCCCCCTGCTCCCCTGGCCTTTGTTCACTCACAGCAGAGATGGCCACACCCACTCCCTCAGTGAGGGCAGTGTTCCAACCTCCCTCAGCCCCGCCCCCTCTCCGCAGTTTACCATGGACTACAGAGGCTGCATTCTGAGGCCAGGGCGTTCCGAGAATGCCAAGGGCAGACATGATGACCTTAAATGATTTCCTCTTGTGTCAGTTTTGGTAAACTTTAGGAGCTAGGAAATGGTCCACTTGACAGAAATGTTCAAATTTACTGGCATTTCATATATTCTCTGCTCTAACATTGTCCTGACTCTTTCTGTATATTCTTTACTTATGTTTTGGTTTTCCTTAATCAAAGTGTGTCTTTTAAATCTTTTCAAAGAAGATTCTTTGGACTTACTAAATCACCTGAATTTTATACGTTTTCTGTTGTATTAAGTTCTGCTCATTTCTTTATTTAACTTTTTTCTATGTTCTCAGGGTTTATTGTTTTCATCTTCTGATGTCAATTAAAACACTTGGTTATTCATTTTAATAAATCTTTTTACTTATAAAGATTTGAACTTTTGAAGATTCCAGCTTACTTGTACGTTTCTAAGGGTCAGGTCCTCTCCACTGTTGCCGGCCTAAGGCTTAGTTCACCATATAGCAATGTATATACTGACCTATTTTCCCCTCGACTTTCTGTGATCCACTACATCTCACCTTTCTTTGCAGACAAGCCATTTGAAATACCCTTAGCTTATTTCACTGCCAATAAGGCTTTGAAATAATGTTTATTTTTTAGAGAAATCTTCTTATATAATTAGGCAGAAAATCTGACCTGCCATAGTTTTCAAAACAGCATAATTTCACTCTTCTCAATGATTAATCTGTTGTATTACACAACCTTTGTGTATTTAGCTTTATCAATGACATGTCCTTTAAAAATGTTTTAGAGATCCTACCAGTCTTTGAAAACATCCTCGTGCCTTGTTTCAGTTCCAGTTTTATGTATATTTTCTGCCTTGCACCCGATTATTCCTACATCTGATGGATGGCCTTGGGAATCTAATACTGGTATTGATTGTTTTGGCTGATTGTCTCCCCTTGTAGCTGCTTTCTTCATTATTGTGTAAATTTAGATCATGAGCTCATGTTTAGCTAAACAGCTGACCTTGTAAGAGGCTTAGGTGTGAACGCTCGTAAGTTTCAGCAGAAAGTCGGCAAAGATTTATTTGTGTCCCTCCAATGAGTGGCCCGCAAGGACCCCGTTTTCTACAAGTGTTGGTCCAATACTCCCTCTAGAGGCAGGGGACTCAGACAGGGCTGCTTTGCGGCCCCCGATCTGGGGCAGGGGCAGTGGGGGGCCTGTGGCCCGGGCAGGAGCCTCTCCGCGTGTGTCCCAGGGACACATCTGCCTGCGAGCCTCGGTCACCTGCCAGAAAGCTACGATGCCCAGACCTATGCTTAGCTGTGCCGCGAGGTGTACTGCGCCGACAGGTTCCACACACACTTCATGTAAGAGGGCGGCCTGAGTGGAAAGGTGAGAGTTTGGGCAGTTGTGCAGACAAAGAAAGCGCCCTTTGGCCTGGGCCTAAATGCTTGTGACACTCCACTGGGCCTGCCGGGCTCTGAGGGCCCTGCCCTGGGCCCCCTGCTCCCCTGGCCTTTGTTCACTCACAGCAGAGATGGCCACACCCACTCCCTCAGTGAGGGCAGTGTTCCAACCTCCCTCAGCCCCGCCCCCTCTCCGCAGTTTACCATGGACTACAGAGGCTGCATTCTGAGGCCAGGGCGTTCCGAGAATGCCAAGGGCAGACATGATGACCTTAAATGATTTCCTCTTGTGTCAGTTTTGGTAAACTTTAGGAGCTAGGAAATGGTCCACTTGACAGAAATGTTCAAATTTACTGGCATTTCATATATTCTCTGCTCTAACATTGTCCTGACTCTTTCTGTATATTCTTTACTTATGTTTTGGTTTTCCTTAATCAAAGTGTGTCTTTTAAATCTTTTCAAAGAAGATTCTTTGGACTTACTAAATCACCTGAATTTTATACGTTTTCTGTTGTATTAAGTTCTGCTCATTTCTTTATTTAACTTTTTTCTATGTTCTCAGGGTTTATTGTTTTCATCTTCTGATGTCAATTAAAACACTTGGTTATTCATTTTAATAAATCTTTTTACTTATAAAGATTTGAACTTTTGAAGATTCCAGCTTACTTGTACGTTTCTAAGGGTCAGGTCCTCTCCACTGTTGCCGGCCTAAGGCTTAGTTCACCATATAGCAATGTATATACTGACCTATTTTCCCCTCGACTTTCTGTGATCCACTACATCTCACCTTTCTTTGCAGACAAGCCATTTGAAATACCCTTAGCTTATTTCACTGCCAATAAGGCTTTGAAATAATGTTTATTTTTTAGAGAAATCTTCTTATATAATTAGGCAGAAAATCTGACCTGCCATAGTTTTCAAAACAGCATAATTTCACTCTTCTCAATGATTAACCTGTTGTATTACACAACCTTTGTGTATTTAGCTTTATCAATGACATGTCCTTTAAAAATGTTTTAGAGATCCTACCAGTCTTTGAATACATCCTCGTGCCTTGTTTCAGTTCCAGTTTTATGTATATTTTCTGCCTTGCACCCGATTATTCCTACATCTGATGGATGGCCTTGGGAATCTAATTCTGGTATTGATTGTTTTGGCTGATTGTCTCCCCTTGTAGCTGCTTTCTTCATTATTGTGTAAATTTAGATCATGAGCTCATGTTTAGCTAAACAGCTGACCTTGTAAGAGGCTTAGGTGTGAACGCTCGTAAGTTTCAGCAGAAAGTCGGCAAAGATTTATTTGTGTCCCTCCAATGAGTGGCCCGCAAGGACCCCGTTTTCTACAAGTGTCAGTCCAATACTCCCTCTAGAGGCAGGGGACTCAGACTGGGCTGCTTTGCGGCCCCCGATCTGGGGCAGGGGAAGTGGGCGGCCTGTGGCCCGGGCAGGAGCCTCTCCGCGTGTGTCCCAGGGACCCATCTGCCTGCGAGCCTCGGTCACCTGGCAGGAAGCTATGATGCCCAGACCTATGCTTAGCTGTGCAGCGAGGTGTACTGCGCAGACAGGTTCCACACACACTTCAAGTAAGAGGGTGGCCTGAGTGGAAAGGTGAGAGTTTGGGCAGCTGTGCAGACAAAGAAAGCGCCCTTTGGCCTGGGCCTAAATGCTTGTGACACTCCACTGGGCCTGCCGGGCTCTGAGGGCCCTTCCCTGGGCCCCTTGCTCCCCTGCCCTTTGTTCAGTCACAGCAGAGATGGCCACACCCACTCCCTCAGTGAGGGCAGTGTTCCAACCTCCCTCAGCCCCGCCCCCTCTCCACAGTTTACCATGGACGACAGAGGCTGCATTCTGAGGCCAGGGCGTTCCGAGAATGCCAAGGGCAGACATGATGACCTTAAATGATTTCCTCTTGTGTCAGTGCTGGTAAACTTTAGGAGCTAGGAAATGGTCCACTTGACAGAAATGTTCAAATTTACTGGCATTTCATATATTCTCTGCTCTAACATTGTCCTGACTCTTTCTGTATATTCTTTACTTATGTTTTTGTTTTCCTTAATCAAAGTGTGTCTTTTAAATCTTTTCAAAGAAGATTCTTTGGACTTACTAAATCATCTGAATTTTATACGTTTTCTGTTGTATTAACTTCTGCTCATATCTTTATTTAACTTTTTTCTATGTTCTCAGGGTTTATTGTTTTCATCTTCTGATGTCAATTAAAACACTTGGTTATTCATTTTAATAAATCTTTTTACTTATAAAGATTTGAACTTTTGAAGATTCCAGCTTACTTGTACGTTTCTAAGGGTCAGGTCCTCTCCACTGTTGCCGGCCTAAGGCTTAGTTCACCATATAGCAATGTATATACTGATCTATTTTCCCCTCGACTTTCTGTGATCCACTACATCTCACCTTTCTCTGCAGACAAGCCATTTGAAATACCCTTAACTTATTTCACAGCCAATAAGGCTTTGAAATAATGTTTATTTTTTAGAGAAATCTTCTTATACAATTACGCAGAAAATCTGACCTGCCATAGTTTTCAAAACAGCATAATTTCACTCTTCTCAATGATTAATCTGTTGTATTACACAACCTTTGTGTATTTAGCTTTATCAATGACATGTCCTTTAAAAATGTTTTAGAGATCCTACCAGTCTTTGAAAACATCCTCGTGCCTTGTTTCAGTTCCAGTTTTATGTATATTTTCTGCCTTGCACCCGATTATTCCTACATCTGATGGATGGCCTTGGGAATCTAATACTGGTATTGATTGTTTTGGCTGATTGTCTCCCCTTGTAGCTGCTTTCTTCATTATTGTGTAAATTTAGATCATGAGCTCATGTTTAGCTAAACAGCTGACCTTGTAAGAGGCTTAGGTGTGAACACTCGTAAGTTTCAGCAGAAAGTCGGCAAAGATTTATTTGTGTCCCTCCAATGAGTGGCCCGCAAGGACCCCGTTTTCTACAAGTGTTGGTCCAAAACTCCCTCTAGAGGCAGGGGACTCAGACAGGGCTGCTTTGCGGCCCCTGATCTGGGGCAGGGGCAGTGGGGGGCCTGTGGCCCGGGCAGGAGCCTCTCCACGTGTGTCCCAGGGACACATCTGCCTGCGAGCCTCGGTCACCTGCCAGAAAGCTACGATGCCCAGACCTATGCTTAGCTGTGCCACGAGGTGTACTGCGCCGACAGGTTCCACACACACTTCATGTAAGAGGGCGGCCTGAGTGGAAAGGTGAGAGTTTGGGCAGTTGTGCAGACAAAGAAAGCGCCCTTTGGCCTGGGCCTAAATGCTTGTGACACTCCACTGGGCCTGCCGGGCTCTGAGGGCCCTGTCCTGGGCCCCCTGCTCCCCTGCCCTTTGTTCAGTCACAGCAGAGATGGCCACACCCACTCCCTCAGTGAGGGCAGTGTTCCAACCTCCCTCAGCCCCGCCCCCTCTCCGCAGGTTACCATGGACTACAGAGGCTGCATTCTGAGGCCAGGGCTTTCCGAGAATGCCAAGGGCAGACATGATGACCTTAAATGATTTCCTCTTGTGTCAGTTTTGGTAAACTTTAGGAGCTAGGAAATGGTCCAATTGACAGAAATGTTCAAATTTACTGGCATTTCATATATTCTCTGCTCTAACATTGTCCTGACTCTTTCTGTATATTCTTTACTTATGTTTTGGTTTTCCTTAATCAAAGGGTGTCTTTTAAATCTTTTCAAAGAAGATTCTTTGGACTTACTAAATCATCTGAATTTTATACGTTTTCTGTTGTATTAAGTTCTGCTCATATCTTTATTTAACTTTTTTCTATGTTCTCAGGGTTTATTGTTTTCATCTTCTGATGTCAATTAAAACACTTGGTTATTCATTTTAATAAATCTTTTTACTTATAAAGATTTGAACTTTTGAAGATTCCAGCTTACTTGTACGTATCTAAGGGTCAGGTCCTCTCCACTGTTGCCGGCCTAAGGCTTAGTTCACCATATAGCAATGTATATACTGACCTATTTTCCCCTCGACTTTCTGTGATCCACTACATCTCACCTTTCTCTGCAGACAAGCCATTTGAAATACCCTTAACTTATTTCACAGCCAATAAGGCTTTGAAATAATGTTTATTTTTTAGAGAAATCTTCTTATACAATTAGGCAGAAAATCTGACCTGCCATAGTTTTCAAAACAGCATAATTTCACTCTTCTCAATGATTAATCTGTTGTATTACACAACCTTTGTGTATTTAGCTTTATCAATGACATGTCCTTTAAAAATGTTTTAGAGATCCTACCAGTCTTTGAAAACATCCTCGTGCCTTGTTTCAGTTCCAGTTTTATGTATATTTTCTGCCTTGCACCCGATTATTCCTACATCTGATGGATGGCCTTGGGAATCTAATACTGGTATTGATTGTTTTGGCTGATTGTCTCCCCTTGTAGCTGCTTTCTTCATTATTGTGTAAATTTAGATCATGAGCTCATGTTTAGCTAAACAGCTGACCTTGTAAGAGGCTTAGGTGTGAACGCTCGTAAGTTTCAGCAGAAAGTCGGCAAAGATTTATTTGTGTCCCTCCAATGAGTGGCCCGCAAGGACCCCGTTTTCTACAAGTGTTGGTCCAATACTCCCTCTAGAGGCAGGGGACTCAGACAGGGCTGCTTTGCGGCCCCCGATCTGGGGCAGGGGCAGTGGGGGGCCTGTGGCCCGGGCAGGAGCCTCTCCGCGTGTGTCCCAGGGACACATCTGCCTGCGAGCCTCGGTCACCTGCCAGAAAGCTACGATGCCCAGACCTATGCTTAGCTGTGCCGCGAGGTGTACTGCGCCGACAGGTTCCACACACACTTCATGTAAGAGGGCGGCCTGAGTGGAAAGGTGAGAGTTTGGGCAGTTGTGCAGACAAAGAAAGCGCCCTTTGGCCTGGGCCTAAATGCTTGTGACACTCCACTGGGCCTGCCGGGCTCTGAGGGCCCTGCCCTGGGCCCCCTGCTCCCCTGGCCTTTGTTCACTCACAGCAGAGATGGCCACACCCACTCCCTCAGTGAGGGCAGTGTTCCAACCTCCCTCAGCCCCGCCCCCTCTCCGCAGTTTACCATGGACTACAGAGGCTGCATTCTGAGGCCAGGGCGTTCCGAGAATGCCAAGGGCAGACATGATGACCTTAAATGATTTCCTCTTGTGTCAGTTTTGGTAAACTTTAGGAGCTAGGAAATGGTCCACTTGACAGAAATGTTCAAATTTACTGGCATTTCATATATTCTCTGCTCTAACATTGTCCTGACTCTTTCTGTATATTCTTTACTTATGTTTTGGTTTTCCTTAATCAAAGTGTGTCTTTTAAATCTTTTCAAAGAAGATTCTTTGGACTTACTAAATCACCTGAATTTTATACGTTTTCTGTTGTATTAAGTTCTGCTCATATCTTTATTTAACTTTTTTCTATGTTCTCAGGGTTTATTGTTTTCATCTTCTGATGTCAATTAAAACACTTGGTTATTCATTTTAATAAATCTTTTTACTTATAAAGATTTGAACTTTTGAAGATTCCAGCTTACTTGTACGTTTCTAAGGGTCAGGTCCTCTCCACTGTTGCCGGCCTAAGGCTTAGTTCACCATATAGCAATGTATATACTGACCTATTTTCCCCTCGACTTTCTGTGATCCACTACATCTCACCTTTCTTTGCAGACAAGCCATTTGAAATACCCTTAGCTTATTTCACTGCCAATAAGGCTTTGAAATAATGTTTATTTTTTAGAGAAATCTTCTTATATAATTAGGCAGAAAATCTGACCTGCCATAGTTTTCAAAACAGCATAATTTCACTCTTCTCAATGATTAACCTGTTGTATTACACAACCTTTGTGTATTTACCTTTATCAATGACATGTCCTTTAAAAATGTTTTAGAGATCCTACCAGTCTTTGAATACATCCTCGTGCCTTGTTTCAGTTCCAGTTTTATGTATATTTTCTGCCTTGCACCCGATTATTCCTACATCTGATGGATGGCCTTGGGAATCTAATTCTGGTATTGATTGTTTTGGCTGATTGTCTCCCCTTGTAGCTGCTTTCTTCATTATTGTGTAAATTTAGATCATGAGCTAATGTTTAGCTAAACAGCTGACCTTGTAAGAGGTTTAGGTGTGAACGCTCGTAAGTTTCAGAAGAAAGACGGCAAAGATTTATTTGTGTCCCTCCAATGAGTGGCCCGCAAGTACCCCGTTTTCTACAAGTGTTGGTCCAATACTCCCTCTAGAGGCAGGGGATTCAGACAGGGCTGCTTTGCGGCCCCCGATCTGGGGCAGGGGCAGTGGGCGGCCTGTGGCCCGGGCAGGATCCTCTCCGCGTGTGTCCCAGGGACCCATCTGCCTGTGAGCCTCAGTCACCTGGCAGGAGGCCACAATGCCCAGACCTATGGTTAGCTGTGCAGCGAGGTGTACTGCGCGGACAGGTTCCACACACACTTCAAGTAAGAGGGTGGCCTGAGTGGAAAGGTGAGAGTTTGGGCAGCTGTGCAGACAAAGAAAGCGCCCTTTGGCCTGGGCCTAAATGCTTGTGACACTCCACTGGGCCTGCCGGGCTCTGAGGGCCCTGCCCTGGGCCTCCTGCTCCCCTGGCCTTTGTTCAGTCACAGCAGAGATGGCCACACCCACTCCCTCAGTGAGGGCAGTGTTCCAACCTCCCTCAGCCCCGCCCCCTCTCCGCAGGTTACCATGGACTACAGAGGCTGCATTCTGAGGCCAGGGCGTTCCGAGAATGCCAAGGGCAGACATGATGACCTTAAATGATTTCCTCTTGTGTCAGTTTTGGTAAACTTTAGGAGCTAGGAAATGGTCCACTTGACAGAAATGTTCAAATTTACTGGCATTTCATATATTCTCTGCTCTAACATTCTCCTGACTCTTTCTGTATATTCTTTACTTATGTTTTGGTTTTCCTTAATCAAAGTGTGTCTTTTAAATCTTTTCAAAGAAGATTCTTTGGACTTACTAAATCACCTGAATTTTATACGTTTTCTGTTGTATTAAGTTCTGCTCATATCTTTATTTAACTTTTTTCTATGTTCTCAGGGTTTATTGTTTTCATCTTCTGATGTCAATTAAAACACTTGGTTATTCATTTTAATAAATCTTTTTACTTATAAAGATTTGAACTTTTGAAGATTCCAGCTTACTTGTACGTTTCTAAGGGTCAGGTCCTCTCCACTGTTGCCGGCCTAAGGCTTAGTTCACCATATAGCAATGTATATATTGACCTATTTTCCCCTCGACTTTCTGTGATCCACTACATCTCACCTTTCTTTGCAGACAAGCCATTTGAAATACACTTAACTTATTTCACAGACAATAAGGCTTTGAAATAATGTGTATTTTTTAGAGAAATTTCTTATATAATTAGGCAGAAAATCTGAAGTGCCATAGTTTTCAAAACAGCATAATTTCACTCTTCTCAATGATTAATCTGTTGTATTACACAACCTTTGTGTATTTATCTTTATCAATGACATGATCTTTAAAAATGTTTTAGAGATCCTACCAGTCTTTGAAAACATCCTCGTGCCTTGTTTCAGTTCCAGTTTTATATATATTTTCTGCCTTGCACCCGATTATTCCTACATCTGATGGATGGCCTTGGGAATCTAATACTGGTATTGATTGTTTTGGCTGATTGTCTCCCCTTGTAGCTGCTTTCTTCATTATTGTGCAAATTTAGATCATGAGCTCATGTTTAGCTAAACAGCTGACCTTGTAAGAGGCTTAGGTGTGAACGCTCGTAAGTTTCAGCAGAAAGTCGGCAAAGATTTATTTGTGTCCCTCCAATGAGTGGCCCACAAGGACCCCGTTTTCTACAAGTGTTGGTCCAATACTCCCTCTAGAGGCAGGGGACTCAGACAGGGCTGCTTTGCGGGCCCCTATCTGGGGCAGGGGCTGTGGGCGGCCTGTTGCCCGGGCAGGAGCCTCTCCGCGTGTGTCCCAGGGACCCATCTGCCTGCGAGACTCGGTCACCTGGCTGGAAGCTACGATGCCCAGACCTATGCTTAGCTGTGCAGCGAGGTGTACTGCGCGGACAGGTTCCACACACACTTCAAGTAAGAGGGCGGCATGAGTGGAAAGGTGAGAGTTTGGGCAGCTGTGCAGACAAAGAATGCGCCCTTTGGCCTCGGCCTAAATGCTTGTGACACTCCACTGGGCCTGCCGGGCTCTGAGGGCTCTTCCCTGGGCCCCCTGCTCCCCTGTCCTTTGTTCAGTCACAGCAGAGATGGCCACACCCACTCCCTCAGTGAGGGCAGTGTTCCAACCTCCCTCAGCCCCGCCCCCTCTCCGCACGTTACCATGGACTACAGAGGCTGCATTCTGAGGCCAGGGCGTTCCGAGATGCCAAGGGCAGACATGATGACCTTAAATGATTTCCTCTTGTGTCAGTTTTGGTAAACTTTAGGAGCTAGGAAATGGTCCAATTGACAGAAATGTTCAAATTTACTGGCATTTCATATATTCTCTGCTCTAACATTGTCCTGACTCTTTCTGTATATTCTTTACTTATGTTTTGGTTTTCCTTAATCAAAGTGTGTCTTTTAAATCTTTTCAAAGAAGATTCTTTGGACTTACTAAATCATCTGAATTTTATACGTTTTTTGTTGTATTAACTTCTGCTCATATCTTTATTTAACTTTTTTCTATGTTCTCAGGGTTTATTGTTTTCATTTTCTGATGTCAATTAAAACACTTGGTTATTCATTTTAATAAATCTTTTTACTTATAAAGATTTGAACTTTTGAAGATTCCAGCTTACTTGTACGTTTCTAAGGGTCAGGTCCTCTCCACTGTTGCCGGCCTAAGGCTTAGTTCACCATATAGCAATGTATATACTGACCTATTTTCCCCTCGACTTTCTGTGATCCACTACATCTCACCTTTCTCTGCAGACAAGCCATTTGAAATACCCTTAACTTATTTCACAGCCAATAAGGCTTTGAAATAATGTTTATTTTTTAGAGAAATCTTCTTATACAATTAGGCAGAAAATCTGACCTGCCGTAGTTTTCAAAACAGCATAATTTCACTCTTCTCAATGATTAATCTGTTGTATTACACAACCTTTGTGTATTTAGCTTTATCAATGACATGTCCTTTAAAAATGTTTTAGAGATCCTACCAGTCTTTGAAAACATCCTCGTGCCTTGTTTCAGTTCCAGTTTTATGTATATTTTCTGCCTTGCACCCGATTATTCCTACATCTGATGGATGGCCTTGGGAATCTAATACTGGTATTGATTGTTTTGGCTGATTGTCTCCCCTTGTAGCTGCTTTCTTCATTATTGTGTAAATTTAGATCATGAGCTCATGTTTAGCTAAACAGCTGACCTTGTAAGAGGCTTAGGTGTGAACGCTCGTAAGTTTCAGCAGAAAGTCGGCAAAGATTTATTTGTGTCCCTCCAATGAGTGGCCCGCAAGGACCCCGTTTTCTACAATTGTTGGTCCAATACTCCCTCTAGAGGCAGGGGACTCAGACAGGGCTGCTTTGCGGCCACCGATCTGGGGCAGGGGCAGTGGGGGGCCTGTGGCCCGGGCAGGAGCCTCTCCACGTGTGTCCCAGGGACACATCTGCCTGCGAGCCTCGGTCACCTGCCAGAAAGCTACGATGCCCAGACCTATGCTTAGCTGTGCCGCGAGGTGTACTGCGCCGACAGGTTCCACACACACTTCATGTAAGAGGGCGGCCTGAGTGGAAAGGTGAGAGTTTGGGCAGTTGTGCAGACAAAGAAAACGCCCTTTGTCCTGGGCCTAAATGCTTGTGACACTCCACTGGGCCTGCCGGGCTCTGAGGGCCCTGCCCTGGGCCCCCTGCTCCCCTGCCCTTTGTTCAGTCACAGCAGAGATGGCCACACCCACTCCCTCAGTGAGGGCAGTGTTCCAACCTCCCTCAGCCCCGCCCCCTCTCCGCAGGTTACCATGGACTACAGAGGCTGCATTCTGAGGCAAGGGCTTTCCGAGAATGCCAAGGGCAGATATGATGACCTTAAATGATTTCCTCTTGTGTCAGTTTTGGTAAACTTTAGGAGCTAGGAAATGGTCCAATTGACAGAAATGTTCAAATTTACTGGCATTTCATATATTCTCTGCTCTAACATTGTCCTGACTCTTTCTGTATATTCTTTACTTATGTTTTTGTTTTCCTTAATCAAAGTGTGTCTTTTAAATCTTTTCAAAGAAGATTCTTTGGACTTACTAAATTTTCTGAATTTTACACGTTTTCTGTTGTATTAAGTTCTGCTCATATCTTTATTTAACTTTTTTCTATGTTCTCAGGGTTTATTGTTTTCATCTTCTGATGTCAATTAAAACACTTGGTTATTCATTTTAATAAATCTTTTTACTTATAAAGATTTGAACTTTTGAAGATTCCAGCTTACTTGTACGTTTCTAAGGGTCAGGTCCTCTCCACTGTTGCCGGCCTAAGGCTTAGTTCACCATATAGCAATGTATATACTGACCTATTTTCCCCTCGACTTTCTGTGATCCACTACATCTCACCTTTCTTTGCAGACAAGCCATTTGACATTCCCTTAGCTTATTTCACAGCCAATAAGGCTTTGAAATAATGTTTATTTTTTAGAGAAATCTTCTTATATAATTAGGCAGAAAATCTGACCTGCCATAGTTTTCAAAACAGCATAATTTCACTCTTCTCAATGATTAATCTGTTGTATTACACAACATTTGTGTATTTACCTTTATCAATGACATGTCCTTTAAAAATGTTTTAGAGATCCTACCAGTCTTTGAATACATCCTCGTGCCTTGTTTCAGTTCCAGTTTTATGGATATTTTCTGCCTTGCACCCGATTATTCCTACATCTGATGGATGGCCTTGGGAATCTAATTCTGGTATTGATTGTTTTGGCTGATTGTCTCCTCTTGTAGCTGCTTTCTTCATTATTGTGTAAATTTAGATCATGAGCTCATGTTTAGCTAAACAGCTGACCTGGTAAGAGGTTTAGGTGTGAACGCTCGTAAGTTTCCGAAGAAAGACGGCAAAGATTTATTTGTGTCCCTCCAATGAGTGGCCCGCAAGTACCCCGTTTTCTACAAGTGTTGGTCCAATACTCCCTCTAGCGGCAGGGGATTCAGACAGGGCTGCTTTGCGGCCCCCGATCTGGGGCAGGGGCAGTGGGCGGCCTGTGGCCCGGGCAGGAGCCTCTCCGCGTGTGTCCCAGGGACCCATCTGCCTGCGAGCCTCGGTCACCTGGCAGGAGGCCACGATGCCCAGACCTATGGTTAGCTGTGCAGCGAGGTGTACTGCGCGGACAGGTTCCACACACACTTCAAGTAAGAGGGCGGCCTGAGTGGAAAGGTGAGAGTTTGGGCAGCTGTGCAGACAAAGAAAGCGCCCTTTGGCCTGGGCCTAAATGCTTGTGACACTCCACTGGGCCTGCCAGGCTCTGAGGGCCCTGCCCTGGGCCCCCTGCTCCCCTGCCCTTTGTTCAGTCACAGCAGAGATGGCCACACCCACTCCCTCAGTGAGGGCAGTGTTCCAACCTCCCTCAACCCCTCCGCCTCTCCGCAGCTTACCATGGACTACAGAGGCTGCATTCTGAGGCCAGGGCGATCCGAGAATGCCAAGGGCAGACCTGATGACCTTAAATGATTTCCTCTTGTGTCAGTTTTGGTAAACTTTAGGAGCTAGGAAATGGTCCACTTGACAGAAATGTTCAAATTTACTGGCATTTCATATATTCTCTGCTCTAACATTGTCCTGACTCTTTCTGTATATTCTTTACTTATGTTTTGGTTTTCCTTAATCAAAGTGTGTCTTTTAAATCTTTTCAAAGAAGATTCTTTGGGCTTACTAAATCACCTGAATTTTATCCGTTTTCTGTTGTATTAAGTTCTGCTCATATCTTTATTTAACTTTTTTCTATGTTCTCAGGGTTTATTGTTTTCATCTTCTGATGTCAATTAAAACACTTGGTTATTCATTTTAATAAATCTTTTTACTTATAAAGATTTGAACTTTTGAAGATTCCAGCTTACTTGTACGTTTCTAAGGGTCAGGTGCTCTCCACTGTTGCCGGCCTAAGGCTTAGTTCACCATATAGCTATGTATATATTGACCTATTTTCCCCTCGACTTTCTGTGATCCACTACATCTCACCTTTCTTTGCAGACAAGCCATTTGAAATACACTTAACTTATTTCACAGACAATAAGGCTTTGCAATAATGTGTATTTTTTAGAGAAATCTTCTTATATAATTAGGCAGAAAATCTGAAGTGCCATAGTTTTCAAAACAGCATAATTTCACTCTTCTCAATGATTAATCTGTTGTATTACACAACCTTTGTGTATTAAGCTTTATCAATGACATGATCTTTAAAAATGTTTTAGAGATCCTACCAGTCTTTGAAAACATCCTCGTGCCTTGTTTCAGTTCCAGTTTTATATATATTTTCTGCCTTGCACCCGATTATTCCTACATCTGATGGATGGCCTTGGGAATCTAATTCTGGTATGGACTGTTTTGGCTGATTGTTTCCCCTTATAGCTGCTTTCTTCATTATTGTGTAAATTTAGATCATGAGCTCATGTTTAGCTAAACAGCTGACCTTGTAAGAGGCTTAGGTGTGAATGCTCGTAAGTTTCAGCAGAAAGTCGGCAAAGATTTATTTGTGTCCCTCCAATGAGTGGCCCGCAAGGACCCCGTTTTCTACAAGTGTCAGTCCAATACTCCCTCTAGAGGCAGGGGACTCAGACTGGGCTGCTTTGCGGCCCCCGATCTGGGGCAGTGGTAGTGGGCGGCCTGTGGCCCGGGCATGAGCCTCTCCGCGTGTGTCCCAGGGACCCATCTGCCTGCGAGCCTCGGTCACCTGGCAAGAAGCTATGATGCCCAGACCTATGCTTAGCTGTGCAGCGAGGTGTACTGCGCAGACAGGTTCCACACACACTTCAAGTAAGAGGGCGGCCTGAGTGGAAAGGTGAGAGTTTGGGCAGCTGTGCAGACAAAGAAAGCGCCCTTTGGCTTGGGCCTAAATGCTTGTGACACTCCACTGGGCCTGCCGGGCTCTGAGGGCCCTTCCCTGGGCCCCCTGCTCCCCTGCCCTTTATTCAGTCACAGCACAGATGGCCACACCCACTCCCTCAGTGAGGGCAGTGTTCCAACCTCCCTCAGCCCCGCCCCCTCTCCGCAGTTTACCATGGACGACAGAGGCTGCATTCTGAGGCCAGGGCGTTCCGAGAATGCCAAGGGCAGACATGATGACCTTAAATGATTTCCTCTTGTGTCAGTTTTGGTAAACTTTAGGAGCTAGGAAATGGTCCACTTTCCAGAAATGTTCAAATTTACTGGCATTTCATATATTCTCTGCTCTAACATTGTCCTGACTCTTTCTGTATATTCTTTACTTATGTTTTTGTTTTCCTTAATCAAAGTGTGTCTTTTAAATCTTTTCAAAGAAGATTCTTTGGACTTACTAAATCATCTGAATTTTATACGTTTTCTGTTGTATTAACTTCTGCTCATATCTTTATTTAACTTTTTTCTATGTTCTCAGGGTTTATTGTTTTCATCTTCTGATGTCAATTAAAACACTTGGTTATTCATTTTAATAAATCTTTTTACTTATAAAGATTTGAACTTTTGAAGATTCCAGCTTACTTGTACGTTTCTAAGGGTCAGGTCCTCTCCACTGTTGCCGGCCTAAGGCTTAGTTCACCATATAGCAATGTATATACTGACCTATTTTCCCCTCGACTTTCTGTGATCCACTACATCTCACCTTTCTCTGCAGACAAGCCATTTGAAATACCCTTAACTTATTTCACAGCCAATAAGGCTTTGAAATAATGTTTATTTTTTAGAGAAATCTTCTTATACAATTAGGCAGAAAATCTGACCTGCCATAGTTTTCAAAACAGCATAATTTCACTCTTCTCAATGATTAATCTGTTGTATTACACAACCTTTGTGTATTTAGCTTTATCAATGACATGTCCTTGAAAAATGTTTTAGAGATCCTACCAGTCTTTGAAAACATCCTCGTGCCTTGTTTCAGTTCCAGTTTTATGTATATTTTCTGCCTTGCACCCGATTATTCCTACATCTGATGGATGGCCTTGGGAATCTAATACTGGTATTGATTGTTTTGGCTGATTGTCTCCCCTTGTAGCTGCTTTCTTCATTATTGTGTAAATTTAGATCATGAGCTCATGTTTAGCTAAACAGCTGACCTTGTAAGAGGCTTAGGTGTGAACGCTCGTAAGTTTCAGCAGAAAGTCGGCAAAGATTTATTTGTGTCCCTCCAATGAGTGGCCCGCAAGGACCCCGTTTTCTACAAGTGTTGGTCCAATACTCCCTCTAGAGGCAGGGGACTCAGACAGGGCTGCTTTGCGGCCCCCGATCTGGGGCAGGGGCAGTGGGGGGCCTGTGGCCCGGGCAGGAGCCTCTCCGCGTGTGTCCCAGGGACACATCTGCCTGCGAGCCTTGGTCACCTGCCAGAAAGCTACGATGCCCAGACCTATGCTTAGCTGTGCCGCGAGGTGTACTGCGCTGACAGGTTCCACACACACTTCATGTAAGAGGGCGGCCTGAGTGGAAAGGTGAGAGTTTGGGCAGTTGTGCAGACAAAGAAAGCGCCCTTTGGCCTGGGCCTAAATGCTTGTGACACTCCACTGGGCCTGCCGGGCTCTGAGGGCCCTGCCCTGGGCCCCCTGCTCCCCTGCCCTTTGTTCAGTCACAGCAGAGATGGCCACACCCACTCCCTCAGTGAGGGCAGTGTTCCAACCTCCCTCAGCCCCGCCCCCTCTCCGCAGGTTACCATGGACTACAGAGGCTGCATTCTGAGGCAAGGGCTTTCCGAGAATGCCAAGGGCAGATATGATGACCTTAAATGATTTCCTCTTGTGTCAGTTTTGGTAAACTTTAGGAGCTAGGAAATGGTCCAATTGACAGAAATGTTCAAATTTACTGGCATTTCATATATTCTCTGCTCTAACATTGTCCTGACTCTTTCTGTATATTCTTTACTTATGTTTTTGTTTTCCTTAATCAAAGTGTGTCTTTTAAATCTTTTCAAAGAAGATTCTTTGGACTTACTAAATCTTCTGAATTTTACACGTTTTCTGTTGTATTAAGTTCTGCTCATATCTTTATTTAACTTTTTTCTATGTTCTCAGGGTTTATTGTTTTCATCTTCTGATGTCAATTAAAACACTTGGTTATTCATTTTAATAAATCTTTTTACTTATAAAGATTTGAACTTTTGAAGATTCCAGCTTACTTGTACGTTTCTAAGGGTCAGGTCCTCTCCACTGTTGCCGGCCTAAGGCTTAGTTCACCATATAACAATGTATATACTGACCTATTTTCCCCTCGACTTTCTGTGATCCACTATATCTCACCTTTCTTTGCAGACAAGCCATTTGACATTCCCTTAGCTTATTTCACAGCCAATAAGGCTTTGAAATAATGTTTATTTTTTAGAGAAATCTTCTTATATAATTAGGCAGAAAATCTGACCTGCCATAGTTTTCAAAACAGCATAATTTCACTCTTCTCAATGATTAATCTGTTGTATTACACAACATTTGTGTATTTACCTTTATCAATGACATGTCCTTTAAAAATGTTTTAGAGATCCTACCAGTCTTTGAATACATCCTCGTGCCTTGTTTCAGTTCCAGTTTTATGTATATTTTCTGCCTTGCACCCGATTATTCCTACATCTGATGGATGGCCTTGGGAATCTAATTCTGGTATTGATTGTTTTGGCTGATTGTCTCCTCTTGTAGCTGCTTTCTTCATTATTGTGTAAATTTAGATCATGAGCTCATGTTTAGCTAAACAGCTGACCTTGTAAGAGGTTTAGGTGTGAACGCTCGTAAGTTTCAGAAGAAAGACGGCAAAGATTTATTTGTGTCCCTCCAATGAGTGGCCCGCAAGTACCCCGTTTTCTACAAGTGTTGGTCCAATACTCCCTCTAGCGGCAGGGGATTCAGACAGGGCTGCTTTGCGGCCCCCGATCTGGGGCAGGGGCAGTGGGCGGCCTGTGGCCCGGGCAGGAGCCTCTCCGCGTGTGTCCCAGGGACCCAACTGCCTGCGAGCCTCGGTCACCTGGCAGGAGGCCACGATGCCCAGACCTATGGTTAGCTGTGCAGCGAGGTGTACTGCGCGGACAGGTTCCACACACACTTCAAGTAAGAGGGCGGCCTGAGTGGAAAGGTGAGAGTTTGGGCAGCTGTGCAGACAAAGAAAGCGTCCCTTGGCCTGGGCCTAAATGCTTGTGACACTCCACTGGGCCTGCCAGGCTCTGAGGGCCCTGCCCTGGGCCCCCTGCTCCCCTGCCCTTTGTTCAGTCACAGCAGAGATGGCCACACCCACTCCCTCAGTGAGGGCAGTGTTCCAACCTCCCTCAACCCCTCCGCCTCTCCGCAGGTTACCATGGACTACAGAGGCTGCATTCTGAGGCCAGGGCTTTCCGAGAATGCCAAGGGCAGACATGATGACCTTAAATGATTTCCTCTTGTGTCAGTTTTGGTAAACTTTAGGAGCTAGGAAATGGTCCACTTGACAGAAATGTTCAAATTTACTGGCATTTCATATATTCTCTGCTCTAACATTGTCCTGACTCTTTCTGTATATTCTTTACTTATGTTTTGGTTTTCCTTAATCAAAGTGTGTCTTTTAAATCTTTTCAAAGAAGATTCTTTGGACTTACTAAATCACCTGAATTTTATCCGTTTTCTGTTGTATTAAGTTCTGCTCATATCTTTATTTAACTTTTTTCTATGTTCTCAGGGTTTATTGTTTTCATCTTCTGATGTCAATTAAAACACTTGGTTATTCATTTTAATAAATCTTTTTACTTATAAAGATTTGAACTTTTGAAGATTCCAGCTTACTTGTACGTTTCTAAGGGTCAGGTCCTCTCCACTGTTGCCGGCCTAAGGCTTAGTTCACCATATAGCTATGTATATATTGACCTATTTTCCCCTCGACTTTCTGTGATCCACTACATCTCACCTTTCTTTGCAGACAAGCCATTTGAAATACACTTAACTTATTTCACAGACAATAAGACTTTGCAATAATGTGTATTTTTTAGAGAAATCTTCTTATATAATTAGGCAGAAAATCTGAAGTGCCATAGTTTTCAAAACAGCATAATTTCACTCTTCTCAATGATTAATCTGTTGTATTACACAACCTTTGTGTATTTAGCTTTATCAATGACATGATCTTTAAAAATGTTTTAGAGATCCTACCAGTCTTTGAAAACATCCTCGTGCCTTGTTTCAGTTCCAGTTTTATATATATTTTCTGCCTTGCACCCGATTATTCCTACATCTGATGGATGGCCTTGGGAATCTAATTCTGGTATGGATTGTTTTGGCTGATTGTTTCCCCTTATAGCTGCTTTCTTCATTATTGTGTAAATTTAGATCATGAGCTCATGTTTAGCTAAACAGCTGACCTTGTAAGAGGCTTAGGTGTGAATGCTCGTAAGTTTCAGCAGAAAGTCGGCAAAGATTTATTTGTGTCCCTCCAATGAGTGGCCCGCAAGGACCCCGTTTTCTACAAGTGTCAGTCCAATACTCCCTCTAGAGGCAGGGGACTCAGACAGGGCTGCTTTGCGGCCCCCGATCTGGGGCAGGGGATGTGGGCGGCCTGTGGCCCGGGCAGGAGCCTCTCCACGTGTGTCCCAGGGACCCATCTGCCTGCGAGCCTCGGTCACCTGGCAGGAAGCTATGATGCCCAGACCTATGCTTAGCTGTGCAGCGAGGTGTACTGCGCAGACAGGTTCCACACACACTTCAAGTAAGAGGGCGGCCTGAGTGGAAAGGTGAGAGTTTGGGCAGCTGTGCAGACAAAGAAAGCGCCCTTTGGCTTGGGCCTAAATGCTTGTGACACTCCACTGGGCCTGCCGGGCTCTGAGGGCCCTTCCCTGGGCCCCCTGCTCCCCTGCACTTTATTCAGTCACAGCACAGATGGCCACACCCACTCCCTCAGTGAGGGCAGTGTTCCAACCTCCCTCAGCCCCGCCCCCTCTCCGCAGTTTACCATGGACGACAGAGGCTGCATTCTGAGGCCAGGGCGTTCCGAGAATGCCAAGGGCAGACATGATGACCTTAAATGATTTCCTCTTGTGTCAGTTTTGGTAAACTTTAGGAGCTAGGAAATGGTCCACTTTCCAGAAATGTTCAAATTTACTGGCATTTCATATATTCTCTGCTCTATCATTGTCCTGACTCTTTCTGTATATTCTTTACTTATGTTTTGGTTTTCCTTAATCAAAGTGTGTCTTTTAAATCTTTTCAAAGAAGATTCTTTGGACTTACTAAATCATCTGAATTTTATACGTTTTCTGTTGTATTAACTTCTGCTCATATCTTTATTTAACTTTTTTCTATGTTCTCAGGGTTTATTGTTTTCATCTTCTGATGTCAATTAAAACACTTGGTTATTCATTTTAATAAATCTTTTTACTTATAAAGATTTGAACTTTTGAAGATTCCAGCTTACTTGTACGTTTCTAAGGGTCAGGTCCTCTCCACTGTTGCCAGCCTAAGGCTTAGTTCACCATATAGCAATGTATATACTGACCTATTTTCCCCTCGACTTTCTGTGTTCCACTACATCTCACCTTTCTCTGCAGACAAGCCATTTGAAATACCCTTAACTTATTTCACAGCCAATAAGGCTTTGAAATAATGTTTATTTTTTAGAGAAATCTTCTTATACAATTAGGCAGAAAATCTGACCTGCCATAGTTTTCAAAACAGCATAATTTCACTCTTCTCAATGATTAATCTGTTGTATTACACAACCTTTGTGTATTTAGCTTTATCAATGACATGTCCTTGAAAAATGTTTTAGAGATCCTACCAGTCTTTGAAAACATCCTCGTGCCTTGTTTCAGTTCCAGTTTTATGTATATTTTCTGCCTTGCACCCGATTATTCCTACATCTGATGGATGGCCTTGGGAATCTAATACTGGTATTGATTGTTTTGGCTGATTGTCTCCCCTTGTAGCTGCTTTCTTCATTATTGTGTAAATTTAGATCATGAGCTCATGTTTAGCTAAACAGCTGACCTTGTAAGAGGCTTAGGTGTGAACGCTCGTAAGTTTCAGCAGAAAGTCGGCAAAGATTTATTTGTGTCCCTCCAATGAGTGGCCCGCAAGGACCCCGTTTTCTACAAGTGTTGGTCCAATACTCCCTCTAGAGGCAGGGGACTCAGACAGGGCTGCTTTGCGGTCCCCGATCTGGGGCAGGGGCAGTGGGGGGCCTGTGGCCCGGGCAGGAGCCTCTCCGCGTGTGTCCCAGGGACACATCTGCCTGCGAGCCTCGGTCACCTGCCAGAAAGCTACGATGCCCAGACCTATGCTTAGCTGTGCCGCGAGGTGTACTGCGCTGACAGGTTCCACACACACTTCATGTAAGAGGGCGGCCTGAGTGGAAAGGTGAGAGTTTGGGCAGTTGTGCAGACAAAGAAAGCGCCCTTTGGCCTGGGCCTAAATGCTTGTGACACTCCACTGGGCCTGCCGGGCTCTGAGGGCCCTGCCCTGGGCCCCCTGCTCCCCTGCCCTTTGTTCAGTCACAGCAGAGATGGCCACACCCACTCCCTCAGTGAGGGCAGTGTTCCAACCTCCCTCAGCCCCGCCCCCTCTCCGCAGGTTACCATGGACTACAGAGGCTGCATTCTGAGGCAAGGGCTTTCCGAGAATGCCAAGGGCAGATATGATGACCTTAAATGATTTCCTCTTGTGTCAGTTTTGGTAAACTTTAGGAGCTAGGAAATGGTCCAATTGACAGAAATGTTCAAATTTACTGGCATTTCATATATTCTCTGCTCTAACATTGTCCTGACTCTTTCTGTATATTCTTTACTTATGTTTTTGTTTTCCTTAATCAAAGTGTGTCTTTTAAATCTTTTCAAAGAAGATTCTTTGGACTTACTAAATCTTCTGAATTTTACACGTTTTCTGTTGTATTAAGTTCTGCTCATATCTTTATTTAACTTTTTTCTATGTTCTCAGGGTTTATTGTTTTCATCTTCTGATGTCAATTAAAACACTTGGTTATTCATTTTAATAAATCTTTTTACTTATAAACATTTGAACTTTTGAAGATTCCAGCTTACTTGTACGTTTCTAAGGGTCAGGTCCTCTCCACTGTTGCCGGCCTAAGGCTTAGTTTACCATATAACAATGTATATACTGACCTATTTTCCCCTCGACTTTCTGTGATCCACTATATCTCACCTTTCTTTGCAGACAAGCCATTTGACATTCCCTTAGCTTATTTCACAGCCAATAAGGCTTTGAAATAATGTTTATTTTTTAGAGAAATCTTCTTATATAATTAGGCAGAAAATCTGACCTGCCATAGTTTTCAAAACAGCATAATTTCACTCTTCTCAATGATTAATCTGTTGTATTACACAACATTTGTGTATTTACCTTTATCAATGACATGTCCTTTAAAAATGTTTTAGAGATCCTACCAGTCTTTGAATACATCCTCGTGCCTTGTTTCAGTTCCAGTTTTATGTATATTTTCTGCCTTGCACCCGATTATTCCTACATCTGATGGATGGCCTTGGGAATCTAATTCTGGTATTGATTGTTTTGGCTGATTGTCTCCTCTTGTAGCTGCTTTCTTCATTATTGTGTAAATTTAGATCATGAGCTCATGTTTAGCTAAACAGCTGACCTGGTAAGAGGTTTAGGTGTGAACGCTCGTAAGTTTCAGAAGAAAGACGGCAAAGATTTATTTGTGTCCCTCCAATGAGTGGCCCGCAAGTACCCCGTTTTCTACAAGTGTTGGTCCAATACTCCCTCTAGCGGCAGGGGATTCAGACAGGGCTGCTTTGCGGCCCCCGATCTGGGGCAGGGGCAGTGGGCGGCCTGTGGCCCGGGCAGGAGCCTCTCCGCGTGTGTCCCAGGGACCCAACTGCCTGCGAGCCTCGGTCACCTGGCAGGAGGCCACGATGCCCAGACCTATGGTTAGCTGTGCAGCGAGGTGTACTGCGCGGACAGGTTCCACACACACTTCAAGTAAGAGGGCGGCCTGAGTGGAAAGGTGAGAGTTTGGGCAGCTGTGCAGACGAAGAAAGCGTCCCTTGGCCTGGGCCTAAATGCTTGTGACACTCCACTGGGCCTGCCAGGCTCTGAGGGCCCTGCCCTGGGCCCCCTGCTCCCCTGCCCTTTGTTCAGTCACAGCAGAGATGGCCACACCCACTCCCTCAGTGAGGGCAGTGTTCCAACCTCCCTCAACCCCTCCGCCTCTCCGCAGGTTACCATGGACTACAGAGGCTGCATTCTGAGGCCAGGGCTTTCCGAGAATGCCAAGGGCAGACATGATGACCTTAAATGATTTCCTCTTGTGTCAGTTTTGGTAAACTTTAGGAGCTAGGAAATGGTCCACTTGACAGAAATGTTCAAATTTACTGGCATTTCATATATTCTCTGCTCTAACATTGTCCTGACTCTTTCTGTATATTCTTTACTTATGTTTTGGTTTTCCTTAATCAAAGTGTGTCTTTTAAATCTTTTCAAAGAAGATTCTTTGGACTTACTAAATCACCTGAATTTTATCCGTTTTCTGTTGTATTAAGTTCTGCTCATATCTTTATTTAACTTTTTTCTATGTTCTCAGGGTTTATTGTTTTCATCTTCTGATGTCAATTAAAACACTTGGTTATTCATTTTAATAAATCTTTTTACTTATAAAGATTTGAACTTTTGAAGATTCCAGCTTACTTGTACGTTTCTAAGGGTCAGGTCCTCTCCACTGTTGCCGGCCTAAGGCTTAGTTCACCATATAGCTATGTATATATTGACCTATTTTCCCCTCGACTTTCTGTGATCCACTACATCTCACCTTTCTTTGCAGACAAGCCATTTGAAATACACTTAACTTATTTCACAGACAATAAGACTTTGCAATAATGTGTATTTTTTAGAGAAATCTTCTTATATAATTAGGCAGAAAATCTGAAGTGCCATAGTTTTCAAAACAGCATAATTTCACTCTTCTCAATGATTAATCTGTTGTATTACACAACCTTTGTGTATTTAGCTTTATCAATGACATGATCTTTAAAAATGTTTTAGAGATCCTACCAGTCTTTGAAAACATCCTCGTGCCTTGTTTCAGTTCCAGTTTTATATATATTTTCTGCCTTGCACCCGATTATTCCTACATCTGATGGATGGCCTTGGGAATCTAATTCTGGTATGGATTGTTTTGGCTGATTGTTTCCCCTTATAGCTGCTTTCTTCATTATTGTGTAAATTTAGATCATGAGCTCATGTTTAGCTAAACAGCTGACCTTGTAAGAGGCTTAGGTGTGAATGCTCGTAAGTTTCAGCAGAAAGTCGGCAAAGATTTATTTGTGTCCCTCCAATGAGTGGCCCGCAAGGACCCCGTTTTCTACAAGTGTCAGTCCAATACTCCCTCTAGAGGCAGGGGACTCAGACAGGGCTGCTTTGCGGCCCCCGATCTGGGGCAGGGGATGTGGGCGGCCTGTGGCCCGGGCAGGAGCCTCTCCGCGTGTGTCCCAGGGACCCATCTGCCTGCGAGCCTCGGTCACCTGGCAGGAAGCTATGATGCCCAGACCTATGCTTAGCTGTGCAGCGAGGTGTACTGCGCAGACAGGTTCCACACACACTTCAAGTAAGAGGGCGGCCTGAGTGGAAAGGTGAGAGTTTGGGCAGCTGTGCAGAAAAAGAAAGCGCCCTTTGGCTTGGGCCTAAATGCTTGTGACACTCCACTGGGCCTGCCGGGCTCTGAGGGCCCTTCCCTGGGCCCCCTGCTCCCCTGCACTTTATTCAGTCACAGCACAGATGGCCACACCCACTCCCTCAGTGAGGGCAGTGTTCCAACCTCCCTCAGCCCCGCCCCCTCTCCGCAGTTTACCATGGACGACAGAGGCTGCATTCTGAGGCCAGGGCGTTCCGAGAATGCCAAGGGCAGACATGATGACCTTAAATGATTTCCTCTTGTGTCAGTTTTGGTAAACTTTAGGAGCTAGGAAATGGTCCACTTTCCAGAAATGTTCAAATTTACTGGCATTTCATATATTCTCTGCTCTATCATTGTCCTGACTCTTTCTCTATATTCTTTACTTATGTTTTGGTTTTCCTTAATCAAAGTGTGTCTTTTAAATCTTTTCAAAGAAGATTCTTTGGACTTACTAAATCATCTGAATTTTATACGTTTTCTGTTGTATTAACTTCTGCTCATATCTTTATTTAACTTTTTTCTATGTTCTCAGGGTTTATTGTTTTCATCTTCTGATGTCAATTAAAACACTTGGTTATTCATTTTAATAAATCTTTTTACTTATAAAGATTTGAACTTTTGAAGATTCCAGCTTACTTGTACGTTTCTAAGGGTCAGGTCCTCTCCACTGTTGCCAGCCTAAGGCTTAGTTCACCATATAGCAATGTATATACTGACCTATTTTCCCCTCGACTTTCTGTGATCCACTACATCTCACCTTTCTCTGCAGACAAGCCATTTGAAATACCCTTAACTTATTTCACAGCCAATAAGGCTTTGAAATAATGTTTATTTTTTAGAGAAATCTTCTTATACAATTAGGCAGAAAATCTGACCTGCCATAGTTTTCAAAACAGCATAATTTCACTCTTCTCAATGATTAATCTGTTGTATTACACAACCTTGGAGTATTTAGCTTTATCAATGACATGTCCTTTAAAAATGTTTTAGAGATCCTACCAGTCTTTGAAAACATCCTCGTGCCTTGTTTCAGTTCCAGTTTTATGTATATTTTCTGCCTTGCACCCGATTATTCCTACATCTGATGGATGGCCTTGGGAATCTAATACTGGTATTGATTGTTTTGGCTGATTGTCTCCCCTTGTAGCTGCTTTCTTCATTATTGTGTAAATTTAGATCATGAGCTCATGTTTAGCTAAACAGCTGACCTTGTAAGAGGCTTAGGTGTGAACGCTCGTAAGTTTCAGCAGAAAATCAGCAAAGATTTATTTGTGTCCCTCCAATGAGTGGCCCACAAGGACCCCGTTTTCTACAAGTCTTGGTCCAATACTCCGTCTAGAGGCAGGCGACTCAGACAGGGCTGCTTTGCGGCCCCCGGTCTGGGGCAGGGGCAGTGGGGCGCCTGTGGCCCGGACAGGAGCCTCTCCGCGTGTGTCCCAGGGACACATCTGCCTGCGAGCTTCGGTCACCTGCCAGAAAGCTACGATGCCCAGACCTATGCTTAGCTGTGCCGCGAGGTGTACTGCGCCGACAGGTTCCACACACACTTCATGTAAGAGGGCGGCCTGAGTGGAAAGGTGAGAGTTTGGCAGTTGTGCAGACAAAGAAAGCGCCCTTTGGCCTGGGCCTAAATGCTTGTGACACTCCACTGGGCCTGCCGGGCTCTGAGGGCCCTGCCCTGGGCCCCCTGCTCCCCTGCCCTTTGTTCAGTCACAGCAGAGATGGCCACACCCACTCCCTCAGTGAGGGCAGTGTTCCAACCTCCCTCAGCCCCGCCCCCTCTCCGCAGGTTACCATGGACTACAGAGGCTGCATTCTGAGGCCAGGGCGTTCCGAGAATGCCAAGGGCAGACATGATGACCTTAAATGATTTCCTCTTGTGTCAGTTTTGGTAAACTTTAGGAGCTAGGAAATGGTCCACTTGACAGAAATGTTCAAATTTACTGGCATTTCATATATTCTCTGCTCTAACATTGTCCTGACTCTTTCTGTATATTCTTTACTTATGTTTTGGTTTTCCTTAATCAAAGTGTGTCTTTTAAATCTTTTCAAAGAAGATTCTTTGGACTTACTAAATCACCTGAATTTTATCCGTTTTCTGTTGTATTAAGTTCTGCTCATATCTTTATTTAACTTTTTTCTATGTTCTCAGGGTTTATTGTTTTCATCTTCTGATGTCAATTAAAACACTTGGTTATTCATTTTAATAAATCTTTTTACTTATAAAGATTTGAACTTTTGAAGATTCCAGCTTACTTGTACGTTTCTAAGGGTCAGGTCCTCTCCATTGTTGCCGGCCCAATGCTGAGTTCACCATATAGCAATGTATATATTGACCTATTTTCCCCTCGACTTTCTGTGATCCACTACATCTCACCTTTCTCTGCAGACAAGCAATTTGAAATACCCTTAACTTATTTCACAGCCAATAAGGCTTTGAAATAATGTTTATTTTTTAGAGAAATCTTCTTATATAATTAGGCAGTAAATCTGACCTGCCATAGTTTTCAAAACAGCATAATTTCACTCTTCTCAATGATTAATCTGTTGTATTACACAACCTTTGTGTATTTAGCTTTATCAATGACATGTCCTTTAAAAATGTTTTAGAGATCCTACCAGTCTTTGAAAACATCCTCGTGCCTTGTTTCAGTTCCAGTTTTATGTATATTTTCTGCCTTGCACCCGATTATTCCTACATCTGATGGATGGCCTTGGGAATCTAATACTGGTATTGATTATTTTGGCTGATTGTCTCCCCTTGTAGCTGCTTTCTTCATTATTGTGTAAAGTTAGATCATGAGCTCATGTTTAGCTAAACAGCTGACCTTGTAAGAGGCTTAGGTGTGAACGCTCGTAAGTTTCAGCAGAAAGTCGGCAAAGATTTATTTGTGTCCCTCCAATGAGTGGCCCACAAGGACCCCGTTTTCTACAAGTGTTGGTCCAATACTCCCTCTAGAGGCAGGGGACTCAGACAGGGCTGCTTTGCGGCACCCGATCTGGGGCAGGGGCAGTGGGGGGCCTGTGGCCCGGGCAGGAGCCTCTCCGCGTGTGTCCCAGGGACCCATCTGCCTGCGAGCCTCGGTCACGTGGCAGGAAGCTATGATGCCCAGACCTATGCTTAGCTGTGCAGCGAGGTGTACTGCGCCGACAGATTCCACACACACTTCATGTAAGAGGGCGGCCTGAGTGGAAAGGTGAGAGTTTGGGCAGTTGTGCAGACAAAGAAAGCGCCCCTTGGCCTGGGCCTAAATGCTTGTGACACTCCACTGGGCCTGCCGGGCTCTGAGGGCCCTGCCTTGGGCCCCCTGCTCCCCTGCCCTTTGTTCAGTCACAGCAGAGATGGCCATACCCACCTCCCTCAGTGAGGGCTGTGTTCCAACCTCCCTCAGCCCCGCCCCCTCTCCGCAGGTTACCATGGACTACAGAGGCTGCATTCTGAGGCAAGGGCGTTCCGAGAATGCCAAGGGCAGACATGATGACCTTAAATGATTTCCTCTTGTGTCAGTTTTGGTAAACTTTAGGAGCTAGGAAATGGTCCAATTGACAGAAATGTTCAAATTTACTGGCATTTCATATATTCTCTGCTCTAACATTGTCCTGACTCTTTCTGTATATTCTTTACTTATGTTTTGGTTTTCCTTAATCAAAGTGTGTCTTTTAAATCTTTTCAAAGAAGATTCTTTGGACTTACTAAATCACCTGGATTTTATACGTTTTCTGTTGTATTAAATTCTGCTCATATCTTTATTTAACTTTTTTCTATGTTCTCAGGGTTTATTGTTTTCATCTTCTGATGTCAATTAAAACACTTGGTTATTCATTTTAATAAATCTTTTTACTTATAAAGATTTGAAGTTTTGAAGATTCCAGCTTACTTGTACGTTTCTAAGGGTCAGGTCCTCTCCATTGTTGCTGGCCTAATGCTGAGTTCACCATATAGCAATGTATATATTGACCTATTTTCCCCTCGACTTTCTGTGATCCACTACATCTCACCTTTCTCTGCAGACAAGCCATTTGAAATACCCTTAACTTATTTCACAGCCAATAAGGCTTTGAAATAATGTTTATTTTTTAGAGAAATCTTCTTATATAATTAGGCAGTAAATCTGACCTGCCATAGTTTTCAAAACAGCATAATTTCACTCTTCTCAATGATTAATCTGTTGTATTACACAACCTTTGTGTATTTAGCTTTATCAATGACATGTCCTTTAAAAATGTTTTAGAGATCCTACCAGTCTTTGAAAACATCCTCGTGCCTTGTTTCAGTTCCAGTTTTATGTATATTTTCTGCCTTGCACCCGATTATTCCTACATCTGATGGATGGCCTTGGGAATCTAATACTGGTATTGATTATTTTGGCTGATTGTCTCCCCTTGTAGCTGCTTTCTTCATTATTGTGTAAAGTTAGATCATGAGCTCATGTTTAGCTAAACAGCTGACCTTGTAAGAGGCTTAGGTGTGAACGCTCGTAAGTTTCAGCAGAAAGTCGGCAAAGATTTATTTGTGTCCCTCCAATGAGTGGCCCACAAGGACCCCGTTTTCTACAAGTGTTGGTCCAATACTCCCTCTAGAGGCAGGGGACTCAGACAGGGCTGCTTTGCGGCACCCGATCTGGGGCAGGGGCAGTGGGGGGCCTGTGGCCCGGGCAGGAGCCTCTCCGCGTGTGTCCCAGGGACCCATCTGCCTGCGAGCCTCGGTCACGTGGCAGGAAGCTATGATGCCCAGACCTATGCTTAGCTGTGCAGCGAGGTGTACTGCGCCGACAGATTCCACACACACTTCATGTAAGAGGGCGGCCTGAGTGGAAAGGTGAGAGTTTGGGCAGTTGTGCAGACAAAGAAAGCGCCCCTTGGCCTGGGCCTAAATGCTTGTGACACTCCACTGGGCCTGCCGGGCTCTGAGGGCCCTGCCTTGGGCCCCCTGCTCCCCTGCCCTTTGTTCAGTCACAGCAGAGATGGCCATACCCACCTCCCTCAGTGAGGGCTGTGTTCCAACCTCCCTCAGCCCCGCCCCCTCTCCGCAGGTTACCATGGACTACAGAGGCTGCATTCTGAGGCAAGGGCGTTCCGAGAATGCCAAGGGCAGACATGATGACCTTAAATGATTTCCTCTTGTGTCAATTTTGGTAAACTTTAGGAGCTAGGAAATGGTCCAATTGACAGAAATGTTCAAATTTACTGGCATTTCATATATTCTCTGCTCTAACATTGTCCTGACTCTTTCTGTATATTCTTTACTTATGTTTTGGTTTTCCTTAATCAAAGTGTGTCTTTTAAATCTTTTCAAAGAAGATTCTTTGGACTTACTAAATCACCTGGATTTTATACGTTTTCTGTTGTATTAAATTCTGCTCATATCTTTATTTAACTTTTTTCTATGTTCTCAGGGTTTATTGTTTTCATCTTCTGATGTCAATTAAAACACTTGGTTATTCATTTTAATAAATCTTTTTACTTATAAAGATTTGAACTTTTGAAGATTCCAGCTTACTTGTACGTTTCTAAGGGTCAGGTCCTCTCCAATGTTGCCGGCCTAAGGCTTAGTTCACCATATAGCAATGTATATATTGACCTATTTTCCCCTAGACTTTCTGTGATCCCCTACATCTCAGCTTTCTTTGCAGACAAGCCATTTGAAATACCCTTAACTTATTTCACAGCCAGTAAGGCTTTGAAATAATGTGTATTTTTTAGAGAAATCTTCTTATATAATTAGGCAGTAAATCTGACCTGCCATAGTTTTCAAAACAGCATAATTTCACACTTCTCAATGATTAAACTGTTGTATTACACAACCCTTGTGTATTTAGCTTTATCAATGACATGTCCTTTAAAAATGTTTTAGAGATCCTACCAGTCTTTGAAAACATCCTTGTGCCTTGTTTCAGTTCCAGTTTGATGTATATTTTCTGCCTTGCACCCGATTATTCCTACATCTGATGGATGGCCTTGGGAATCTAATACTGGTATTGATTGTTTTGGCTGATTGTCTCCCCTTGTAGATGCTTTCTTCATTATTGTGGAAATTTAGATCATGAGCTCATGTTTAGCTAAACAGCTGACCTTGTAAGAGGCTTAGGTGTGAACGCTCGTAAGTTTCAGCAGAAAGTCGGCAAAGATTTATTTGTGTCCCTCCAATGAGTGGCCCGCAAGTACCCCGTTTTCTACAACTGTTGGTCCAATACTCCCTCTAGAGGCAGGGGATTCAGACAGGGCTGCTTTGCGGCCCCCGATCTGGGGCAGGGGCAGTGGGCGGCCTGTGGCCCAGGCAGGAGCCTCTCCGCGTGTCTCCCAGGGACCCATCTGCCTGTGAGCCTCAGTCACCTGGCAGGAGGCCACAATGCCCTGACCTATGGTTAGCTGTGCAGCGAGGTGTACTGCGCGGACAGGTTCCACACACACTTCAAGTAAGAGGGCGGCCTGAGTGGAAAGGTGAGAGTTTGGGCAGCTGTGCAGACAAACAAAGCGCACTTTGGCCTGGGCCTAAATGCTTGTGACACTCCACTGGGCCTGCCGGGCTCTGAGGGCCCTGCCCTGGGCTCCCTGCTCCCCTGCCCTTTTTTCAGTCACAGCAGAGATGGCCACACCCACTCCCTCAGTGAGGGCAGTGTTCCAACCTCCCTCAGCCCCGCCCCCTCTCCGCAGGTTACCATGGACTACAGAGGCTGCATTCTGAGGCCAGGGCGTTCCGAGAATGCCAAGGGCAGACATGATGACCTTAAATGATTTCCTCTTGTGTCAGTTTTGGTAAACTTTAGGAGCTAGGAAATGGTCCACTTTCCAGAAATGTTCAAATTTACTGGCATTTCATATATTCTCTGCTCTAACATTGTCCTGACTGTTTCTGTATATTCTTTACTTATGTTTTGGTTTTCCTTAATCAAAGTGTGTCTTTTAAATCTTTTCAAAGAAGATTCTTTGGACTTACTAAATCACCTGAATTTTATACGTTTTCTGTTGTATTAAGTTCTGCTCATATCTTTATTTAACTTTTTTCTATGTTCTCAGGGTTTATTGTTTTCATCTTCTGATGTCAATTAAAACACTTGGTTATTCATTTTAATAAATCTTTTTACTTATAAAGATTTGAACTTTTGAAGATTCCAGCTTACTTGTACGTTTCTAAGGGTCAGGTCCTCTCCACTGTTGCCGGCCTAAGGCTTAGTTCACCATATAGCAATGTATATATTGACCTATTTTCCCCTCGACTTTCTGTGATCCACTACATCTCACCTTTCTTTGCAGACAAGCCATTTGAAATACACTTAACTTATTTCACAGCCAATAAGGCTTTGAAATAATGTGTATTTTTTAGAGAAATCTTCTTATATAATTAGGCAGAAAATCTGAAGTGCCATAGTTTTCAAAACAGCATAATTTCACTCTTCTCAATGATTAAACTGTTGTATTACACAACCTTTGTGTATTTAGCTTTATCAATGACATGTCCTTTAAAAATGTTTTAGAGATCCTACCAGTCTTTGAAAACATCCTCGTGCCTTGTTTCAGTTCCAGTTTTATGTATATTTTCTGCCTTGCACCCGATTATTCCTACATCTGATGGATGGCCTTGGGAATCTAATACTGGTATTGATTGTTTTGGCTGATTGTCTACCCTTGTAGCTGCTTTCTTCATTATTGTGTAAATTTAGATCATGAGCTCATGTTTAGCTAAACAGCTGACCTTGTAAGAGGCTTAGGTGTGAATGCTCGTAAGTTTCAGCAGAAAGTCGGCAAAGATTTATTTGTGTCCCTCCAATGAGTGGCCCGCAAGGACCCCGTTTTCTACAAGTGTTGGTCCAATAATCCCTCTAGAGGCAGGGGACTCAGACAGGGCTGCTTTGCAGCCCCCGATCTGGGGCAGGGGCAGTGGGCGGCCTGTGGCCCGGGCAGGAGCCTCTCCGCGTGTGTCCCAGGGACCCATCTGCCTGCGAGCCTCGGTCACCTGGAAGGAAGCTACGATGCCCAGACCTATGCTTAGCTGTGCAGCGAGGTGTACTGCGTGGACAGGTTCCACACACACTTCAAGTAAGAGGGCGGCCTGAGTGGAAAGGTGAGAGTTTGGGCAGTTGTGCAGACAAAGAAAGCGCCCTTTGTCCTGGGCCTAAATGCTTGTGACACTCCACTGGGCCTGCCGGGCTCTGAGGGCCCTGCCCTGGGCCCCCTGCTCCCCTGCCCTTTGTTCAGTCGCAGCAGAGATGGCCACACCCACTCCCTCAGTGAGGGCAGTGTTCCAACCTCCCTCAGCACCGCCCCCTCTCCGCAGGTTACCATGGACTACAGAGGCTGCATTCTGAGGCAAGGGCTTTCCGAGAATGCCTAGGGCAGACATGATGACCTTAAATGATTTCCTCTTGTGTCAGTTTTGGTAAACTTTAGGAGCTAGGAAATGGTCCAATTGACAGAAATGTTCAAATTTACTGGCATTTCATATATTCTCTGCTCTAACATTGTCCTGACTCTTTCTGTATATTCTTTCCTTATGTTTTGGTTTTCCTTAATCAAAGTGTGTCTTTTAAATCTTTTCAAAGAAGATTCTTTGGACTTACTAAATCATCTGAATTTTATACGTTTTCTGTTGTATTAACTTCTGCTCATATCTTTATTTAACTTTTTTCTATGTTCTCAGGGTTTATTGTTTTCATCTTCTGATGTCAATTAAAACACTTGGTTATTCATTTTAATAAATTTTTTACTTATAAAGATTTGAACTTTTGAAGATTCCAGCTTACTTGTACGTTTCTAAGGGTCAGGTCCTCTCCACTGTTGCCGGCCTAAGGCTTAGTTCACCATATAGCAATGTATATACTGACCTATTTTCCCCTCGACTTTCTGTGATCCACTATATCTCACCTTTCTTTGCAGACAAGCCATTTGAAATAACCTTAGCTTATTTCACAGCCAATAAGGCTTTGAAATAATGTTTATTTTTTAGAGAAATCTTCTTATATAATTAGGCAGAAAATCTGACCTGCCATAGTTTTCAAAACAGCATAATTTCACTCTTCTCAATGATTAATCTATTGTATTACACAACCTTTGTGTATTTACCTTTATCAATGACATGTCCATTAAAAATGTTTTAGAGATCCTACCAGTCTTTGAATGTATCCTCGTGCCTTGTTTCAGTTCCAGTTTTATGTATATTTTCTGCCTTGCACCCGATTATTCCTACATCTGATGGATGGCCTTGGGAATCTAATACTGGTATTGATTGTTTTGGCTGATTGTCTCCCCTTGTAGCTGCTTTCTTCATTATTGTGTAAATTTAGATCATGAGCTAATGTTTAGCTAAACAGCTGACCTTGCAAGAGGTTTAGGTGTGAACGCTCGTAAGTTTCAGAAGAAAGACGGCAAAGATTTATTTGTGTCCCTCCAATGAGTGGCCTGCAAGTACCCCGTTTTCTACAAGTGTTGGTCCAATACTCCCTCTAGAGGCAGGGGATTCAGACAGGGCTGCTTTGCGGCCCCCGATCTGGGGCAGGGGCAGTGGGTGGCCTGTGGCCCAGGCAGGAGCCTCTCCGCGTGTCTCCCAGGGACCCATCTGCCTGTGAGCCTCAGTCAACTGGCAGGAGGCCACAATGCCCAGACCTATGGTTAGCTGTGCAGCGAGCTGTACTGCGTGGACAGGTTCCACACACACTTCAAGTAAGAGGGCGGCCTGAGTGGAAAGGTGAGAGTTTGGGCAGCTGTGCAGACAAAGAAAGCGCCCTTTGGCCTGGGCCTAAATGCTTGTGACACTCCACTGGGCCTGCCGGGCTCTGAGGGCCCTGCCCTGGGCCCCCTGCTCCCCTGCCCTTTGTTCAGTCACAGCAGAGATGGCCACACCCACTCCCTCAGTGAGGGCAGTGTTCCAACCTCCCTCAGCCCCGCCCCCTCTCCGCAGGTTACCATGGACTACAGAGGCTGCATTCTGAGGCCAGGGCGTTCCGAGAATGCCAAGGGCAGACATGATGACCTTAAATGATTTCCTCTTGTGTCAGTGCTGGTAAACTTTAGGAGCTAGGAAATGGTCCACTTTCCAGAAATGTTCAAATTTACTGGCATTTCATATATTCTCTGCTCTAACATTGTCCTGACTCTTTCTGTATATTCTTTACTTATGTTTTGGTTTTCCTTAATCAAAGTGTGTCTTTTAAATCTTTTCAAAGAAGATTCTTTGGACTTACTAAATCATCTGAATTTAATACGTTTTCTGTTGTATTAAGTTCTGCTCATATCTTTATTTAACTTTTTTCTATGTTCTCAGGGTTTATTGTTTTCATCTTCTGATGTCAATTAAAACACTTGGTTATTCATTTTAATAAATCTTTTTACTTATAAAGATTTGAACTTTTGAAGATTCCAGCTTACTTGTACGTTTCTAAGGGTCAGGTCCTCTCCACTGTTGCCGGCCTAATGCTTAGTTCTCCATATAGCAATGTATATATTGACCTATTTTCCCCTCGACTTTCTGTGATCCACTACATCTCACCTTTCTTTGCAGACAAGCCATTTGAAATACACTTAACTTATTTCACAGACAATAAGGCTTTGCAATAATGTGTATTTTTTAGAGAAATCTTCTTATATAATTAGGCAGAAAATCTGAAGTGCCATAGTTTTCAAAACAGCATAATTTCACTCTTCTCAATGATTAATCTGTTGTATTACACAACCTTTGTGTATTTAGCTTTATCAATGACATGATCTTTAAAAATGTTTTAGAGATCCTACCAGTCTTTGAAAACATCCTCGTGCCTTGTTTCAGTTCCAGTTTTATATATATTTTCTGCCTTGCACCCGATTATTCCTACATCTGATGGATGGCCTTGGGAATCTAATTCTGGTATGGATTGTTTTGGCTGATTGTTTCCCCTTATAGCTGCTTTCTTCATTATTGTGTAAATTTAGATCATGAGCTCATGTTTAGCTAAACAGCTGACCTTGTAAGAGGCTTAGGTGTGAACGCTCGTAAGTTTCAGCAGAAAGTCGGCAAAGATTTATTTGTGTCCCTCCAATGAGTGGCCCGCAAGGACCCCGTTTTCTACAAGTGTCAGTCCAATACTCCCTCTAGAGGCAGGGGACTCAGACTGGGCTGCTTTGCGGCCCCCGATCTGGGGCAGGGGAAGTGGGCGGCCTGTGGCCCGGGCAGGAGCCTCTCCGCGTGTGTCCCAGGGACCCATCTGCCTGCGAGCCTCGGGCACCTGGCAGGAAGCTATGATGCCCAGACCTATGCTTAGCTGTGCAGCGAGGTGTACTGCGCAGACAGGTTCCACACACACTTCAAGTAAGAGGGCGGCCTGAGTGGAAAGGTGAGAGTTTGGGCAGCTGTGCAGACAAAGAAAGCGCCCTTTGGCCTGGGCCTAAATGCTTGTGACACTCCACTGGGCCTGCCGGGCTCTGAGGGCCCTTCCCTGGGCCCCCTGCTCCCCTGCCCTTTGTTCAGTCACAGCAGAGATGGCCACACCCACTCCCTCAGTGAGGGCAGTGTTCCAACCTCCCTCAGCCCCGCCCCCTCTCCACAGTTTACCATGGACGACAGAGGCTGCATTCTGAGGCCAGGGCGTTCCGAGAATGCCAAGGGCAGACATGATGACCTTAAATGATTTCCTCTTGTGTCAGTTTTGGTAAACTTTAGGAGCTAGGAAATGGTCCACTTTCCAGAAATGTTCAAATTTACTGGCATTTCATATATTCTCTGCTCTAACACTGTCCTGACTCTTTCTGTATATTCTTTACTTATGTTTTGGTTTTCCTTAATCAAAGTGTGTCTTTTAAATCTTTTCAAAGAAGATTCTTTGGACTTACTAAATCATCTGAATTTTATACGTTTTCTGTTGTATTAACTTCTGCTCATATCTTTATTTAACTTTTTTCTATGTTCTCAGGGTTTATTGTTTTCATCTTCTGATGTCAATTAAAACACTTGGTTATTCATTTTAATAAATCTTTTTACTTATAAAGATTTGAACTTTTGAAGATTCCAGCTTACTTGTACGTTTCTAAGGGTCAGGTCCTCTCCACTGTTGCCGGCCTAAGGCTTAGTTCACCATATAGCAATGTATATACTGATCTATTTTCCCCTCGACTTTCTGTGATCCACTACATCTCACCTTTCTCTGCAGACAAGCCATTTGAAATACCCTTAACTTATTTCACAGCCAATAAGGCTTTGAAATAATGTTTATTTTTTAGAGAAATCTTCTTATACAATTAGGCAGAAAATCTGACCTGCCATAGTTTTCAAAACAGCATAATTTCACTCTTCTCAATGATTAATCTGTTGTATTACACAACCTTTGTGTATTTAGCTTTATCAATGACATGTCCTTTAAAAATGTTTTAGAGATCCTACCAGTCTTTGAAAACATCCTCGTGCCTTGTTTCAGTTCCAGTTTTATGTATATTTTCTGCCTTGCACCCGATTATTCCTACATCTGATGGATGGCCTTGGGAATCTAATACTGGTATTGATTGTTTTGGCTGATTGTCTCCCCTTGTAGCTGCTTTCTTCATTATTGTGTAAATTTAGATCATGAGCTCATGTTTAGCTAAACAGCTGACCTTGTAAGAGGCTTAGGTGTGAACGCTCGTAAGTTTCAGCAGAAAGTCGGCAAAGATTTATTTGTGTCCCTCCAATGAGTGGCCCGCAAGGACCCCGTTTTCTACAAGTGTTGGTCCAAAACTCCCTCTAGAGGCAGGGGACTCAGACAGGGCTGCTTTGCGGCCCCTGATCTGGGGCAGGGGCAGTGGGGGGCCTCTGGCCCGGGCAGGAGCCTCTCCACGTGTGTCCCAGGGACACATCTGCCTGCGAGCCTCGGTCACCTGCCAGAAAGCTACGATGCCCAGACCTATGCTTAGCTGTGCCACGAGGTGTACTGCGCCGACATGTTCCACACACACTTCATGTAAGAGGGCGGCCTGAGTGGAAAGGTGAGAGTTTGGGCAGTTGTGCAGACAAAGAAAGTGCCCTTTGGCCTGGGCCTAAATGCTTGTGACACTCCACTGGGCCTGCCGGGCTCTGAGGGCCCTGTCCTGGGCCCCCTGCTCCCCTGCCCTTTGTTCAGTCACAGCAGAGATGGCCACACCCACTCCCTCAGTGAGGGCAGTGTTCCAACCTCCCTCAGCCCCGCCCCCTCTCCGCAGGTTACCATGGACTACAGAGGCTGCATTCTGAGGCCAGGGCTTTCCGAGAATACCAAGGGCAGACATGATGACCTTAAATGATTTCCTCTTGTGTCAGTTTTGGTAAACTTTAGGAGCTAGGAAATGGTCCAATTGACAGAAATGTTCAAATTTACTGGCATTTCATATATTCTCTGCTCTAACATTGTCCTGACTCTTTCTGTATATTCTTTACTTATGTTTTGGTTTTCCTTAATCAAAGTGTGTCTTTTAAATCTTTTCAAAGAAGATTCTTTGGACTTACTAAATCATCTGAATTTTATACGTTTTCTGTTGTATTAAGTTCTGCTCATATCTTTATTTAACTTTTTTCTATGTTCTCAGGGTTTATTGTTTTCATCTTCTGATGTCAATTAAAACACTTGGTTATTCATTTTAATAAATCTTTTTACTTATAAAGATTTGAACTTTTGAAGATTCCAGCTTACTTGTACGTATCTAAGGGTCAGGTCCTCTCCACTGTTGCCGGCCTAAGGCTTAGTTCACCATATAGCAATGTATATACTGACCTATTTTCCCCTCGACTTTCTGTGATCCACTACATCTCACCTTTCTCTGCAGACAAGCCATTTGAAATACCCTTAACTTATTTCACAGCCAATAAGGCTTTGAAATAATGTTTATTTTTTAGAGAAATCTTCTTATACAATTAGGCAGAAAATCTGACCTGCCATAGTTTTCAAAACAGCATAATTTCACTCTTCTCAATGATTAATCTGTTGTATTACACAACCTTTGTGTATTTAGCTTTATCAATGACATGTCCTTTAAAAATGTTTTAGAGATCCTACCAGTCTTTGAAAACATCCTCGTGCCTTGTTTCAGTTCCAGTTTTATGTATATTTTCTGCCTTGAACCCGATTATTCCTACATCTGATGGATGGCCTTGGGAATCTAATACTGGTATTGATTGTTTTGGCTGATTGTCTCCCCTTGTAGCTGCTTTCTTCATTATTGTGTAAATTTAGATCATGACCTCATGTTTAGCTAAACAGCTGACCTTGTAAGAGGCTTAGGTGTGAACGCTCGTAAGTTTCAGCAGAAAGTCGGCAAAGATTTATTTGTGTCCCTCCAATGAGTGGCCCGCAAGGACCCCGTTTTCTACAAGTGTTGGTCCAATACTCCCTCTAGAGGCAGGGGACTCAGACAGGGCTGCTTTGTGGCCCCCGATCTGGGGCAGGGGCAGTGGGGGACCTGTGGCCCGGGCAGGAGCCTCTCCGCGTGTGTCCCAGGGACACATCTGCCTGCGAGCCTCGGTCACCTGCCAGAAAGCTACGATGCCCAGACCTATGCTTAGCTGTGCCGCGAGGTGTACTGCGCCGACAGGTTCCACACACACTTCATGTAAGAGGGCGGCCTGAGTGGAAAGGTGAGAGTTTGGGCAGTTGTGCAGACAAAGAAAGCGCCCTTTGGCCTGGGCCTAAATGCTTGTGACACTCCACTGGGCCTGCCGGGCTCTGAGGGCCCTGCCCTGGGCCCCCTGCTCCCCTGGCCTTTGTTCACTCACAGCAGAGATGGCCACACCCACTCCCTCAGTGAGGGCAGTGTTCCAACCTCCCTCAGCCCCGCCCCCTCTCCGCAGTTTACCATGGACTACAGAGGCTGCATTCTGAGGCCAGGGCGTTCCGAGAATGCCAAGGGCAGACATGATGACCTTAAATGATTTCCTCTTGTGTCAGTTTTGGTAAACTTTAGGAGCTAGGAAATGGTCCACTTGACAGAAATGTTCAAATTTACTGGCATTTCATATATTCTCTGCTCTAACATTGTCCTGACTCTTTCTGTATATTCTTTACTTATGTTTTGGTTTTCCTTAATCAAAGTGTGTCTTTTAAATCTTTTCAAAGAAGATTCTTTGGACTTACTAAATCACCTGAATTTTATCCGTTTTCTGTTGTATTAAGTTCTGCTCATATCTTTATTTAACTTTTTTCTATGTTCTCAGGGTTTATTGTTTTCATCTTCTGATGTCAATTAAAAGACTTGGTTATTCATTTTAATAAATCTTTTTACTTATAAAGATTTGAACTTTTGAAGATTCCAGCTTACTTGTACGTTTCTAAGGGTCAGGTCCTCTCCACTGTTGCCGGCCTAAGGCTTAGTTCACCATATAGCAATGTATATACTGACCTATTTTCCCCTCGACTTTCTGTGATCCACTACATCTCACCTTTCTTTGCAGACAAGCCATTTGAAATACCCTTAGCTTATTTCACTGCCAATAAGGCTTTGAAATAATGTTTATTTTTTAGAGAAATCTTCTTATATAATTAGGCAGAAAATCTGACCTGCCATAGTTTTCAAAACAGCATAATTTCACTCTTCTCAATGATTAACCTGTTGTATTACACAACCTTTGTGTATTTACCTTTATCAATGACATGTCCTTTAAAAATGTTTTAGAGATCCTACCAGTCTTTGAATACATCCTCGTGCCTTGTTTCAGTTCCAGTTTTATGTATATTTTCTGCCTTGCACCCGATTATTCCTACATCTGATGGATGGCCTTGGGAATCTAATCCTGGTATTGATTGTTTTGGCTGATTGTCTCCCCTTGTAGCTGCTTTCTTCATTATTGTGTAAATTTAGATCATGAGCTCATGTTTAGCTAAACAGCTGACCTTGTAAGAGGCTTAGGTGTGAACGCTCGTAAGTTTCAGCAGAAAGTCGGCAAAGATTTATTTGTGTCCCTCCAATGAGTGGCCCGCAAGGACCCCGTTTTCTACAAGTGTCAGTCCAATACTCCCTCTAGAGGCAGGGGACTCAGACTGGGCTGCTTTGCGGCCCCCGATCTGGGGCAGGGGAAGTGGGCGGCCTGTGGCCCGGGCAGGAGCCTCTCCGCGTGTGTCCCAGGGACCCATCTGCCTGCGAGCCTCGGTCACCTGGCAGGAAGCTATGATGCCCAGACCTATGCTTAGCTGTGCAGCGAGGTGTACTGCGCAGACAGGTTCCACACACACTTCAAGTAAGAGGGCGGCCTGAGTGGAAAGGTGAGAGTTTGGGCAGCTGTGCAGACAAAGAAAGCGCCCTTTGGCCTGGGCCTAAATGCTTGTGACACTCCACTGGGCCTGCCGGGCTCTGAGGGCCCTTCCCTGGGCCCCCTGCTCCCCTGCCCTTTGTTCAGTCACAGCAGAGATGGCCACACCCACTCCCTCAGTGAGGGCAGTGTTCCAACCTCCCTCAGCCCCGCCCCCTCTCCACAGTTTACCATGGACGACAGAGGCTGCATTCTGAGGCCAGGGCGTTCCGAGAATGCCAAGGGCAGACATGATGACCTTAAATGATTTCCTCTTGTGTCAGTTTTGGTAAACTTTAGGAGCTAGGAAATGGTCCACTTGACAGAAATGTTCAAATTTACTGGCATTTCATATATTCTCTGCTCTAACATTGTCCTGACTCTTTCTGTATATTCTTTACTTATGTTTTGGTTTTCCTTAATCAAAGTGTGTCTTTTAAATCTTTTCAAAGAAGATTCTTTGGACTTACTAAATCACCTGAATTTTATCCGTTTTCTGTTGTATTAAGTTCTGCTCATATCTTTATTTAACTTTTTTCTATGTTCTCAGGGTTTATTGTTTTCATCTTCTGATGTCAATTAAAACACTTGGTTATTCATTTTAATAAATCTTTTTACTTATAAAGATTTGAACTTTTGAAGATTCCAGCTTACTTGTACGTTTCTAAGGGTCAGGTCCTCTCCATTGTTGCCGGCCTAATGCTGAGTTCACCATATAGCAATGTATATATTGACCTATTTTCCCCTCGACTTTCTGTGATCCACTACATCTCACCTTTCTCTGCAGACAAGCCATTTGAAATACCCTTAACTTATTTCACAGCCAATAAGGCTTTGAAATAATGTTTATTTTTTAGAGAAATCTTCTTATATAATTAGGCAGTAAATCTGACCTGCCATAGTTTTCAAAACAGCATAATTTCACTCTTCTCAATGATTAATCTGTTGTATTACACAACCTTTGTGTATTTAGCTTTATCAATGACATGTCCTTTAAAAATGTTTTAGAGATCCTACCAGTCTTTGAAAACATCCTCGTGCCTTGTTTCAGTTCCAGTTTTATGTATATTTTCTGCCTTGCACCCGATTATTCCTACATCTGATGGATGGCCTTGGGAATCTAATACTGGTATTGATTATTTTGGCTGATTGTCTCCCCTTGTAGCTGCTTTCTTCATTATTGTGTAAAGTTAGATCATGAGCTCATGTTTAGCTAAACAGCTGACCTTGTAAGAGGCTTAGGTGTGAACGCTCGTAAGTTTCAGCAGAAAGTCGGCAAAGATTTATTTGTGTCCCTCCAATGAGTGGCCCACAAGGACCCCGTTTTCTACAAGTGTTGGTCCAATACTCCCTCTAGAGGCAGGGGACTCAGACAGGGCTGCTTTGCGGCACCCGATCTGGGGCAGGGGCAGTGGGGGGCCTGTGGCCCGGGCAGGAGCCTCTCCGCGTGTGTCCCAGGGACCCATCTGCCTGCGAGCCTCGGTCACGTGGCAGGAAGCTATGATGCCCAGACCTATGCTTAGCTGTGCAGCGAGGTGTACTGCGCCGACAGATTCCACACACACTTCATGTAAGAGGGCGCCCTGAGTGGAAAGGTGAGAGTTTGGGCAGTTGTGCAGACAAAGAAAGCGCCCCTTGGCCTGGGCCTAAATGCTTGTGACACTCCACTGGGCCTGCCGGGCTCTGAGGGCCCTGCCTTGGGCCCCCTGCTCCCCTGCCCTTTGTTCAGTCACAGCAGAGATGGCCATACCCACCTCCCTCAGTGAGGGCTGTGTTCCAACCTCCCTCAGCCCCGCCCCCTCTCCGCAGGTTACCATGGACTACAGAGGCTGCATTCTGAGGCAAGGGCGTTCCGAGAATGCCAAGGGCAGACATGATGACCTTAAATGATTTCCTCTTGTGTCAGTTTTGGTAAACTTTAGGAGCTAGGAAATGGTCCAATTGACAGAAATGTTCAAATTTACTGGCATTTCATATATTCTCTGCTCTAACATTGTCCTGACTCTTTCTGTATATTCTTTACTTATGTTTTGGTTTTCCTTAATCAAAGTGTGTCTTTTAAATCTTTTCAAAGAAGATTCTTTGGACTTACTAAATCACCTGGATTTTATACGTTTTCTGTTGTATTAAATTCTGCTCATATCTTTATTTAACTTTTTTCTATGTTCTCAGGGTTTATTGTTTTCATCTTCTGATGTCAATTAAAACACTTGGTTATTCATTTTAATAAATCTTTTTACTTATAAAGATTTGAACTTTTGAAGATTCCAGCTTACTTGTACGTTTCTAAGGGTCAGTTCCTCTCCAATGTTGCCGGCCTAAGGCTTAGTTCACCATATAGCAATGTATATATTGACCTATTTTCCCCTAGACTTTCTGTGATCCCCTACATCTCAGCTTTCTTTGCAGACAAGCCATTTGAAATACCCTTAACTTATTTCACAGCCAGTAAGGCTTTGAAATAATGTGTATTTTTTAGAGAAATCTTCTTATATAATTAGGCAGTAAATCTGACCTGCCATAGTTTTCAAAACAGCATAATTTCACACTTCTCAATGATTAAACTGTTGTATTACACAACCCTTGTGTATTTAGCTTTATCAATGACATGTCCTTTAAAAATGTTTTAGAGATCCTACCAGTCTTTGAAAACATCCTTGTGCCTTGTTTCAGTTCCAGTTTGATGTATATTTTCTGCCTTGCACCCGATTATTCCTACATCTGATGGATGGCCTTGGGAATCTAATACTGGTATTGATTGTTTTGGCTGATTGTCTCCCCTTGTAGCTGCTTTCTTCATTATTGTGGAAATTTAGATCATGAGCTCATGTTTAGCTAAACAGCTGACCTTGTAAGAGGCTTAGGTGTGAACGCTCGTAAGTTTCAGCAGAAAGTCGGCAAAGATTTATTTGTGTCCCTCCAATGAGTGGCCCGCAAGTACCCCGTTTTCTACAACTGTTGGTCCAATACTCCCTCTAGAGGCAGGGGATTCAGACAGGGCTGCTTTGCGGCCCCCGATCTGGGGCAGGGGCAGTGGGCGGCCTGTGGCCCAGGCAGGAGCCTCTCCGCGTGTCTCCCAGGGACCCATCTGCCTGTGAGCCTCAGTCACCTGGCAGGAGGCCACAATGCCCTGACCTATGGTTAGCTGTGCAGCGAGGTGTACTGCGCGGACAGGTTCCACACACACTTCAAGTAACAGGGCGGCCTGAGTGGAAAGGTGAGAGTTTGGGCAGCTGTGCAGACAAACAAAGCGCACTTTGGCCTGGGCCTAAATGCTTGTGACACTCCACTGGGCCTGCCGGGCTCTGAGGGCCCTGCCCTGGGCTCCCTGCTCCCCTGCCCTTTGTTCAGTCACAGCAGAGATGGCCACACCCACTCCCTCAGTGAGGGCAGTGTTCCAACCTCCCTCAGCCCCGCCCCCTCTCCGCAGGTTACCATGGACTACAGAGGCTGCATTCTGAGGCCAGGGCGTTCCGAGAATGCCAAGGGCAGACATGATGACCTTAAATGATTTCCTCTTGTGTCAGTTTTGGTAAACTTTAGGAGCTAGGAAATGGTCCACTTTCCAGAAATGTTCAAATTTACTGGCATTTCATATATTCTCTGCTCTAACATTGTCCTGACTCTTTCTGTATATTCTTTACTTATGTTTTGGTTTTCCTTAATCAAAGTGTGTCTTTTAAATCTTTTCAAAGAAGATTCTTTGGACTTACTAAATCACCTGAATTTTATACGTTTTCTGTTGTATTAAGTTCTGCTCATATCTTTATTTAACTTTTTTCTATGTTCTCAGGGTTTATTGTTTTCATCTTCTGATGTCAATTAAAACACTTGGTTATTCATTTTAATAAATCTTTTTACTTATAAAGATTTGAACTTTTGAAGATTCCAGCTTACTTGTACGTTTCTAAGGGTCAGGTCCTCTCCACTGTTGCCGGCCTAAGGCTTAGTTCACCATATAGCAATGTATATATTGACCTATTTTCCCCTCGACTTTCTGTGATCCACTACATCTCACCTTTCTTTGCAGACAAGCCATTTGAAATACACTTAACTTATTTCACAGCCAATAAGGCTTTGAAATAATGTGTATTTTTTAGAGAAATCTTCTTATATAATTAGGCAGAAAATCTGAAGTGCCATAGTTTTCAAAACAGCATAATTTCACTCTTCTCAATGATTAAACTGTTGTATTACACAACCTTTGTGTATTTAGCTTTATCAATGACATGTCCTTTAAAAATGTTTTAGAGATCCTACCAGTCTTTGAAAACATCCTCGTGCCTTGTTTCAGTTCCAGTTTTATGTATATTTTCTGCCTTGCACCCGTTTATTCCTACATCTGATGGATGGCCTTGGGAATCTAATACTGGTATTGATTGTTTTGGCTGATTGTCTACCCTTGTAGCTGCTTTCTTCATTATTGTGTAAATTTAGATCATGAGCTCATGTTTAGCTAAACAGCTGACCTTGTAAGAGGCTTAGTTGTGAATGCTCGTAAGTTTCAGCAGAAAGTCGGCAAAGATTTATTTGTGTCCCTCCAATGAGTGGCCCGCAAGGACCCCGTTTTCTACAAGTGTTGGTCCAATAATCCCTCTAGAGGCAGGGGACTCAGACAGGGCTGCTTTGCAGCCCCCGATCTGGGGCAGGGGCAGTGGGCGGCCTGTGGCCCGGGCAGGAGCCTCTCCGCGTGTGTCCCAGGGACCCATCTGCCTGCGAGCCTCGGTCAACTGGCAGGAGGCCACAATGCCCAGACCTATGGTTAGCTGTGCAGCGAGCTGTACTGCGTGGACAGGTTCCACACACACTTCAAGTAAGAGGGCGGCCTGAGTGGAAAGGTGAGAGTTTGGGCAGCTGTGCAGACAAAGAAAGCGCCCTTTGGCCTGGGCCTAAATGCTTGTGACACTCCACTGGGCCTGCCGGGCTCTGAGGGCCCTGCCCTGGGCCCCCTGCTCCCCTGCCCTTTGTTCAGTCACAGCAGAGATGGCCACACCCACTCCCTCAGTGAGGGCAGTGTTCCAACCTCCCTCAGCCCCGCCCCCTCTCCGCAGGTTACCATGGACTACAGAGGCTGCATTCTGAGGCCAGGGCGTTCCGAGAATGCCAAGGGCAGACATGATGACCTTAAATGATTTCCTCTTGTGTCAGTGCTGGTAAACTTTAGGAGCTAGGAAATGGTCCACTTGACAGAAATGTTCAAATTTACTGGCATTTCATATATTCTCTGCTCTAACATTGTCCTGACTCTTTCTGTATATTCTTTACTTATGTTTTGGTTTTCCTTAATCAAAGTGTGTCTTTTAAATCTTTTCAAAGAAGATTCTTTGGACTTACTAAATCACCTGAATTTAATACGTTTTCTGTTGTATTAAGTTCTGCTCATATCTTTATTTAACTTTTTTCTATGTTCTCAGGGTTTATTGTTTTCATCTTCTGATGTCAATTAAAACACTTGGTTATTCATTTTAATAAATCTTTTTACTTATAAAGATTTGAACTTTTGAAGATTCCAGCTTACTTGTACGTTTCTAAGGGTCAGGTCCTCTCCACTGTTGCCGGCCTAAGGCTTAGTTCACCATATAGCAATGTATATACTGACCTATTTTCCCCTCGACTTTCTGTGATCCACTACATCTCACCTTTCTTTGCAGACAAGCCATTTGAAATACCCTTAGCTTATTTCACTGCCAATAAGGCTTTGAAATAGTGTTTATTTTTTAGAGAAATCTTCTTATATAATTAGGCAGAAAATCTGACCTGCCATAGTTTTCAAAACAGCATAATTTCACTCTTCTCAATGATTAACCTGTTGTATTACACAACCTTTGTGTATTTACCTTTATCAATGACATGTCCTTTAAAAATGTTTTAGAGATCCTACCAGTCTTTGAATACATCCTCGTGCCTTGTTTCAGTTCCAGTTTTATGTATATTTTCTGCCTTGCACCCGATTATTCCTACATCTGATGGATGGCCTTGGGAATCTAATCCTGGTATTGATTGTTTTGGCTGATTGTCTCCCCTTGTAGCTGCTTTCTTCATTATTGTGTAAATTTAGATCATGAGCTCATGTTTAGCTAAACAGCTGACCTTGTAAGAGGCTTAGGTGTGAACGCTCGTAAGTTTCAGCAGAAAGTCGGCAAAGATTTATTTGTGTCCCTCCAATGAGTGGCCCGCAAGGACCCCGTTTTCTACAAGTGTCAGTCCAATACTCCCTCTAGAGGCAGGGGACTCAGACTGGGCTGCTTTGCGGCCCCCGATCTGGGGCAGGGGAAGTGGGCGGCCTGTGGCCCGGGCAGGAGCCTCTCCGCGTGTGTCCCAGGGACCCATCTGCCTGCGAGCCTCGGTCACCTGGCAGGAAGCTATGATGCCCAGACCTATGCTTAGCTGTGCAGCGAGGTGTACTGCGCAGACAGGTTCCACACACACTTCAAGTAAGAGGGCGGCCTGAGTGGAAAGGTGAGAGTTTGGGCAGCTGTGCAGACAAAGAAAGCGCCCTTTGGCCTGGGCCTAAATGCTTGTGACACTCCACTGGGCCTGCCGGGCTCTGAGGGCCCTTCCCTGGGCCCCCTGCTCCCCTGCCCTTTGTTCAGTCACAGCAGAGATGGCCACACCCACTCCCTCAGTGAGGGCAGTGTTCCAACCTCCCTCAGCCCCGCCCCCTCTCCACAGTTTACCATGGACGACAGAGGCTGCATTCTGAGGCCAGGGCGTTCCGAGAATGCCAAGGGCAGACATGATGACCTTAAATGATTTCCTCTTGTGTCAGTTTTGGTAAACTTTAGGAGCTAGGAAATGGTCCACTTGACAGAAATGTTCAAATTTACTGGCATTTCATATATTCTCTGCTCTAACATTGTCCTGACTCTTTCTGTATATTCTTTACTTATGTTTTGGTTTTCCTTAATCAAAGTGTGTCTTTTAAATCTTTTCAAAGAAGATTCTTTGGACTTACTAAATCACCTGAATTTTATCCGTTTTCTGTTGTATTAAGTTCTGCTCATATCTTTATTTAACTTTTTTCTATGTTCTCAGGGTTTATTGTTTTCATCTTCTGATGTCAATTAAAACACTTGGTTATTCATTTTAATAAATCTTTTTACTTATAAAGATTTGAACTTTTGAAGATTCCAGCTTACTTGTACGTTTCTAAGGGTCAGGTCCTCTCCATTGTTGCCGGCCTAATGCTGAGTTCACCATATAGCAATGTATATATTGACCTATTTTCCCCTCGACTTTCTGTGATCCACTACATCTCACCTTTCTCTGCAGACAAGCCATTTGAAATACCCTTAACTTATTTCACAGCCAATAAGGCTTTGAAATAATGTTTATTTTTTAGAGAAATCTTCTTATATAATTAGGCAGTAAATCTGACCTGCCATAGTTTTCAAAACAGCATAATTTCACTCTTCTCAATGATTAATCTGTTGTATTACACAACCTTTGTGTATTTAGCTTTATCAATGACATGTCCTTTAAAAATGTTTTAGAGATCCTACCAGTCTTTGAAAACATCCTCGTGCCTTGTTTCAGTTCCAGTTTTATGTATATTTTCTGCCTTGCACCCGATTATTCCTACATCTGATGGATGGCCTTGGGAATCTAATACTGGTATTGATTATTTTGGCTGATTGTCTCCCCTTGTAGCTGCTTTCTTCATTATTGTGTAAAGTTAGATCATGAGCTCATGTTTAGCTAAACAGCTGACCTTGTAAGAGGCTTAGGTGTGAACGCTCGTAAGTTTCAGCAGAAAGTCGGCAAAGATTTATTTGTGTCCCTCCAATGAGTGGCCCACAAGGACCCCGTTTTCTACAAGTGTTGGTCCAATACTCCCTCTAGAGGCAGGGGACTCAGACAGGGCTGCTTTGCGGCACCCGATCTGGGGCAGGGGCAGTGGGGGGCTGTGGCCCGGGCAGGAGCCTCTCCGCGTGTGTCCCAGGGACCCATCTGCCTGCGAGCCTCGGTCACGTGGCAGGAAGCTATGATGCCCAGACCTATGCTTAGCTGTGCAGCGAGGTGTACTGCGCCGACAGATTCCACACACACTTCATGTAAGAGGGCGCCCTGAGTGGAAAGGTGAGAGTTTGGGCAGTTGTGCAGACAAAGAAAGCGCCCCTTGGCCTGGGCCTAAATGCTTGTGACACTCCACTGGGCCTGCCGGGCTCTGAGGGCCCTGCCTTGGGCCCCCTGCTCCCCTGCCCTTTGTTCAGTCACAGCAGAGATGGCCATACCCACCTCCCTCAGTGAGGGCTGTGTTCCAACCTCCCTCAGCCCCGCCCCCTCTCCGCAGGTTACCATGGACTACAGAGGCTGCATTCTGAGGCAAGGGCGTTCCGAGAATGCCAAGGGCAGACATGATGACCTTAAATGATTTCCTCTTGTGTCAGTTTTGGTAAACTTTAGGAGCTAGGAAATGGTCCAATTGACAGAAATGTTCAAATTTACTGGCATTTCATATATTCTCTGCTCTAACATTGTCCTGACTCTTTCTGTATATTCTTTACTTATGTTTTGGTTTTCCTTAATCAAAGTGTGTCTTTTAAATCTTTTCAAAGAAGATTCTTTGGACTTACTAAATCACCTGGATTTTATACGTTTTCTGTTGTATTAAATTCTGCTCATATCTTTATTTAACTTTTTTCTATGTTCTCAGGGTTTATTGTTTTCATCTTCTGATGTCAATTAAAACACTTGGTTATTCATTTTAATAAATCTTTTTACTTATAAAGATTTGAACTTTTGAAGATTCCAGCTTACTTGTACGTTTCTAAGGGTCAGTTCCTCTCCAATGTTGCCGGCCTAAGGCTTAGTTCACCATATAGCAATGTATATATTGACCTATTTTCCCCTAGACTTTCTGTGATCCCCTACATCTCAGCTTTCTTTGCAGACAAGCCATTTGAAATACCCTTAACTTATTTCACAGCCAGTAAGGCTTTGAAATAATGTGTATTTTTTAGAGAAATCTTCTTATATAATTAGGCAGTAAATCTGACCTGCCATAGTTTTCAAAACAGCATAATTTCACACTTCTCAATGATTAAACTGTTGTATTACACAACCCTTGTGTATTTAGCTTTATCAATGACATGTCCTTTAAAAATGTTTTAGAGATCCTACCAGTCTTTGAAAACATCCTTGTGCCTTGTTTCAGTTCCAGTTTGATGTATATTTTCTGCCTTGCACCCGATTATTCCTACATCTGATGGATGGCCTTGGGAATCTAATACTGGTATTGATTGTTTTGGCTGATTGTCTCCCCTTGTAGCTGCTTTCTTCATTATTGTGGAAATTTAGATCATGAGCTCATGTTTAGCTAAACAGCTGACCTTGTAAGAGGCTTAGGTGTGAACGCTCGTAAGTTTCAGCAGAAAGTCAGCAAAGATTTATTTGTGTCCCTCCAATGAGTGGCCCGCAAGTACCCCGTTTTCTACAACTGTTGGTCCAATACTCCCTCTAGAGGCAGGGGATTCAGACAGGGCTGCTTTGCGGCCCCCGATCTGGGGCAGGGGCAGTGGGCGGCCTGTGGCCCAGGCAGGAGCCTCTCCGCGTGTCTCCCAGGGACCCATCTGCCTGTGAGCCTCAGTCACCTGGCAGGAGGCCACAATGCCCTGACCTATGGTTAGCTGTGCAGCGAGGTGTACTGCGCGGACAGGTTCCACACACACTTCAAGTAACAGGGCGGCCTGAGTGGAAAGGTGAGAGTTTGGGCAGCTGTGCAGACAAAGAAAGCGCCCTTTGGCCTGGGCCTAAATGCTTGTGACACTCCACTGGGCCTGCCGGGCTCTGAGGGCCCTGCCCTGGGCCCCCTGCTCCCCTGCCCTTTGTTCAGTCACAGCAGAGATGGCCACACCCACTCCCTCAGTGAGGGCAGTGTTCCAACCTCCCTCAGCCCCGCCCCCTCTCCGCAGGTTACCATGGACTACAGAGGCTGCATTCTGAGGCCAGGGCGTTCCGAGAATGCCAAGGGCAGACATGATGACCTTAAATGATTTCCTCTTGTGTCAGTGCTGGTAAACTTTAGGAGCTAGGAAATGGTCCACTTGACAGAAATGTTCAAATTTACTGGCATTTCATATATTCTCTGCTCTAACATTGTCCTGACTCTTTCTGTATATTCTTTACTTATGTTTTGGTTTTCCTTAATCAAAGTGTGTCTTTTAAATCTTTTCAAAGAAGATTCTTTGGACTTACTAAATCACCTGAATTTAATACGTTTTCTGTTGTATTAAGTTCTGCTCATATCTTTATTTAACTTTTTTCTATGTTCTCAGGGTTTATTGTTTTCATCTTCTGATGTCAATTAAAACACTTGGATATTCATTTTAATAAATCTTTTTACTTATAAAGATTTGAACTTTTGAATATTCCAGCTTACTTGTACGTTTCTAAGGGTCAGGTCCTCTCCACTGTTGCCGGCCTAATGCTTAGTTCTCCATATAGCAATGTATATATTGACCTATTTTCCCCTCGACTTTCTGTGATCCACTACATCTCACCTTTCTTTGCAGACAAGCCATTTGAAATACACTTAACTTATTTCACAGACAATAAGGCTTTGCAATAATGTGTATTTTTTAGAGAAATCTTCTTATATAATTAGGCAGAAAATCTGAAGTGCCATAGTTTTCAAAACAGCATAATTTCACTCTTCTCAATGATTAATCTGTTGTATTACACAACCTTTGTGTATTTAGCTTTATCAATGACATGATCTTTAAAAATGTTTTAGAGATCCTACCAGTCTTTGAAAACATCCTCGTGCCTTGTTTCAGTTCCAGTTTTATATATATTTTCTGCCTTGCACCCGATTATTCCTACATCTGATGGATGGCCTTGGGAATCTAATTCTGGTATTGATTGTTTTGGCTGATTGTTTCCCCTTATAGCTGCTTTCTTCATTATTGTGTAAATTTAGATCATGAGCTCATGTTTAGCTAAACAGCTGACCTTGTAAGAGGCTTAGGTGTGAACGCTCGTAAGTTTCAGCAGAAAGTCGGCAAAGATTTATTTGTGTCCCTCCAATGAGTGGCCCGCAAGGACCCCGTTTTCTACAAGTGTCAGTCCAATACTCCCTCTAGAGGCAGGGGACTCAGACTGGGCTGCTTTGCGGCCCCCGATCTGGGGCAGGGGAAGTGGGCGGCCTGTGGCCCGGGCAGGAGCCTCTCCGCGTGTGTCCCAGGGACCCATCTGCCTGCGAGCCTCGGGCACCTGGCAGGAAGCTATGATGCCCAGACCTATGCTTAGCTGTGCAGCGAGGTGTACTGCGCAGACAGGTTCCACACACACTTCAAGTAAGAGGGCGGCCTGAGTGGAAAGGTGAGAGTTTGGGCAGCTGTGCAGACAAAGAAAGCGCCCTTTGGCCTGGGCCTAAATGCTTGTGACACTCCACTGGGCCTGCCGGGCTCTGAGGGCCCTTCCCTGGGCCCCCTGCTCCCCTGCCCTTTGTTCAGTCACAGCAGAGATGGCCACACCCACTCCCTCAGTGAGGGCAGTGTTCCAACCTCCCTCAGCCCCGCCCCCTCTCCACAGTTTACCATGGACGACAGAGGCTGCATTCTGAGGCCAGGGCGTTCCGAGAATGCCAAGGGCAGACATGATGACCTTAAATGATTTCCTCTTGTGTCAGTTTTGGTAAACTTTAGGAGCTAGGAAATGGTCCACTTTCCAGAAATGTTCAAATTTACTGGCATTTCATATATTCTCTGCTCTAACATTGTCCTGACTCTTTCTGTATATTCTTTACTTATGTTTTTGTTTTCCTTAATCAAAGTGTGTCTTTTAAATCTTTTCAAAGAAGATTCTTTGGACTTACTAAATCATCTGAATTTTATACGTTTTCTGTTGTATTAACTTCTGCTCATATCTTTATTTAACTTTTTTCTATGTTCTCAGGGTTTATTGTTTTCATCTTCTGATGTCAATTAAAACACTTGGTTATTCATTTTAATAAATCTTTTTACTTATAAAGATTTGAACTTTTGAAGATTCCAGCTTACTTGTACGTTTCTAAGGGTCAGGTCCTCTCCACTGTTGCCGGCCTAAGGCTTAGTTCACCATATAGCAATGTATATACTGATCTATTTTCCCCTCGACTTTCTGTGATCCACTACATCTCACCTTTCTCTGCAGACAAGCCATTTGAAATACCCTTAACTTATTTCACAGCCAATAAGGCTTTGAAATAATGTTTATTTTTTAGAGAAATCTTCTTATACAATTAGGCAGAAAATCTGACCTGCCATAGTTTTCAAAACAGCATAATTTCACTCTTCTCAATGATTAATCTGTTGTATTACACAACCTTTGTGTATTTAGCTTTATCAATGACATGTCCTTTAAAAATGTTTTAGAGATGCTACCAGTCTTTGAAAACATCCTCGTGCCTTGTTTCAGTTCCAGTTTTATGTATATTTTCTGCCTTGCACCCGATTATTCCTACATCTGATGGATGGCCTTGGGAATCTAATACTGGTATTGATTGTTTTGGCTGATTGTCTCCCCTTGTAGCTGCTTTCTTCATTATTGTGTAAATTTAGATCATGAGCTCATGTTTAGCTAAACAGCTGACCTTGTAAGAGGCTTAGGTGTGAACGCTCGTAAGTTTCAGCAGAAAGTCGGCAAAGATTTATTTGTGTCCCTCCAATGAGTGGCCCGCAAGGACCCCGTTTTCTACAAGTGTTGGTCCAAAACTCCCTCTAGAGGCAGGGGACTCAGACAGGGCTGCTTTGCGGCCCCTGATCTGGGGCAGGGGCAGTGGGGGGCCTGTGGCCCGGGCAGGAGCCTCTCCACGTGTGTCCCAGGGACACATCTGCCTGCGAGCCTCGGTCACCTGCCAGAAAGCTACGATGCCCAGACCTATGCTTAGCTGTGCCACGAGGTGTACTGCGCCGACAGGTTCCACACACACTTCATGTAAGAGGGCGGCCTGAGTGGAAAGGTGAGAGTTTGGGCAGTTGTGCAGACAAAGAAAGCGCCCTTTGGCCTGGGCCTAAATGCTTGTGACACTCCACTGGGCCTGCCGGGCTCTGAGGGCCCTGTCCTGGGCCCCCTGCTCCCCTGCCCTTTGTTCAGTCACAGCAGAGATGGCCACACCCACTCCCTCAGTGAGGGCAGTGTTCCAACCTCCCTCAGCCCCGCCCCCTCTCCGCAGGTTACCATGGACGACAGAGGCTGCATTCTGAGGCCAGGGCTTTCCGAGAATGCCAAGGGCAGACATGATGACCTTAAATGATTTCCTCTTGTGTCAGTTTTGGTAAACTTTAGGAGCTAGGAAATGGTCCAATTGACAGAAATGTTCAAATTTACTGGCATTTCATATATTCTCTGCTCTAACATTGTCCTGACTCTTTCTGTATATTCTTTACTTATGTTTTGGTTTTCCTTAATCAAAGTGTGTCTTTTAAATCTTTTCAAAGAAGATTCTTTGGACTTACTAAATCATCTGAATTTTATACGTTTTCTGTTGTATTAAGTTCTGCTCATATCTTTATTTAACTTTTTTCTATGTTCTCAGGGTTTATTGTTTTCATCTTCTGATGTCAATTAAAACACTTGGTTATTCATTTTAATAAATCTTTTTACTTATAAAGATTTGAACTTTTGAAGATTCCAGCTTACTTGTACGTATCTAAGGGTCAGGTCCTCTCCACTGTTGCCGGCCTAAGGCTTAGTTCACCATATAGCAATGTATATACTGACCTATTTTCCCCTCGACTTTCTGTGATCCACTACATCTCACCTTTCTCTGCAGACAAGCCATTTGAAATACCCTTAACTTATTTCACAGCCAATAAGGCTTTGAAATAATGTTTATTTTTTAGAGAAATCTTCTTATACAATTAGGCAGAAAATCTGACCTGCCATAGTTTTCAAAACAGCATAATTTCACTCTTCTCAATGATTAATCTGTTGTATTACACAACCTTTGTGTATTTAGCTTTATCAATGACATGTCCTTTAAAAATGTTTTAGAGATCCTACCAGTCTTTGAAAACATCCTCGTGCCTTGTTTCAGTTCCAGTTTTATGTATATTTTCTGCCTTGCACCCGATTATTCCTACATCTGATGGATGGCCTTGGGAATCTAATACTGGTATTGATTGTTTTGGCTGATTGTCTCCCCTTGTAGCTGCTTTCTTCATTATTGTGTAAATTTAGATCATGAGCTCATGTTTAGCTAAACAGCTGACCTTGTAAGAGGCTTAGGTGTGAACGCTCGTAAGTTTCAGCAGAAAGTCGGCAAAGATTTATTTGTGTCCCTCCAATGAGTGGCCCGCAAGGACCCCGTTTTCTACAAGTGTTGGTCCAATACTCCCTCTAGAGGCAGGGGACTCAGACAGGGCTGCTTTGCGGCCCCCGATCTGGGGCAGGGGCAGTGGGGGGCCTGTGGCCCGGGCAGGAGCCTCTCCGCGTGTGTCCCAGGGACACATCTGCCTGCGAGCCTCGGTCACCTGCCAGAAAGCTACGATGCCCAGACCTATGCTTAGCTGTGCCGCGAGGTGTACTGCGCCGACAGGTTCCACACACACTTCATGTAAGAGGGCGGCCTGAGTGGAAAGGTGAGAGTTTGGGCAGTTGTGCAGACAAAGAAAGCGCCCTTTGGCCTGGGCCTAAATGCTTGTGACACTCCACTGGGCCTGCCGGGCTCTGAGGGCCCTGCCCTGGGCCCCCTGCTCCCCTGGCCTTTGTTCACTCACAGCAGAGATGGCCACACCCACTCCCTCAGTGAGGGCAGTGTTCCAACCTCCATCAGCCCCGCCCCCTCTCCGCAGTTTACCATGGACTACAGAGGCTGCATTCTGAGGCCAGGGCGTTCCGAGAATGCCAAGGGCAGACATGATGACCTTAAATGATTTCCTCTTGTGTCAGTTTTGGTAAACTTTAGGAGCTAGGAAATGGTCCACTTGACAGAAATGTTCAAATTTACTGGCATTTCATATATTCTCTGCTCTAACATTGTCCTGACTCTTTCTGTATATTCTTTACTTATGTTTTGGTTTTCCTTAATCAAAGTGTGTCTTTTAAATCTTTTCAAAGAAGATTCTTTGGACTTACTAAATCACCTGAATTTTATCCGTTTTCTGTTGTATTAAGTTCTGCTCATATCTTTATTTAACTTTTTTCTATGTTCTCAGGGTTTATTGTTTTCATCTTCTGATGTCAATTAAAACACTTGGTTATTCATTTTAATAAATCTTTTTCCTTATAAAGATTTGAACTTTTGAAGATTCCAGCTTACTTGTACGTTTCTAAGGGTCAGGTCCTCTCCACTGTTGCCGGCCTAAGGCTTAGTTCACCATATAGCAATGTATATACTGACCTATTTTCCCCTCGACTTTCTGTGATCCACTACATCTCACCTTTCTTTGCAGACAAGCCATTTGAAATACCCTTAGCTTATTTCACTGCCAATAAGGCTTTGAAATAATGTTTATTTTTTAGAGAAATCTTCTTATATAATTAGGCAGAAAATCTGACCTGCCATAGTTTTCAAAACAGCATAATTTCACTCTTCTCAATGATTAACCTGTTGTATTACACAACCTTTGTGTATTTACCTTTATCAATGACATGTCCTTTAAAAATGTTTTAGAGATCCTACCAGTCTTTGAATACATCCTCGTGCCTTGTTTCAGTTCCAGTTTTATGTATATTTTCTGCCTTGCACCCGATTATTCCTACATCTGATGGATGGCCTTGGGAATCTAATTCTGGTATTGATTGTTTTGGCTGATTGTCTCCCCTTGTAGCTGCTTTCTTCATTATTGTGTAAATTTAGATCATGAGCTCATGTTTAGCTAAACAGCTGACCTTGTAAGAGGTTTAGGTGTGAACGCTCGTAAGTTTCAGAAGAAAGACGGCAAAGATTTATTTGTGTCCCGCCAATGAGTGGCCCGCAAGTACCCCGTTTTCTACAAGTGTTGGTCCAATACTCCCTCTAGAGGCAGGGGATTCAGACAGGGCTGCTTTGCGGCCCCCGATCTGGGGCAGGGGCAGTGGGCGGCCTGTGGCCCGGGCAGGATCCTCTCCGCGTGTGTCCCAGGGACCCATCTGCCTGTGAGCCTCAGTCACCTGGCAGGAGGCCACAATGCCCAGACCTATGGTTAGCTGTGCAGCGAGGTGTACTGCGCGGACAGGTTCCACACACACTTCAAGTAAGAGGGTGGCCTGAGTGGAAAGGTGAGAGTTTGGGCAGCTGTGCAGACAAAGAAAGCGTCCTTTGGCCTGGGCCTAAATGCTTGTGACACTCCACTGGGCCTGCCGGGCTCTGAGGGCCCTGCCCTGGGCCCCCTGCTCCCCTGCCCTTTGTTCAGTCACAGCAGAGATGGCCACACCCACTCCCTCAGTGAGGGCAGTGTTCCAACCTCCCTCAGCCCCGCCCCCTCTCCGCAGGTTACCATGGACTACAGAGGCTGCATTCTGAGGCCAGGGCGTTCCGAGAATGCCAAGGGCAGACATGATGACCTTAAATGATTTCCTCTTGTGTCAGTTTTGGTAAACTTTAGGAGCTAGGAAATGGTCCACTTGACAGAAATGTTCAAATTTACTGGCATTTCATATATTCTCTGCTCTAACATTGTCCTGACTCTTTCTGTATATTCTTTACTTATGTTTTGGTTTTCCTTAATCAAAGTGTGTCTTTTAAATCTTTTCAAAGAAGATTCTTTGGACTTACTAAATCACCTGAATTTTATACGTTTTCTGTTGTATTAAGTTCTGCTCATATCTTTATTTAACTTTTTTCTATGTTCTCAGGGTTTATTGTTTTCATCTTCTGATGTCAATTAAAACACTTGGTTATTCATTTTAATAAATCTTTTTACTTATAAAGATTTGAACTTTTGAAGATTCCAGCTTACTTGTACGTTTCTAAGGGTCAGGTCCTCTCCACTGTTGCCGGCCTAAGGCTTAGTTCACCATATAGCAATGTATATATTGACCTATTTTCCCCTCGACTTTCTGTGATCCACTACATCTCACCTTTCTTTGCAGACAAGCCATTTGAAATACACTTAACTTATTTCACAGACAATAAGGCTTTGAAATAATGTGTATTTTTTAGAGAAATTTCTTATATAATTAGGCAGAAAATCTGAAGTGCCATAGTTTTCAAAACAGCATAATTTCACTCTTCTCAATGATTAATCTGTTGTATTACACAACCTTTGTGTATTTATCTTTATCAATGACATGTCCTTTAAAAATGTTTTAGAGATCCTACCAGTCTTTGAAAACATCCTCGTGCCTTGTTTCAGTTCCAGTTTTATATATATTTTCTGCCTTGCACCCGATTATTCCTACATCTGATGGATGGCCTTGGGAATCTAATACTGGTATTGATTGTTTTGGCTGATTGTCTCCCCTTGTAGCTGCTTTCTTCATTATTGTGCAAATTTAGATCATGAGCTCATGTTTAGCTAAACAGCTGACCTTGTAAGAGGCTTAGGTGTGAACGCTCGTAAGTTTCAGCAGAAAGTCGGCAAAGATTTATTTGTGTCCCTCCAATGAGTGGCCCACAAGGACCCCGTTTTCTACAAGTGTTGGTCCAATACTCCCTCTAGAGGCAGGGGACTCAGACAGGGCTGCTTTGCGGGCCCCGATCTGGGGCAGGGGAAGTGGGCGGCCTGTTGCCCGGGCAGGAGCCTCTCCGCGTGTGTCCCAGGGATCCATCTGCCTGCGAGCCTCGGTCACCTGGCTGGAAGCTACGATGCCCAGACCTATGCTTAGCTGTGCAGCGAGGTGTACTGCGCGGACAGGTTCCACACACACTTCAAGTAAGAGGGCGGCATGAGTGGAAAGGTGAGAGTTTGGGCAGCTGTGCAGACAAAGAATGCGCCCTTTGGCCTGGGCCTAAATGCTTGTGACACTCCACTGGGCCTGCCGGGCTCTGAGGGCTCTTCCCTGGGCCCCCTGCTCCCCTGTCCTTTGTTCAGTCACAGCAGAGATGGCCACACCCACTCCCTCAGTGAGGGCAGTGTTCCAACCTCCCTCAGCCCCGCCCCCTCTCCGCACGTTACCATGGACTACAGAGGCTGCATTCTGAGGCCAGGTCGTTCAGAGATGCCAAGGGCAGACATGATGACCTTAAATGATTTCCTCTTGTGTCAGTTTTGGTAAACTTTAGGAGCTAGGAAATGGTCCAATTGACAGAAATGTTCAAATTTACTGGCATTTCATATATTCTCTGCTCTAACATTGTCCTGACTCTTTCTGTATATTCTTTACTTATGTTTTGGTTTTCCTTAATCAAAGTGTGTCTTTTAAATCTTTTCAAAGAAGATTCTTTGGACTTACTAAATCATCTGAATTTTATACGTTTTCTGTTGTATTAACTTCTGCTCATATCTTTATTTAACTTTTTTCTATGTTCTCAGGGTTTATTGTTTTCATCTTCTGATGTCAATTAAAACACTTGGTTATTCATTTTAATAAATCTTTTTACTTATAAAGATTTGAACTTTTGAAGATTCCAGCTTACTTGTACGTTTCTAAGGGTCAGGTCCTCTCCACTGTTGCCGGCCTAAGGCTTAGTTCACCATATAGCAATGTATATACTGACCTATTTTCCCCTCGACTTTCTGTGATCCACTACATCTCACCTTTCTCTGCAGACAAGCCATTTGAAATACCCTTAACTTATTTCACAGCCAATAAGGCTTTGAAATAATGTTTATTTTTTAGAGAAATCTTCTTATACAATTAGGCAGAAAATCTGACCTGCCATAGTTTTCAAAACAGCATAATTTCACTCTTCTCAATGATTAATCTGTTGTATTACACAACCTTTGTGTATTTAGCTTTATCAATGACATGTCCTTTAAAAATGTTTTAGAGATCCTACCAGTCTTTGAAAACATCCTCGTGCCTTGTTTCAGTTCCAGTTTTATGTATATTTTCTGCCTTGCACCCGATTATTCCTACATCTGATGGATGGCCTTGGGAATCTAATACTGGTATTGATTGTTTTGGCTGATTGTCTCCCCTTGTAGCTGCTTTCTTCATTATTGTGTAAATTTAGATCATGAGCTCATGTTTAGCTAAACAGCTGACCTTGTAAGAGGCTTAGGTGTGAACGCTCGTAAGTTTCAGCAGAAAGTCGGCAAAGATTTATTTGTGTCCCTCCAATGAGTGGCCCGCAAGGACCCCGTTTTCTACAAGTGTTGGTCCAATACTCCCTCTAGAGGCAGGGGACTCAGACAGGGCTGCTTTGCGGCCCCCGATCTGGGGCAGGGGCAGTGGGGGGCCTGTGGCCCGGGCAGGAGCCTCTCCACGTGTGTCCCAGGGACACATCTGCCTGCGAGCCTCGGTCACCTGCCAGAAAGCTACGATGCCCAGACCTATGCTTAGCTGTGCAGCGAGGTGTACTGCGCCGACAGGTTCCACACACACTTCATGTAAGAGGGCGGCCTGAGTGGAAAGGTGAGAGTTTGGGCAGTTGTGCAGACAAAGAAAACGCCCTTTGGCCTGGGCCTAAATGCTTGTGACACTCCACTGGGCCTGCCGGGCTCTGAGGGCCCTGCCCTGGGCCCCCTGCTCCCCTGCCCTTTGTTCAGTCACAGCAGAGATGGCCACACCCACTCCCTCAGTGAGGGCAGTGTTCCAACCTCCCTCAGCCCCGCCCCCTCTCCGCAGGTTACCATGGACTACAGAGGCTGCATTCTGAGGCAAGGGCTTTCCGAGAATGCCAAGGGCAGATATGATGACCTTAAATGATTTCCTCTTGTGTCAGTTTTGGTAAACTTTAGGAGCTAGGAAATGGTCCAATTGACAGAAATGTTCAAATTTACTGGCATTTCATATATTCTCTGCTCTAACATTGTCCTGACTCTTTCTGTATATTCTTTACTTATGTTTTTGTTTTCCTTAATCAAAGTGTGTCTTTTAAATCTTTTCAAAGAAGATTCTTTGGACTTACTAAATCTTCTGAATTTTACACGTTTTCTGTTGTATTAAGTTCTGCTCATATCTTTATTTAACTTTTTTCTATGTTCTCAGGGTTTATTGTTTTCATCTTCTGATGTCAATTAAAACACTTGGTTATTCATTTTAATAAATCTTTTTACTTATAAAGATTTGAACTTTTGAAGATTCCAGCTTACTTGTACGTTTCTAAGGGTCAGGTCCTCTCCACTGTTGCCGGCCTAAGGCTTAGTTCACCATATAGCAATGTATATACTGACCTATTTTCCCCTCGACTTTCTGTGATCCACTACATCTCACCTTTCTTTGCAGACAAGCCATTTGACATTCCCTTAGCTTATTTCACAGCCAATAAGGCTTTGAAATAATGTTTATTTTTTAGAGAAATCTTCTTATATAATTAGGCAGAAAATCTGACCTGCCATAGTTTTCAAAACAGCATAATTTCACTCTTCTCAATGATTAATCTGTTGTATTACACAACATTTGTGTATTTACCTTTATCAATGACATGTCCTTTAAAAATGTTTTAGAGATCCTACCAGTCTTTGAATACATCCTCGTGCCTTGTTTCAGTTCCAGTTTTATGTATATTTTCTGCCTCGCACCCGATTATTCCTACATCTGATGGATGGCCTTGGGAATCTAATTCTGGTATTGATTGTTTTGGCTGATTGTCTCCTCTTGTAGCTGCTTTCTTCATTATTGTGTAAATTTAGATCATGAGCTCATGTTTAGCTAAACAGCTGACCTTGTAAGAGGTTTAGGTGTGAACGCTCGTAAGTTTCCGAAGAAAGACGGCAAAGATTTATTTGTGTCCCTCCAATGAGTGGCCCGCAAGTACCCCGTTTTCTACAAGTGTTGGTCCAATACTCCCTCTAGCGGCAGGGGATTCAGACAGGGCTGCTTTGCGGCCCCCGATCTGGGGCAGGGGCAGTGGGCGGCCTGTGGCCCGGGCAGGAGCCTCTCCGCGTGTGTCCCAGGGACCCATCTGCCTGCGAGCCTCGGTCACCTGGCAGGAGGCCACGATGCCCAGACCTATGGTTAGCTGTGCAGCGAGGTGTACTGCGCGGACAGGTTCCACACACACTTCAAGTAAGAGGGCGGCCTGAGTGGAAAGGTGAGAGTTTGGGCAGCTGTGCAGACAAAGAAAGCGCCCTTTGGCCTGGGCCTAAATGCTTGTGACACTCCACTGGGCCTGCCAGGCTCTGAGGGCCCTGCCCTGGGCCCCCTGCTCCCCTGCCCTTTGTTCAGTCACAGCAGAGATGGCCACACCCACTCCCTCAGTGAGGGCAGTGTTCCAACCTCCCTCAACCCCTCCGCCTCTCCGCAGGTTACCATGGACTACAGAGGCTGCATTCTGAGGCCAGGGCGATCCGAGAATGCCAAGGGCAGACCTGATGACCTTAAATGATTTCCTCTTGTGTCAGTTTTGGTAAACTTTAGGAGCTAGGAAATGGTCCACTTGACAGAAATGTTCAAATTTACTGGCATTTCATATATTCTCTGCTCTAACATTGTCCTGACTCTTTCTGTATATTCTTTACTTATGTTTTGGTTTTCCTTAATCAAAGTGTGTCTTTTAAATCATTTCAAAGAAGATTCTTTGGGCTTACTAAATCACCTGAATTTTATCCGTTTTCTGTTGTATTAAGTTCTGCTCATATCTTTATTTAACTTTTTTCTATGTTCTCAGGGTTTATTGTTTTCATCTTCTGATGTCAATTAAAACACTTGGTTATTCATTTTAATAAATCTTTTTACTTATAAAGATTTGAACTTTTGAAGATTCCAGCTTACTTGTACGTTTCTAAGGGTCAGGTCCTCTCCACTGTTGCCGGCCTAAGGCTTAGTTCACCATATAGCTATGTATATATTGACCTATTTTCCCCTCGACTTTCTGTGATCCACTACATCTCACCTTTCTTTGCAGACAAGCCATTTGAAATACACTTAACTTATTTCACAGACAATAAGGCTTTGCAATAATGTGTATTTTTTAGAGAAATCTTCTTATATAATTAGGCAGAAAATCTGAAGTGCCATAGTTTTCAAAACAGCATAATTTCACTCTTCTCAATGATTAATCTGTTGTATTACACAACCTTTGTGTATTAAGCTTTATCAATGACATGATCTTTAAAAATGTTTTAGAGATCCTACCAGTCTTTGAAAACATCCTCGTGCCTTGTTTCAGTTCCAGTTTTATATATATTTTCTGCCTTGCACCCGATTATTCCTACATCTGATGGATGGCCTTGGGAATCTAATTCTGGTATGGACTGTTTTGGCTGATTGTTTCCCCTTATAGCTGCTTTCTTCATTATTGTGTAAATTTAGATCATGAGCTCATGTTTAGCTAAACAGCTGACCTTGTAAGAGGCTTAGGTGTGAATGCTCGTAAGTTTCAGCAGAAAGTCGGCAAAGATTTATTTGTGTCCCTCCAATGAGTGGCCCGCAAGGACCCGTTTTCTACAAGTGTCAGTCCAATACTCCCTCTAGAGGCAGGGGACTCAGACTGGGCTGCTTTGCGGCCCCCGATCTGGGGCAGGGGAAGTGGGCGGCCTGTGGCCCGGGCATGAGCCTCTCCGCGTGTGTCCCAGGGACCCATCTGCCTGCGAGCCTCGGTCACCTGGCAAGAAGCTATGATGCCCAGACCTATGCTTAGCTGTGCAGCGAGGTGTACTGCGCAGACAGGTTCCACACACACTTCAAGTAAGAGGGCGGCCTGAGTGGAAAGGTGAGAGTTTGGGCAGCTGTGCAGACAAAGAAAGCGCCCTTTGGCTTGGGCCTAAATGCTTGTGACACTCCACTGGGCCTGCCGGGCTCTGAGGGCCCTTCCCTGGGCCCCCTGCTCCCCTGCCCTTTATTCAGTCACAGCACAGATGGCCACACCCACTCCCTCAGTGAGGGCAGTGTTCCAACCTCCCTCAGCCCCGCCCCCTCTCCGCAGTTTACCATGGACGACAGAGGCTGCATTCTGAGGCCAGGGCGTTCCGAGAATGCCAAGGGCAGACATGATGACCTTAAATGATTTCCTCTTGTGTCAGTTTTGGTAAACTTTAGGAGCTAGGAAATGGTCCACTTTCCAGAAATGTTCAAATTTACTGGCATTTCATATATTCTCTGCTCTAACATTGTCCTGACTCTTTCTGTATATTCTTTACTTATGTTTTTGTTTTCCTTAATCAAAGTGTGTCTTTTAAATCTTTTCAAAGAAGATTCTTTGGACTTACTAAATCATCTGAATTTTATACGTTTTCTGTTGTATTAACTTCTGCTCATATCTTTATTTAACTTTTTTCTATGTTCTCAGGGTTTATTGTTTTCATCTTCTGATGTCAATTAAAACACTTGGTTATTCATTTTAATAAATCTTTTTACTTATAAAGATTTGAACTTTTGAAGATTCCATCTTACTTGTACGTTTCTAAGGGTCAGGTCCTCTCCACTGTTGCCGGCCTAAGGCTTAGTTCACCATATAGCAATGTATATACTGACCTATTTTCCCCTCGACTTTCTGTGATCCACTACATCTCACCTTTCTCTGCAGACAAGCCATTTGAAATACCCTTAACTTATTTCACAGCCAATAAGGCTTTGAAATAATGTTTATTTTTTAGAGAAATCTTCTTATACAATTAGGCAGAAAATCTGACCTGCCATAGTTTTCAAAACAGCATAATTTCACTCTTCTCAATGATTAATCTGTTGTATTACACAACCTTTGTGTATTTAGCTTTATCAATGACATGTCCTTGAAAAATGTTTTAGAGATCCTACCAGTCTTTGAAAACATCCTCGTGCCTTGTTTCAGTTCCAGTTTTATGTATATTTTCTGCCTTGCACCCGATTATTCCTACATCTGATGGATGGCCTTGGGAATCTAATACTGGTATTGATTGTTTTGGCTGATTGTCTCCCCTTGTAGCTGCTTTCTTCATTATTGTGTAAATTTAGATCATGAGCTCATGTTTAGCTAAACAGCTGACCTTGTAAGAGGCTTAGGTGTGAACGCTCATAAGTTTCAGCAGAAAGTCGGCAAAGATTTATTTGTGTCCCTCCAATGAGTGGCCCGCAAGGACCCCGTTTTCTACAAGTGTTGGTCCAATACTCCCTCTAGAGGCAGGGGACTCAGACAGGGCTGCTTTGCGGCCCCCGATCTGGGGCAGGGGCAGTGGGGGGCCTGTGGCCCGGGCAGGAGCCTCTCCGCGTGTGTCCCAGGGACACATCTGCCTGCGAGCCTCGGTCACCTGCCAGAAAGCTACGATGCCCAGACCTATGCTTAGCTGTGCCGCGAGGTGTACTGCGCTGACAGGTTCCACACACACTTCATGTAAGAGGGCGGCCTGAGTGGAAAGGTGAGAGTTTGGGCAGTTGTGCAGACAAAGAAAGCGCCCTTTGGCCTGGGCCTAAATGCTTGTGACACTCCACTGGGCCTGCCGGGCTCTGAGGGCCCTGCCCTGGGCCCCCTGCTCCCCTGCCCTTTGTTCAGTCACAGCAGAGATGGCCACACCCACTCCCTCAGTGAGGGCAGTGTTCCAACCTCCCTCAGCCCCGCCCCCTCTCCGCAGGTTACCATGGACTACAGAGGCTGCATTCTGAGGCAAGGGCTTTCCGAGAATGCCAAGGGCAGATATGATGACCTTAAATGATTTCCTCTTGTGTCAGTTTTGGTAAACTTTAGGAGCTAGGAAATGGTCCAATTGACAGAAATGTTCAAATTTACTGGCATTTCATATATTCTCTGCTCTAACATTGTCCTGACTCTTTCTGTATATTCTTTACTTATGTTTTTGTTTTCCTTAATCAAAGTGTGTCTTTTAAATCTTTTCAAAGAAGATTCTTTGGACTTACTAAATCTTCTGAATTTTACACGTTTTCTGTTGTATTAAGTTCTGCTCATATCTTTATTTAACTTTTTTCTATGTTCTCAGGGTTTATTGTTTTCATCTTCTGATGTCAATTAAAACACTTGGTTATTCATTTTAATAAATCTTTTTACTTATAAAGATTTGAACTTTTGAAGATTCCAGCTTACTTGTACGTTTCTAAGGGTCAGGTCCTCTCCACTGTTGCCGGCCTAAGGCTTAGTTTACCGTATAACAATGTATATACTGACCTATTTTCCCCTCGACTTTCTGTGATCCACTACATCTCACCTTTCTTTGCAGACAAGCCATTTGACATTCCCTTAGCTTATTTCACAGCCAATAAGGCTTTGAAATAATGTTTATTTTTTAGAGAAATCTTCTTATATAATTAGGCAGAAAATCTGACCTGCCATAGTTTTCAAAACAGCATAATTTCACTCTTCTCAATGATTAATCTGTTGTATTACACAACATTTGTGTATTTACCTTTATCAATGACATGTCCTTTAAAAATGTTTTAGAGATCCTACCAGTCTTTGAATACATCCTCGTGCCTTGTTTCAGTTCCAGTTTTATGTATATTTTCTGCCTTGCACCCGATTATTCCTACATCTGATGGATGGCCTTGGGAATCTAATTCTGGTATTGATTGTTTTGGCTGATTGTCTCCTCTTGTAGCTGCTTTCTTCATTATTGTGTAAATTTAGATCATGAGCTCATGTTTAGCTAAACAGCTGACCTTGTAAGAGGTTTAGGTGTGAACGCTCGTAAGTTTCAGAAGAAAGACGGCAAAGATTTATTTGTGTCCCTCCAATGAGTGGCCCGCAAGTACCCCGTTTTCTACAAGTGTTGGTCCAATACTCCCTCTAGCGGCAGGGGATTCAGACAGGGCTGCTTTGCGGCCCCCGATCTGGGGCAGGGGCAGTGGGCGGCCTGTGGCCCGGGCAGGAGCCTCTCCGCGTGTGTCCCAGGGACCCATCTGCCTGCGAGCCTCGGTCACCTGGCAGGAGGCCACGATGCCCAGACCTATGGTTAGCTGTGCAGCGAGGTGTACTGCGCGGACAGGTTCCACACACACTTCAAGTAAGAGGGCGGCCTGAGTGGAAAGGTGAGAGTTTGGGCAGCTGTGCAGACAAAGAAAGCGCCCCTTGGCCTGGGCCTAAATGCTTGTGACACTCCACTGGGCCTGCCAGGCTCTGAGGGCCCTGCCCTGGGCCCCCTGCTCCCCTGCCCTTTGTTCAGTCACAGCAGAGATGGCCACACCCACTCCCTCAGTGAGGGCAGTGTTCCAACCTCCCTCAACCCCTCCGCCTCTCCGCAGGTTACCATGGACTACAGAGGCTGCATTCTGAGGCCAGGGCGATCCGAGAATGCCAAGGGCAGACCTGATGACCTTAAATGATTTCCTCTTGTGTCAGTTTTGGTAAACTTTAGGAGCTAGGAAATGGTCCACTTGACAGAAATGTTCAAATTTACTGGCATTTCATATATTCTCTGCTCTAACATTGTCCTGACTCTTTCTGTATATTCTTTACTTATGTTTTGGTTTTCCTTAATCAAAGTGTGTCTTTTAAATCATTTCAAAGAAGATTCTTTGGGCTTACTAAATCACCTGAATTTTATCCGTTTTCTGTTGTATTAAGTTCTGCTCATATCTTTATTTAACTTTTTTCTATGTTCTCAGGGTTTATTGTTTTCATCTTCTGATGTCAATTAAAACACTTGGTTATTCATTTTAATAAATCTTTTTACTTATAAAGATTTGAACTTTTGAAGATTCCAGCTTACTTGTACGTTTCTAAGGGTCAGGTCCTCTCCACTGTTGCCGGCCTAAGGCTTAGTTCACCATATAGCTATGTATATATTGACCTATTTTCCCCTCGACTTTCTGTGATCCACTACATCTCACCTTTCTTTGCAGACAAGCCATTTGAAATACACTTAACTTATTTCACAGACAATAAGGCTTTGCAATAATGTGTATTTTTTAGAGAAATCTTCTTATATAATTAGGCAGAAAATCTGAAGTGCCATAGTTTTCAAAACAGCATAATTTCACTCTTCTCAATGATTAATCTGTTGTATTACACAACCTTTGTGTATTAAGCTTTATCAATGACATGATCTTTAAAAATGTTTTAGAGATCCTACCAGTCTTTGAAAACATCCTCGTGCCTTGTTTCAGTTCCAGTTTTATATATATTTTCTGCCTTGCACCCGATTATTCCTACATCTGATGGATGGCCTTGGGAATCTAATTCTGGTATGGACTGTTTTGGCTGATTGTTTCCCCTTATAGCTGCTTTCTTCATTATTGTGTAAATTTAGATCATGAGCTCATGTTTAGCTAAACAGCTGACCTTGTAAGAGGCTTAGGTGTGAATGCTCGTAAGTTTCAGCAGAAAGTCGGCAAAGATTTATTTGTGTCCCTCCAATGAGTGGCCCGCAAGGACCCGTTTTCTACAAGTGTCAGTCCAATACTCCCTCTAGAGGCAGGGGACTCAGACTGGGCTGCTTTGCGGCCCCCGATCTGGGGCAGGGGAAGTGGGCGGCCTGTGGCCCGGGCATGAGCCTCTCCGCGTGTGTCCCAGGGACCCATCTGCCTGCGAGCCTCGGTCACCTGGCAAGAAGCTATGATGCCCAGACCTATGCTTAGCTGTGCAGCGAGGTGTACTGCGCAGACAGGTTCCACACACACTTCAAGTAAGAGGGCGGCCTGAGTGGAAAGGTGAGAGTTTGGGCAGCTGTGCAGACAAAGAAAGCGCCCTTTGGCTTGGGCCTAAATGCTTGTGACACTCCACTGGGCCTGCCGGGCTCTGAGGGCCCTTCCCTGGGCCCCCTGCTCCCCTGCCCTTTATTCAGTCACAGCACAGATGGCCACACCCACTCCCTCAGTGAGGGCAGTGTTCCAACCTCCCTCAGCCCCGCCCCCTCTCCGCAGTTTACCATGGACGACAGAGGCTGCATTCTGAGGCCAGGGCGTTCCGAGAATGCCAAGGGCAGACATGATGACCTTAAATGATTTCCTCTTGTGTCAGTTTTGGTAAACTTTAGGAGCTAGGAAATGGTCCACTTTCCAGAAATGTTCAAATTTACTGGCATTTCATATATTCTCTGCTCTAACATTGTCCTGACTCTTTCTGTATATTCTTTACTTATGTTTTTGTTTTCCTTAATCAAAGTGTGTCTTTTAAATCTTTTCAAAGAAGATTCTTTGGACTTACTAAATCATCTGAATTTTATACGTTTTCTGTTGTATTAACTTCTGCTCATATCTTTATTTAACTTTTTTCTATGTTCTCAGGGTTTATTGTTTTCATCTTCTGATGTCAATTAAAACACTTGGTTATTCATTTTAATAAATCTTTTTACTTATAAAGATTTGAACTTTTGAAGATTCCATCTTACTTGTACGTTTCTAAGGGTCAGGTCCTCTCCACTGTTGCCGGCCTAAGGCTTAGTTCACCATATAGCAATGTATATACTGACCTATTTTCCCCTCGACTTTCTGTGATCCACTACATCTCACCTTTCTCTGCAGACAAGCCATTTGAAATACCCTTAACTTATTTCACAGCCAATAAGGCTTTGAAATAATGTTTATTTTTTAGAGAAATCTTCTTATACAATTAGGCAGAAAATCTGACCTGCCATAGTTTTCAAAACAGCATAATTTCACTCTTCTCAATGATTAATCTGTTGTATTACACAACCTTTGTGTATTTAGCTTTATCAATGACATGTCCTTGAAAAATGTTTTAGAGATCCTACCAGTCTTTGAAAACATCCTCGTGCCTTGTTTCAGTTCCAGTTTTATGTATATTTTCTGCCTTGCACCCGATTATTCCTACATCTGATGGATGGCCTTGGGAATCTAATACTGGTATTGATTGTTTTGGCTGATTGTCTCCCCTTGTAGCTGCTTTCTTCATTATTGTGTAAATTTAGATCATGAGCTCATGTTTAGCTAAACAGCTGACCTTGTAAGAGGCTTAGGTGTGAACGCTCATAAGTTTCAGCAGAAAGTCGGCAAAGATTTATTTGTGTCCCTCCAATGAGTGGCCCGCAAGGACCCCGTTTTCTACAAGTGTTGGTCCAATACTCCCTCTAGAGGCAGGGGACTCAGACAGGGCTGCTTTGCGGCCCCCGATCTGGGGCAGGGGCAGTGGGGGGCCTGTGGCCCGGGCAGGAGCCTCTCCGCGTGTGTCCCAGGGACACATCTGCCTGCGAGCCTCGGTCACCTGCCAGAAAGCTACGATGCCCAGACCTATGCTTAGCTGTGCCGCGAGGTGTACTGCGCTGACAGGTTCCACACACACTTCATGTAAGAGGGCGGCCTGAGTGGAAAGGTGAGAGTTTGGGCAGTTGTGCAGACAAAGAAAGCGCCCTTTGGCCTGGGCCTAAATGCTTGTGACACTCCACTGGGCCTGCCGGGCTCTGAGGGCCCTGCCCTGGGCCCCCTGCTCCCCTGCCCTTTGTTCAGTCACAGCAGAGATGGCCACACCCACTCCCTCAGTGAGGGCAGTGTTCCAACCTCCCTCAGCCCCGCCCCCTCTCCGCAGGTTACCATGGACTACAGAGGCTGCATTCTGAGGCAAGGGCTTTCCGAGAATGCCAAGGGCAGATATGATGACCTTAAATGATTTCCTCTTGTGTCAGTTTTGGTAAACTTTAGGAGCTAGGAAATGGTCCAATTGACAGAAATGTTCAAATTTACTGGCATTTCATATATTCTCTGCTCTAACATTGTCCTGACTCTTTCTGTATATTCTTTACTTATGTTTTTGTTTTCCTTAATCAAAGTGTGTCTTTTAAATCTTTTCAAAGAAGATTCTTTGGACTTACTAAATCTTCTGAATTTTACACGTTTTCTGTTGTATTAAGTTCTGCTCATATCTTTATTTAACTTTTTTCTATGTTCTCAGGGTTTATTGTTTTCATCTTCTGATGTCAATTAAAACACTTGGTTATTCATTTTAATAAATCTTTTTACTTATAAAGATTTGAACTTTTGAAGATTCCAGCTTACTTGTACGTTTCTAAGGGTCAGGTCCTCTCCACTGTTGCCGGCCTAAGGCTTAGTTTACCATATAACAATGTATATACTGACCTATTTTCCCCTCGACTTTCTGTGATCCACTACATCTCACCTTTCTTTGCAGACAAGCCATTTGACATTCCCTTAGCTTATTTCACAGCCAATAAGGCTTTGAAATAATGTTTATTTTTTAGAGAAATCTTCTTATATAATTAGGCAGAAAATCTGACCTGCCATAGTTTTCAAAACAGCATAATTTCACTCTTCTCAATGATTAATCTGTTGTATTACACAACATTTGTGTATTTACCTTTATCAATGACATGTCCTTTAAAAATGTTTTAGAGATCCTACCAGTCTTTGAATACATCCTCGTGCCTTGTTTCAGTTCCAGTTTTATGTATATTTTCTGCCTTGCACCCGATTATTCCTACATCTGATGGATGGCCTTGGGAATCTAATTCTGGTATTGATTGTTTTGGCTGATTGTCTCCTCTTGTAGCTGCTTTCTTCATTATTGTGTAAATTTAGATCATGAGCTCATGTTTAGCTAAACAGCTGACCTTGTAAGAGGTTTAGGTGTGAACGCTCGTAAGTTTCAGAAGAAAGACGGCAAAGATTTATTTGTGTCCCTCCAATGAGTGGCCCGCAAGTACCCCGTTTTCTACAAGTGTTGGTCCAATACTCCCTCTAGCGGCAGGGGATTCAGACAGGGCTGCTTTGCGGCCCCCGATCTGGGGCAGGGGCAGTGGGCGGCCTGTGGCCCGGGCAGGAGCCTCTCCGCGTGTGTCCCAGGGACCCATCTGCCTGCGAGCCTCGGTCACCTGGCAGGAGGCCACGATGCCCAGACCTATGGTTAGCTGTGCAGCGAGGTGTACTGCGCGGACAGGTTCCACACACACTTCAAGTAAGAGGGCGGCCTGAGTGGAAAGGTGAGAGTTTGGGCAGCTGTGCAGACAAAGAAAGCGCCCCTTGGCCTGGGCCTAAATGCTTGTGACACTCCACTGGGCCTGCCAGGCTCTGAGGGCCCTGCCCTGGGCCCCCTGCTCCCCTGCCCTTTGTTCAGTCACAGCAGAGATGGCCACACCCACTCCCTCAGTGAGGGCAGTGTTCCAACCTCCCTCAACCCCTCCGCCTCTCCGCAGTTTACCATGGACTACAGAGGCTGCATTCTGAGGCCAGGGCTTTCCGAGAATGCCAAGGGCAGACATGATGACCTTAAATGATTTCCTCTTGTGTCAGTTTTGGTAAACTTTAGGAGCTAGGAAATGGTCCACTTGACAGAAATGTTCAAATTTACTGGCATTTCATATATTCTCTGCTCTAACATTGTCCTGACTCTTTCTGTATATTCTTTACTTATGTTTTGGTTTTCCTTAATCAAAGTGTGTCTTTTAAATCTTTTCAAAGAAGATTCTTTGGACTTACTAAATCACCTGAATTTTATCCGTTTTCTGTTGTATTAAGTTCTGCTCATATCTTTATTTAACTTTTTTCTATGTTCTCAGGGTTTATTGTTTTCATCTTCTGATGTCAATTAAAACACTTGGTTATTCATTTTAATAAATCTTTTTACTTATAAAGATTTGAACTTTTGAAGATTCCAGCTTACTTGTACGTTTCTAAGGGTCAGGTCCTCTCCACTGTTGCCGGCCTAAGGCTTAGTTCACCATATAGCAATGTATATATTGACCTATTTTCCCCTCGACTTTCTGTGATCCACTATATCTCACCTTTCTTTGCAGACAAGCCATTTGAAATACACTTAACTTATTTCACAGACAATAAGACTTTGCAATAATGTGTATTTTTTAGAGAAATCTTCTTATATAATTAGGCAGAAAATCTGAAGTGCCATAGTTTTCAAAACAGCATAATTTCACTCTTCTCAATGATTAATCTGTTGTATTACACAACCTTTGTGTATTTAGCTTTATCAATGACATGATCTTTAAAAATGTTTTAGAGATCCTACCAGTCTTTGAAAACATCCTCGTGCCTTGTTTCAGTTCCAGTTTTATATATATTTTCTGCCTTGCACCCGATTATTCCTACATCTGATGGATGGCCTTGGGAATCTAATTCTGGTATGGATTGTTTTGGCTGATTGTTTCCCCTTATAGCTGCTTTCTTCATTATTGTGTAAATTTAGATCATGAGCTCATGTTTAGCTAAACAGCTGACCTTGTAAGAGGCTTAGGTGTGAATGCTCGTAAGTTTCAGCAGAAAGTCGGCAAAGATTTATTTGTGTCCCTCCAATGAGTGGCCCGCAAGGACCCCGTTTTCTACAAGTGTCAGTCCAATACTCCCTCTAGAGGCAGGGGATTCAGACTGGGCTGCTTTGCGGCCCCCGATCTGGGGCAGGGGAAGTGGGCGGCCTGTGGCCCGGGCAGGAGCCTCTCCGCGTGTGTCCCAGGGACCCATCTGCCTGCGAGCCTCGGTCACCTGGCAGGAAGCTATGATGCCCAGACCTATGCTTAGCTGTGCAGCGAGGTGTACTGCGCAGACAGGTTCCACACACACTTCAAGTAAGAGGGCGGCCTGAGTGGAAAGGTGAGAGTTTGGGCAGCTGTGCAGACAAAGAAAGCGCCCTTTGGCTTGGGCCTAAATGCTTGTGACACTCCACTGGGCCTGCCGGGCTCTGAGGGCCCTTCCCTGGGCCCCCTGCTCCCCTGCCCTTTATTCAGTCACAGCACAGATGGCCACACCCACTCCCTCAGTGAGGGCAGTGTTCCAACGTCCCTCAGCCCCGCCCCCTCTCCGCAGTTTACCATGGACGACAGAGGCTGCATTCTGAGGCCAGGGCGTTCCGAGAATGCCAAGGGCAGACATGATGACCTTAAATGATTTCCTCTTGTGTCAGTTTTGGTAAACTTTAGGAGCTAGGAAATGGTCCACTTTCCAGAAATGTTCAAATTTACTGGCATTTCATATATTCTCTGCTCTATCATTGTCCTGACTCTTTCTGTATATTCTTTACTTATGTTTTGGTTTTCCTTAATCAAAGTGTGTCTTTTAAATCTTTTCAAAGAAGATTCTTTGGACTTACTAAATCATCTGAATTTTATACGTTTTCTGTTGTATTAACTTCTGCTCATATCTTTATTTAACTTTTTTCTATGTTCTCAGGGTTTATTGTTTTCATCTTCTGATGTCAATTAAAACACTTGGTTATTCATTTTAATAAATCTTTTTACTTATAAAGATTTGAACTTTTGAAGATTCCAGCTTACTTGTACGTTTCTAAGGGTCAGGTCCTCTCCACTGTTGCCAGCCTAAGGCTTAGTTCACCATATAGCAATGTATATACTGACCTATTTTCCCCTCGACTTTCTGTGATCCACTACATCTCACCTTTCTCTGCAGACAAGCCATTTGAAATACCCTTAACTTATTTCACAGCCAATAAGGCTTTGAAATAATGTTTATTTTTTAGAGAAATCTTCTTATACAATTAGGCAGAAAATCTGACCTGCCATAGTTTTCAAAACAGCATAATTTCACTCTTCTCAATGATTAATCTGTTGTATTACACAACCTTGGAGTATTTAGCTTTATCAATGACATGTCCTTTAAAAATGTTTTAGAGATCCTACCAGTCTTTGAAAACATCCTCGTGCCTTGTTTCAGTTCCAGTTTTATGTATATTTTCTGCCTTGCACCCGATTATTCCTACATCAGATGGATGGCCTTGGGAATCTAATACTGGTATTGATTGTTTTGGCTGATTGTCTCCCCTTGTAGCTGCTTTCTTCATTATTGTGTAAATTTAGATCATGAGCTCATGTTTAGCTAAACAGCTGACCTTGTAAGAGGCTTAGGTGTGAACGCTCGTAAGTTTCAGCAGAAAGTCAGCAAAGATTTATTTGTGTCCCTCCAATGAGTGGCCCACAAGGACCCCGTTTTCTACAAGTGTTGGTCCAATACTCCGTCTAGAGGCAGGGGACTCAGACAGGGCTGCTTTGCGGCCCCCGGTCTGGGGCAGGGGCAGTGGGGCGCCTGTGGCCCGGACAGGAGCCTCTCCGCGTGTGTCCCAGGGACACATCTGCCTGCGAGCTTCGGTCACCTGCCAGAAAGCTACGATGCCCAGACCTATGCTTAGCTGTGCCGCGAGGTGTACTGCGCCGACAGGTTCCACACACACTTCATGTAAGAGGGCGGCCTGAGTGGAAAGGTGAGAGTTTGGCAGTTGTGCAGACAAAGAAAGCGCCCTTTGGCCTGGGCCTAAATGCTTGTGACACTCCACTGGGCCTGCCGGGCTCTGAGGGCCCTGCCCTGGGCCCCCTGCTCCCCTGCCCTTTGTTCAGTCACAGCAGAGATGGCCACAACCACTCCCTCAGTGAGGGCAGTGTTCCAACCTCCCTCAGCCCCGCCCCCTCTCCGCAGGTTACCATGGACTACAGAGGCTGCATTCTGAGGCAAGGGCTTTCAGAGAATGCCAAGGGCAGACATGATGACCTTAAATGATTTCCTCTTGTGTCAGTTTTGGTAAACTTTAGGAGCTAGGAAATGGTCCAATTGACAGAAATGTTCAAATTTACTGGCATTTCATATATTCTCTGCTCTAACATTGTCCTGACTCTTTCTGTATATTCTTTACTTATGTTTTTGTTTTCCTTAATCAAAGTGTGTCTTTTAAATCTTTTCAAAGAAGATTCTTTGGACTTACTAAATCATCTGAATTTTATACGTTTTCTGTTGTATTAACTTCTGCTCATATCTTTATTTAACTTTTTTCTATGTTCTCAGGGTTTATTGTTTTCATCTTCTGATGTCCATTAAAACACTTGGTTATTCATTTTAATAAATCTTTTTACTTATAAAGATTTGAACTTTTGAAGATTCCAGCTTACTAGTACGTTTCTAAGGGTCAGGTCCTCTCCACTGTTGCCGGCCTAAGGCTTAGTTCAGCATATAGCAATGTATATACTGACCTATTTTCCCCTCGACTTTCTGTGATCCACTACATCTCACCTTTCTTTGCAGACAAGCCATTTGAAATACCCTTAGCTTATTTCACAGCCAGTAAGGCTTTGAAATAATGTTTATTTTTTAGAGAAAACTTCTTATATAATTAGGCAGAAAATCTGACCTGCCATAGTTTTCAAAACAGCATAATTTCACTCTTCTCAATGATTAATCTGTTGTATTACACAACCTATGTGTATTTACCTTTATCAATGACATGTCCTTTAAAAATGTTTTAGAGATCCTACCAGTCTTTGAATACATCCTCGTGCCTTGTTTCAGTTCCAGTTTTATGTATATTTTCTGCCTTGCACCCGATTATTCCTACATCTGATGGATGGCCTTGGGAATCTAATTCTGGTATTGATTGTTTTGGCTGATTGTCTCTCCTTGTAGCTGCTTTCTTCATTATTGTGTAAATTTAGATCATGAGCTAATGTTTAGCTAAACAGCTGACCTTGTAAGAGGTTTAGGTGTGAACGCTCGTAAGTTTCAGCAGAAAGTCGGCAAAGATTTATTTGTGTCCCGCCAATGAGTGGCCCACAAGTACCCCGTTTTCTACAAGTGTTGGTCCAATACTCCCTCTAGAGGCAGGGGACTCAGACAGGGCTGCTTTGCGGCCCCCGATCTGGGGCAGGGGCAGTGGGGGGCCAGTGGCCCGGGCAGGAGCCTCTCCGCGTGTGTCCCAGGGACACATCTGCCTGCGAGCCTCGGTCACCTGCCAGAAAGCTACGATGCCCAGACTTATGCTTAGCTGTGCCGCGAGGTGTACTGCGCCGACAGGTTCCACACACACTTCATGTAAGAGGGCGGCCTGAGTGGAAAGGTGAGAGTTTGGGCAGCTGTGCAGACAAAGAAAGCGCCCTTTGGCCTGGGCCTAAATGCTTGTGACACTCCACTGGGCCTGCCGGGTTCTGAGGGCCCTGCCCTGGGCCCCCTGCTCCCCTGGCCTTTGTTCAGTCACAGCAGAGATGGCCACACCCACTCCCTCAGTGAGGGCAGTGTTCCAACCTCCCTCAGCCCCGCCCCCTCTCCGCAGGTTACCATGGACTACAGAGGCTGCATTCTGAGGCAAGGGCTTTCCGAGAATGCCAAGGGCAGACATGATGACCTTAAATGATTTCCTCTTGTGTCAGTTTTGGTAAACTTTAGGAGCTAGGAAATGGTCCAATTGACAGAAATGTTCAAATTTACTGGCATTTCATATATTCTCTGCTCTAACATTGTCCTGACTCTTTCTGTATATTCTTTACTTATGTTTTGGTTTTCCTTAATCAAAGTGTGTCTTTTAAATCTTTTCAAAGAAGATTCTTTGGACTTACTAAATCACCTGAATTTTATCCGTTTTCTGTTGTATTAAGTTCTGCTCATATCTTTATTTAACTTTTTTCTATGTTCTCAGGGTTTATTGTTTTCATCTTCTGATGTCAATTAAAACACTTGGTTATTCATTTTAATAAATCTTTTTACTTATAAAGATTTGAACTTTTGAAGATTCCAGCTTACTTGTACGTTTCTAAGGGTCAGGTCCTCTCCACTGTTGCCGGCCTAAGGCTTAGTTCACCATATAGCAATGTATATATTGACCTATTTTCCCCTCGACTTTCTGTGATCCACTACATCTCACCTTTCTTTGCAGACAAGCCATTTGAAATACACTTAACTTATTTCACAGACAATAAGTCTTTGCAATAATGTGTATTTTTTAGAGAAATCTTCTTATATAATTAGGCAGAAAATCTGAAGTGCCATAGTTTTCAAAACAGCATAATTTCACTCTTCTCAATGATTAATCTGTTGTATTACACAACCTTTGTGTATTTAGCTTTATCAATGACATGATCTTTAAAAATGTTTTAGAGATCCTACCAGTCTTTGAAAACATCCTCGTGCCTTGTTTCAGTTCCAGTTTTATATATATTTTCTGCCTTGCACCCGATTATTCCTACATCTGATGGATGGCCTTGGGAATCTAATTCTGGTATGGATTGTTTTGGCTGATTGTTTCCCCTTATAGCTGCTTTCTTCATTATTGTGTAAATTTAGATCATGAGCTCATGTTTAGCTAAACAGCTGACCTTGTAAGAGGCTTAGGTGTGAATGCTCGTAAGTTTCAGCAGAAAGTCGGCAAAGATTTATTTGTGTCCCTCCAATGAGTGGCCCGCAAGGACCCCGTTTTCTACAAGTGTCAGTCCAATACTCCCTCTAGAGGCAGGGGACTCAGACTGGGCTGCTTTGCGGCCCCCGATCTGGGGCAGGGGAAGTGGGCGGCCTGTGGCCCGGGCAGGAGCCTCTCCGCGTGTGTCCCAGGGACCCATCTGCCTGCGAGCCTCGGTCACCTGGCAGGAAGCTATGATGCCCAGACCTATGCTTAGCTGTGCAGCGAGGTGTACTGCGCAGACAGGTTCCACACACACTTCAAGTAAGAGGGCGGCCTGAGTGGAAAGGTGAGAGTTTGGGCAGCTGTGCAGACAAAGAAAGCGCCCTTTGGCTTGGGCCTAAATGCTTGTGACACTCCACTGGGCCTGCCGGGCTCTGAGGGCCCTTCCCTGGGCCCCCTGCTCCCCTGCCCTTTATTCAGTCACAGCACAGATGGCCACACCCACTCCCTCAGTGAGGGCAGTGTTCCAACGTCCCTCAGCCCCGCCCCCTCTCCGCAGTTTACCATGGACGACAGAGGCTGCATTCTGAGGCCAGGGCGTTCCGAGAATGCCAAGGGCAGACATGATGACCTTAAATGATTTCCTCTTGTGTCAGTTTTGGTAAACTTTAGGAGCTAGGAAATGGTCCACTTTCCAGAAATGTTCAAATTTACTGGCATTTCATATATTCTCTGCTCTATCATTGTCCTGACTCTTTCTGTATATTCTTTACTTATGTTTTGGTTTTCCTTAATCAAAGTGTGTCTTTTAAATCTTTTCAAAGAAGATTCTTTGGACTTACTAAATCATCTGAATTTTATACGTTTTCTGTTGTATTAACTTCTGCTCATATCTTTATTTAACTTTTTTCTATGTTCTCAGGGTTTATTGTTTTCATCTTCTGATGTCAATTAAAACACTTGGTTATTCATTTTAATAAATCTTTTTACTTATAAAGATTTGAACTTTTGAAGATTCCAGCTTACTTGTACGTTTCTAAGGGTCAGGTCCTCTCCACTGTTGCCAGCCTAAGGCTTAGTTCACCATATAGCAATGTATATACTGACCTATTTTCCCCTCGACTTTCTGTGATCCACTACATCTCACCTTTCTCTGCAGACAAGCCATTTGAAATACCCTTAACTTATTTCACAGCCAATAAGGCTTTGAAATAATGTTTATTTTTTAGAGAAATCTTCTTATACAATTAGGCAGAAAATCTGACCTGCCATAGTTTTCAAAACAGCATAATTTCACTCTTCTCAATGATTAATCTGTTGTATTACACAACCTTGGAGTATTTAGCTTTATCAATGACATGTCCTTTAAAAATGTTTTAGAGATCCTACCAGTCTTTGAAAACATCCTCGTGCCTTGTTTCAGTTCCAGTTTTATGTATATTTTCTGCCTTGCACCCGATTATTCCTACATCAGATGGATGGCCTTGGGAATCTAATACTGGTATTGATTGTTTTGGCTGATTGTCTCCCCTTGTAGCTGCTTTCTTCATTATTGTGTAAATTTAGATCATGAGCTCATGTTTAGCTAAACAGCTGACCTTGTAAGAGGCTTAGGTGTGAACGCTCGTAAGTTTCAGCAGAAAGTCAGCAAAGATTTATTTGTGTCCCTCCAATGAGTGGCCCACAAGGACCCCGTTTTCTACAAGTCTTGGTCCAATACTCCGTCTAGAGGCAGGGGACTCAGACAGGGCTGCTTTGCGGCCCCCGGTCTGGGGCAGGGGCAGTGGGGCGCCTGTGGCCCGGACAGGAGCCTCTCCGCGTGTGTCCCAGGGACACATCTGCCTGCGAGCTTCGGTCACCTGCCAGAAAGCTACGATGCCCAGACCTATGCTTAGCTGTGCCGCGAGGTGTACTGCGCCGACAGGTTCCACACACACTTCATGTAAGAGGGCGGCCTGAGTGGAAAGGTGAGAGTTTGGCAGTTGTGCAGACAAAGAAAGCGCCCTTTGGCCTGGGCCTAAATGCTTGTGACACTCCACTGGGCCTGCCGGGCTCTGAGGGCCCTGCCCTGGGCCCCCTGCTCCCCTGCCCTTTGTTCAGTCACAGCAGAGATGGCCACACCCACTCCCTCAGTGAGGGCAGTGTTCCAACCTCCCTCAGCCCCGCACCCTCTCCGCAGGTTACCATGGACTACAGAGGCTGCATTCTGAGGCAAGGGCTTTCAGAGAATGCCAAGGGCAGACATGATGACCTTAAATGATTTCCTCTTGTGTCAGTTTTGGTAAACTTTAGGAGCTAGGAAATGGTCCAATTGACAGAAATGTTCAAATTTACTGGCATTTCATATATTCTCTGCTCTAACATTGTCCTGACTCTTTCTGTATATTCTTTACTTATGTTTTTGTTTTCCTTAATCAAAGTGTGTCTTTTAAATCTTTTCAAAGAAGATTCTTTGGACTTACTAAATCATCTGAATTTTATACGTTTTCTGTTGTATTAACTTCTGCTCATATCTTTATTTAACTTTTTTCTATGTTCTCAGGGTTTATTGTTTTCATCTTCTGATGTCCATTAAAACACTTGGTTATTCATTTTAATAAATCTTTTTACTTATAAAGATTTGAACTTTTGAAGATTCCAGCTTACTAGTACGTTTCTAAGGGTCAGGTCCTCTCCACTGTTGCCGGCCTAAGGCTTAGTTCAGCATATAGCAATGTATATACTGACCTATTTTCCCCTCGACTTTCTGTGATCCACTACATCTCACCTTTCTTTGCAGACAAGCCATTTGAAATACCCTTAGCTTATTTCACAGCCAGTAAGGCTTTGAAATAATGTTTATTTTTTAGAGAAAACTTCTTATATAATTAGGCAGAAAATCTGACCTGCCATAGTTTTCAAAACAGCATAATTTCACTCTTCTCAATGATTAATCTGTTGTATTACACAACCTATGTGTATTTACCTTTATCAATGACATGTCCTTTAAAAATGTTTTAGAGATCCTACCAGTCTTTGAATACATCCTCGTGCCTTGTTTCAGTTCCAGTTTTATGTATATTTTCTGCCTTGCACCCGATTATTCCTACATCTGATGGATGGCCTTGGGAATCTAATTCTGGTATTGATTGTTTTGGCTGATTGTCTCTCCTTGTAGCTGCTTTCTTCATTATTGTGTAAATTTAGATCATGAGCTAATGTTTAGCTAAACAGCTGACCTTGTAAGAGGTTTAGGTGTGAACGCTCGTAAGTTTCAGCAGAAAGTCGGCAAAGATTTATTTGTGTCCCGCCAATGAGTGGCCCACAAGGACCCCGTTTTCTACAAGTGTTGGTCCAATACTCCCTCTAGAGGCAGGGGACTCAGACAGGGCTGCTTTGCGGCCCCCGATCTGGGGCAGGGGCAGTGGGGGGCCAGTGGCCCGGGCAGGAGCCTCTCCGCGTGTGTCCCAGGGACACATCTGCCTGCGAGCCTCGGTCACCTGCCAGAAAGCTACGATGCCCAGACTTATGCTTAGCTGTGCCGCGAGGTGTACTGCGCCGACAGGTTCCACACACACTTCATGTAAGAGGGCGGCCTGAGTGGAAAGGTGAGAGTTTGGGCAGCTGTGCAGACAAAGAAAGCGCCCTTTGGCCTGGGCCTAAATGCTTGTGACACTCCACTGGGCCTGCCGGGTTCTGAGGGCCCTGCCCTGGGCCCCCTGCTCCCCTGGACTTTGTTCAGTCACAGCAGAGATGGCCACACCCACTCCCTCAGTGAGGGCAGTGTTCCAACCTCCCTCAGCCCCGCCCCCTCTCCGCAGGTTACCATGGACTACAGAGGCTGCATTCTGAGGCAAGGGCTTTCCGAGAATGCCAAGGGCAGACATGATGACCTTAAATGATTTCCTCTTGTGTCAGTTTTGGTAAACTTTAGGAGCTAGGAAATGGTCCAATTGACAGAAATGTTCAAATTTACTGGCATTTCATATATTCTCTGCTCTAACATTGTCCTGACTCTTTCTGTATATTCTTTACTTATGTTTTTGTTTTCCTTAATCAAAGTGTGTCTTTTAAATCTTTTCAAAGAAGATTCTTTGGACTTACTAAATCACCTGGATTTTATATGTTTTCTGTTGTATTAAATTCTGCTCATATCTTTATTTAACTTTTTTCTATCTTCTCAGGGTTTATTGTTTTCATCTTCTGATGTCAATTAAAACACTTGGTTATTCATTTTAATAAATCTTTTTACTTATAAAGTTTTGAACTTTTGAAGATTCCAGCTTACTTGTACGTTTCTAAGGGTCAGGTCCTCTCCATTGTTGCTGGCCTAAGGCTTAGTTCACCATATAGCAATGTATATATTGACCTATTTTCCCCTAGACTTTCTGTGATCCCCTACATCTCAGCTTTCTTTGCAGACAAGCCATTTGAAATACCCTTAACTTATTTCACAGCCAGTAAGGCTTTGAAATAATGTGTATTTTTTAGAGAAATCTTCTTATATAATTAGGCAGAAAATCTGTCCTGCCATAGTTTTCAAAACAGCATAATTTCACACTTCTCAATGATTAAACTGTTGTATTACACAACCCTTGTGTATTTAGCTTTATCAATGACATGTCCTTTAAAAATGTTTTAGAGATCCTTCCAGTCTTTGAAAACATCCTTGTGCCTTGTTTCAGTTCCAGTTTGATGTATATTTTCTGCCTTGCACCCGATTATTCCTACATCTGATGGATGGCCTTGGGTATCTAATACTGGTTTTGATTGTTTTGGCTGATTGTCTCCCCTTGTAGCTGCTTTCTTCATTATTGTGTAAATTTAGATCATGAGCTCATGTTTAGCTAAACAGGTGACCTTGTAAGAGGCTTAGGTGTGAACGCTCGTAAGTTTCAGCAGAAAGTCGGCAAAGATTTATTTGTGTCCCTTCAATGAGTGGCCCGCAAGGACCCCGTTTTCTACAAGTGTTGGTCCAATACTCCCTCTAGAGGCAGGGGACTCAGACAGGGCTGCTTTGCGGCCCCCGATCTGGGGCAGGGGAAGTGGGCGGCCTGTGGCCCGGGCAGGAGCCTCTCCGCGTGTGTCCCAGGGACCAATCTGCCTGCGAGCCTCGGTCACCTGGCAGGAAGCTATGATGCCCAGACCTATGCTTAGCTGTGCAGCGAGGTGTACTGTGCAGACAGGTTCCACTCACACTTCAAGTAAGAGGGCGGCCTGAGTGGAAAGGTGAGAGTTTGGCCAGCTGTGCAGACAAAGAAAGCGCCCTTTGGCCTGGGCCTAAATGCTTGTGACACTCCATTGGGCCTGCCAGGCTCTGAGGGCCCTTCCCTGGGCCCCCTGCTCCCCTGCCCTTTGTTCAGTCACAGCAGAGATGGCCACACCCACTCCCTCAGTGAGGGCAGTGTTCCAACCTCCCTCAGCCCCGCCCCCTCTCCGCAGGTTACCATGGACGACAGAGGCTGCATTCTGAGGCCAGGGCGTTCCGAGAATGCCAAGGGCAGACATGATGACATTAAATGATTTCCTCTTGTGTCAGTTTTGGTAAACTTTAGGAGCTAGGAAATGGTCCACTTTCCAGAAATGTTCAAATTTACTGGCATTTCATATATTCTCTGCTCTAACATTGTCCTGACTCTTTCTGTATATTCTTTACTTATGTTTTTGTTTTCCTTAATCAAAGTGTGTCTTTTAAATCTTTTCAAAGAAGATTCTTTGGACTTACTAAATCATCTGAATTTTATACGTTTTCTGTTGTATTAAGTTCTGCTCATATCTTTATTTAACTTTTTTCTATGTTCTCAGGGTTTATTGTTTTCATCTTCTGATGTCAATTAAAACACTTGGTTATTCATTTTAATAAATCTTTTTACTTATAAAGATTTGAACTTTTGAAGATTCCAGCTTACTTGTACGTTTCTAAGGGTCAGGTCCTCTCTCAGTTGCCGGCCTAACGCTTAGTTCACCATATAGCAATGTATATACTGACCTATTTTCCCCTCGACTTTCTGTGATCCACTACATCTCACCTTTCTTTGCAGACAAGCCATTTGAAATACCCTTAACATATTTCACAGCCAATAAGGCTTTGAAATAATGTGTATTTTTTAGAGAAATCTTCTTATATAATTAGGCAGAAAATCTGACCTGCCATAGTTTTCAAAACAGCATAATTTCACTCTTCTCAATGATTAATCTGTTGTATTACACAAACTTTGTGTATTTACCTTTATCAATGACATGTCCTTTAAAAATGTTTTAGAGATCCTACCAGTCTTTGAATACATCCTCGTGCCTTGTTTCAGTTCCAGTTTTATGTATATTTTCTGCCTTGCACCCGATTATTCCTACATCTGATGGATGGCCTTGGGAATCTAATACTGGTATTGATTGTTTTGGCTAATTGTCTACCCTTGTAGCTGCTTTCTTCATTATTGTGTAAATTTAGATCATGAGCTCATGTTTAGCTAAACAGCTGACCTTGTAAGAGGCTTAGTTGTGAATGCTCGTAAGTTTCAGCAGAAAGTCGGCAAAGATTTATTTGTGTCCCTCCAATGAGTGGCCCGCAAGGACCCCGTTTTCTACAAGTGTTGGTCCAATAATCCCTCTAGAGGCAGGGGACTCAGACAGGGCTGCTTTGCAGCCCCCGATCTGGGGCAGGGGCAGTGGGCGGCCAGTGGCCCGGGCAGGAACCTCTCCGCGTGTGTCCCAGGGACCCATCTGCCTGCGAGCCTCGGTCACCTGGAAGGAAGCTACGATGCCCAGACCTATGCTTAGCTGTGCAGCGAGGTGTACTGCGTGGACAGGTTCCACACACACTTCAAGTAAGAGGGCGGCCTGAGTGGAAAGGTGAGGGTTTGGGCAGCTGTGCAGACAAAGAATGTGCCCTTTGGCCTGGGCCTAAATGCTTGTGACACTCCACTGGGCCTGCCGGGCTCTGAGGGCCCTGCCCTGGGCCCCCTGATCCCCTGCCCTTTGTTCAGTCACAGCAGAGATGGCCACACCCACTCCCTCAGTGAGGGCAGTGTTCCAACCTCCCTCAGCCCCGCCCCCTCTCCGCAGGTTACCATGGACGACAGAGGCTGCATTCTGAGGCCAGGGCGTTCCGAGAATGCCAAGGGCAGACATGATGACCTTAAATGATTTCCTCTTGTGTCAGTTTTGGTAAACTTTAGGAGCTAGGAAATTGCCCACTTGACAGAAATGTTCAAATTTACTGGCATTTCATATATTCTCTGCTCTAACATTGTCCTGACTCTTTCTGTATATTCTTTACTTATGTTTTTGTTTTCCTTAATCAAAGTGTGTCTTTTAAATCTTTTCAAAGAAGATTCTTTGGACTTACTAAATCACCTGGATTTTATACATTTTCTGTTGTATTAAATTCTGCTCATATCTTTATTTAACTTTTTTCTATGTTCTCAGGGTTTATTGTTTTCATCTTCTGATGTCAATTAAAACACTTGGTTATTCATTTTAATAAATCTTTTTACTTATAAAGATTTGAACTTTTGAAGATTCCAGCTTACTTGTACGTTTCTAAGGGTCAGGTCCTCTCCATTGTTGCTGGCCTAAGGCTTAGTTCACCATATAGCAATGTATATATTGACCTATTTTCCCCTCGACTTTCTGTGATCCCCTACATCTCACCTTTCTTTGCAGACAAGCCATTTGAAAAACCCTTAACTTATTTCACAGCCAATAAGGCTTTGAAATAATGTGTAATTTTTAGAGAAATCTTCTTATATAATTAGGCAGAAAATCTGACCTGCCATAGTTTTCAAAACAGCATAATTTCACTCTTCTCAATGATTAAACTGTTGTATTACACAACCCTTGTGTATTTAGCTTTATCAATGACATGTCCTTTAAAAATGTTTTAGAGATCCTACCAGTCTTTGAAAACATCCTTGTGCCTTGTTTCAGTTCCAGTTTGATGTATATTTTCTGCCTTGCACCCGATTATTCCTACATCTGATGGATGGCCTTGGGAATCTAATACTGGTATTGATTGTTTTGGCTGATTGTCTCCCCTTGTAGCTGCTTTCTTCATTATTGTGGAAATTTAGATCATGAGCTCATGTTTAGCTAAACAGCTGACCTTGTAAGAGGCTTAGGTGTGAACGCTCGTAAGTTTCAGCAGAAAGTCGGCAAAGATTTATTTGTGTCCCTCCAATGAGTGGCCCGCAAGTACCCCGTTTTCTACAACTGTTGGTCCAATACTCCCTCTAGAGGCAGGGGATTCAGACAGGGCTGCTTTGCGGCCCCCGATCTGGGGCAGGGGCAGTGGGCGGCCTGTGGCCCAGGCAGGAGCCTCTCCGCGTGTCTCCCAGGGACCCATCTGCCTGTGAGCCTCAGTCACCTGGCAGGAGGCCACAATGCCCTGACCTATGGTTAGCTGTGCAGCGAGGTGTACTGCGCGGACAGGTTCCACACACACTTCAAGTAAGAGGGCGGCCTGAGTGGAAAGGTGAGAGTTTGGGCAGCTGTGCAGAAAAACAAGCGCACTTTGGCCTGGGCCTAAATGCTTGTGACACTCCACTGGGCCTGCCGGGCTCTGAGGGCCCTGCCCTGGGCTCCCTGCTCCCCTGCCCTTTGTTCAGTCACAGCAGAGATGGCCACACCCACTCCCTCAGTGAGGGCAGTGTTCCAAACTCCCTCAGCCCCGCCCCCTCTCCGCAGGTTACCATGGACTACAGAGGCTGCATTCTGAGGCCAGGGCGTTCCGAGAATGCCAAGGGCAGACATGATGACCTTAAATGATTTCCTCTTGTGTCAGTTTTGGTAAACTTTAGGAGCTAGGAAATGGTCCACTTTCCAGAAATGTTCAAATTTACTGGCATTTCATATATTCTCTGCTCTAACATTGTCCTGACTCTTTCTGTATATTCTTTACTTATGTTTTTGTTTTCCTTAATCAAAGTGTGTCTTTTAAATCTTTTCAAAGAAGATTCTTTGGACTTACTAAATCACCTGAATTTTATACGTTTTCTGTTGTATTAAGTTCTGCTCATATCTTTATTTAACTTTTTTCTATGTTCTCAGGGTTTATTGTTTTCATCTTCTGATGTCAATTAAAACACTTGGTTATTCATTTTAATAAATCTTTTTACTTATAAAGATTTGAACTTTTGAAGATTCCAGCTTACTTGTACGTTTCTAAGGGTCAGGTCCTCTCCACTGTTGCCGGCCTAAGGCTTAGTTCACCATATAGCAATGTATATATTGACCAATTTTCCCCTCGACTTTCTGTGATCCACTACATCTCACCTTTCTTTGCAGACAAGCCATTTGAAATACACTTAACTTATTTCACAGCCAATAAGGCTTTGAAATAATGTGTATTTTTTAGAGAAATCTTCTTATATAATTAGGCAGAAAATCTGAAGTGCCATAGTTTTCAAAACAGCATAATTTCACTCTTCTCAATGATTAAACTGTTGTATTACACAACCTTTGTGTATTTAGCTTTATCAATGACATGTCCTTTAAAAATGTTTTAGAGATCCTACCAGTCTTTGAAAACATCCTCGTGCCTTGTTTCAGTTCCAGTTTTATGTATATTTTCTGCCTTGCACCCGATTATTCCTACATCTGATGGATGGCCTTGGGAATCTAATACTGGTATTGATTGTTTTGGCTGATTGTCTACCCTTGTAGCTGCTTTCTTCATTATTGTGTAAATTTAGATCATGAGCTCATGTTTAGCTAAACAGCTGACCTTGTAAGAGGCTTAGTTGTGAATGCTCGTAAGTTTCAGCAGAAAGTCGGCAAAGATTTATTTGTGTCCCTCCAATGAGTGGCCCGCAAGGACCCCGTTTTCTACAAGTGTTGGTCCAATACTCCCTCTAGAGGCAGGGGACTCAGACAGGGCTGCTTTGCAGCCCCCGATCTGGGGCAGGGGCAGTGGGCGGCCTGTGGCCCGGGCAGGAGCCTCTCCGCGTGTGTCCCAGGGACCCATCTGCCTGCGAGCCTCGGTCACCTGGAAGGAAGCTACGATGCCCAGACCTATGCTTAGCTGTGCAGCGAGGTGTACTGCGTGGACAGGTTCCACACACACTTCAAGTAAGAGGGCGGCCTGAGTGGAAAGGTGAGGGTTTGGGCAGCTGTGCAGACAAAGAAAGTGCCCTTTGGCCTGGGCCTAAATGCTTGTGACACTCCACTGGGCCTGCCGGGCTCTGAGGGCCCTGCCCTGGGCCCCCTGCTCCCCTGCCCTTTGTTCAGTCACAGCAGAGATGGCCACACCCACTCCCTCAGTGAGGGCAGTGTTCCAACCTCCCTCAGCCCCGCCCCCTCTCCGCAGGTTACCATGGACTACAGAGGCTGCATTCTGAGGCCAGGGCGTTCCGAGAATGCCAAGGGCAGACATGATGACCTTAAATGATTTCCTCTTGTGTCAGTTGTGGTAAACTTTAGGAGCTAGGAAATGGTCCAATTGACAGAAATGTTCAAATTTACTGGCATTTCATATATTCTCTGCTCTAACATTGTCCTGACTCTTTCTGTATATTCTTTACTTATGTTTTGGTTTTCCTTAATCAAAGTGTGTCTTTTAAATCTTTTCAAAGAAGATTCTTTGGACTTACTAAATCACCTGGATTTTATACGCTTTCTGTTGTATTAAATTCTGCTCATATCTTTATTTAACTTTTTTCTATGTTCTCAGGGTTTATTGTTTTCATCTTCTGATGTCAATTAAAACACTTGGTTATTCATTTTAATAAATCTTTTTACTTATAAAGATTTGAACTTTTGAAGATTCCAGCTTACTTGTACGTTTCTAAGGGTCAGGTCCTCTCCACTGTTGCCGGCCTAAGGCTTAGTTCACCATATAGCAATGTATATACTGACCTATTTTCCCCTCGACTTTCTGTGATCCACTACATCTCACCTTTCTCTGCAGACAAGCCATTTGAAATACCCTTAACTTATTTCACAGCCAATAAGGCTTTGAAATAATGTTTATTTTTTACAGAAATCTTCTTATATAATTAGGCAGAAAATCTGACCTGCCATAGTTTTCAAAACAGCATAATTTCACTCTTCTCAATGATTAATCTGTTGTATTACACAACCTTTGTGTATTTAGCTTTATCAATGACATGTCCTTTAAAAATGTTTTAGAGATCCTACCAGTCTTTGAAAACATCCTCGTGCCTTGTTTCAGTTCCAGTTTTATGTATATTTTCTGCCTTGCACCCGATTATTCCTACATCTGATGGATGGCCTTGGGAATCTAATACGGGTATTGATTATTTTGGCTGATTGTCTCCCCTTGTAGCTGCTTTCTTCATTATTGTGTAAATTTAGATCATGAGCTCATGTTTAGCTAAACAGCTGACCTTGTAAGAGGCTTAGGTGTGAACGCTCGTATGTTTCAGCAGAAAGTCGGCAAAGATTTATTTGTGTCCCTCCAATGAGTGGCCCACAAGGACCCCGTTTTCTACAAGTGTTGGTCCAATACTCCCTCTAGAGGCAGGGGACTCAGACAGGGCTGCTTTGCGGCACCCGATCTGGGGCAGGGGCAGTGGGGGGCCTGTGGCCCGGGCAGGAGCCTCTCCGCGTGTGTCCCAGGGACCCATCTGCCTGCGAGCCTCGGTCACCTGGCAGGAAGCTATGATGCCCAGACCTATGCTTAGCTGTGCAGCGAGGTGTACTGCGCCGACAGATTCCACACACACTTCATGTAAGAGGGCGGCCTGAGTGGAAAGGTGAGAGTTTGGGCAGTTGTGCAGACAAAGAAAGCGCCCTTTGGCCTGGGCCTAAATGCTTGTGACACTCCACTGGGCCTGCCGGGCTCTGAGGGCCCTGCCCTGGGCCCCCTGCTCCCCTGCCCTTTGTTCAGTCACAGCAGAGATGGCCACACCCACTCCCTCAGTGAGGGCAGTGTTCCAACCTCCCTCAGCCCCGCCCCCTCTCCACAGGTTACCATGGACTACAGAGGCTGCATTCTGAGGCCAGGGCGTTCCGAGAATGCCAAGGGCAGACATGATGACCTTAAATGATTTCCTCTTGTGTCAGTTTTGGTAAACTTTAGGAGCTAGGAAATGGTCCACTTGACAGAAATGTTCAAATTTACTGGCATTTCATATATTCTCTGCTCTAACATTGTCCTGACTCTTTCTGTATATTCTTTACTTATGTTTTGGTTTTCCTTAATCAAAGTGTGTCTTTTAAATCTTTTCAAAGAAGATTCTTTGGACTTACTAAATCACCTGGATTTTATACGTTTTCTGTTGTATTAAATTCTGCTCATATCTTTATGTAACTTTTTTCTATGTTCTCAGGGTTTATTGTTTTCATCTTCTGATGTCAATTAAAACACTTGGTTATTCATTTTAATAAATCTTTTTACTTATAAAGATTTGAACTTTTGAAGATTCCAGCTTACTTGTATGTTTCTAAGGGTCAGGTCCTCTCCATTGTTGCCGGCCTAATGCTTAGTTCACCATATAGCAATGTATATATTGACCTATTTTCCCCTAGACTTTCTGTGATCCCCTACATCTCACCTTTCTTTGCAGACAAGCCATTTGAAATACACTTAACTTATTTCACAGCCAATAAGGCTTTGAAATAATGTGTATTTTTTAGAGACATCTTCTTATATAATTAGGCAGAAAATCTGACCTGCCATAGTTTTCAAAACAGCATAATTTCACACTTCTCAATGATTAAACTGTTGTATTACACAACCTTTGTGTATTTAGCTTTATCAATGACATGTCCTTTAAAAATGTTTTAGAGATCCTACCAGTCTTTGAAAACATCCTTGTGCCTTGTTTCAGTTCCAGTTTTATGTATATTTTCTGCCTTGCACCGGATTATTCCTACATCTGATGGATGGCCTTGGGAATCTAATACTGGTATTGATTGTTTTGGCTGATTGTCTCCCCTTGTAGCTGCTTTCTTCATTATTGTGTAAATTTAGATCATGAGCTCATGTTTAGCTAAACAGCTGACCTTGTAAGAGGCTTAGTTGTGAATGCTCGTAAGTTTCAGCAGAAAGTCGGCAAAGATTTATTTGTGTCCCTCCAATGAGTGGCCCGCAAGGACCCCGTTTTCTACAAGTGTTGGTCCAATACTCCCTCTAGAGGCAGGGGACTCAGACAGGACTGCTTTGCGGCCCCCGATCTGGGGCAGGGGCAGTGGGCGGCCTGTGGCCCGGGCAGGAGCCTCTCCGCGTGTGTCCCAGGGACCCATCTGCCTGCGAGCCTCGGTCACCTGGCAGGAAGCTACGATGCCCAGACCTATGCTTAGCTGTGCAGCGAGGTGTACTGCGCGGACAGGTTCCACACACACTTCAAGTAAGAGGGCGGCCTGAGTGGAAAGGTGAGAGATTGGGCAGCTGTGCAGACAAAGAAAGCGCACTTTGGCCTGGGCCAAAATGCTTTTGACACTCCACTGGGCCTGCCGGGCTCTGAGGGCCCTGCCCTGGGCCCCCTGCTCCCCTGCCCTTTGTTCAGTCACAGCAGAGATGGCCACACCCACTCCCTCAGTGAGGGCAGTGTTCCAACCTCCCTCAGCCCCGCCCCCTCTCCGCAGGTTACCATGGACGACAGAGGCTGCATTCTGAGGCCAGGGCGTTCCGAGAATGCCAAGGGCAGACATGATGACCATAAATGATTTCCTCTTGTGTCAGTTTTGGTAAACTTTAGGAGCTAGCAAATGGTCCACTTGACAGAAATGTTCAAATTTACTGGCATTTCATATATTCTCTGCTCTAACATTGTCCTGACTCTTTCTGTATATTCTTTACTTATGTTTTGGTTTTCCTTAATCAAAGTGTGTCTTTTAAATCTTTTCAAAGAAGATTCTTTGGACTTACTAAATCACCTGAATTTTATCCGTTTTCTGTTGTATTAAGTTCTGCTCATATCTTTATTTAACTTTTTTCTATGTTCTCAGGGTTTATTGTTTTCATCGTCTGATGTCAATTAAAACACTTGGTTATTCATTTTAATAAATCTTTTTACTTATAAAGATTTGAACTTTTGAAGATTCCAGCTTACTTGTACGTTTCTAAGGGTCAGGTCCTCTCCACTGTTGCCGGCCTAAGGCTTAGTTCACCATATAGCAATGTATATACTGACCTATTTTCCCCTAGACTTTCTGTGATCCACTACATCTCACCTTTCTCTGCAGACAAGCCATTTGAAATACACTTAACTTATTTCACAGCCAATAAGGCTTTGAAATAATGTTTATTTTTTAGAGAAATCTTCTTATATAATTAGGCAGAAAATCTGACCTGCCATAGTTTTCAAAACAGCATAATTTCACTCTTCTCAATGATTAATCTGTTGTATTACACAACCTTTGTGTATTTAGCTTTATCAATGACATGTCCTTTAAAAATGTTTTAGAGATCCTACCAGTCTTTGAAAACATCCTCGTGCCTTGTTTCAGTTCCAGTTTTATGTATATTTTCTGCCTTGCACCCGATTATTCCTACATCTGATGGATGGCCTTGGGAATCTAATACTGGTATTGATTGTTTTGGCTGATTGTCTACCCTTGTAGCTGCTTTCTTCATTATTGTGTAAATTTAGACCATGAGCTCATGTTTAGCTAAACAGCTGACCTTGTAAGAGGCTTAGGTGTGAACGCTCGTAAGTTTCAGCAGAAAGTCGGCAAAGATTTATTTGTGTCCCTCCAATGAGTGGCCCGCAAGAACCCCGTTTTCTACAAGTTTTGGTCCAATACTCCCTCTAGAGGCAGGGGACTCAGACAGGGCTGCTTTGCGGCCCCCGATCTGGGGCAGGGGAAGTGGGCGGCCTGTGGCCCGGGCAGGAGCCTCTCCGCGTGTGTCCCAGGGACCCATCTGCCTGCGAGCCTCGGTCACCTGGCAGGAAGCTATGATGCCCAGACCTATGCTTAGCTGTGCAGCGAGGTGTACTGCGCAGACAGGTTCCACACACACTTCAAGTAAGAGGGCGGCCTGAGTGGAAAGGTGAGAGTTTGGGCAGCTGTGCAGACAAAGAAAGCGCCCTTTGGCCTGGGCCTAAATGCTTGTGACACTCCACTGGGCCTGCCGGGCTCTGAGGGCCCTGCCCTGGGCCCCCTGCTCCCCTGCCCTTTGTTCAGTCACAGCAGAGATGGCCACACCCACTCCCTCAGTGAGGGCAGTGTTCCAACCTCCCTCAGCCCCGCCCCCTCTCCGCAGGTTACCATGGACTACAGAGGCTGCATTCTGAGGCCAGGGCGTTCCGAGAATGCCAAGGGCAGACATGATGACCTTAAATGATTTCCTCTTGTGTCAGTTTTGGTAAACTTTAGGAGCTAGGAAATGGTCCACTTTCCAGAAATGTTCAAATTTACTGGCATTTCATATATTCTCTGCTCTAACATTGTCCTGACTCTTTCTGTATATTCTTTACTTATGTTTTTGTTTTCCTTAATCAAAGTGTGTCTTTTAAATCTTTTCAAAGAAGATTCTTTGGACTTACTAAATCACCTGGATTTTATACGTTTTCTGTTGTATTAAATTCTGCTCATATCTTTATTTAACTTTTTTCTATGTTCTCAGGGTTTATTGTTTTCATCTTCTGATGTCAATTAAAACACTTGGTTATTCATTTTAATAAATCTTTTTACTTATAAAGATTTGAACTTTTGAAGATTCCAGCTTACTTGTATGTTTCTAAGGGTCAGGTCCTCTCCATTGTTGCCGGCCTAATGCTTAGTTCACCATATAGCAATGTATATATTGACCTATTTTCCCCTAGACTTTCTGTGATCCACTACATCTCACCTTTCTCTGCAAACAAGCCATTTGAAATACCCTTAACTTATTTCACAGCCAATAAGGCTTTGAAATAATGTTTATTTTTTAGAGAAATCTTCTTACATAATTAGGCAGAAAATCTGACCTGCCATAGTTTTCAAAACAGCATAATTTCACTCTTCTCAATGATTAATCTGTTGTATTACACAACCTTTGTGTATTTACCTTTATCAATGACATGTCCTTTAAAAATGTTTTAGAGATCCTACCAGTCTTTGAAAACATCCTCGTGCCTTGTTTCAGTTCCAGTTTTATGTATATTTTCTGCCTTGCACCCGATTATTAGTACATCTGATGGATGGCCTTGGGAATCTAATACTGGTATGGATTGTTTTGGCTGATTGTCTCCCCTTGTAGCTGCTTTCTTCATTATTGTGTAAATTTAGATCATGAGCTCATGTTTAGCTAAAGAGCTGACCATGTAAGAGGCTTAGGTGTGAACGCTCGTAAGTTTCAGCAGAAAGTCGGCAAAGATTTATATGTGTCCCTCCAATGAGTGGCCCACAAGGACCCCGTTTTCTACAAGTGTTGGTCCAATACTCCCTCTAGAGGCTGGGGACTCAGACAGGGCTGCTTTGTGGCCCCCGATCTGGGGCAGGGGCAGTGGGGGGCCTGTGGCCCGGGCAGGAGCCTCTCCGCGTGTGTCCCAGGCACACATCTGCCTGCGAGCCTAGGTCACCTGCCAGAAAGCTACGATGCCCAGACCTATGCTTAGCTGTGCAGCGAGGTGTACTGCGTGGACAGGTTCCACACACACTTCATGTAAGAGGGCGGCCTGAGTGGAAAGGTGAGAGTTTGGGCAGTTGTGCAGACAAAGAAAGCGCCCTTTGGCCTGTGCCTAAATGCTTGTGACACTCCACTGGGCCTGCCGGGCTCTGAGGGCCCTGCCCTGGGCCCCCTGCTCCCCTGCCCTTTGTTCAGTCACAGCAGAGATGGCCACACCCACTCCCTCAGTGAGGGCAGTGTTCCAACCTCCCTCAGCCCCGCCCCCTCTCCGCAGGTTACCATGGACTACAGAGGCTGCATTCTGAGGCCAGGGCGTTCCGAGAATGCCAAGGGCAGACATGATGACCTTAAATGATTTCCTCTTGTGTCAGTTTTGGTAAACTTTAGGAGCTAGGAAATGGTCCACTTTCCAGAAATGTACAAATTTACTGGCATTTCATATATTCTCTGCTCTAACATTGTCCTGACTCTTTCTGTATATTCTTTACTTATGTTTTTGTTTTCCTTAATCAAAGTGTGTCTTTTAAATCTTTTCAAAGAAGATTCTTTGGACTTACTAAATCATCTGAATTTTATACGTTTTCTGTTGTATTAACTTCTGCTCATATCTTTATTTAACTTTTTTCTATGTTCTCAGGGTTTATTGTTTTCATCTTCTGATGTCAATTAAAACACTTGGTTATTCATTTTAATAAATCTTTTTACTTATAAAGATTTGAACTTTTGAAGATTCCAGCTTACTTGTACGTTTCTAAGGGTCAGGTCCTCTCCACTGTTGCCGGCCTAAGGCTTAGTTCACCATATAGCAATGTATATACTGACCTATTTTCCCCTCGACTTTCTGTGATCCACTACATCTCACCTTTCTTTGCAGACAAGCCATTTGAAATACCCTTAACTTATTTCACAGCCAATAAAGCTTTGAAATAATGTTTATTTTTTAGAGAAATCTTCTTATATAATTAGGCAGAAAATCTGACCTGCCATAGTTTTCAAAACAGCATAATTTCACTCTTCTCAATGATTAATCTGTTGTATTACACAACCTTTGTGTATTTACCTTTATCAATGACATGTCCTTTAAAAATGTTTTAGAGATCCTACCAGTCTTTGAATACATCCTCGTGCCTTGTTTCAGTTCCAGTTTTTGTATATTTTCTGCCTTGCACCCGATTATTCCTACATCTGATGGATGGCCTTGGGAATCTAATTCTGGTATTGATTGTTTTGGCTGATTGTCTCCCCTTGTAGCTGCTTTCTTCATTATTGTGTAAATTTAGATCATGAGCTCATGTTTAGCTAAATAGCTGACCTTGTAAGAGGCTTAGTTGTGAATGCTCGTAAGTTTCAGCAGAAAGTCGGCAAAGATTTATTTGTGTCCCTCCAATGAGTGGCCCGCAAGTACCCCGTTTTCTACAACTGTTGGTCCAATACTCCCTCTAGAGGCAGGGGATTCAGACAGGGCTGCTTTACGGCCCCCGATCTGGGGCAGGGGCAGTGGGCGGCCTGTGGCCCGGGCAGGAGCCTCTCCGCGTGTCTCCCAGGGACCCATCTGCCTGTGAGCCTCAGTCACCTGGCAGGAGGCCACAATGCCCAGACCTATGGTTAGCTGTGCAGCGAGGTGTACTGCGCGGATAGGTTCCACACACACTTCAAGTAAGAGGGCGGCCTGAGTGGAAAGGTGAGAGTTTGGGCAGCTGTGCAGACAAAGAAAGCGCCCTTTGGCCTGGGCCTAAATGCTTGTGACACTCCACTGGGCCTGCCGGGCTCTGAGGGCCCTGCCCTGCGTCCCCTGCTCCCCTGCCCTTTGTTCAGTCACAGCAGAGATGGCCACACCCACTCCCTCAGTGAGGGCAGTGTTCCAATGTCCCTCAGCCCCGCCCCCTCTCCGCAGGTTACCATGGACTACAGAGGCTGCATTCTGAGGCCAGGGCGTTCCGAGAATCCCAAGGGCAGACATGATGACCTTAAATGATTTCCTCTTGTGTCAGTTTTGGTAAACTTTAGGAGCTAGGAAATGGTCCACTTGACAGAAATGTTCAAATTTACTGGCATTTCATATATTCTCTGCTCTAACATTGTCCTGACTCTTTCTGTATATTCTTTACTTATGTTTTGGTTTTCCTTAATCAAAGTGTGTCTTTTAAATCTTTTCAAAGAAGATTCTTTGGACTTACTAAATCACCTGAATTTTATACGTTTTCTGTTGTATTAAGTTCTGCTCATATCTTTATTTAACTTTTTTCTATGTTCTCAGGGTTTATTGTTTTCATCTTCTGATGTCAATTAAAACACTTGGTTATTCATTTTAATAAATCTTTTTACTTATAAAGATTTGAACTTTTGAAGATTCCAGCTTACTTGTACGTTTCTAAGGGTCAGGTCCTCTCCACTGTTGCAGGCCTAAGGCTTAGTTCACCATATAGCAATGTATATATTGACCTATTTTCCCCTCGACTTTCTGTGATCCACTACATCTCACCTTTCTTTGCAGACAAGCCATTTGAAATACACTTAACTTATTTCACAGCCAATAAGGCTTTGAAATAATGTGTATTTGTTAGAGAAATCTTCTTATATAATTAGGCAGAATATCTGAAGTGCCATAGTTTTCAAAACAGCATAATTTCACTCTTCTGAATGATTAAACTGTTGTATTACACAACCTTTGTGTATTTAGCTTTATCAATGACATGTCCTTTAAAAATGTTTTAGAGATCCTACCAGTCTTTGAATACATCCTCGTGCCTTGTTTCAGTTCCAGTTTTATGTATATTTTCTGCCTTGCACCCGATTATTCCTACATCTGATGGATGGCCTTGGGAATCTAATACTGGTATTGATTGTTTTGGCTGATTGTCTACCCTTGTAGCTGCTTTCTTCATTATTGTGTAAATTTAGATCATGAGCTCATGTTTAGCTAAACAGCTGACCTTGTAAGAGGCTTAGTTGTGAATGCTCGTAAGTTTCAGCAGAAAGTCGGCAAAGATTTATTTGTGTCCCTCCAATGAGTGGCCCGCAAGGACCCCGTTTTCTACAAGTGTTGGTCCAATACTCCCTCTAGAGGCAGGGGACTCAGACAGGGCTGCTTTGCGGCCCCCGATCTGGGGCAGGGGAAGTGGGCGGCCTGTGGCCCGGGCAGGAGCCTCTCCGCGTGTGTCCCAGGGAACCATCTGCCTGCGAGCCTCGGTCACCTGGAAGGAAGCTACGATGCCCAGACCTATGCTTAGCTGTGCAGCGAGGTGTACTGCGTGGACAGGTTCCACACACACTTCAAGTAAGAGGGCGGCCTGAGTGGAAAGGTGAGGGTTTGGGCAGCTGTGCAGACAAAGAAATTGCCCTTTGGCCTGGGCCTAAATGCTTGTGACACTCCACTGGGCCTGCCGGGCTCTGAGGGCCCTGCCCTGGGCCCCCTGCTCCCCTGCCCTTTGTTCAGTCACAGCAGAGATGGCCACACCCACTCCCTCAGTGAGGGCAGTGTTCCAACCTCCCTCAGCCCCGCCCCCTCTCCGCAGGTTACCATGGACTACAGAGGCTGCATTCTGAGGCAAGGGCTTTCCGAGAATGCCAAGGGCAGACATGATGACCTTAAATGATTTCCTCTTGTGTCAGTTTTGGTAAACTTTAGGAGCTAGGAAATGGTCCAATTGACAGAAATGTTCAAATTTACTGGCATTTCATATATTCTCTGCTCTAACATTGTCCTGACTCTTTCTGTATATTCTTTACTTATGTTTTGGTTTTCCTTAATCAAAGTGTGTCTTTTAAATCTTTTCAAAGAAGATTCTTTGGACTTACTAAATCACCTGGATTTTATATGTTTTCTGTTGTATTAAATTCTGCTCATATCTTTATTTAACTTTTTTCTATGTTCTCAGGGTTTATTGTTTTCATCTTCTGATGTCAATTAAAACACTTGGTTATTCATTTTAATAAATCTTTTTACTTATAAAGATTTGAACTTTTGAAGATTCCAGCTTACTTGTACGTTTCTAAGGGTCAGGTCCTCTCCACTGTTGCCGGCCTAAGGCTTAGTTCACCATATAGCAATGTATATACTGACCTATTTTCCCCTCGACTTTCTGTGATCCACTACATCTCACCTTTCTTTGCAGACAAGCCATTTGAAATACCCTTAACTTATTTCACAGCCAATAAGGCTTTGAAATAATGTTTATTTTTTAGAGAGATCTTCTTATATAATTAGGCAGAAAATCTGACCTGCCATAGTTTTCAAAACAGCATAATATCACTCTTCTCAATGATTAATCTGTTGTATTACACAACCTTTGTGTATTTACCTTTATCAATGACATGTCCTTTAAAAATGTTTTAGAGATCCTACCAGTCTTTGAATACATCCTCGTGCCTTGTTTCAGTTCCAGTTTTATGTATATTTTCTGCCTTGCACCCGATTATTCCTACATCTGATGGATGGCCTTGGGAATCTAATTCTGGTATTGATTGTTTTGGCTGATTGTCTCCCCTTGTAGCTGCTTTCTTCATTATTGTGTAAATTTAGATCATGAGCTCATGTTTAGCTAAATAGCTGAACTTGTAAGAGGCTTAGTTGTGAATGCTCGTAAGTTTCAGCAGAAAGTCGGCAAAGATTTATTTGTGTCCCTCCAATGAGTGGCCCGCAAGTACCCCGTTTTCTACAACTGTTGGTCCAATACTCCCTCTAGAGGCAGGGGACCCAGACTGGGCTGCGTTGCGGCCCCCAATCTGGGGCAGGGGCAGTGGGCGGCCTGTGGCCCGGGCAGGAGCCTCTCCGCGTGTCTCCCAGGGACCCATCTGCCTGCGAGCCTCAGTCACCTGGCAGGAGGCCACAATGCCCAGACCTATGGTTAGCTGTGCAGCGAGGTGTACTGCGCGGACAGGTTCCACACACACTTCAAGTAAGAGGGCGGCCTGAGTGGAAAGATGAGAGTTTGGGCAGCTGTGCAGACAAAGAAAGCGCCCTTTGGCCTGGGCCTAAATGCTTGTGACACTCCACTGGGCCTGCCGGGCTCTGAGGGCCCTGCCCTGGGCCCCCTGCTCCCCTGCCCTTTGTTCAGTCACAGCAGAGATGGCCACACCCACTCCCTCAGTGAGGGCAGTGTTCCAACCTCCCTCAGCCCCGCCCCCTCTCCGCAGGTTACCATGGACTACAGAGGCTGCATTCTGAGGCCAGGGCGTTCCGAGAATGCCAAGGGCAGACATGATGACCTTAAATGATTTCCTCTTGTGTCAGTTTTGGTAAACTTTAGGAGCTAGGAAATGGTCCACTTGACAGAAATGTTCAAATTTACTGGCATTTCATATATTCTCTGCTCTAACATTGTCCTGACTCTTTCTGTATATTCTTTACTTATGTTTGGTTTTCCTTAATCAAAGTGTGTCTTTTAAATCTTTTCAAAGAAGATTCTTTGGACTTACTAAATCACCTGAATTTTATACGTTTTCTGTTGTATTAAGTTCTGCTCATATCTTTATTTAACTTTTTTCTATGTTCTCAGGGTTTATTGTTTTCATCTTCTGATGTCAATTAAAACACTTGGTTATTCATTTTAATAAATCTTTTTACTTATAAAGATTTGAACTTTTGAAGATTCCAGCTTACTTGTACGTTTCTAAGGGTCAGGTCCTCTCCACTGTTGCAGGCCTAAGGCTTAGTTCACCATATAGCAATGTATATATTGACCTATTTTCCCCTCGACTTTCTGTGATCCACTACATCTCACCTTTCTTTGCAGACAAGCCATTTGAAATACACTTAACTTATTTCACAGCCAATAAGGCTTTGAAATAATGTGTATTTGTTAGAGAAATCTTCTTATATAATTAGGCAGAATATCTGAAGTGCCATAGTTTTCAAAACAGCATAATTTCACTCTTCTGAATGATTAAACTGTTGTATTACACAACCTTTGTGTATTTAGCTTTATCAATGACATGTCCTTTAAAAATGTTTTAGAGATCCTACCAGTCTTTGAATACATCCTCGTGCCTTGTTTCAGTTCCAGTTTTATGTATATTTTCTGCCTTGCACCCGATTATTCCTACATCTGATGGATGGCCTTGGGAATCTAATACTGGTATTGATTGTTTTGGCTGATTGTCTACCCTTGTAGCTGCTTTCTTCATTATTGTGTAAATTTAGATCATGAGCTCATGTTTAGCTAAACAGCTGACCTTGTAAGAGGCTTAGTTGTGAATGCTCGTAAGTTTCAGCAGAAAGTCGGCAAAGATTTATTTGTGTCCCTCCAATGAGTGGCCCGCAAGGACCCCGTTTTCTACAAGTGTTGGTCCAATACTCCCTCTAGAGGCAGGGGACTCAGACAGGGCTGCTTTGCGGCCCCCGATCTGGGGCAGGGGAAGTGGGCGGCCTGTGGCCCGGGCAGGAGCCTCTCCGCGTGTGTCCCAGGGAACCATCTGCCTGCGAGCCTCGGTCACCTGGAAGGAAGCTACGATGCCCAGACCTATGCTTAGCTGTGCAGCGAGGTGTACTGCGTGGACAGGTTCCACACACACTTCAAGTAAGAGGGCGGCCTGAGTGGAAAGGTGAGGGTTTGGGCAGCTGTGCAGACAAAGAAATTGCCCTTTGGCCTGGGCCTAAATGCTTGTGACACTCCACTGGGCCTGCCGGGCTCTGAGGGCCCTGCCCTGGGCCCCCTGCTCCCCTGCCCTTTGTTCAGTCACAGCAGAGATGGCCACACCCACTCCCTCAGTGAGGGCAGTGTTCCAACCTCCCTCAGCCCCGCCCCCTCTCCGCAGGTTACCATGGACTACAGAGGCTGCATTCTGAGGCAAGGGCTTTCCGAGAATGCCAAGGGCAGACATGATGACCTTAAATGATTTCCTCTTGTGTCAGTTTTGGTAAACTTTAGGAGCTAGGAAATGGTCCACTTGACAGAAATGTTCAAATTTACTGGCATTTCATATATTCTCTGCTCTAACATTGTCCTGACTCTTTCTGTATATTCTTTACTTATGTTTTGGTTTTCCTTAATCAAAGTGTGTCTTTTAAATCTTTTCAAAGAAGATTCTTTGGACTTACTAAATCACCTGGATTTTATATGTTTTCTGTTGTATTAAATTCTGCTCATATCTTTATTTAACTTTTTTCTATGTTCTCAGGGTTTATTGTTTTCATCTTCTGATGTCAATTAAAACACTTGGTTATTCATTTTAATAAATCTTTTTACTTATAAAGATTTGAACTTTTGAAGATTCCAGCTTACTTGTACGTTTCTAAGGGTCAGGTCCTCTCCACTGTTGCCGGCCTAAGGCTTAGTTCACCATATAGCAATGTATATACTGACCTATTTTCCCCTCGACTTTCTGTGATCCACTACATCTCACCTTTCTTTGCAGACAAGCCATTTGAAATACCCTTAACTTATTTCACAGCCAATAAGGCTTTGAAATAATGTTTATTTTTTAGAGAGATCTTCTTATATAATTAGGCAGAAAATCTGACCTGCCATAGTTTTCAAAACAGCATAATATCACTCTTCTCAATGATTAATCTGTTGTATTACACAACCTTTGTGTATTTACCTTTATCAATGACATGTCCTTTAAAAATGTTTTAGAGATCCTACCAGTCTTTGAATACATCCTCGTGCCTTGTTTCAGTTCCAGTTTTATGTATATTTTCTGCCTTGCACCCGATTATTCCTACATCTGATGGATGGCCTTGGGAATCTAATTCTGGTATTGATTGTTTTGGCTGATTGTCTCCCCTTGTAGCTGCTTTCTTCATTATTGTGTAAATTTAGATCATGAGCTCATGTTTAGCTAAATAGCTGAACTTGTAAGAGGCTTAGTTGTGAATGCTCGTAAGTTTCAGCAGAAAGTCGGCAAAGATTTATTTGTGTCCCTCCAATGAGTGGCCCGCAAGTACCCCGTTTTCTACAACTGTTGGTCCAATACTCCCTCTAGAGGCAGGGGACCCAGACTGGGCTGCGTTGCGGCCCCCAATCTGGGGCAGGGGCAGTGGGCGGCCTGTGGCCCGGGCAGGAGCCTCTCCGCGTGTCTCCCAGGGACCCATCTGCCTGCGAGCCTCAGTCACCTGGCAGGAGGCCACAATGCCCAGACCTATGGTTAGCTGTGCAGCGAGGTGTACTGCGCGGACAGGTTCCACACACACTTCAAGTAAGAGGGCGGCCTGAGTGGAAAGATGAGAGTTTGGGCAGCTGTGCAGACAAAGAAAGCGCCCTTTGGCCTGGGCCTAAATGCTTGTGACACTCCACTGGGCCTGCCGGGCTCTGAGGGCCCTGCCCTGGGCCCCCTGCTCCCCTGCCCTTTGTTCAGTCACAGCAGAGATGGCCACACCCACTCCCTCAGTGAGGGCAGTGTTCCAACCTCCCTCAGCCCCGCCCCCTCTCCGCAGGTTACCATGGACTACAGAGGCTGCATTCTGAGGCCAGGGCGTTCCGAGAATGCCAAGGGCAGACATGATGACCTTAAATGATTTCCTCTTGTGTCAGTTTTGGTAAACTTTAGGAGCTAGGAAATGGTCCACTTGACAGAAATGTTCAAATTTACTGGCATTTCATATATTCTCTGCTCTAACATTGTCCTGACTCTTTCTGTATATTCTTTACTTATGTTTGGTTTTCCTTAATCAAAGTGTGTCTTTTAAATCTTTTCAAAGAAGATTCTTTGGACTTACTAAATCACCTGAATTTTATACGTTTTCTGTTGTATTAAGTTCTGCTCATATCTTTATTTAACTTTTTTCTATGTTCTCAGGGTTTATTGTTTTCATCTTCTGATGTCAATTAAAACACTTGGTTATTCATTTTAATAAATCTTTTTACTTATAAAGATTTGAACTTTTGAAGATTCCAGCTTACTTGTACGTTTCTAAGGGTCAGGTCCTCTCCACTGTTGCAGGACTAAGGCTTAGTTCACCATATAGCAATGTATATATTGACCTATTTTCCCCTCGACTTTCTGTGATCCACTACATCTCACCTTTCTTTGCAGACAAGCCATTTGAAATACACTTAACTTATTTCACAGCCAATAAGGCTTTGAAATAATGTGTATTTTTAAGAGAAATCTTCTTATATAATTAGGCAGAAAATCTGAAGTGCCATAGTTTTCAAAACAGCATAATTTCACTCTTCTGAATGATTAAACTGTTGTATTACACAACCTTGGAGTATTTAGCTTTATCAATGACATGTCCTTTAAAAATGTTTTAGAGATCCTACCAGTCTTTGAATACATCCTCGTGCCTTGTTTCAGTTCCAGTTTTATGTATATTTTCTGCCTTGCACCCGATTATTCCTACATCTGATGGATGGCCTTGGGAATCTAATACTGGTATTGATTGTTTTGGCTGATTGTCTACCCTTGTAGCTGCTTTCTTCATTATTGTGTAAATTTAGATCATGAGCTCATGTTTAGCTAAACAGCTGACCTTGTAAGAGGCTTAGTTGTGAATGCTCGTAAGTTTCAGCAGAAAGTCGGCAAAGATTTATTTGTGTCCCTCCAATGAGTGGCCCGCAAGGACCCCGTTTTCTACAAGTGTTGGTCCAATAATCCCTCTAGAGGCAGGGGACTCAGACAGGGCTGCTTTGCAGCCCCCGATCTGGGGCAGGGGCAGTGGGCGGCCTGTGGCCCGGGCAGGAGCCTCTCCGCGTGTGTCCCAGGGAACCATCTGCCTGCGAGCCTCGGTCACCTGGAAGGAAGCTACGATGCCCAGACCTATGCTTAGCTGTGCAGCGAGGTGTACTGCGTGGACAGGTTCCACACACACTTCAAGTAAGAGGGCGGCCTGAGTGGAAAGGTGAGGGTTTGGGCAGCTGTGCAGACAAAGAAATTGCCCTTTGGCCTGGGCCTAAATGCTTGTGACACTCCACTGGGCCTGCCGGGCTCTGAGGGCCCTGCCCTGGGCCCCCTGCTCCCCTGCCCTTTGTTCAGTCACAGCAGAGATGGCCAGACAACTCCCTCAGTGAGGGCAGTGTTCCAACCTCCCTCAGCACCGCCCCCTCTCCGCAGGTTACCATGGACTACAGAGGCTGCATTCTGAGGCAAGGGCTTTCCGAGAATGCCAAGGGCAGACATGATGACCTTAAATGATTTCCTCTTGTGTCAGTTTTGGTAAACTTTAGGAGCTAGGAAATGGTCAAATTGACAGAAATGTTCAAATTTACTGGCATTTCATATATTCTCTGCTCTAACATTGTCCTGACTCTTTCTGTATATTCTTTCCTTATGTTTTGGTTTTCCTTAATCAAAGTGTGTCTTTTAAATCTTTTCAAAGAAGATTCTTTGGACTTACTAAATCACCTGGATTTTATATGTTTTCTGTTGTATTAAATTCTGCTCATATCTTTATTTAACTTTTTTCTATGTTCTCAGGGTTTATTGTTTTCATCTTCTGATGTCAATTAAAACACTTGGTTATTCATTTTAATAAATCTTTTTACTTATAAAGATTTGAACTTTTGAAGATTCCAGCTTACTTGTACGTTTCTAAGGGTCAGGTCCTCTCCATTGTTGCTGGCCTAAGGCTTAGTTCACCATATAGCAATGTATATATTGACCTATTTTCCCCTAGACTTTCTGTGATCCCCTACATCTCAGCTTTCTTTGCAGACAAGCCACTTGAAATACCCTTAACTTATTTCACAGCCAGTAAGGCTTTGAAATAATGTGTACTTTTTAGAGAAATCTTCTTATATAATTAGGCAGTAAATCTGACCTGCCATAGTTTTCAAAACAGCATAATTTCACACTTCTCAATGATTAAACTGTTGTATTACACAACCCTTGTGTATTTAGCTTTATCAATGACATGTCCTTTAAAAATGTTTTAGAGATCCTACCAGTCTTTGAAAACATCCTTGTGCCTTGTTTCAGTTCCAGTTTGATGTATATTTTCTGCCTTGCACCCGATTATTCCTACATCTGATGGATGGCCTTGGAAATCTAATACTGGTTTTGATTGTTTTGGCTGATTGTCTCCCCTTGTAGCTGCTTTCTTCATTATTGTGTAAATTTAGATCATGAGCTCATGTTTAGCTAAACAGCTGACCTTGTAAGGGGCTTAGGTGTGAACGCTCGTAAGTTTCAGCAGAAAGTCGGCAAAGATTTCTTTGTGTCCGTCCAATGAGTGGCCCGCAAGGACCCCGTTTTCTACAAGTGTTGGTCCAATACTCCCTCTAGAGGCAGGGGACTCAGACAGGGCTGCTTTGCGGCCCCCGATCTGGGGCAGGGGAAGTGGGCGGCCTGTGGCCCGGGCAGGAGCCTCTCCGCGTGTGTCTCAGGGACCCATCTGCCTGCGAGCCTCGGTCACCTGGCAGGAAGCTATGATGCCCAGACCTATGCTTAGCTGTGCAGCGAGGTGTACTGTGCAGACAGGTTCCACTCACACTTCAAGTAAGAGGGCGGCCTGAGTGGAAAGGTGAGAGTTTGGGCAGCTGTGCAGACAAAGAAAGCGCCCTTTGGCCTGGGCCTAAATGCTTGTGACACTCCACTGGGCCTGCCGGGCTCTGAGGGCCCTTCCCTGGGCCCCCTGCTCCCCTGCCCTTTGTTCAGTCACAGCAGAGATGGCCACACCCACTCCCTCAGTGAGGGCAGTGTTCCAACCTCCCTCAGCCCCGCCCCCTCTCCGCAGGTTACCATGGACGACAGAGGCTGCATTCTGAGGCCAGGGCGTTCCGAGAATGCCAAGGGCAGACATGATGACCTTAAATGATTTCCTCTTGTATCAGTTTTGGTAAACTTTAGGAGCTAGGAAATGGTCCACTTTCCAGAAATGTTCAAATTTACTGGCATTTCATATATTCTCTGCTCTAACATTGTCCTGACTCTTTCTGTATATTCTTTACTTATGTTTTTGTTTTCCTTAATCAAAGTGTGTCTTTTAAATCTTTTCAAAGAAGATTCTTTGGACTTACTAAATCATCTGAATTTTATACGTTTTCTGTTGTATTAACTTCTGCTCATATCTTTATTTAACTTTTTTCTATGTTCTCAGGGTTTATTGTTTTCATCTTCTGATGTCAATTAAAACACTTGGTTATTCATTTTAATAAATCTTTTTACTTATAAAGATTTGAACTTTTGAAGATTCCAGCTTACTTATACGTTTCTAAGGGTCAGGTCCTCTCCACAGTTGCCAGCCTAAGTCTTAGTTCACCATATAGCAATGTATATACTGACCTATTTTCCCCTCGACTTTCTGTGATCCACTACATCTCACCTTTCTTTGCAGACAAGTCATTTGAAATACCCTTAACTTATTTCACAGCCAATAAGGCTTTGAAATAATGTTTATTTTTTAGAGAAATCTTCTTATATAATTAGGCAGAAAATCTGACCTGCCATAGTTTTCAAAACAGCATAATTTCACTCTTCTCAATGATTAATCTGTTGTATTACACAACCTTTGTGTATTTACCTTTATCAATGACATATCCTTTAAAAATGTTTTAGAGATCCTACCAGTCTTTGAATACATCCTCGTGCCTTGTTTCAGTTCCAGTTTTATGTATATTTTCTGCCTTGCACCCGATTATTCCTACATCTGATGGATGGCCTTGGGAATCTAATTCTGGTATTGATTGTTTTGGCTGATTGTCTCCCCTTGTAGCTGCTTTCTTCATTATTGTGTAAATTTAGATCATGAGCTCATGTTTAGCTAAATAGCTGAACTTGTAAGAGGCTTAGTTGTGAATGCTCGTAAGTTTCAGCAGAAAGTCGGCAAAGATTTATTTGTGTCCCTCCAATGAGTGGCCCGCAAGTACCCCGTTTTCTACAACTGTTGGTCCAATACTCCCTCTAGAGGCAGGGGACTCAGACTGGGCTGCGTTGCGGCCCCCGATCTGGGGCAGGGGCAGTGGGCGGCCTGTGGCCCGGGCAGGAGCCTCTCCGCGTGTCTCTCAGGGACCCATCTGCCTGTGAGCCTCAGTCACCTGGCAGGAGGCCACAATGCCCAGACCTATGGTTAGCTGTGCAGCGAGGTGTACTGCGCGGACAGGTTCCACACACACTTCAAGTAAGAGGGCGGCCTGAGTGGAAAGGTGAGAGTTTGGGCAGCTGTGCAGACAAAGAAAGCGCCCTTTGGCCTGGGCCTAAATGCTTGTGACACTCCACTGGGCCTGCCGGGCTCTGAGGGCCCTGCCCTGGGCCCCCTGCTCCCCTGCCCTTTGTTCAGTCACAGCAGAGATGGCCACACCCACTCCCTCAGTGAGGGCAGTGTTCCAACCTCCCTCAGCCCCGCCCCCTCTCCGCAGGTTACCATGGACTACAGAGGCTGCATTCTGAGGCCAGGGCGTTCCGAGAATGCCAAGGGCAGACATGATGACCTTAAATGATTTCCTCTTGTGTCAGTTTTGGTAAACTTTAGGAGCTAGGAAATGGTCAACTTGACAGAAATGTTCAAATTTACTGGCATTTCATATATTCTCTGCTCTAACATTGTCCTGACTCTTTCTGTATATTCTTTACTTATGTTTTGGTTTTCCTTAATCAAAGTGTGTCTTTTAAATCTTTTCAAAGAAGATTCTTTGGACTTACTAAATCACCTGAATTTTATACGTTTTCTTTTGTATTAAGTTCTGCTCATATCTTTATTTAACTTTTTTCTATGTTCTCAGGGTTTATTGTTTTCATCTTCTGATGTCAATTAAAACACTTGGTTATTCATTTTAATAAATCTTTTTACTTATAAAGATTTGAACTTTTGAAGATTCCAGCTTACTTGTACTTTTCTAAGGGTCAGGTCCTCTCCACTGTTGCAGGCCTAAGGCTTAGTTCACCATATAGCAATGTATATATTGACCTATTTTCCCCTCGACTTTCTGTGATCCACTACATCTCACCTTTCTTTGCAGACAAGCCATTTGAAATACACTTAACTTATTTCACAGCCAATAAGGCTTTGAAATAATGTGTAATTTTTAGAGAAATCTTCTTATATAATTAGGCAGAAAATCTGAAGTGCCATAGTTTTTAAAACAGCATAATTTCACTCTTCTGAATGATTAAACTGTTGTATTACACAACCTTTGTGTATTTAGCTTTATCAATGACATGTCCTTTAAAAATGTTTTAGAGATCCTACCAGTCTTTGAATACATCCTCGTGCCTTGTTTCAGTTCCAGTTTTATGTATATTTTCTGCCTTGCACCCGATTATTCCTACATCTGATGGATGGCCTTGGGAATCTAATACTGGTATTGATTGTTTTGGCTGATTGTCTACCCTTGTAGCTGCTTTCTTCATTATTGTGTAAATTTAGATCATGAGCTCATGTTTAGCTAAACAGCTGACCTTGTAAGAGGCTTAGTTGTGAATGCTCGTAAGTTTCAGCAGAAAGTCGGCAAAGATTTATTTGTGTCCCTCCAATGAGTGGCCCGCAAGGACCCCGTTTTCTACAAGTGTTGGTCCAATACTCCCTCTAGAGGCAGGGGACTCAGACAGGGCTGCTTTGCAGCCCCCGATCTGGGGCAGGGGAAGTGGGCGGCCTGTGGCCCGGGCAGGAGCCTCTCCGCGTGTGTCCCAGGGAACCATCTGCCTGCGAGCCTCGGTCACCTGGAAGGAAGCTACGATGCCCAGACCTATGCTTAGCTGTGCAGCGAGGTGTACTGCGTGGACAGGTTCCACACACACTTCAAGTAAGAGGGCGGCCTGAGTGGAAAGGTGAGGGTTTGGGCAGCTGTGCAGACAAAGAAATTGCCCTTTGGCCTGGGCCTAAATGCTTGTGACACTCCACTGGGCCTGCCGGGCTCTGAGGGCCCTGCCCTGGGCCCCCTGCTCCCCTGCCCTTTGTTCAGTCACAGCAGAGATGGCCACACACACTCCCTCAGTGAGGGCAGTGTTCCAACCTCCCTCAGCCCCGCCCCCTCTCCGCAGGTTACCATGGACTACAGAGGCTGCATTCTGAGGCAAGGGCTTTCCGAGAATGCCAAGGGCAGACATGATGACCTTAAATGATTTCCTCTTGTGTCAGTTTTGGTAAACTTTAGGAGCTAGGAAATGGTCCAATTGACAGAAATGTTCAAATTTACTGGCATTTCATATATTCTCTGCTCTAACATTGTCCTGACTCTTTCTGTATATTCTTTCCTTATGTTTTGGTTTTCCTTAATCAAAGTGTGTCTTTTAAATCTTTTCAAAGAAGATTCTTTGGACTTACTAAATCACCTGGATTTTATATGTTTTCTGTTGTATTAAATTCTGCTCATATCTTTATTTAACTTTTTTCTATGTTCTCAGGGTTTATTGTTTTCATCTTCTGATGTCAATTAAAACACTTGGTTATTCATTTTAATAAATCTTTTTACTTATAAAGATTTGAACTTTTGAAGATTCCAGCTTACTTGTACGTTTCTATGGGTCAGGTCCTCTCCATTGTTGCTGGCCTAAGGCTTAGTTCACCATATAGCAATGTATATATTGACCTATTTTCCCCTAGACTTTCTGTGATCCCCTACATCTCAGCTTTCTTTGCAGACAAGCCACTTGAAATACCCTTAACTTATTTCACAGCCAGTAAGGCTTTGAAATAATGTGTACTTTTTAGAGAAATCTTCTTATATAATTAGGCAGTAAATCTGACCTGCCATAGTTTTCAAAACAGCATAATTTCACACTTCTCAATGATTAAACTGTTGTATTACACAACCCTTGTGTATTTAGCTTTATCAATGACATGTCCTTTAAAAATGTTTTAGAGATCCTACCAGTCTTTGAAAACATCCTTGTGCCTTGTTTCAGTTCCAGTTTGATGTATATTTTCTGCCTTGCACCCGATTATTCCTACATCTGATGGATGGCCTTGGAAATCTAATACTGGTTTTGATTGTTTTGGCTGATTGTCTCCCCTTGTAGCTGCTTTCTTCATTATTGTGTAAATTTAGATCATGAGCTCATGTTTAGCTAAACAGCTGACCTTGTAAGAGGCTTAGGTGTGAACGCTCGTAAGTTTCAGCAGAAAGTCGGCAAAGATTTCTTTGTGTCCGTCCAATGAGTGGCCCGCAAGGACCCCGTTTTCTACAAGTGTTGGTCCAATACTCCCTCTAGAGGCAGGGGACTCAGACAGGGCTGCTTTGCGGCCCCCGATCTGGGGCAGGGGAAGTGGGCGGCCTGTGGCCCGGGCAGGAGCCTCTCCGCGTGTGTCTCAGGGACCCATCTGCCTGCGAGCCTCGGTCACCTGGCAGGAAGCTATGATGCCCAGACCTATGCTTAGCTGTGCAGCGAGGTGTACTGTGCAGACAGGTTCCACTCACACTTCAAGTAAGAGGGCGGCCTGAGTGGAAAGGTGAGAGTTTGGGCAGCTGTGCAGACAAAGAAAGCGCCCTTTGGCCTGGGCCTAAATGCTTGTGACACTCCACTGGGCCTGCCGGGCTCTGAGGGCCCTGTCCTGGGCCCCCTGCTCCCCTGCCCTTTGTTCAGTCACAGCAGAGATGGCCACACCCACTCCCTCAGTGAGGGCAGTGTTCCAACCTCCCTCAGCCCCGCCCCCTATCCGCAGGTTACCATGGACGACAGAGGCTGCATTCTGAGGCCAGGGCGTTCCGAGAATGCCAAGGGCAGACATGATGACCTTAAATGATTTCCTCTTGTGTCAGTTTTGGTAAACTTTAGGAGCTAGGAAATGGTCCACTTTCCAGAAATGTTCAAATTTACTGGCATTTCATATATTCTCTGCTCTAACATTGTCCTGACTCTTTCTGTATATTCTTTACTTATGTTTTTGTTTTCTTTAATCAAAGTGTGTCTTTTAAATCTTTTCAAAGAAGATTCTTTGGACTTACTAAATCATCTGAATTTTATACGTTTTCTGTTGTATTAACTTCTGCTCATATCTTTATTTAACTTTTTTCTATGTTCTCAGGGTTTATTGTTTTCATCTTCTGATGTCAATTAAAACACTTGGTTATTCATTTTAATAAATCTTTTTACTTATAAAGATTTGAACTTTTGAAGATTCCAGCTTACTTGTACGTTTCTAAGGGTCAGGTCCTCTCCACTGTTGCCGGCCTAAGGCTTAGTTCACCATATAGCAATGTATATATTGACCTATTTTCCCCTCGACTTTCTGTGATCCACTACATCTCACCTTTCTTTGCAGACAAGCCATTTGAAATACACTTAACATATTTCACAGCCAATAAGTCTTTGAAATAATGTGTATTTTTTAGAGAAATCTTCTTATATAATTAGGCAGAAAATCTGAAGTGCCATAGTTTTCAAAACAGCATAATTTCACTCTTCTCAATGATTAATCTGTTGTATTACACAACCTTTGTGTATTTAGCTTTATCAATGACATGATCTTTAAAAATGTTTTAGAGATCCTACCAATCTTTGAAAACATCCTCGTGCCTTGTTTCAGTTCCAATTTTATATATATTTTCTGCCTTGCACCCGATTATTCCTACATCTGATGGATGGCCTTGGGAATCTAATTCTGGTATGGATTGTTTTGGCTGATTGTTTCCCCTTATAGCTGCTTTCTTCATTATTGTGTAAATTTAGATCATGAGCTCATGTTTAGCTAAACAGCTGACCTTGTAAGAGGCTTAGGTGTGAACGCTCGTAAGTTTCAGCAGAAAGTCGGCAAAGATTTATTTGTGTCCCTCCAATGAGTGGCCCGCAAGGACCCCGTTTTCTACAAGTGTTGGTCCAATACTCCCTCTAGAGGCAGGGGACTCAGACAGGGCTGCTTTGCGGCCCCCGATCTGGGGCAGGGGAAGTGGGCGGCCTGTGGCCCGGGCAGGAGCCTCTCCGCGTGTGTCCCAGGGACCCATCTGCCTGCGAGCCTCGGTCACCTGGCAGGAAGCTATGATGCCCAGACCTATGCTTAGGTGTGCAGCGAGGTGTACTGCGCAGACAGGTTCCACACACACTTCAAGTAAGAGGGCGGCCTGAGTGGAAAGGTGAGAGTTTGGGCAGCTGTGCAGACAAAGAAAGCGCCCTTTGGCCTGGGCCTAAATGCTTGTGACACTCCACTGGGCCTGCCGGGCTCTGAGGGCCCTTCCCTGGGCCCCCTGCTCCCCTGCCCTTTGTTGAGTCACAGCAGAGATGGCCACACCCACTCCCTCAGTGAGGGCAGTGTTCCAACCTCCCTCAGCCCCGCCCCCTCTCCGCAGTTTACCATGGACGACAGAGGCTGCATTCTGAGGCCAGGGCGTTCCGAGAATGCCAAGGGAAGACATGATGATCTTAAATGATTTCCTCTTGTGTCAGTTTTGGTAAACTTTAGGAGCTAGGAAATGGTCCACTTTCCAGAAATGTTCAAATTTACTGGCATTTCATATATTCTCTGCTCTAACATTGTCCTGACTCTTTCTGTATATTCTTTACTTATGTTTTGGTTTTCCTTAATCAAAGTGTGTCTTTTAAATCTTTTCAAAGAAGATTCTTTGGACTTACTAAATCATCTGAATTTTATACGTTTTCTGTTGTATTAAATTCTGCTCATATCTTTAACTTTTTTCTATGTTCTCAGGGTTTATTGTTTTCATCTTCTGATGTCAATTAAAACACTTGGTTATTCATTTTAATAAATCTTTTTCCTTATATAGATTTGAACTTTTGAAGATTCCAGCTTACTTGTACGTTTCTAAGGGTCAGGTCCTCTCCATTGTTGCTGGCCTAAGGCTTAGTTCACCATATAGCAATGTATATATTGACCTATTTTCCCCTAGACTTTCTGTGATCCACTACATCTCACCTTTCTCTGCAGACAAGCCATTTGAAATACCCTTAACTTATTTCACAGCCAATAAGGCTTTGAAATAATGTTTATTTTTTACAGAAATCTTCTTATATAATTAGGCAGAAAATCTGACCTGCCATAGTTTTCAAAACAGCATAATTTCACTCTTCTCAATGATTAATCTGTTGTATTACACAACCTTTGTGTATTTAGCTTTATCAATGACATGTCCTTTAAAAATGTTTTAGAGATCCTACCAGTCTTTGAAAACATCCTCGTGCCTTGTTTCAGTTCCAGTTTTATGTATATTTTCTGCCTTGCACCCGATTATTCCTACATCTGATGGATGGCCTTGGGAATCTAATACTGGTATTGATTGTTTTGGCTGATTGTCTCCCCTTGTAGCTGCTTTCTTCATTATTGTGTAAATTTAGATCATGAGCTCATGTTTAGCTAAACAGCTGACCTTGTAAGAGGCTTAGCTGTGAACGCTCGTAAGTTTCAGCAGAAAGTCGGCAAAGATTTATTTGTGTCCCTCCAATGAGTGGCCCACAAGGACCCCGTTTTCTACAAGTGTTGGTCCAATACTCCCTCTAGAGGCAGGGGACTCAGACAGGGCTGCTTTGCGGCCCCCGATCTGGGGCAGGGGCAGTGAGCGGACTGTGGCCCGGGCAGGAGCCTCTCCGCGTGTGTCCCAGGGACACATCTGCCTGCGAGCCTCGGTCACCTGCCAGAAAGCTACGATGCCCAGACCTATGCTTAGCTGTGCCGCGAGGTGTACTGCGCCGACAGGTTCCACACACACTTCATGTAAGAGGGCGGCCTGGGTGGAAAGGTGAGAGTTTGGGCAGTTGTGCAGACAAAGAAAGCGCCCTTTGGCTTGGGCCTAAATGCTTGTGACACTCCACTGGGCCTGCCGGGCTCTGAGGGCCCTGCCCTGGGCCCCCTGCTCCCCTGCCCTTTGTTCAGTCACAGCAGAGATGGCCACACCCACTCCCTCAGTGAGGGCAGTGTTCCAACCTCCCTCAGCCCCGCCCCCTCTCCGCAGGTTACCATGGACTACAGAGGCTGCATTCTGAGGCAAGGGCTTTCCGAGAATGCCAAGGGCAGACATGATGACCTTAAATGATTTCCTCTTGTGTCAGTTTTGGTAAACTTTAGGAGCTAGGAAATGGTCCAATTGACAGAAATGTTCAAATTTACTGGCATTTCATATATTCTCTGCTCTAACATTGTCCTGACTCTTTCTGTATATTCTTTACTTATGTTTTGGTTTTCCTTAATCAAAGTGTGTCTTTTAAATCTTTTCAAAGAAGATTCTTTGGACTTACTAAATCACCTGGATTTTATACGTTTTCTCTTGTATTAAATTCTGCTCATATCTTTATTTAACTTTTTTCTATGTTCTCAGGGTTTATTGTTTTCATCTTCTGATGTCAATTAAAACACTTGGTTATTCATTTTAATAAATCTTTTTACTTATAAAGATTTGAACTTTTGAAGATTCCAGCTTACTTGTACGTTTCTAAGGGTCAGGTCCTCTCCACTGTTGCCGGCCTAAGGCTTAGTTCACCATATAGCAATGTATATACAGACCTATTTTCCCCTCGACTTTCTGTGATCCACTACATCTCACCTTTCTCTGCAGACAAGCCATTTGAAATACCCTTAACTTATTTCACAGCCAATAAGGCTTTGAAATAATGTTTATTTTTTACAGAAATCTTCTTATATAATTAGGCAGAAAATCTGACCTGCCATAGTTTTCAAAACAGCATAATTTCACTCTTCTCAATGATTAATCTGTTGTATTACACAACCTTTGTGTATTTAGCTTTATCAATGACATGTCCTTTAAAAATGTTTTAGAGATCCTACCAGTCTTTGAAAACATCCTTGTGCCTTGTTTCAGTTCCAGTTTTATGTATATTTTCTGCCTTGCACCCGATTATTCCTACATCTGATGGATGGCCTTGGGAATCTAATACTGGTATTGATTATTTTGGCTGATTGTCTCCCCTTGTAGCTGCTTTCTTCATTATTGTGTAAATTTAGATCATGAGCTCATGTTTAGCTAAACAGCTGACCTTGTAAGAGGCTTAGGTGTGAACGCTCGTAAGTTTCAGCAGAAAGTCGGCAAAGATTTATTTGTGTCCCTCCAATGAGTGGCCCACAAGTACCCCGTTTTCTACAAGTGTTGGTCCAATACTCCCTCTAGAGGCAGGGGACTCAGACAGGGCTGCTTTCGGCCCCCGATCTGGGGCAGGGGCAGTGAGCGGCCTGTGGCCCGGGCAGGAGCCTCTCCGCGTGTGTCCCAGGGACACATCTGCCTGCGAGCCTCGGTCACCTGCCAGAAAGCTACGATGCCCAGACCTATGCTTAGCTGTGCCGCGAGGTGTACTGCGCCGACAGGTTCCACACACACTTCATGTAAGAGGGCGGCCTGTGTGGAAAGGTGAGAGTTTGGGCAGTTGTGCAGACAAAGAAAGCGCCCTTTGGCTTGGGCCTAAATGCTTGTGACACTCCACTGGGCCTGCCGGGCTCTGAGGGCCCTGCCCTGGGCCCCCTGCTCCCCTGCCCTTTGTTCAGTCACAGCAGAGATGGCCACACCCACTCCCTCAGTGAGGGCAGTGTTCCAACCTCCCTCAGCCCCGCCCCCTCTCCGCAGGTTACCATGGACTACAGAGGCTGCATTCTGAGGCAAGGGCTTTCCGAGAATGCCAAGGGCAGACATGATGACCTTAAATGATTTCCTCTTGTGTCAGTTTTGGTAAACTTCAGGAGCTAGGAAATGGTCCAATTGACAGAAATGTTCAAATTTACTGGCATTTCATATATTCTCTGCTCTAACATTGTCCTGACTCTTTCTGTATATTCTTTACTTATGTTTTGGTTTTCCTTAATCAAAGTGTGTCTTTTAAATCTTTTCAAAGAAGATTCTTTGGACTTACTAAATCACCTGGATTTTATACGTTTTCTGTTGTATTAAATTCTGCTCATATCTTTATTTAACTTTTTTCTATGTTCTCAGGGTTTATTGTTTTCATCTTCTGATGTCAATTAAAACACTTGTTTATTCATTTTAATAAATCTTTTTACTTATAAAGATTTGAACTTTTGAAGATTCCAGCTTACTTGTACGTTTCTAAGGGTCAGGTCCTCTCCATTGTTGCTGGCCTAAGGCTTAGTTCACATATAGCAATGTATATATTGACCTATTTTCCCCTAGACTTTCTGTGATCCCCTACATCTCAGCTTTCTTTGCAGACAAGCCATTTGAAATACCCTTAACTTATTTCACAGCCAGTAAGGCTTTGAAATAATGTGTATTTTTTAGAGAAATCTTCTTATATAATTAGGCAGAAAATCTGACCTGCCATAGTTTTCAAAACAGCATAATTTCACTCTTCTCAATGATTAATCTGTTGTATTACACAACCTTTGTGTATTTAGCTTTATCAATGACATGTCCTTTAAAAATGTTTTAGAGATCCTACCAGTCTTTGAAAACATCCTCGTGCCTTGTTTCAGTTCCAGTTTTATGTATATTTTCTGCCTTGCACCCGATTATTCCTACATCTGATGGATGGCCTTGGGAATCTAATACTGGTATTGATTGTTTTGGCTGATTGTCTACGCTTCTAGCTGCTTTCTTCATTATTGTGTAAATTTAGATCATGAGCTCATGTTTAGCTAAACAGCTGACCTTGTAAGAGGCTTAGATGTGAATGCTCGTAAGTTTCAGCAGAAAGTCGGCAAAGATTTATTTGTGTCCCTCCAATGAGTGGCCCGCAAGGACCCCGTTTTCTACAAGTGTTGGTCCAATAATCCCTCTAGAGGCAGGGGACTCAGACAGGGCTGCTTTGCAGCCCCCGATCTGGGGCAGGGGCAGTGGGCGGCCTGTGGCCCGGGCAGGAGCCTCTCCGCGTGTGTCCCAGGGACCCATCTGCCTGCGAGCCTAGGTCAACTGGAAGGAAGCTACGATGCCCAGACCTATGCTTAGCTGTGCAGCGAGGTGTACTGCGTGGACAGGTTCCACACACACTTCAAGTAAGAGGGCGGCCTGAGTGGAAAGGTGAGGGATTGGGCAGCTGTGCAGACAAAGAAAGTGCCCTTTGTCCTGGGCCTAAATGCTTGTGACACTCCACTGGGCCTGCCGGGCTCTGAGGGCCCTGCCCTGGGCCCCCTGCTCCCCTGCCCTTTGTTCAGTCACAGCAGAGATGGCCACACCCACTCCCTCAGTGAGGGCAGTGTTCCAACCTCCCTCAGCCCCGCCCCCTCTCCGCAGGTTACCATGGACTACAGAGGCTGCATTCTGAGGCCAGGGCGTTCCGAGAATGCCAAGGGCAGACATGATGACATTAAATGATTTCCTCTTGTGTCAGTTTTGGTAAACTTTAGGAGCTAGGAAATGGTCCACTTGACAGAAATGTTCAAATTTACTGGCATTTCATATATTCTCTGCTCTAACATTGTCCTGATTCTTTCTGTATATTCTTTACTTATGTTTTTGTTTTCCTTAATCAAAGTGTGTCTTTTAAATCTTTTCAAAGAAGATTCTTTGGACTTACTAAATCACCTGGATTTTATACGTTTTCTGTTGTATTAAATTCTGCTTATATCTTTATTTAACTTTTTTCTATGTTCTCAGGGTTTATTGTTTTCATCTTCTGATGTCAATTAAAACACTTGGTTATTCATTTTAATAAATTTTTTACTTATAAATATTTGAACTTTTGAAGATTCCAGCTTACTTGTACGTTTCTAAGGGTCAGGTCCTCTCCATTGTTGCCGGCCTAAGGCTTAGTTCACCATATAGCAATGTATATATTGAACTATTTTCCCCTCGACTTTCTATGATCCCCTACATCTCACCTTTCTTTGCAGACAAGCCATTTGAAAAACCCTTAACTTATTTCACAGCCAATAAGGCTTTGAAATAATGTGTATTTTTAAGAGAAATATTCTTATATAATTAGGCAGAAAATCTGACCTGCCATAGTTTTCAAAACAGCATAATTTCACTCTTCTCAATGATTAATCTGTTGTATTACACAACCTTTGTGTATTTAGCTTTATCAATGACATGTCCTTTAAAAATGTTTTAGAGATCCTACCAGTCTTTGAAATCATCCTTGTGCCTTTTTTCAGTTCCAGTTTTATGTATATTTTCTGCCTTGCACCCGATTATTCCTACATCTGATGGATGGCCTTGGGAATCTAATACTGGTATTGATTGTTTTGGCTGATTGTCTCCCCTTGTAGCTGCTTTCTTCATTATTGTGTCAATTTAGATCATGAGCTCATGTTTAGCTAAAGAGCTGACCTTGTAAGAGGCTTAGGTGTGAACGCTTGTAATTTTCAGCAGAAAGTCGGCAAAGATTTATTTGTGTCCCTCCAATGAGTGGCCCGCAAGGACCCCGTTTTCTACAAGTGTTGGTCCAATACTCCATCTAGGGGCAGGGGATTCAGACAGGGCTACGTTGCGGCCCCCGATCTGGGGCAGGGGAAGTGCCGGCCTGTGGCCCGGGCAGGAGCCTCTCCGCGTGTGTCCCAGGGACCCATCTGCCTGCGAGCCTCGGTCAACTGGCAGGAAGCTACAATGCCCAGACCTATGCTTAGCTGTGCAGCGAGGTGTACTGCGCGGACAGGTTCCACACACACTTCAAGTAAGAGGGCGGCCTGAGTGGAAAGGTGAGAGTTTGGGCAGCTGTGCAGACAAAGAAAGCGCCCTTTGGCCTGGGCCTAAATGCTTGTGACACTCCACTGGGCCTGCCGGGCTCTGAGGGCCCTGCCCTGGGCCCCCTGCTCCCCTGCCCTTTGTTCAGTCACAGCAGAGATGGCCACACCCACTCCCTCAGTGAGGGCAGTGTTCCAACCTCCCTCAGCCCCGCCCCCTCTCCGCAGGTTACCATAGACTAAAGAGGCTGCATTCAGAGGCAAGTGTGTTCCGAGAATGCCAAGGGCAGACATGATGACCTTAAATGATTTCCTCTTGTGTCAGTTTTGGTAAACTTTAGGAGCTAGGAAATGGTCCACTTGACAGAAATGTTCAAATTTACTGGCATTTCATATATTCTCTGCTCTAACATTGTCCTGACTCTTTCTGTATATTCTTTACTGATGTTTTTGTTTTCCTTAATCAAAGTGTGTCTTTTAAATCTTTTCAAAGAAGATTCTTTGGACTTACTAAATCACCTGAATTTTATATGTTTTCTGTTGTATTAAGTTCTGCTCATATCTTTATTTAACTTTTTTCTATGTTCTCAGGGTTTATTGTTTTCATCTTCTGATGTCAATTAAAACACTTGGTTATTCATTTTAATAAATCTTTTTACTTATAAAGATTTGAACTTTTGAAGATTCCAGCTTACTTGTACGTTTCTAAGGGTCAGGTCCTCTCCATTGTTTCTGGCCTAAGGCTTATTTCACCATATAGCAATGTATATATTGACCTATTTTCCCCTAGACTTTCTGTGATCCCCTACATCTCACCTTTCTTTGCAGACAAGCCATTTGAAACACCCTTAACTTATTTCACAGCCAATAAGGCTTTGAAATAATGTGTATTTTTTAGAGAAATTTTCTTATATAATTAGGCAGAAAATCTGACCTGCCATAGTTTTCAAAACAGCATAATTTCACTCTTCTCATTGATTAATCTGTTGTATTACACAACCTTTGTGTATTTAGCTTTATCAATGACATGTCCTTTAAAAATGTTTTAGAGATCCTACCAGTCTTTGAAAACATCCTCGTGCCTTGTTTCAGTTCCAGTTTTATGTATATTTTCTGCCTTGCACCCGATTATTCCTACATCTGATGGATGGCCTTGGGAATCTAATACTGGTATTGATTGTTTTGGCTGATTGTCTCCCCTTGTAGCTGCTTTCTTCATTATTGTGTAAATTTAGATCATGAGCTCATGTTTAGCTAAACAGCTGACCTTGTAAGAGGCTTAGGTGTGAACGCTCGTAAGTTTCAGCAGAAAGTCGGCAAAGATTTATTTGTGTCCCTCCAATGAGTGGCCCGCAAGGACCCCGTTTTCTACAAGTGTTGGTCCAATACTCCCTCTAGAGGCAGGGGACTCAGACAGGGCTGCTTTGCTGCCCCCGATCTGGGGCAGGGGCAGTGGGCGGCCTGTGGCCCGGGCAGGAGCCTCTCCGCGTGTGTCCCAGGGACCCATCTGCCTGCGAGCCTCGGTCACCTGGCAGGAAGCTACGATGCCCAGACCTATGCTTAGCTGTGCAGCGAGGTGTACTGCGCGGACAGGTTCCACACACACTTCAAGTAAGAGGGCGGCCTGAGTGGAAAGGTGAGAGTTTGGGCAGCTGTGCAGACAAAGAAAGCGCCCTTTGGCCTGGGCCTAAATGCTTGTGACACTCCACTGGGCCTGCCGGGCTCTGAGGGCCCTGCCCTGGGCCCCCTGCTCCCCTGCCCTTTGTTCAGTCACAGCAGAGATGGCCACACCCACTCACTCAGTAAGGGCAGTGTTCCAACCTCCCTCAGCCCCGCCCCCTCTCCGCAGGTTACCATGGACTACAGAGGCTGCATTCTGAGGCCAGGGCGTTCCGAGAATGCCAAGGGCAGACATGATGACCTTAAATGATTTCCTCTTGTGTCAGTTTTGGTAAACTTTAGGAGCTAGGAAATGGTCCACTTGACAGAAATGTTCAAATTTACTGGCATTTCATATATTCTCTGCTCTAACATTGTCCTGACTCTTTCTGTATATTCTTTACTTATGTTTTGGTTTTCCTTAATCAAAGTGTGTCTTTTAAATCTTATCAAAGAAGATTCTTTGGACTTACTAAATCACCTGGATTTTATACGTTTTCTGTTGTATTAAATTCTGCTCATATCTTTATTTAACTTTTTTCTATGTTCTCAGGGTTTATTGTTTTCATCTTCTGATGTCAATTAAAACACTTGGTTATTGATTTTAATAAATCTTTTTACTTATAAAGATTTGAACTTTTGAAGATTCCAGCTTACTTGTACGTTTCTAAGGGTCAGGTCCTCTCCATTGTTGCTGGCCTAAGGCTTAGTTCACCATATAGCGATGTATATATTGACCTATTTTCCCCTAGACTTTCTGTGATCCCCTACATCTCACATTTCTTTGCAGACAAGCCATTTGAAATACCCTTAACTTATTTCACAGCCAATAAGGCTTTGAAATAATGTGTATTTTTTAGAGAAATCTTCTTATATAATTAGGCAGTAAATCTGACCTGCCATAGTTTTCAAAACATCATAATTTCACACTTCTCAATGATTATACTGTTGTATTACACAACCCTTGTGTATTTAGCTTTATCAATGACATGTCCTTTAAAAATGTTTTAGAGATCCTACCAGTCTTTGAAAACATCCTCGTGCCTTGTTTCAGTTCCAGTTTTATGTATATTTTCTGCCTTGCACCCGATTATTCCTACATCTGATGGATGGCCTTGCGAATCTAATACTGGTATTGATTGTTTTGGCTGATTGTCTCCCCTTGTAGCTGCTTTCTTCATTATTGTGTAAATTTAGATCATGAGCTCATGTTTAGCTAAACAGCTGACCTTGTAAGAGGCTTAGGTGTGAACGCTCGTAAGTTTCAGCAGAAAGTCGGCAAAGATTTCTTTGTGTCCCTCCAATGAGTGGCCCGCAAGGACCCCGATTTCTACAAGTGTCAGTCCAATACTCCCTCTAGAGGCAGGGGACTCAGACAGGGCTGCTTTGCGGCCCCCGATCTGGGGCAGGGGCAGTGGGCGGCCTGTTGCCCGGGCAGGAGCCTCTCCGCGTGTGTCCCAGGGACCCATCTGCCTGCGAGCCTCGGTCACCTGGCAGGAAGCTATGATGCCCAGACCTATGCTTAGCTGTGCAGCGAGGTGTACTGCGCAGACAGGTTCCACACACACTTCAAGTAAGAGGGCGGCCTGAGTGGAAAGGTGAGAGTTTGGGCAGCTGTGCAGACAAAGAAAGTGCCCTTTGGCCTGGGCCTAAATGCTTGTGACACTCCACTGGGCCTGCCGGGCTCTGAGGGCTCTTCCCTGGGCCCCCTGCTCCCCTGCCCTTTGTTCAGTCACAGCAGAGATGGCCACACCCACTCCCTCAGTGAGGGCAGTGTTCCAACCTCCCTCAGCCCCGCCCCCTCTCCGCAGGTTACCATGGACCACAGAGGCTGCATTCTGAGGCCAGGGCGTTCCGAGAATGCCAAGGGCAGACATGATGACCTTAAATGATTTCCTCTTGTGTCAGTTTTGGTAAACTTTAGGAGCTAGGAAATGGTCCACTTTCCAGAAATGTTCAAATTTACTGGCATTTCATATATTCTCTGCTCTAACATTGTCCTGACTCTTTCTGTATATTCTTTACTGATGTTTTTGTTTTCCTTAATCAAAGTGTGTCTTTTAAATCTTTTCAAAGAAGATTCTTTGGACTTACTAAATCATCTGAATTTTATACGTTTTCTGTTGTATTAACTTCTGCTCATATCTTTATTTAACTTTTTTCTATGTTCTCAGGGTTTATTGTTTTCATCTTCTGATGTCAATTAAAACACTTGGTTATTCATTTTAATAAATCTTTTTACTTATAAAGATTTGAACTTTTGAAGATTCCAGCTTACTTGTACGTTTCTAAGGGTCAGGTCCTCTCCACTGTTGCCAGCCTAAGGCTTAGTTTACCATATAGCAATGTATATATTGACCTATTTTCCCCTCGACTTTCTGTGATCCACTACATCTCACCTTTCTCTGCAGACAAGCCATTTGAAATACCCTTAACTTATTTCACAGCCAATAAGGCTTTGAAATAATGTTTATTTTTTAGAGAAATCTTCTTATATAATTAGGCCGAAAATCTGACCTGCCATAGTTTTCAAAACAGCATAATTTCACTCTTCTCAATGATTAATCTGTTGTATTACACAACCTTTGTGTATTTAGCTTTATCAATGACAAGTCCTTTAAAAATGTTTTAGAGATCCTACCAGTCTTTGAATACATCCTCGTGCCTTGTTTCAGTTCCAGTTTTATGTATATTTTCTGCCTTGCACCCGATTATTCCTACATCTGATGGATGGCCTTGGGAATCTAATTCTGGTATTGATTGTTTTGGCTGATTGTCTACCCTTGTAGCTGCTTTCTTCATTATTGTGTAAATTTAGATCATGAGCTCATGTTTAGCTAAACAGCTGACCTTGTAAGAGGCTTAGGTGTGAACGCTCGTAAGTTTCAGCAGAAAGTCGGCAAAGATTTATTTGTGTCCCTCCAATGAGTGGCCCGCAAGGACCCCGTTTTCTACAAGTGTTGGTCCAATACTCCCTCTAGAGGCAGGGGACTCAGACAGGGCTGCTTTGCGGCCCCCGATCTGGGGCAGGTGAAGTGGGCGGCCTGTGGCCCGGGCAGGAGCCTCTCCGCGTGTGTCCCAGGGACCCATCTGCCTGCGAGCCTCGGTCACCTGGCAGGAAGCTATGATGCCCAGACCTATGCTTAGCTGTGCAGCGAGGTGTACTGCGCAGACAGGTTCCACACACACTTCAAGTAAGAGGGCGGCCTGAGTGGAAAGGTGAGAGTTTGGGCAGCTGTGCAGACAAAGAAAGCGCCCTTTGGCCTGGGCCTAAATGCTTGTGACACTCCACTGGGCCTGCCGGGCTCTGAGGGCCCTTCCCTGGGCCCCCTGCTCCCCTGCCCTTTGTTCAGTCACAGCAGAGATGGCCACACCCACTCCCTCAGTGAGGGCAGTGTTCCATCCTCCCTCAGCCCCGCCCCCTCTCCGCAGGTTACCATGGACGACAGAGGCTGCATTCTGAGGCCAGGGCGTTCCGGGAATGCCAAGGGAAGACATGATGACCTTAAATGATTTCCTCTTGTGTCAGTTTTGGTAAACTTTAGGAGCTACGAAATGGTCCACTTGACAGAAATGTTCAAATTTACTGGCATTTCATATATTCTCTGCTCTAACATTGTCCTGACTCTTTCTGTATATTCTTTACTTATGTTTTGGTTTTCCTTAATCAAAGTGTGTCTTTTAAATCTTTTCAAAGAAGATTCTTTGGACTTACTAAATCACCTGAATTTTATACGTTTTCTGTTGTATTAAGTTCTGCTCATATCTTTATTTAACTTTTTTCTATGTTCTCAGGGTTTATTGTTTTCATCTTCTGATGTCAATTAAAACACGTGGTTATTCATTTTAATAAATCTTTTTATTTATAAAGATTTGAACTTTTGAAGATTCCAGCTTACTTGTACGTTTCTAAGGGTCAGGTCCTCTCCATTGTTGCCGGCCTAAGGCTTAGTTCACCATATAGCAATGTATATATTGACCTATTTTCCCCTAGACTTTCTGTGATCCCCTACATCTCACCTTTCTTTGCAGACAAGCCATTTGAAACACCCTTAACTTATTTCACAGCCAATAAGGCTTTGAAATAATGTGTATTTTTTAGAGAAATCTTCTTATATAATTAGGCCGAAAATCTGACCTGCCATAGTTTTCAAAACAGCATAATTTCACTCTTCTCAATGATTAATCTGTTGTATTACACAACCTTTGTGTATTTAGCTTTATCAATGACAAGTCCTTTAAAAATGTTTTAGAGATCCTACCAGTCTTTGAATACATCCTCGTGCCTTGTTTCAGTTCCAGTTTTATGTATATTTTCTGCCTTGCACCCGATTATTCCTACATCTGATGGATGGCCTTGGGAATCTAATTCTGGTATTGATTGTTTTGGCTGATTGTCTACCCTTGTAGCTGCTTTCTTCATTATTGTGTAAATTTAGATCATGAGCTCATGTTTAGCTAAACAGCTGACCTTGTAAGAGGCTTAGGTGTGAACGCTCGTAAGTTTCAGCAGAAAGTCGGCAAAGATTTATTTGTGTCCCTCCAATGAGTGGCCCGCAAGGACCCCGTTTTCTACAAGTGTTGGTCCAATACTCCCTCTAGAGGCAGGGGACTCAGACAGGGCTGCTTTGCGGCCCCCGATCTGGGGAAGGTGAAGTGGGCGGCCTGTGGCCCGGGCAGGAGCCTCTCCGCGTGTGTCCCAGGGACCCATCTGCCTGCGAGCCTCGGTCACCTGGCAGGAAGCTATGATGCCCAGACCTATGCTTAGCTGTGCAGCGAGGTGTACTGCGCAGACAGGTTCCACACACACTTCAAGTAAGAGGGCGGCCTGAGTGGAAAGGTGAGAGTTTGGGCAGCTGTGCAGACAAAGAAAGCGCCCTTTGGCCTGGGCCTAAATGCTTGTGACACTCCACTGGGCCTGCCGGGCTCTGAGGGCCCTGCCCTGGGCCCCCTGCTCCCCTGCCCTTTGTTCAGTCACAGCAGAGATGGCCACACCCACTCCCTCAGTGAGGGCAGTGTTCCAAACTCCCTCAGCCCCGCCCCCTCTCCGCAGGTTACCATGGACTACAGAGGCTGCATTCTGAGGCCAGGGCGTTCCGGGAATGCCAAGGGAAGACATGATGACCTTAAATGATTTTCTCTTGTGTCAGTTTTGGTAAACTTTAGGAGCTACGAAATGGTCCACTTGACAGAAATGTTCAAATTTACTGGCATTTCATATATTCTCTGCTCTAACATTGTCCTGACTCTTTCTGTATATTCTTTACTTATGTTTTGGTTTTCCTTAATCAAAGTGTGTCTTTTAAATCTTTTCAAAGAAGATTCTTTGGACTTACTAAATCACCTGAATTTTATACGTTTTCTGTTGTATTAAGTTCTGCTCATATCTTTATTTAACTTTTTTCTATGTTCTCAGGGTTTATTGTTTTCATCTTCTGATGTCAATTAAAACACTTGGTTATTCATTTTAATAAATCTTTTTACTTATAAAGATTTGAACTTTTGAAGATTCCAGCTTACTTGTACGTTTCTAAGGGTCAGATCCTCTCCATTGTTGCCGGCCTAAGGCTTAGTTCAGCATATAGCAATGTATATATTGACCTATTTTCCCCTAGACTTTCTGTGATCCCCTACATCTCACCTTTCTTTGCAGACAAGCCATTTGAAACACCCTTAACTTATTTCACAGCCAATAAGGCTTTGAAATAATGTGTACTTTTTAGAGAAATCTTCTTATATAATTAGGCAGAAAATCTGACCTGCCATAGTTTTCAAAACAGCATAATTTCACTCTTTTCAATGATTAATCTCTTGTATTACACAACCTTTGTGTATTTAGCTTTATCAATGACATGTCCTTTAAAAATGTTTTAGAGATCCTACCAGTCTTTGAATACATCCTCGTGCCTTGTTTCAGTTCCAGTTTTATGTATATTTTCTGCCTTGCACCCGATTATTCCTACATCTGATGGATGGCCTTGGGAATCTAATACTGATATTGATTGTTTTGGCTGATTGTCTCCCCTTGTAGCTGCTTTCTTCATTATTGTGTATATTTAGATCATGAACTCATGTTTAGCTAAACAGCTGACCTTGTAAGAGGCTTAGGTGTGAACGCTCGTAAGTTTCAGCAGAAAGTCGGCAAAGATTTATTTGTGTCCCTCCAATGAGTGGCCCGCAAGGACCCCGTTTTCTACAAGTGTTGGTCCAATACTCCCTCTAGAGGCAGGGGACTCAGACAGGGCTGCTTTGCGGCCCCCGATCTGGGACAGGGGAAGTGGGCGGCCTGTGGCCCGTGCAGGAGCCTCTCCGCGTGTGTCCCAGGGACCCATCTGCCTGCGAGCCTCGGTCACCTGGCAGGAAGCTATGATGCCCAGACCTATGCTTAGCTGTGCAGCGAGGTGTACTGCGCAGACAGGTTCCACACACACTTCAAGTAAGAGGGCGGCCTGAGTGGAAAGGTGAGAGTTTGGGCAGCTGTGCAGACAAAGAATGCGCCCTTTGGCCTGGGCCTAAATGCTTGTGACACTCCACTGGGCCTGCCGGGCTCTGAGGGCCCTTCCCTGGGCCCCCTGCTCCCCTGCCCTTTGTTCAGTCACAGCAGAGATGGCCACACCCACTCCCTCAGTGAGGGCAGTGTTCCAACCTCCCTCAGCCCCGCCCCCTCTCCGCAGTTTACCATGGACGACAGAGGCTGCATTCTGAGGCCAGGGCGTTCCGAGAATGCCAAGGGCAGACATGATGACCTTAAATGATTTCCTCTTGTATCAGTTTTGGTAAACTTTAGGAGCTAGGAAATGGTCCACTTTCCAGAAATGTTCATATTTACTGGCATTTCATATATTCTCTGCTCTAACATTGTCCTGACTCTTTCTGTATATTCTTTACTGATGTTTTTGTTTTCCTTAATCAAAGTGTGTCTTTTAAATCTTTTCAAAGAAGATTCTTTGGACTTACTAAATCATCTGAATTTTATACGTTTTCTGTTGTATTAACTTCTGCTCATATCTTTATTTAACTTTTTTCTATGTTCTCAGGGTTTATTGTTTTCATCTTCTGATGTCAATTAAAACACTTGGTTATTCATTTTAATAAATCTTTTTACTTATAAAGATTTGAACTTTTGAAGATTCCAGCTTACTTGTACGTTTCTAAGGGTCAGGTCCTCTCCACTGTTGCCAGCCTAAGGCTTAGTTTACCATATAGCAATGTATATATTGACCTATTTTCCCCTCGACTTTCTGTGATCCACTACATCTCACATTTCTCTGCAGACAAGCCATTTGAAATACACTTAACTTATTTCACAGCCAATAAGGCTTTGAAATAATGTTTATTTTTTAGAGAAATCTTCTTATATAATTAGGCCGAAAATCTGACCTGCCATAGTTTTCAAAACAGCATAATTTCACTCTTCTCAATGATTAATCTGTTGTATTACACAACCTTTGTGTATTTAGCTTTATCAATGACAAGTCCTTTAAAAATGTTTTAGAGATCCTACCAGTCTTTGAATACATCCTCGTGCCTTGTTTCAGTTCCAGTTTTATGTATATTTTCTGCCTTGCACCCGATTATTCCTACATCTGATGGATGGCCTTGGGAATCTAATTCTGGTATTGATTGTTTTGGCTGATTGTCTACCCTTGTAGCTGCTTTCTTCATTATTGTGTAAATTTAGATCATGAGCTCATGTTTAGCTAAACAGCTGACCTTGTAAGAGGCTTAGGTGTGAACGCTCGTAAGTTTCAGCAGAAAGTCGGCAAAGATTTATTTGTGTCCCTCCAATGAGTGGCCCGCAAGGACCCCGTTTTCTACAAGAGTTGGTCCAATACTCCCTCTAGAGGCAGGGAACTCAGACAGGGCTGCTTTGCGGCCCCCGATCTGGGACAGGTGAAGTGGGCGGCCTGTGGCCCGTGCAGGAGCCTCTCCGCGTGTGTCCCAGGGACCCATCTGCCTGCGAGCCTCGGTCACCTGGCAGGAAGCTATGATGCCCAGACCTATGCTTAGCTGTGCAGCGAGGTGTACTGCGCAGACAGGTTCCACACACACTTCAAGTAAGAGGGCGGCCTGAGTGGAAAGGTGAGAGTTTGGGCAGCTGTGCAGACAAAGAAAGCGCCCTTTGGCCTGGGCCTAAATGCTTGTGACACTCCACTGGGCCTGCCGGGCTCTGAGGGCCCTTCCCTGGGCCCCCTGCTCCCCTGCCCTTTGTTCAGTCACAGCAGAGATGGCCACACCCACTCCCTCAGTGAGGGCAGTGTTCCAACCTCCCTCAGCCCCGCCCCCTCTCCGCAGGTTACCATGGACGACAGAGGCTGCATTCTGAGGCCAGGGCGTTCCGGGAATGCCAAGGGAAGACATGATGACCTTAAATGATTTCCTCTTGTGTCAGTTTTGGTAAACTTTAGGAGCTACGAAATGGCCCACTTGACAGAAATGTTCAAATTTACTGGCATTTCATATATTCTCTGCTCTAACATTGTCCTGACTCTTTCTGTATATTCTTTACTTATGTTTTGGTTTTCCTTAATCAAAGTGTGTCTTTTAAATCTTTTCAAAGAAGATTCTTTGGACTTACTAAATCACCTGAATTTTATACGTTTTCTGTTGTATTAAGTTCTGCTCATATCTTTATTTAACTTTTTTCTATGTTCTCAGGGTTTATTGTTTTCATCTTCTGATGTCAATTAAAACACTTGGTTATTCATTTTAATAAATCTTTTTACTTATAAAGATTTGAACTTTTGAAGATTCCAGCTTACTTGTACGTTTCTAAGGGTCAGGTCCTCTCCATTGTTGCCGGCCTAAGGCTTAGTTCACCATATAGCAATGTATATATTGACCTATTTTCCCCTAGACTTTCTGTGATCCCCTACATCTCACCTTTCTTTGCAGACAAGCCATTTGAAACACCCTTAACTTATTTCACAGCCAATAAGGCTTTGAAATAATGTGTATTTTTTAGAGAAATCTTCTTATATAATTAGGCAGAAAATCTGACCTGCCATAGTTTTCAAAACAGCATAATTTCACTCTTCTCAATGATTAATCTGTTGTATTACACAACCTTTGTGTATTTAGCTTTATCAATGACATGTCCTTTAAAAATGTTTTAGAGATCCTACCAGTCTTTGAATACATCCTCGTGCCTTGTTTCAGTTCCAGTTTTATGTATATTTTCTGCCTTGCACCCGATTATTCCTACATCTGATGGATGGCCTTGGGAATCTAATTCTGGTATTGATTGTTTTGGCTGATTGTCTACCCTTGTAGCTGCTTTCTTCATTATTGTGTAAATTTAGATCATGAGCTCATGTTTAGCTAAACAGCTGACCTTGTAAGAGGCTTAGGTGTGAACGCTCGTAAGTTTCAGCAGAAAGTCGGCAAAGATTTATTTGTGTCCCTCCAATGAGTGGCCCGCAAGGACCCCGTTTTCTACAAGTGTTGGTCCAATACTCCCTCTAGAGGCAGGGGACTCAGACAGGGCTGCTTTGCGGCCCCCGATCTGGGGCAGGTGAAGTGGGCGGCCTGTGGCCCGGGCAGGAGCCTCTCCGCGTGTGTCCCAGGGACCCATCTGCCTGCAAGCCTCGGTCACCTGGCAGGAAGCTATGATGCCCAGACCTATGCTTAGCTGTGCAGCGAGGTGTACTGCGCAGACAGGTTCCACACACACTTCAAGTAAGAGGGCGGCCTTAGTGGAAAGGTGAGAGTTTGGGCAGCTGTGCAGACAAAGAAAGCGCCCTTTGGCCTGGGCCTAAATGCTTGTGACACTCCACTGGGCCTGCCGGGCTCTGAGGGCCCTGCCCTGGGCCCCCTGCTCCCCTGCCCTTTGTTCAGTCACAGCAGAGATGGCCACACCCACTCCCTCAGTGAGGGCAGTGTTCCAACCTCCCTCAGCCCCGCCCCCTCTCCGCAGGTTACCATGGACGACAGAGGCTGCATTCTGAGGCCAGGGCGTTCCGGGAATGCCAAGGGAAGACATGATGACCTTAAATGATTTTCTCTTGTGTCAGTTTTGGTAAACTTTAGGAGCTACGAAATGGTCCACTTGACAGAAATGTTCAAATTTACTGGCATTTCATATATTCTCTGCTCTAACATTGTCCTGACTCTTTCTGTATATTCTTTACTTATGTTTTGGTTTTCCTTAATCAAAGTGTGTCTTTTAAATCTTTTCAAACAAGATTCTTTGGACTTACTAAATCACCTGAATTTTATACGTTTTCTGTTGTATTAAGTTCTGCTCATATCTTTATTTAACTTTTTTCTATGTTCTCAGGGTTTATTGTTTTCATCTTCTGATGTCAATTAAAACACTTGGTTATTCATTTTAATAAATCTTTTTACTTATAAAGATTTGAACTTTTGAAGATTCCAGCTTACTTGTACGTTTCTAAGGGTCAGGTCCTCTCCATTGTTGCCGGCCTAAGGCTTAGTTCAGCATATAGCAATGTATATATTGACCTATTTTCCCCTAGACTTTCTGTGATCCCCTACATCTCACCTTTCTTTGCAGACAAGCCATTTGAAACACCCTTAACTTATTTCACAGCCAATAAGGCTTTGAAATAATGTGTATTTTTTAGAGAAATCTTCTTATATAATTAGGCAGAAAATCTGACCTGCCATAGATTTCAAAACAGCATAATTTCACTCTTCTCAATGATTAATCTCTTGTATTACACAACCTTTGTGTATTTAGCTTTATCAATGACATGTCCTTTAAAAATGTTTTAGAGATCCTACCAGTCTTTGAATACATCCTCGTGCCTTGTTTCAGTTCCAGTTTTATGTATATTTTCTGCCTTGCACCCGATTATTCCTACATCTGATGGATGGCCTTGGGAATCTAATTCTGGTATTGATTGTTTTGGCTGATTGTCTACCCTTGTAGCTGCTTTCTTCATTATTGTGTAAATTTAGATCATGAGCTCATGTTTAGCTAAACAGCTGACCTTGTAAGAGGCTTAGGTGTGAACGCTCGTAAGTTTCAGCAGAAAGTCGGCAAAGATTTATTTGTGTCCCTCCAATGAGTGGCCCGCAAGGACCCCGTTTTCTACAAGTGTTGGTCCAATACTCCCTCTAGAGGCAGGGGACTCAGACAGGGCTGCTTTGCGGCCCCCGATCTGGGGCAGGTGAAGTGGGCGGCCTGTGGCCCGGGCAGGAGCCTCTCCGCGTGTGTCCCAGGGACCCATCTGCCTGCGAGCCTCGGTCACCTGGCAGGAAGCTATGATGCCCAGACCTATGCTTAGCTGTGCAGCGAGGTGTACTGCGCAGACAGGTTCCACACACACTTCAAGTAAGAGGGCGGCCTGAGTGGAAAGGTGAGAGTTTGGGCAGCTGTGCAGACAAAGAAAGCGCCCTTTGGCCTGGGCCTAAATGCTTGTGACACTCCACTGGGCCTGCCGGGCTCTGAGGGCCCTGCCCTGGGCCCCCTGCTCCCCTGCCCTTTGTTCAGTCACAGCAGAGATGGCCACACCCACTCCCTCAGTGAGGGCAGTGTTCCAACCTCCCTCAGCCCCGCCCCCTCTCCGCAGTTTACCATGGACGACAGAGGCTGCATTCTGAGGCCAGGGCGTTCCGAGAATGCCAAGGGCAGACATGATGACCTTAAATGATTTCCTCTTGTGTCAGTTTTGGTAAACTTTAGGAGCTACGAAATGGTCCACTTGACAGAAATGTTCAAATTTACTGGCATTTCATATATTCTCTGCTCTAACATTGTCCTGACTCTTTCTGTATATTCTTTACTTATGTTTTGGTTTTCCTTAATCAAAGTGTGTCTTTTAAATCTTTTCAAAGAAGATTCTTTGGACTTACTAAATCACCTGAATTTTATACGTTTTCTGTTGTATTAAGTTCTGCTCATATCTTTATTTAACTTTTTTCTATGTTCTCAGGGTTTATTGTTTTCATCTTCTGATGTCAATTAAAACACTTGGTTATTCATTTTAATAAATCTTTTTACTTATAAAGATTTGAACTTTTGAAGATTCCAGCTTACTTGTACGTTTCTAAGGGTCAGGTCCTCTCCATTGTTGCTGGCCTAAGGCTTAGTTCACCATATAGCAATGTATATATTGACCCATTTTCCCCTCGACTTTCTGTGATCCCCTACATCTCACCTTTCTTTGCAGACAAGCCATTTGAAACACCCTTAACTTATTTCACAGCCAATAAGGCTTTGAAATAATGTGTATTTTTTCGAGAAATCTTCTTATATAATTAGGCAGAAAATCTGACCTGCCATAGTTTTCAAAACAGCATAATTTCACTCTTCTCAATGATTAATCTGTTGTATTACACAACCTTTGTGTATTTAGCTTTATCAATGACATGTCCTTGAAAAATGTTTTAGAGATTCTACCAGTCTTTGAAAACATCCTCGTGCCTTGTTTCAGTTCCCGTTTTATGTATATTTTCTGCCTTGCACCGGATTATTCCTACATCTGATGGATGGCCTTGGGAATCTAATACTGGTATTGATTGTTTTGGCTGATTGTCTCCCCTTGTAGCTGCTTTCTTCATTATTGTGTATATTTAGATCATGAGCTCATGTTTAGCTAAACAGCTGACCTTGTAAGAGGCTTAGGTGTGAACGCTCGTAAGTTTCAGCAGAAAGTCGGCAAAGATTTATTTGTGTCCCTCCAATGAGTGGCCCGCAAGGACCCCGTTTTCTACAAGTGTTGGTCCAATACTCCCTCTAGAGGCAGGGGACTCAGACAGGGCTGCTTTGCGGCCCCCGATCTGGGACAGGGGAAGTGGGCGGCCTGTGGCCCGTGCAGGAGCCTCTCCGCGTGTGTCCCAGGGACCCATCTGCCTGCGAGCCTCGGTCACCTGGCAGGAAGCTATGATGCCCAGACCTATGCTTAGGTGTGCAGCGAGGTGTACTGCGCAGACAGGTTCCACACACACTTCAAGTAAGAGGGCGGCCTGAGTGGAAAGGTGAGAGTTTGGGCAGCTGTGCAGACAAAGAAAGCGCCCTTTGGCCTGGGCCTAAATGCTTGTGACACTCCACTGGGCCTGCCGGGCTCTGAGGGCCCTGCCCTGGGCCCCCTGCTCCCCTGCCCTTTGTTCAGTCACAGCAGAGATGGCCACACTCACTCCCTCAGTGAGGGCAGTGTTCCAAACTCCCTCAGCCCCGCCCCCTCTCCGCAGGTTACCATGGACTACAGAGGCTGCATTCTGAGGCCAGGGCGTTCCGGGAATGCCAAGGGAAGACATGATGACCTTAAATGATTTTCTCCTGTGTCAGTTTTGGTAAACTTTAGGAGCTACGAAATGGTCCACTTGACAGAAATGTTCAAATTTACTGGCATTTCATATATTCTCTGCTCTAACATTGTCCTGACTCTTTCTGTATATTCTTTACTTATGTTTTGGTTTTCCTTAATCAAAGTGTGTCTTTTAAATCTTTTCAAAGAAGATTCTTTGGACTTACTAAATCACCTGAATTTTATACGTTTTCTGTTGTATTAAGTTCTGCTCATATCTTTATTTAACTTTTTTCTATGTTCTCAGGGTTTATTGTTTTCATCTTCTGATGTCAATTAAAACACTTGGTTATTCATTTTAATAAATCTTTTTACTTATAAAGATTTGAACTTTTGAAGATTCCAGCTTACTTGTACGTTTCTAAGGGTCAGATCCTCTCCATTGTTGCCGGCCTAAGGCTTAGTTCAGCATATAGCAATGTATATATTGACCTATTTTCCCCTAGACTTTCTGTGATCCCCTACATCTCACCTTTCTTTGCAGACAAGCCATTTGAAACACCCTTAACTTATTTCACAGCCAATAAGGCTTTGAAATAATGTGTATTTTTTAGAGAAATCTTCTTATATAATTAGGCAGAAAATCTGACCTGCCATAGTTTTCAAAACAGCATAATTTCACTCTTCTCAATGATTAATCTCTTGTATTACACAACCTTTGTGTATTTAGCTTTATCAATGACATGTCCTTTAAAAATGTTTTAGAGATCCTACCAGTCTTTGAATACATCCTCGTGCCTTGTTTCAGTTCCAGTTTTATGTATATTTTCTGCCTTGCACCCGATTATTCCTACATCTGATGGATGGCCTTGGGAATCTAATACTGATATTGATTGTTTTGGCTGATTGTCTCCCCTTGTAGCTGCTTTCTTCATTATTGTGTATATTTAGATCATGAACTCATGTTTAGCTAAACAGCTGACCTTGTAAGAGGCTTAGGTGTGAACGCTCGTAAGTTTCAGCAGAAAGTCGGCAAAGATTTATTTGTGTCCCTCCAATGAGTGGCCCGCAAGGACCCCGTTTTCTACAAGTGTTGGTCCAATACTCCCTCTAGAGGCAGGGGACTCAGACAGGGCTGCTTTGCGGCCCCCGATCTGGGACAGGGGAAGTGGGCGGCCTGTGGCCCGTGCAGGAGCCTCTCCGCGTGTGTCCCAGGGACCCATCTGCCTGCGAGCCTCGGTCACCTGGCAGGAAGCTATGATGCCCAGACCTATGCTTAGCTGTGCAGCGAGGTGTACTGCGCAGACAGGTTCCACACACACTTCAAGTAAGAGGGCGGCCTGAGTGGAAAGGTGAGAGTTTGGGCAGCTGTGCAGACAAAGAAAGCGCCCTTTGGCCTGGGCCTAAATGCTTGTGACACTCCACTGGGCCTGCCGGGCTCTGAGGGCCCTTCCCTGGGCCCCCTGCTCCCCTGCCCTTTGTTCAGTCACAGCAGAGATGGCCACACCCACTCCCTCAGTGAGGGCAGTGTTCCAACCTCCCTCAGCCCCGCCCCCTCTCCGCAGTTTACCATGGACGACAGAGGCTGCATTCTGAGGCCAGGGCGTTCCGAGAATGCCAAGGGCAGACATGATGACCTTAAATGATTTCCTCTTGTATCAGTTTTGGTAAACTTTAGGAGCTAGGAAATGGTCCACTTTCCAGAAATGTTCATATTTACTGGCATTTCATATATTCTCTGCTCTAACATTGTCCTGACTCTTTCTGTATATTCTTTACTGATGTTTTTGTTTTCCTTAATCAAAGTGTGTCTTTTAAATCTTTTCAAAGAAGATTCTTTGGACTTACTAAATCATCTGAATTTTATACGTTTTCTGTTGTATTAACTTCTGCTCATATCTTTATTTAACTTTTTTCTATGTTCTCAGGGTTTATTGTTTTCATCTTCTGATGTCAATTAAAACACTTGGTTATTCATTTTAATAAATCTTTTTACTTATAAAGATTTGAACTTTTGAAGATTCCAGCTTACTTGTACGTTTCTAAGGGTCAGGTCCTCTCCACTGTTGCCAGCCTAAGGCTTAGTTTACCATATAGCAATGTATATATTGACCTATTTTCCCCTCGACTTTCTGTGATCCACTACATCTCACATTTCTCTGCAGACAAGCCATTTGAAATACACTTAACTTATTTCACAGCCAATAAGGCTTTGAAATAATGTTTATTTTTTAGAGAAATCTTCTTATATAATTAGGCCGAAAATCTGACCTGCCATAGTTTTCAAAACAGCATAATTTCACTCTTCTCAATGATTAATCTGTTGTATTACACAACCTTTGTGTATTTAGCTTTATCAATGACAAGTCCTTTAAAAATGTTTTAGAGATCCTACCAGTCTTTGAATACATCCTCGTGCCTTGTTTCAGTTCCAGTTTTATGTATATTTTCTGCCTTGCACCCGATTATTCCTACATCTGATGGATGGCCTTGGGAATCTAATTCTGGTATTGATTGTTTTGGCTGATTGTCTACCCTTGTAGCTGCTTTCTTCATTATTGTGTAAATTTAGATCATGAGCTCATGTTTAGCTAAACAGCTGACCTTGTAAGAGGCTTAGGTGTGAACGCTCGTAAGTTTCAGCAGAAAGTCGGCAAAGATTTATTTGTGTCCCTCCAATGAGTGGCCCGCAAGGACCCCGTTTTCTACAAGAGTTGGTCCAATACTCCCTCTAGAGGCAGGGAACTCAGACAGGGCTGCTTTGCGGCCCCCGATCTGGGACAGGTGAAGTGGGCGGCCTGTGGCCCGGGCAGGAGCCTCTCCGCGTGTGTCCCAGGGACCCATCTGCCTGCGAGCCTCGGTCACCTGGCAGGAAGCTATGATGCCCAGACCTATGCTTAGCTGTGCAGCGAGGTGTACTGCGCAGACAGGTTCCACACACACTTCAAGTAAGAGGGCGGCCTGAGTGGAAAGGTGAGAGTTTGGGCAGCTGTGCAGACAAAGAAAGCGCCCTTTGGCCTGGGCCTAAATGCTTGTGACACTCCACTGGGCCTGCCGGGCTCTGAGGGCCCTGCCCTGGGCCCCCTGCTCCCCTGCCCTTTGTTCAGTCACAGCAGAGATGGCCACACCCACTCCCTCAGTGAGGGCAGTGTTCCAACCTCCCTCAGCCCCGCCCCCTCTCCGCAGGTTACCATGGACTACAGAGGCTGCATTCTGAGGCCAGGGCGTTCCGGGAATGCCAAGGGAAGACATGATGACCTTAAATGATTTTCTCTTGTGTCAGTTTTGGTAAACTTTAGGAGCTACGAAATGGTCCACTTGACAGAAATGTTCAAATTTACTGGCATTTCATATATTCTCTGCTCTAACATTGTCCTGACTCTTTCTGTATATTCTTTACTTATGTTTTGGTTTTCCTTAATCAAAGTGTGTCTTTTCAATCTTTTCAAAGAAGATTCTTTGGACTTACTAAATCACCTGAATTTTATACGTTTTCTGTTGTATTAAGTTCTGCTCATATCTTTATTTAACTTTTTTCTATGTTCTCAGGGTTTATTGTTTTCATCTTCTGATGTCAATTAAAACACTTGGTTATTCATTTTAATAAATCTTTTTACTTATAAAGATTTGAACTTTTGAAGATTCCAGCTTACTTGTACGTTTCTAAGGGTCAGGTCCTCTCCATTGTTGCCGGCCTAAGGCTTAGTTCAGCATATAGCAATGTATATATTGACCTATTTTCCCCTAGACTTTCTGTGATCCCCTACATCTCACCTTTCTTTGCAGACAAGCCATTTGAAACACCCTTAACTTATTTCACAGCCAATAAGGCTTTGAAATAATGTGTATTTTTTAGAGAAATCTTCTTATATAATTAGGCAGAAAATCTGACCTGCCATAGTTTTCAAAACAGCATAATTTCACTCTTCTCAATGATTAATCTCTTGTATTACACAACCTTTGTGTATTTAGCTTTATCAATGACATGTCCTTTAAAAATGTTTTAGAGATCCTACCAGTCTTTGAATACATCCTCGTGCCTTGTTTCAGTTCCAGTTTTATGTATATTTTCTGCCTTGCACCCGATTATTCCTACATCTGATGGATGGCCTTGGGAATCTAATTCTGGTATTGATTGTTTTGGCTGATTGTCTACCCTTGTAGCTGCTTTCTTCATTATTGTGTAAATTTAGATCATGAGCTCATGTTTAGCTAAACAGCTGACCTTGTAAGAGGCTTAGGTGTGAACGCTCGTAAGTTTCAGCAGAAAGTCGGCAAAGATTTATTTGTGTCCCTCCAATGAGTGGCCCGCAAGGACCCCGTTTTCTACAAGTGTTGGTCCAATACTCCCTCTAGAGGCAGGGGACTCAGACAGGGCTGCTTTGCGGCCCCCGATCTGGGGCAGGTGAAGTGGGCGGCCTGTGGCCCGGGCAGGAGCCTCTCCGCGTGTGTCCCAGGGACCCATCTGCCTGCGAGCCTCGGTCACCTGGCAGGAAGCTATGATGCCCAGACCTATGCTTAGCTGTGCAGCGAGGTGTACTGCGCAGACAGGTTCCACACACACTTCAAGTAAGAGGGCGGCCTGAGTGGAAAGGTGAGAGTTTGGGCAGCTGTGCAGACAAAGAAAGCGCCCTTTGGCCTGGGCCTAAATGCTTGTGACACTCCACTGGGCCTGCCGGGCTCTGAGGGCCCTGCCCTGGGCCCCCTGCTCCCCTGCCCTTTGTTCAGTCACAGCAGAGATGGCCACACCCACTCCCTCAGTGAGGGCAGTGTTCCAACCTCCCTCAGCCCCGCCCCCTCTCCGCAGTTTACCATGGACGACAGAGGCTGCATTCTGAGGCCAGGGCGTTCCGAGAATGCCAAGGGCAGACATGATGACCTTAAATGATTTCCTCTTGTGTCAGTTTTGGTAAACTTTAGGAGCTACGAAATGGTCCACTTGACAGAAATGTTCAAATTTACTGGCATTTCATATATTCTCTGCTCTAACATTGTCCTGACTCTTTCTGTATATTCTTTACTTATGTTTTGGTTTTCCTTAATCAAAGTGTGTCTTTTAAATCTTTTCAAAGAAGATTCTTTGGACTTACTAAATCACCTGAATTTTATACGTTTTCTGTTGTATTAAGTTCTGCTCATATCTTTATTTAACTTTTTTCTATGTTCTCAGGGTTTATTGTTTTCATCTTCTGATGTCAATTAAAACACTTGGTTATTCATTTTAATAAATCTTTTTACTTATAAAGATTTGAACTTTTGAAGATTCCAGCTTACTTGTACGTTTCTAAGGGTCAGGTCCTCTCCATTGTTGCTGGCCTAAGGCTTAGTTCACCATATAGCAATGTATATATTGACCCATTTTCCCCTCGACTTTCTGTGATCCCCTACATCTCACCTTTCTTTGCAGACAAGCCATTTGAAACACCCTTAACTTATTTCACAGCCAATAAGGCTTTGAAATAATGTGTATTTTTTCGAGAAATCTTCTTATATAATTAGGCAGAAAATCTGACCTGCCATAGTTTTCAAAACAGCATAATTTCACTCTTCTCAATGATTAATCTGTTGTATTACACAACCTTTGTGTATTTAGCTTTATCAATGACATGTCCTTGAAAAATATTTTAGAGATTCTACCAGTCTTTGAAAACATCCTCGTGCCTTGTTTCAGTTCCCGTTTTATGTATATTTTCTGCCTTGCACCCGATTATTCCTACATCTGATGGATGGCCTTGGGAATCTAATACTGGTATTGATTGTTTTGGCTGATTGTCTCCCCTTGTAGCTGCTTTCTTCATTATTGTGTATATTTAGATCATGAGCTCATGTTTAGCTAAACAGCTGACCTTGTAAGAGGCTTAGGTGTGAACGCTCGTAAGTTTCAGCAGAAAGTCGGCAAAGATTTATTTGTGTCCCTCCAATGAGTGGCCCGCAAGGACCCCGTTTTCTACAAGTGTTGGTCCAATACTCCCTCTAGAGGCAGGGGACTCAGACAGGGCTGCTTTGCGGCCCCCGATCTGGGACAGGGGAAGTGGGCGGCCTGTGGCCCGTGCAGGAGCCTCTCCGCGTGTGTCCCAGGGACCCATCTGCCTGCGAGCCTCGGTCACCTGGCAGGAAGCTATGATGCCCAGACCTATGCTTAGGTGTGCAGCGAGGTGTACTGCGCAGACAGGTTCCACACACACTTCAAGTAAGAGGGCGGCCTGAGTGGAAAGGTGAGAGTTTGGGCAGCTGTGCAGACAAAGAAAGCGCCCTTTGGCCTGGGCCTAAATGCTTGTGACACTCCACTGGGCCTGCCGGGCTCTGAGGGCCCTTCCCTGGGCCCCCTGCTCCCCTGCCCTTTGTTCAGTCACAGCAGAGATGGCCACACCCACTCCCTCAGTGAGGGCAGTGTTCCAACCTCCCTCAGCCCCGCCCCCTCTCCGCAGGTTACCATGGACGACAGAGGCTGCATTCTGAGGCCAGGGCGTTCCGAGAATGCCAAGGGCAGACATGATGACCTTAAATGATTTCCTCTTGTATCAGTTTTGGTAAACTTTAGGAGCTAGGAAATGGTCCACTTTCCAGAAATGTTCAAATTTACTGGCATTTCATATATTCTCTGCTCTAACATTGTCCTGACTCTTTCTGTATATTCTTTACTTATGTTTTGGTTTTCCTTAATCAAAGTGTGTCTTTTAAATCTTTTCAAAGAAGATTCTTTGGACTTACTAAATCACCTGAATTTTATACGTTTTCTGTTGTATTAAGTTCTGCTCATATCTTTATTTAACTTTTTTCTATGTTCTCAGGGTTTATTGTTTTCATCTTCTGATGTCAATTAAAACACTTGGTTATTCATTTTAATAAATCTTTTTACTTATAAAGATTTGAACTTTTGAAGATTCCAGCTTACTTGTACGTTTCTAAGGGTCAGGTCCTCTCCACTGTTGCCAGCCTAAGGCTTAGTTTACCATATAGCAATGTATATATTGACCTATTTTCCCCTCGACTTTCTGTGATCCACTACATCTCACCTTTCTCTGCAGACAAGCCATTTGAAATACCCTTAACTTATTTCTCAGCCAATAAGGCTTTGAAATAATGTTTATTTTTTAGAGAAATCTTCTTATATAATTAGGCCGAAAATCTGACCTGCCATAGTTTTCAAAACAGCATAATTTCACTCTTCTCAATGATTAATCTGTTGTATTACACAACCTTTGTGTATTTAGCTTTATCAATGACAAGTCCTTTAAAAATGTTTTAGAGATCCTACCAGTCTTTGAATACATCCTCGTGCCTTGTTTCAGTTCCAGTTTTATGTATATTTTCTGCCTTGCACCCGATTATTCCTACATCTGATGGATGGCCTTGGGAATCTAATTCTGGTATTGATTGTTTTGGCTGATTGTCTACCCTTGTAGCTGCTTTCTTCATTATTGTGTAAATTTAGATCATGAGCTCATGTTTAGCTAAACAGCTGACCTTGTAAGAGGCTTAGGTGTGAACGCTCGTAAGTTTCAGCAGAAAGTCGGCAAAGATTTATTTGTGTCCCTCCAATGAGTGGCCCGCAAGGACCCCGTTTTCTACAAGTGTTGGTCCAATACTCCCTCTAGAGGCAGGGGACTCAGACAGGGCTGCTTTGCGGCCCCCGATCTGGGGCAGGTGAAGTGGGCGGCCTGTGGCCCGGGCAGGAGCCTCTCCGCGTGTGTCCCAGGGACCCATCTGCCTGCGAGCCTCGGTCACCTGGCAGGAAGCTATGATGCCCAGACCTATGCTTAGCTGTGCAGCGAGGTGTACTGCGCAGACAGGTTCCACACACACTTCAAGTAAGAGGGCGGCCTGAGTGGAAAGGTGAGAGTTTGGGCAGCTGTGCAGACAAAGAAAGCGCCCTTTGGCCTGGGCCTAAATGCTTGTGACACTCCACTGGGCCTGCCGGGCTCTGAGGGCCCTTCCCTGGGCCCCCTGCTCCCCTGCCCTTTGTTCAGTCACAGCAGAGATGGCCACACCCACTCCCTCAGTGAGGGCAGTGTTCCAACCTCCCTCAGCCCCGCCCCCTCTCCGCAGGTTACCATGGACGACAGAGGCTGCATTCTGAGGCCAGGGCGTTCCGAGAATGCCAAGGGAAGACATGATGACCTTAAATGATTTCCTCTTGTGTCAGTTTTGGTAAACTTTAGGAGCTACGAAATGGTCCACTTGACAGAAATGTTCAAATTTACTGGCATTTCATATATTCTCTGCTCTAACATTGTCCTGACTCTTTCTGTATATTCTTTACTTATGTTTTGGTTTTCCTTAATCAAAGTGTGTCTTTTAAATCTTTTCAAAGAAGATTCTTTGGACTTACTAAATCACCTGAATTTTATACGTTTTCTGTTGTATTAAGTTCTGCTCATATCTTTATTTAACTTTTTTCTATGTTCTCAGGGTTTATTGTTTTCATCTTCTGATGTCAATTAAAACACTTGGTTATTCATTTTAATAAATCTTTTTACTTATAAAGATTTGAACTTTTGAAGATTCCAGCTTACTTGTACGTTTCTAAGGGTCAGGTCCTCTCCATTGTTGCCGGCCTAAGGCTTAGTTCACCATATAGCAATGTATATATTGACCTATTTTCCCCTAGACTTTCTGTGATCCCCTACATCTCACCTTTCTTTGCAGACAAGCCATTTGAAACACCCTTAACTTATTTCACAGCCAATAAGGCTTTGAAATAATGTGTATTTTTTAGAGAAATCTTCTTATATAATTAGGCAGAAAATCTGACCTGCCATAGTTTTCAAAACAGCATAATTTCACTCTTCTCAATGATTAATCTGTTGTATTACACAACCTTTGTGTATTTAGCTTTATCAATGACATGTCCTTTAAAAATGTTTTAGAGATCCTACCAGTCTTTGAATACATCCTCGTGCCTTGTTTCAGTTCCAGTTTTATGTATATTTTCTGCCTTGCACCCGATTATTCCTACATCTGATGGATGGCCTTGGGAATCTAATTCTGGTATTGATTGTTTTGGCTGATTGTCTACCCTTGTAGCTGCTTTCTTCATTATTGTGTAAATTTAGATCATGAGCTCATGTTTAGCTAAACAGCTGACCTTGTAAGAGGCTTAGGTGTGAACGCTCGTAAGTTTCAGCAGAAAGTCGGCAAAGATTTATTTGTGTCCCTCCAATGAGTGGCCCGCAAGGACCCCGTTTTCTACAAGTGTTGGTCCAATACTCCCTCTAGAGGCAGGGGACTCAGACAGGGCTGCTTTTCGGCCCCCGATCTGGGGCAGGTGAATTGGGCGGCCTGTGGCCCGAGCAGGAGCCTCTCCGCGTGTGTCCCAGGGACCCATCTGCCTGCGAGCCTCGGTCACCTGGCAGGAAGCTATGATGCCCAGACCTATGCTTAGCTGTGCAGCGAGGTGTACTGCGCAGACAGGTTCCACACACACTTCAAGTAAGAGGGCGGCCTGAGTGGAAAGGTGAGAGTTTGGGCAGCAGTGCAGACAAAGAAAGCGCCCTTTGGCCTGGGCCTAAATGCTTGTGACACTCCACTGGGCCTGCCGGGCTCTGAGGGCCCTGCCCTGGGCCCCCTGCTCCCCTGCCCTTTGTTCAGTCACAGCAGAGATGGCCACACCCACTCCCTCAGTGAGGGCAGTGTTCCAACCTCCCTCAGCCCCGGCCCCTCTCCGCAGGTTACCATGGACGACAGAGGCTGCATTCTGAGGCCAGGGCGTTCCGGGAATGCCAAGGGAAGACATGATGACCTTAAATGATTTTCTCTTGTGTCAGTTTTGGTAAACTTTAGGAGCTACGAAATGGTCCACTTGACAGAAATGTTCAAATTTACTGGCATTTCATATATTCTCTGCTCTAACATTGTCCTGACTCTTTCTGTATATTCTTTACTTATGTTTTGGTTTTCCTTAATCAAAGTGTGTCTTTTAAATCTTTTCAAAGAAGATTCTTTGGACTTACTAAATCACCTGAATTTTATACGTTTTCTGTTGTATTAAGTTCTGCTCATATCTTTATTTAACTTTTTTCTATGTTCTCAGGGTTAATTGTTTTCATCTTCTGATGTCAATTAAAACACTTGGTTATTCATTTTAATAAATCTTTTTACTTATAAAGATTTGAACTTTTGAAGATTCCAGCTTACTTGTACGTTTCTAAGGGTCAGGTCCTCTCCATTGTTGCCGGCCTAAGGCTTAGTTCAGCATATAGCAATGTATATATTGACCTATTTTCCCCTAGACTTTCTGTGATCCCCTACATCTCACCTTTCTTTGCAGACAAGCCATTTGAAACACCCTTAACTTATTTCACAGCCAATAAGGCTTTGAAATAATGTGTATTTTTTAGAGAAATCTTCTTATATAATTAGGCAGAAAATCTGACCTGCCATAGTTTTCAAAACAGCATAATTTCACTCTTCTCAATGATTAATCTCTTGTATTACACAACCTTTGTGTATTTAGCTTTATCAATGACATGTCCTTGAAAAATGTTTTAGAGATCCTACCAGTCTTTGAATACATCCTCGTGCCTTGTTTCAGTTCCAGTTTTATGTATATTTTCTGCCTTGCACCCGATTATTCCTACATCTGATGGATGGCCTTGGGAATCTAATTCTGGTATTGATTGTTTTGGCTGATTGTCTACCCTTGTAGCTGCTTTCTTCATTATTGTGTAAATTTAGATCATGAGCTCATGTTTAGCTAAACAGCTGACCTTGTAAGAGGCTTAGGTGTGAACGCTCGTAAGTTTCAGCAGAAAGTCGGCAAAGATTTATTTGTGTCCCTCCAATGAGTGGCCCGCAAGGACCCCGTTTTCTACAAGTGTTGGTCCAATACTCCCTCTAGAGGCAGGGGACTCAGACAGGGCTGCTTTGCGGCCCCCGATCTGGGGCAGGTGAAGTGGGCGGCCTGTGGCCCGGGCAGGAGCCTCTCCGCGTGTGTCCCAGGGACCCATCTGCCTGCGAGCCTCGGTCACCTGGCAGGAAGCTATGATGCCCAGACCTATGCTTAGCTGTGCAGCGAGGTGTACTGCGCAGACAGGTTCCACACACACTTCAAGTAAGAGGGCGGCCTGAGTGGAAAGGTGAGAGTTTGGGCAGCTGTGCAGACAAAGAAAGCGCCCTTTGGCCTGGGCCTAAATGCTTGTGACACTCCACTGGGCCTGCCGGGCTCTGAGGGCCCTGCCCTGGGCCCCCTGCTCCCCTGGCCTTTGTTCAGTCACAGCAGAGATGGCCACACCCACTCCCTCAGTGAGGGCAGTGTTCCAACCTCCCTCAGCCCCGCCCCCTCTCCGCAGTTTACCATGGACGACAGAGGCTGCATTCTGAGGCCAGGGCGTTCCGAGAATGCCAAGGGCAGACATGATGACCTTAAATGATTTCCTCTTGTGTCAGTTTTGGTAAACTTTAGGAGCTACGAAATGGTCCACTTGACAGAAATGTTCAAATTTACTGGCATTTCATATATTCTCTGCTCTAACATTGTCCTGACTCTTTCTGTATATTCTTTACTTATGTTTTTGTTTTCCTTAATCAAAGTGTGTCTTTTAAATCTTTTCAAAGAAGATTCTTTGGACTTACTAAATCACCTGAATTTTATACGTTTTCTGTTGTATTAAGTTCTGCTCATATCTTTATTTAACTTTTTTCTATGTTCTCAGGGTTTATTGTTTTCATCTTCTGATGTCAATTAAAACACTTGGTTATTCATTTTAATAAATCTTTTTACTTATAAAGATTTGAACTTTTGAAGATTCCAGCTTACTTGTACGTTTCTAAGGGTCAGGTCCTCTCCATTGTTGCCGGCCTAAGGCTTAGTTCACCATATAGCAATGTATATATTGACCCATTTTCCCCTCGACTTTCTGTGATCCCCTACATCTCACCTTTCTTTGCAGACAAGCCATTTGAAACACCCTTAACTTATTTCACAGCCAATAAGGCTTTGAAATAATGTGTATTTTTTCGAGAAATCTTCTTATATAATTAGGCAGAAAATCTGACCTGCCATAGTTTTCAAAACAGCATAATTTCACTCTTCTCAATGATTAATCTGTTGTATTACACAACCTTTGTGTATTTAGCTTTATCAATGACATGTCCTTTAAAAATGTTTTAGAGATCCTACCAGTCTTTGAAAACATCCTCGTGCCTTGTTTCAGTTCCCGTTTTATGTATATTTTCTGCCTTGCACCGGATTATTCCTACATCTGATGGATGGCCTTGGGAATCTAATACTGGTATTGATTGTTTTGGCTGATTGTCTCCCCTTGTAGCTGCTTTCTTCATTATTGTGTATATTTAGATCATGAGCTCATGTTTAGCTAAACAGCTGACCTTGTAAGAGGCTTAGGTGTGAACGCTCGTAAGTTTCAGCAGAAAGTCGGCAAAGATTTATTTGTGTCCCTCCAATGAGTGGCCCGCAAGGACCCCGTTTTCTACAAGTGTTGGTCCAATACTCCCTCTAGAGGCAGGGGACTCAGACAGGGCTGCTTTGCGGCCCCCGATCTGGGACAGGGGAAGTGGGCGGCCTGTGGCCGGTGCAGGAGCCTCTCCGCGTGTGTCCCAGGGACCCATCTGCCTGCGAGCCTCGGTCACCTGGCAGGAAGCTATGATGCCCAGACCTATGCTTAGCTGTGCAGCGAGGTGTACTGCGCAGACAGGTTCCACACACACTTCAAGTAAGAGGGCGGCCTGAGTGGAAAGGTGAGAGTTTGGGCAGCTGTGCAGACAAAGAAAGCGCCCTTTGGCCTGGGCCTAAATGCTTGTGACACTCCACTGGGCCTGCCGGGCTCTGAGGGCCCTGCCCTGGGCCCCCTGCTCCCCTGCCCTTTGTTCAGTCACAGCAGAGATGGCCACACCCACTCCCTCAGTGAGGGCAGTGTTCCAACCTCCCTCAGCCCCGCCCCCTCTCCGCAGTTTACCATGGACGACAGAGGCTGCATTCTGAGGCCAGGGCGTTCCGAGAATGCCAAGGGCAGACATGATGACCTTAAATGATTTCCTCTTGTATCAGTTTTGGTAAACTTTAGGAGCTAGGAAATGGTCCACTTTCCAGAAATGTTCAAATTTACTGGCATTTCATATATTCTCTGCTCTAACATTGTCCTGACTCTTTCTGTATATTCTTTACTTATGTTTTGGTTTTCCTTAATCAAAGTGTGTCTTTTAAATCTTTTCAAAGAAGATTCTTTGGACTTACTAAATCACCTGGATTTTATACGTTTTCTGTTGTATTACATTCTGCTCATATCTTTATTTAACTTTTTTCTATGTTCTCAGGGTTTATTGTTTTCATCTTCTGATGTCAATTAAAACACTTGGTTATTCATTTTATTAAATCTTTTTACTTATAAAGATTTGAACTTTTGAAGATTCCAGCTTACTTGTACGTTTCTACGGGTCAGGTCCTCTCCATTTTTGCTGGCCTAAGGCTTAGTTCACCATATAGCAATGTATATATTGACCTATTTTCCCCTAGACTTTCTGTGATCCCCTACATCTCAGCTTTCTTTGCAGACAAGCCATTTGAAATACCCTTAACTTATTTCACAGCCAGTAAGGCTTTGAAATAATGTGTATTTTTTAGAGAAATCTTCTTATATAATTAGGCAGTAAATCTGACCTGCCGTAGTTTTCAATACAGCATAATTTCACACTTCTCAATGATTAAACTGTTGTATTACACAACCCATGTGTATTTAGCTTTATCAATGACATGTCCTTTAAAAATGTTTTAGAGATCCTACCAGTCTTTGAAAACATCCTCGTGCCTTGTTTCAGTTCCAGTTTGATGTATATTTTCTGCCTTGCACCCGATTATTCCTACATCTGATGGATGGCCTTGGGAATCTAATACTGGTATTGATTGTTTTGGCTGATTGTCTCCCCTTGTAGCTGCTTTCTTCATTATTGTGTAAATTTAGATCATGAGCTCATGTTTAGCTAAACAGCTGACCTTGTAAGAGGCTTAGGTGTGAACGCTCGTAAGTTTCAGCAGAAAGTCGGCAAAGATTTCTTTGTGTCCCTCCAATGAGTGGCCCGCAAGGACCCCGTTTTCTACAAGTGTTGGTCCAATACTCCCTCTAGAGGCAGGGGACTCAGACAGGGCTGCTTTGCAGCCCCCGATCTGGGGCAGGGGCAGTGGGCGGCCTGTGGCCCGGGCAGGAGCCTCTCCGCGTGTGTCCCAGGGACACATCTGCCTGCAAGCCTCGGTCAACTGCCAGAAAGCTACGATGCCCAGACCTATGGTTAGCTGTGCCGCGAGGTGTACTGCGCCGACAGGTTCCACACACACTTCATGTAAGAGGGCGGCCTGAGTGGAAAGGTGAGAGTTTGGGCAGCTGTGCAGACAAAGAAAGCGCCCTTTGGCCTGGGCCTAAATGCTTGTGACACTCCACTGGGCCTGCCGGGCTCTGAGGGCCCTTCCCTGTGCCCCCTGCTCCCCTGCCCTTTGTTCAGTCACAGCAGAGATGGCCACACCCACTCCCTCAGTGAGGGCAGTGTTCCAACCTCCCTCAGCCCCGCCCCCTCTCCGCAGTTTACCATGGACGACAGCGGCTGCATTCTGAGGCCAGGGCGTTCCGAGAATGCCAAGGGAAGACATGATGACCTTAAATGATTTCCTCTTGTGTCAGTTTTGGTAAACTTTAGGAGCTAGGAAATGGTCCACTTTCGAGAAATGTTCAAATTTACTGGCATTTCATATATTCTCTGCTCTAACATTGTCCTGACTCTTTCTGTATATTCTTTACTGATGTTTTTGTTTTCCTTAATCAAAGTGTGTCTTTTAAATCTTTTCAAAGAAGATTCTTTGGACTTACTAAATCATCTGAATTTTATACGTTTTCTGTTGTATTAACTTCTGCTCATATCTTTATTTAACTTTTTTCTATGTTCTCAGGGTTTATTGTTTTCATCTTCTGATGTCAATTAAAACACTTGGTTATTCATTTTAATAAATCTTTTTACTTATAAAGATTTGAACTTTTGAAGTTTCCAGCTTACTTGTACGTTTCTAAGGGTCAGGTCCTCTCCACTGTTGCCGGCCTAAGGCTTAGTTCACCATATAGCAATGTATATACTGACCTATTTTCCCCTCGACTTTCTGTGATCCACTACAACTCACCTTTCTCTGCAGACAAGCCATTTGAAATACCCTTAACTTATTTCACAGCCAATAAGGCTTTGAAATAATGTTTATTTTTTAGAGAAATCTTCTTATATAATTAGGCAGAAAATCTGACCTGCCATAGTTTTCAAAACAGCATAATTTCACTCTTCTCAATGATTAATCTGTTGTATTACACAACCCTTGTGTATTCAGCTTTATCAATGACATGTCCTTTAAAAATGTTTTAGAGATCCTACCAGTCTTTGAAAACATCCTTGTGCCTTGTTTCAGTTCCAGTTTGATGTATATTTTCTGCCTTGCACCCGATTATTCCTACATCTGATGGATGGCCTTGTGAATCTAATACTGGTATTGATTGTTTTGGCTGATTGTCTCCCCTTGTAGCTGCTTTCTTCATTATTGTGTAAATTTAGATCATGAGCTCATGTTTAGCTAAACAGCTGACCTTGTAAGAGGCTTAGGTGTGAACGCTCGTAAGTTTCAGCAGAAAGTCGGCAAAGATTTCTTTGTGTCCCTCCAATGAGTGGCCCGCAAGGACCACGTTTTCTACAAGTGTTGGTCCAATACTCCCTCTAGAGGCAGGGGACTCAGACAGGGCTGCTTTGCGGCCCCCGATCTGGGGCAGGGGAAGTGGGCGGCCTGTGGCCCGGGCAGGAGCCTCTCCGTGTTTGTCCCAGGGACCCATCTGCCTGTGAGCCTCGGTCACCTGGCAGGAAGCTATGATGCCCAGACCTATGCTTAGCTGTGCAGCGAGGTGTACTGTGCAGACAGGTTCCACACACACTTCAAGTAAGAGGGCGGCCTGAGTGGAAAGGTGAGAGTTTGGGCAGCTGTGCAGACAAAGAAAGCGCCCTTTGGCCTGGGCCTAAATGCTTGTGACACTCCACTGGGCCTGCCGGGCTCTGAGGGCCCTGCCCTGGGCCCCCTGCTCCCCTGCCCTTTGTTCAGTCACAGCAGAGATGGCCACACCCACTCCCTCAGTGAGGGCAGTGTTCCAACCTCCCTCAGCCCCGCCCCCTCTCCGCAGGTTACCATGGACGACAGAGGCTGCATTCTGAGGCCAGGGCGTTCCGAGAATGCCAAGGGCAGACATGATGACCTTAAATGATTTCCTCTTGTGTCAGTTTTGGTAAACTTTAGGAGCTAGGAAATGGTCCACTTTCGAGAAATGTTCAAATTTACTGGCATTTCATATATTCTCTGCTCTAACATTGTCCTGACTCTTTCTGTATATTCTTTACTTATGTTTTTGTTTTCCTTAATCAAAGTTTGTCTTTTAAATCTTTTCAAAGAAGATTCTTTGGACTTACTAAATCATCTGAATTTTATACGTTTTCTGTTGTATTAACTTCTGCTCATATCTTTATTTAACTTTTTTCTATGTTCTCAGGGTTTATTGTTTTCATCTTCTGATGTCAATTAAAACACTTGGTTATTCATTTTAATAAATCTTTTTACTTATAAAGATTTGAACTTTTGAAGATTCCAGCTTACTTGTACGTTTCTAAGGGTCAGGTCCTCTCCACTGTTGCCGGCCTAAGGCTTAGTTCACCATATAGCAATGTATATACTGACCTATTTTCCCCTCGACTTTCTGTGATCCACTACATCTCACCTTTCTTTGCAGACAAGCCATTTGAAATACCCTTAACTTATTTCACAGCCAATAAGGCTTTGAAATAATGTTTATTTTTTAGAGAAATCTTCTTATATAATTAGGCAGAAAATCTGACCTGCCATAGTTTTCAAAACAGCATAATTTCACTCTTCTCAATGATTAATCTGTTGTATTACACAACCTTTGTGTATTTACCTTTATCAATGACATGTCCTTTAAAAATGTTTTAGAGATCCTACCAGTCTTTGAATACATCCTCGTGCCTTGTTTCAGTTCCAGTTTTATGTATATTTTCTGCCTTGCACCCGATTATTCCTACATCTGATGGATGGCCTTGGGAATCTAATTCTGGTATTGATTGTTTTAGCTGATTGTCTCCCCTTGTAGCTGCTTTCTTCATTATTGTGTAAATTTAGATCATGAGCTCATGTTTAGCTAAACAGCTGACCTTGTAAGAGGTTTAGGTGTGAACGCTCGTAAGTTTCAGAAGAAAGACGGCAAAGATTTATTTGTGTCCCTCCAATGAGTGGCCCGCAAGGACCCCGTTTTCTACAAGTGTTGGTCCAATACTCCCTCTAGAGGCAGGGGATTCAGACAGGGCTGCTTTTCGGCCCCCGATCTGGGGCAGGGGCAGTGGGCGGCCTGTGGCCCGGGCAGGAGGCTCTCCGCGTGTCTCCCAGGGACCCATCTGCCTGTGAGCCTCAGTCACATGGCAGGAGGCCACAATGCCCAGACCTATGGTTAGCTGTGCAGCGAGGTGTACTGCGCGGACAGGTTCCACACACACTTCAAGTAAGAGGGCGGCCTGAGTGGAAAGGTGAGAGTTTGGGCAGCTGTGCAGACAAAGAAAGCGCCCTTTGGCCTGGGCCTAAATGCTTGTGACACTCCACTGGGCCTGCCGGGCACTGAGGGCCCTGCCCTGGGCCCCCTGCTCCCCTGACCTTTGTTCAGTCACAGCAGAGATGGCCACACCCACTCCCTCAGTGAGGGCAGTGTTCCAACCTCCCTCAGCCCCGCCCCCTCTCCGCAGGTTACCATGGACTACAGAGGCTGCATTCTGAGGCCAGGGCATTCCGAGAATGACAAGGGCAGACATGATGACCTTAAATGATTTCCTCTTGTGTCAGTTTTGGTAAACTTTAGGAGCTAGGAAATGGTCCACTTGACAGAAATGTTCAAATTTACTGGCATTTCATATATTCTCTGCTCTAACATTGTCCTGACTCTTTCTGTATATTCTTTACTTATGTTTTGGTTTTCCTTAATCAAAGTGTGTCTTTTAAATCTTTTCAAAGAAGATTCTTTGGACTTACTAAATCACCTGGAATTTATACGTTTTCTGTTGTATTAAGTTCTGCTCATATCTTTATTTAACTTTTTTCTATGTTCTCAGGGTTTATTGTTTTCATCTTCTGATGTCAATTAAAACACTTGGTTATTCATTTTAATAAATTTTTTACTTATAAAGATTTGAACTTTTGAAGATTCCAGCTTACTTGTACGTTTCTAAGGGTCAGGTCCTCTCCACTGTTGCCGGCCTAAGGCTTAGTTCACCATATAGCAATGTATATACTGACCTATTTTCCCCTCGACTTTCTGTGATCCACAACATCTCACCTTTCTTTGCAGACAAGCCATTTGAAATACACTTAACTTATTTCACAGCCAATAAGGCTTTGAAATAATGTGTATTTTTTAGAGAAATCTTCTTATATAATTAGGCAGAAAATCTGACGTGCCATAGTTTTCAAAACAGCATAATTTCACTCTTCTCAATGATTAATCTGTTGTATTACACAACCTTTGTGTATTTAGCTTTATCAATGACATGATCTTTAAAAATGTTTTAGAGATCCTACCAGTCTTTGAAAACATCCTCGTGCCTTGTTTCAGTTCCAGTTTTATATATATTTTCTGCCTTGCACCCGATTATTCCTACATCTGATGGATGGCCTTGGGAATCTAATTCTGGTATGGTTGCTTTGGCTGTTTGTTTCCCCCTTATAGCTGCTTTCTTCATTATTGTGTAAATTTAGATCATGAGCTCATGTTTAGCTAAACAGCTGACCTTGTAAGAGGCTTAGGTGTGAATGCTCGTAAGTTTCAGCAGAAAGTCGGCAAAGATTTATTTGTGTCCCTCCAATGAGTGGCCCGCAAGGACCCCGTTTTCTACAAGTGTCAGTCCAATACTCCCTCTAGAGGCAGGGGACTCAGACAGGGCTGCTTTGCGGCCCCCGATCTGGGGCAGGGGCAGTGGGCGGCCTGTGGCCCGGGCAGGAGCTTCTCCGCGTGTGTCCCAGGGACCCATCTGCCTGTGAGCCTCGGTCACCTGGCAGGAAGCTACGATGCCCAGACCTATGGTTAGCTTTGCAGCGAGGTGTACTGCGCGGACAGGTTCCACACACACTTCAAGTAAGAGGGCGGCCTGAGTGGAACGGTGAGAGTTTGGGCAGCTGTGCAGACAAAGAAAGTGCCCTTTGGCCTGGGCCTAAATGCTTGTGACACTCCACTGGGCCTGCCGGACTCTGAGGGCCCTGCCCTGGGCCCCCTGCTCCCCTGTCTTTTGTTCAGTAACAGCAGAGATGGCCACACCCACTCCCTCAGTGAGGGCAGTGTTCCAACCTCCCTCAGCCCCGCCCCCTCTCCGCAGGATACCATGGACTACAGAGGCTGCATTCTGAGGCCAGGGCGTTCCGAGAATGCCAAGGGCAGATATGATAACCTTAAATGATTTCCTCTTGTGTCAGTTTTGGTAAACTTTAGGAGCTAGGAAATGGTCCACTTGACAGAAATGTTCAAATTTACTGGCATTTCATATATTCTCTGCTCTAACATTGTCCTGACTCTTTCTGTATATTCTTTACTTATGTTTTGGTTTTCCTTAATCAAAGTGTGTCTTTTAAATCTTTTCAAAGAAGATTCTTTGGACTTACTAAATCACCTGGATTTTATACGTTTTCTGTTGTATAAAATTCTGCTCATATCTTTATTTAACTTTTTTCTATGTTCTCAGGGTTTATTGTTTTCATCTTCTGATGTCAATTAAAACACTTGGTTATTCATTTTAATAAAACTTTTACTTATAAAGATTTGAACTTTTGAAGATTCCAGCTTACTTGTACGTTTCTAAAAGTCAGGTCCTCTCCATTGTTGCCGGCCTAAGGCTTTGTTCACCATATAGCAATGTATATATTGATCTATTTTCCCCTAGACTTTCTGTGATCCCCTACATCTCACCTTTCTTTGCAGACAAGCCATTTGAAATACCCTTAACTTATTTCACAGCCAATAAGGCTTTGAAATAATGTGTATTTTTTAGAGACATCTTCTTATGGAATTAGGCAGAAAATCTGACCTGCCGTAGTTTTCAAAACAGCATAATTTCACTCTTCTCAATGATTAAACTGGTGTATTACACAACCTTTGTGTATTTAGCTTTATCAATGACATGTCCTTTAAAAATGTTTTAGAGATCCTACCAGTCTTTGAAAACATCCTCGTGCCTTGTTTCAGTTCCAGTTTTATGTATATTTTCTGCCTTGCACCCGATTATTCCTACATCTGATGGATGGCCTTGGGAATCTAATACTGGTATTGATTGTTTTGGCTGATTGTCTCCCCTTGTAGCTGCTTTCTTCATTATTGTGTAAATTTAGATCATGAGCTCATGTTTAGCTAAACAGCTGACCTTGTAAGAGGCTTAGTTGTGAATGCTCGTAAGTTTCAGGAGAAAGTCGGCAAAGATTTATTTGTGTCCCTCCAATGAGTGGCCCGCAGGGACCCCGTTTTCTACAAGTGTTGGTCCAATACTCCCTCTAGAGGCAGGGGACTCAGACAGGGCTGCTTTGCCGCCACCGATCTGGGGCAGGGGCAGTGGGCGGCCTGTGGCCCGGGCAGGATCCTCTCCGCGTGTGTCCCAGGGACCCATCTGCCTGCGAGCCTCGGTAACCTGGAAGGAAGCTACAATTCCCAGACCTATGCTTAGCTGTGCAGCGAGGTGTACTGCGCGGACAGGTTCCAAACACACTTCAAGTAAGAGGGCGGCCTGAGTGGATAGGTGAGAGTTTGGGCAGCTGTGCAGACAAAGAAAGCGCCCTTTGGCCTGGGCCTAAATGCTTGTGACACTCCACTGGGTCTGCCGGGCTCTGAGGGCCCTGCCCTGGGCCCCCTGCTCCCCTGCCCTTTGTTCAGTCACAGCAGAGATGGCCACACCCACTCCCTCTGTGAAGGCAGTGTTCCAACCTCCCTCAGCCCCGCCCCCACTCCGCAGGTTACCATTGACTACAGAGGCTGCATTCTGAGGCCAGTGCGTTCCGAGAATGCCAAGGGCAGACATGATGACCTTAAATGATTTCCTCTTGTGTCAGCTTTGGTAAACTTTAGGAGCTAGGAAATGGTCCACTTGACAAAAATGTTCAAATTTACTGGCATTTCATATATTCTCTGCTCTAACATTGTCCTGACTCTTTCTGTATATTCTTTACTTATGTTTTGGTTTTCCTTAATCAAAGTGTGTCTTTTAAATCTTTTCAAAGAAGATTCTTTGGACTTACTAAATCACCTGGATTTTATCCGTTTTCTGTTGTATTAAATTCTGCTCATATCTTTATTTAACTTTTTTCTATGTTCTCAGGGTTTATTGTTTTCATCTTCTGATGTCAATTAAAACACTTGGTTATTCATTTTAATAAATCTTTTTACTTATAAAGATTTGAACTTTTGAAGATTCCAGCTTACTTGTACGTTTCTAAGGGTCAGGTCCTCTCCATTGTTGCTGGCCTAAGGCTTAGTTCACCATATAGCAATGTATATATTGACCTATTTTCCCCTCGACTTTCTGTGATTCCCTACATCTCACCTTTCTTTGCAGACAAGCCATTTGAAAAACCCTTAACTTATTTCACAGCCAATAAGGCTTTGAAATAATGTGTATTTTTTAGAGAAATCTTCTTATATAATTAGGCAGAAAATCTGACCTGCCATAGTTTTCAAAACAGCATAATTTCACTCTTCTCAATGATTAAACTGTTGTATTACACAACCTCTGTATATTTAGCTTTATCAATGACATGTCCTTTAAAAATGTTTTAGAGATCCTACCAGTCTTTGAAAACATCCTCGTGCCTTGTTTCAGTTCCAGTTTTATGTATATTTTCTGCCTTGCACCCGATTATTCCTACATCTGATGGATGGCCTTGGGAATCTAATACTGGTATTGATTGTTTTGGCTGATTGTCTCCCCTTGTAGCTGCTTTCTTCATTATTGTGTAAATTTAGATCATGAGCTCATGTTTAGCTACACAGCTGACCTTGTAAGAGGCTTAGTTGTGAATGATCGTAAGTTTCAGCAGAAAGTCGGCAAAGATTTATTTGTGTCCCTCCAATGAGTGGCCCGCAAGGACCCCGTTTTCTACGAGTGTTGGTCCAATAATCCCTCTAGAGGCAGGGGACTCAGACAGGGCTGCTTTGCGGCCCCCGATCTGGGGCAGGGGCAGTGGGCGGCCTGTGACCAGGGCAGGAGCCTCTCCGCGTGTGTCCAAGGGACCCATCTGCCTGCGAGCCTCGGTCACCTGGAAGGAAGCTACGATGCCCAGACCTATGCTTAGCTGTGCAGCGAGGTGTACTGCGCGGACAGGTTCCACACACACTTCAAGTAAGAGGGAGGCCTCAGTGGAAAGGTGAGGGTTTGGGCAGCTGTGCAGACAAAGAAAGTGCCCTTTGGCCTGGGCCTAAATGCTTGTGACACTCCACTGGGCCTGCCGGGCTCTGAGGGCCCTGCCCTGGGCCCCCTGCTCCCCTGCCCTTTGTTCAGTCACAGCAGAGATGGCCACACCCACTCCCTCAGTGAGGGCAGTGTTCCAACCTCCCTCAGCCCCGCCCCCTCTCCGCAGGTTACCATGGACTACAGAGGCTGCATTCTGAGGCCAGGGCGTTCCGAGAATGCCAAGGGCAGACATGATGACCTTAAATGATTTCCTATTGTGTCAGTTTTGGTAAACTTTAGGAGCTAGGAAATGGTCCACTTTCCAGAAATGTTCAAATTTACTGGCATTTCATATATTCTCTGCTCTAACATTGTCCTGACTCTTTCTGTATATTCTTTACTTATGTTTTGGTTTTCCTTAATCAAAGTGTGTCTTTTAAATCTTTTCAAAGAAGATTCTTTGGCCTTACTAAATCACCTGGATTTTATACCTTTTCTGTTGTATTAAATTCTGCTCATATCTTTATTTAACTTTTTTCTATGTTCTCAGGGTTTATTATTTTCATCTTCTGATGTCAAATAAAACACTTGGTTATTCATTTTAATAAATCTTTTTACTTATAAAGATTTGAACTTTTGAAGATTCCAGCTTACTTGTACGTTTCTAAGGGTCAGGTCCTCTCCATTGTTGCTGGCCTAAGGCTTAGTTCACCATATAGCAATGTATATATTGACCTATTTTCCCCTAGACTTTCTGTGATCCCCTACATCTCACCTTTCTTTGCAGACAAGCCATTTGAAATACCCTTAACTTATTTCACAGCCAATAAGGCTTTGAAATAATGTGTATTTTTTAGAGACATCTTCTTATATAATTAGGCAGAAAATCTGACCTGCCATAGTTTTCAAAACAGCATAATTTCACACTTCTCAATGATTAAACTGTTGTATTACACAACCTTTGTGTATTTAGCTTTATCAATGACATGTCCTTTAAAAATGTTTTAGAGATCCTACCAGTCTTTGAAAACATCCTCGTGCCTTGTTTCAGTTCCAGTTTGATGTATATTTTCTGCCTTGCACCCGATTATTCCTACATCTGATGGATGGCCTTGGGAATCTAATTCTGGTATTGATTGTTTTGGCTGATTGTCTCCCCTTGTAGCTGCTTTCTTCATTATTGTGTAAATTTAGATCATGAGCTAATGTTTAGCTAAACAGCTGACCTTGTAAGAGGCTTAGTTGTGAATGCTCGTAAGTTTCAGCAGAAAGTCGGCAAAGATTTCTTTGTGTCCCTCCAATGAGTGGCCCGCAAGGACCCCGTTTTCTACAAGTGTTGGTCCAATACTCCCTCTAGAGGCAGGGGACTCAGACAGGGCTGCTTTGCGGCCCCCGATCTGGGGCAGGGGCAGTGGGCGGCCTGTGGCCCGGGCAGGAGCCTCTCCGCGTGTGTCCCAGGGTCCCATCTGCCTGCGAGCCTCGGTCACCTGGCAGGAAGCTACGATGCCCAGACCTATGGTTAGCTGTGCAGCGAGGTGTACTGCAAGGACAGGTTCCACACACACTTCAAGTAAGAGGGCGGCCTGAGTGGAAAGGTCAGAGTTTGGGCAGCTGTGCAGACAAAGAAAGTGCCCTTTGGCCTGGGCCTAAATGCTTGTGACACTCCACTGGGCCTGCCGGGCTCTGAGGGCCCTGCCCTGGGCCCCCTGCTCCCCTGCCCTTTGTTCAGTCACAGCAGAGATGGCCACACCCACTCCCTCAGTGAGGGCAGTGTTCCAACCTCCCTCAGCCCCGCCCCCTCTCCGCAGGTTACCATGGACTACAGAGGCTGAATTCTGAGGCCAGGGCGTTCCGAGAATGCCAAGGGCAGACATGATGACCTTAAATGATTTCCTCTTGTGTCAGTGTTGGTAAACTTTAGGAGCTAGGAAATGGTCCACTTTCCAGAAATGTTCAAATTTACTGGCATTTCATATATTCTCTGCTCTAACATTGTCCTGACTCTTTCTGTATATTCTTTACTTATGTTTTGGTTTTCCTTAATCAAAGTGTGTCTTTTAAATCTTTTCAAAGAAGATTCTTTGGACTTACTAAATCACCTGAATTTTATACGTTTTCTGTTGTATTAAAATCTGCTCATATCTTTATTTAACTTTTTTCTATGTTCTCAGGGTTTATTGTTTTCATCTTCTGATGTCAATTAAAACACTTGGTTATTCATTTTAATAAATCTTTTTACTTATAAAGATTTGAACTTTTGAAGATTCCAGCTTACTTGTACGTTTCTAAGGGTCAGGTCCTCTCCATTGTTGCTGGCCTGAGGCTTAGTTCACCATATAGCAATGTATATATTGACCTATTTTCCCCTAGACTTTCTGTGATCCCCTACATCTCACCTTTCTTTGCAGACAAGCCATTTGAAATACCCTTAACTTATTTCACAGCCAAAAAGTCTTTGAAATAATGTGTATTTTTTAGAGAAATCTTCTTATATAATTAGGCAGAAAATCTGACCTGCCATAGTTTTCAAAACGGCATAATTTCCCTCTTCTCAATGATTAATCTGTTGTATTACACAACCTTTGTGTATTTAGCTTTATCAATGACATGTTCTTTAAAAATGTTTTAGAGATCCTACCAGTCTTTGAAGACATCCTTGTGCCTTGTTTCAGTTCCAGTTTTATGTATATTTTCTGCCTTGCACCCGATTATTCCTACATCTGATGGATGGCCTTGGGAATCTAATACTGGTATTGATTGTTTTGGCTGATTGTCTACCCTTGTAGCTGCTTTCTTCATTATTGTGTAAATTTAGATCATGAGCTCATGTTTAGCTAAACAGCTGACCTTGTAAGAGGCTTAGGTGTGAACGCTTGTAAGTTTCAGCAGAAAGTCGGCAAAGATTTATTTGTGTCCCTCCAATGAGTGGCCCGCAAGGACCCCGTTTTCTACAAGTGTTGGTCCAATACTCCCTCTAGGGGCAGGGGACTCAGAGAGGGCTACTTTGCAGCCCCCGATCTGGGGCAGGGGCAGTGGGCGGCCTGTGGCCCGGGCAGGAGCCTCTCCGCGTGTGTCCCAGGGACCCAACTGCCTGCGAGCCTCGGTCACCTGGCAGGAAGCTACGATGCCCAGACCTATGCTTAGCTGTGCAGCGAGGTGTACTGCGCGGACAGGTTCCACACACACTTCAAGTAAGAGGGCGGCCTGAGTGGAAAGGTGAGGGTTTGGGCAGCTGTGCAGACAAAGAAAGCACGCTTTGGCCTGGGCCTAAATGCTTGTGACACTCCACTGGGCCTGCCGGGCTCTGAGGGCCCTGCCCTGGGCCCCCTGCTCCCCTGGCCTTTGTTCAGTCACAGCAGAGATGGCCACACCCACTCCCTCAGTGAGGGCAGTGTTCCAACCTCCCTCAGCTCCGCCCCCTCTCCGCAGGTTACCATGGACTACAGAGGCTGCATTCTGAGGCCAGGGCGTTCCGAGAATGCCAAGGGCAGACATGATGACCTTAAATGATTTCCTCTTGTGTCAGTTTTGGTAAACTTTAGGAGCTAGGAAATGGTCCACTTGACAGAAATGTTCAAATTTACTGGCATTTCATATATTCTCTGCTCTAACATTGTCCTGACTCTTTCTGTATATTCTTTACTTATGTTTTGGTTTTCCTTAATCAAAGTGTGTCTTTTAAATCTTTTCAAAGAAGATTCTTTGGCCTTACTAAATCACCTGGATTTTATACCTTTTCTGTTGTATTAAATTCTGCTCATATCTTTATTTAACTTTTTTCTATGTTCTCAGGGTTTATTATTTTCATCTTCTGATGTCAAATAAAACACTTGGTTATTCATTTTAATAAATCTTTTTACTTATAAAGATTTGAACTTTTGAAGATTCCAGCTTACTTGTACGTTTCTAAGGGTCAGGTCCTCTCCATTGTTGCTGGCCTAAGGATTAGTTCACCATATAGCAATGTATATATTGACCTATTTTCCCCTAGACTTTCTGTGATCCCCTATATCTCACCTTTCTTTGCAGACAAGCCATTTGAAATACCCTTAACTTATTTCACAGCCAATAAGGCTTTGAAATAATGTGTATTTTTTAGAGAAATCTTCTTATATAATTAGGCAGAAAATCTGACCTGCCATAGTTTTCAAAACAGCATAATTTCACTCTTCTCAATGATTAATCTGTTGTATTACACAACCTTTGTGTATTTAGCTTTATCAATGACATGTTCTTTAAAAATGTTTTAGAGATCCTACCAGTCTTTGAAGACATCCTTGTGCCTTGTTTCAGTTCCAGTTTTATGTATATTTTCTGCCTTGCACCCGATTATTCCTACATCTGATGGATGGCCTTGGGAATCTAATACTGGTATTGATTGTTTTGGCTGATTGTCTACCTTTGTAGCTGCTTTCTTCATTATTGTGTAAATTTAGATCATGAGCTCATGTTTAGCTAAACAGCTGACCTTGTAAGAGGCTTAGGTGTGAACGCTTGTAAGTTTCAGCAGAAAGTCGGCAAAGATTTATTTCTGTCCCTCCAATGAGTGGCCCGCAAGGACCCCGTTTTCTACAAGTGTTGGTCCAATACTCCCTCTAGGGGCAGGGGACTCAGAGAGGGCTACTTTGCAGCCCCCGACCTGGGGCAGGGGCAGTGGGCGGCCTGTGGCCCGGGCAGGAGCCTCTCCGTGTGTGTCCCAGGGACCCAACTGCCTGCGAGCATCGGTCACCTGGCAGGAAGCTACGATGCCCAGACCTATGCTTAGCTGTGCAGCGAGGTGTACTGCGCGGACAGGTTCCACACACTTCAAGTAAGAGGGCGGCCTGAGTGGAAAGGTGAGGGTTTGGGCAGCTGTGCAGACAAAGAAAGCACGCTTTGGCCTGGGCCTAAATGCTTGTGACACTCCACTGGGCCTGCCGGGCTCTGAGGGCCCTGCCCTGGGCCCCCTGCTCCCCTGGCCTTTGTTCAGTCACAGCAGAGATGGCCACACCCACTCCCTCAGTGAGGGCAGTGTTCCAACCTCCCTCAGCCCCGCCCCCTCTCCGCAGGTTACCATGGACTACAGAGGCTGCATTCTGAGGCCAGGGCGTTCCGAGAATGCCAAGGGCAGACATGATGACCTTAAATGATTTCCTCTTGTGTCAGTTTTGGTAAACTTTAGGAGCTAGGAAATGGTCCACTTGACAGAAATGTTCAAATTTACTGGCATTTCATATATTCTCTGCTCTAACATTGTCCTGACTCTTTCTGTATATTCTTTACTTATGTTTTGGTTTTCCTTAATCAAAGTGTGTCTTTTAAATCTTTTCAAAGAAGATTCTTTGGCCTTACTAAATCACCTGGATTTTATACCTTTTCTGTTGTATTAAATTCTGCTCATATCTTTATTTAACTTTTTTCTATGTTCTCAGGGTTTATTATTTTCATCTTCTGATGTCAAATAAAACACTTGGTTATTCATTTTAATAAATCTTTTTACTTATAAAGATTTGAACTTTTGAAGATTCCAGCTTACTTGTACGTTTCTAAGGGTCAGGTCCTCTCCATTGTTGCTGGCCTAAGGCTTAGTTCACCATATAGCAATGTATATATTGACCTATTTTCCCCTAGACTTTCTGTGATCCCCTATATCTCACCTTTCTTTGCAGACAAGCCATTTGAAATACCCTTAACTTATTTCACAGCCAATAAGGCTTTGAAATAATGTGTATTTTTTAGAGACATCTACTTATATAATTAGGCAGAAAATCTGACCTGCCATAGTTTTCAAAACAGAATAATTTCACACTTCTCAATGATTAAACTGTTGTATTACACAACCTTTGTGTATTTAGCTTTATCAATGACATGTCCTTTAAAAATGTTTTAGAGATGCTACCAGTCTTTGAAAACATCCTCGTGCCTTGTTTCAGTTCCAGTTTTATGTATAGTTTCTGCCTTGCACCCGATTATTCCTACATCTGATGGATGGCCTTGGAAATCTAATTCTGGTATTGATTGTTTTGGCTGATTGTCTCCCCTTGTAGCTGCTTTCTTCATTATTGTGTAAATTTAGATCATGAGCTCATGTTTAGCTAAACAGCTGACCTTGTAAGAGGCTTAGTTGTGAATGCTCGTAAGTTTCAGCAGAAAGTCGGCAAAGATTTCTTTGTGTCCCTCCAATGAGTGGCCCGCAAGGACCCCGTTTTCTACAAGTGTTGGTCCAATACTCCGTCTAGAGGCAGGGGACTCAGACAGGGCTGCTTTGCGGCCCCCGATCTGGGGCAGGGTCTGTGGGCGGCCTGTGGCCCGGGCAGGAGCCTCTCCGCATGTGTCCCAGGGTCCCATCTGCCTGCGAGCCTCGGTCACCTGGAAGGAAGCTACGATGCCCAGACCTATGGTTAGCTGTGCAGCGAGGTGTACTGCAAGGACAGGTTCCACACACACTTCAAGTAAGAGGGCGGCCTGAGTGTAAAGGTCAGAGTTTGGGCAGCTGTGCAGACAAAGAAAGCGCCCTTTGGCCTGGGCCTAAATGCTTGTGACACTCCACTGGGCCTGCCGGGCTCTGAGGGCCCTGCCCTGGGCCCCCTGCTCCCCTGCCCTTTGTTCAGTCACAGCAGAGATGGCCACACCCACTCCCTCAGTGAGGGCAGTGTTCCAACCTCCCTCAGCCCCGCCCCCTCTCCGCAGGTTACCATGGACTACAGAGGCTGCATTCTGAGGCCAGGGCGTTTCGAGAATGCCAAGGGCAGACATGATGACCTTAAATGATTTCCTCTTGTGTCAGTTTTGGTAAACTTTAGGAGCTAGGAAATGGTCCACTTTCCAGAAATGTTCAAATTTACTGGCATTTCATATATTCTCTGCTCTAACATTGTCCTGACTCTTTCTTTATATTCTTTACTTATGTTTTTGTTTTCCTTAATCAAAGTGTGTCTTTTAAATCTTTTCAAAGAAGATTCTTTGGACCTACTAAATCACCTGAATTTTATACGTTTTCTGTTGTATTAAATTCTCCTCATATCTTTATTTAACTTTTTTCTATGTTCTCAGGGTTTATTGTTTTCATCTTCTGATGTCAATTAAAACACTTGGTTATTCATTTAAATAAATCTTTTTACTTATAAAGATTTGAACTTTTGAAGATTCCAGCTTACTTGTACGTTTCTAAGGGTCAGGTCCTCTCCATTGTTGCTGGCCTGAGGCTTAGTTCACCATATAGCAATGTATATATTGACCTATTTTCCCCTAGACTTTCTGTGATCCCCTACATCTCACCTTTCTTTGCAGACAAGCCATTTGAAATACCCTTAACTTATTTCACAGCCAAAAAGTCTTTGATATAATGTGTATTTTTTAGAGAAATCTTCTTATATAATTAGGCAGAAAATCTGACCTGCCATAGTTTTCAAAACAGCATAATTTCACTCTTCTCAATGATTAATCTGTTGTATTACACAACCTTTGTGTATTTAGCTTTATCAATGACATGTTCTTTAAAAATGTTTTAGAGATCCTACCAGTCTTTGAAGACATCCTTGTGCCTTGTTTCAGTTCCAGTTTTATGTATATTTTCTGCCTTGCACCCGATTATTCCTACATCTGATGGATGGCCTTGGGAATCTAATACTGGTATTGATTGTTTTGGCTGATTGTCTACCCTTGTAGCTGCTTTCTTCATTATTGTGTAAATTTAGATCATGAGCTCATGTTTAGCTAAACAGCTGACCTTGTAAGAGGCTTAGGTGTGAACGCTTGTAAGTTTCAGCAGAAAGTCGGCAAAGATTTATTTGTGTCCCTCCAATGAGTGGCCCGCAAGGACCCCGTTTTCTACAAGTGTTGGTCCAATACTCCCTCTAGGGGCAGGGGACTCAGAGAGGGCTACTTTGCAGCCCCCGATCTGGGGCAGGGGCAGTGGGCGGCCTGTGGCCCGGGCAGGAGCCTCTCCGCGTGTGTCCCAGGGACCCAACTGCCTGCGAGCCTCGGTCACCTGGCAGGAAGCTACGATGCCCAGACCTATGCTTAGCTGTGCAGCGAGGTGTACTGCGCGGACAGGTTCCACACACACTTCAAGTAAGAGGGCGGCCTGAGTGGAAAGGTGAGGGTTTGGGCAGCTGTGCAGACAAAGAAAGCACGCTTTGGCCTGGGCCTAAATGCTTGTGACACTCCACAGGGCCTGCCGGGCTCTGAGGGCCCTGCCCTGGGCCCCCTGCTCCCCTGGCCTTTGTTCAGTCACAGCAGAGATGGCCACACCCACTCCCTCAGTGAGGGCAGTGTTCCAACCTCCCTCAGCCCCGCCCCCTCTCCGCAGGTTACCATGGACTACAGAGGCTGCATTCTGAGGCCAGGGCGTTCCGAGAATGCCAAGGGCAGACATGATGACCTTAAATGATTTCCTCTTGTGTCAGTTTTGGTAAACTTTAGGAGCTAGGAAATGGTCCACTTGACAGAAATGTTCAAATTTACTGGCATTTCATATATTGTCTGCTCTAACATTGTCCTGACTCTTTCTGTATATTCTTTACTTATGTTTTGGTTTTCCTTAATCAAAGTGTGTCTTTTAAATCTTTTCAAAGAAGATTCTTTGGACTTACTAAATCACCTGGATTTATACCTTTTCTGTTGTATTAAATTCTGCTCATATCTTTATTTAACTTTTTTCTATGTTCTCAGGGTTTATTGTTTTCATCTTCTGATGTCAATTAAAACACTTGGTTATTCATTTTAATAAATCTTTTTACTTATAAAGATTTGAACTTTTGAAGATTCCAGCTTACTTGTACGTTTCTAAGGGTCAGGTCCTCTCCATTGTTGCTGGCCTGAGGCTTAGTTCACCATATAGCAATGTATATATTGACCTATTTTCCCCTAGACTTTCTGTGATCCCCTACATCTCACCTTTCTTTGCAGACAAGCCATTTGAAATACCCTTAACTTATTTCACAGCCAAAAAGTCTTTGAAATAATGTGTATTTTTTAGAGAAATCTTCTTATATAATTAGGCAGAAAATCTGACCTGCCATAGTTTTCAAAACAGCATAATTTCACTCTTCTCAATGATTAATCTGTTGTATTACACAACCTTTGTGTATTTAGCTTTATCAATGACATGTTCTTTAAAAATGTTTTAGAGATCCTACCAGTCTTTGAAGACATCCTTGTGCCTTGTTTCAGTTCCAGTTTTATGTATATTTTCTGCCTTGCACCCGATTATTCCTACATCTGATGGATGGCCTTGGGAATCTAATACTGGTATTGATTGTTTTGGCTGATTGTCTCCCCTTGTAGCTGCTTTCTTCATTATTGTGTAAATTTGGATCATGAGCTCATGTTTAGCTAAACAGCTGACCTTGTAAGAGGCTTAGGTGTGAACGCTTGTAAGTTTCAGCAGAAAGTCGGCAAAGATTTATTTGTGTCCCTCCAATGAGTGGCCCGCAAGGACCCCGTTTCCTTCAAGTGTTGGTCCAATACTCCCTCTAGGGGCAGGGGACTCAGACAGGGCTACTTTGCGGCCCCCGATCTGGGGCAGGGGCTGTGGGCAGCCTGTGGCCCGGGCAGGAGCCTCTCCGCGTGTGTCCCAGGGACCCAACTGCCTGCGAGCCTCGGTCACCTGGCAGGAAGCTACGATGCCCAGACCTATGCTTAGCTGTGCAGCGAGGTGTACTGCGCGGACAGGTTCCACACACACTTCAAGTAAGAGGGCGGCCTGAGTGGAAAGGTGAGAGTTTGGGCAGCTGTGCAGACAAAGAAAGCGCCCTTTGGCTTGGGCCTAAATGCTTGTGACACTCCACTGGGCCTGCCGGGCTCTGAGGGCCCTGCCCTGGGCCCCCTGCTCCCCTGCCCTTTGTTCAGTCACAGCAGAGATGGCCACACCCACTCCCTCAGTGAGGGCAGTGTTCCAAACTCCCTCAACCCCTCCGCCTCTCCGCAGGTTACCATGGACTACAGAGGCTGCATTCTGAGGCCAGGGCGTTCCGAGAATGCCAAGGGCAGACATGATGACCTTAAATGATTTCCTCTTGTGTCAGTTTTGGTAAACTTTAGGAGCTAGGAAATGGTCCACTTGACAGAAATGTTCAAATTTACTGGCATTTCATATATTCTCTGCTCTAACATTGTCCTGACTCTTTCTGTATATTCTTTACTTATGTTTTGGTTTTCCTTAATCAAAGTGTTTCTTTTAAATCTTTTCAAAGAAGATTCTTTGGACTTACTAAATCACCTGAATTTTATCCGTTTTCTGTTGTATTAAGTTCTGCTCATATCTTTATTTAACTTTTTTCTATGTTCTCAGGGTTTATTGTTTTCATCTTCTGATGTCAATTAAAACACTTGGTTATTCATTTTAATAAATCTTTTTACTTATAAAGATTTGAACTTTTGAAGATTCCAGCTTACTTGTACGTTTCTAAGGGTCAGGTCCTCTCCACTGTTGCCGGCCTAAGGCTTAGTTCACCATATAGCAATGTATATATTGACCTATTTTCCCCTCGACTTTCTGTGATCCACTACATCTCACCTTTCTTTGCAGACAAGCCATTTGAAATACACTTAACTTATTTCACAGACAATAAGACTTTGCAATAATGTGTATTTTTTAGAGAAATCTTCTTATATAATTAGGCAGAAAATCTGAAGTGCCATAGTTTTCAAAACAGCATAATTTCACTCTTCTCAATGATTAATCTGTTGTATTACACAACCTTTGTGTATTTAGCTTTATCAATGACATGATCTTTAAAAATGTTTTAGAGATCCTACCAGTCTTTGAAAACATCCTCGTGCCTTGTTTCAGTTCCAGTTTTATATATATTTTCTGCCTTGCACCCGATTATTCCTACATCTGATGGATGGCCTTGGGAATCTAATTCTGGTATGGATTGTTTTGGCTGATTGTCTCCCCTTATAGCTGCTTTCTTCATTATTGTGTAAATTTAGATCATGAGCTCATGTTTAGCTAAACAGCTGACCTTGTAAGAGGCTTAGGTGTGAATGCTCGTAAGTTTCAGCAGAAAGTCAGCAAAGATTTATTTGTGTCCCTCCAATGAGTGGCCCGCAAGGACCCCGTTTTCTACAAGTGTCAGTCCAATACTCCCTCTAGAGGCAGGGGACTCAGACTGGGCTGCTTTGCGGCCCCCGATCTGGGGCAGGGGAAGTGGGCGGCCTGTGGCCCGGGCAGGAGCCTCTCCGCGTGTGTCCCAGGGACCCATCTGCCTGCGAGCCTCGGTCACCTGGCAGGAAGCTATGATGCCCAGACCTATGCTTAGCTGTGCAGCGAGGTGTACTGCGCGGACAGGTTCCACACACACTTCAAGTAAGAGGGCGGCCTGAGTGGAAAGGTGAGAGTTTGGGCAGCTGTGCAGACAAAGAAAGCGCCCTTTGGCTTGGGCCTAAATGCTTGTGACACTCCACTGGGCCTGCCGGGCTCTGAGGGCCCTTCCCTGGGCCCCCTGCTCCCCTGCCCTTTATTCAGTCACAGCACAGATGGCCACACCCACTCCCTCAGTGAGGGAAGTGTTCCAACCTCCCTCAGCCCCGCCCCCTCTCCGCAGTTTACCATGGACGACAGAGGCTGCATTCTGAGGCCAGGGCGTTCCGAGAATGCCAAGGGCAGACATGATGACCTTAAATGATTTCCTCTTGTGTCAGTTTTGGTAAACTTTAGGAGCTAGGAAATGGTCCACTTTCCAGAAATGTTCAAATTTACTGGCATTTCATATATTCTCTGCTCTAACATTGTCCTGACTCTTTCTGTATATTCTTTACTTATGTTTTTGTTTTCCTTAATCAAAGTGTGTCTTTTAAATCTTTTCAAAGAAGATTCTTTGGACTTACTAAATCATCTGAATTTTATACGTTTTCTGTTGTATTAACTTCTGCTCATATCTTTATTTAACTTTTTTCTATGTTCTCAGGGTTTATTGTTTTCATCTTCTGATGTCAATTAAAACACTTGGTTATTCATTTTAATAAATCTTTTTACTTATAAAGATTTGAACTTTTGAAGATTCCAGCTTACTTGTACATTTCTAAGGGTCAGGTCCTCTCCACTGTTGCCGGCCTAAGGCTTAGTTCACCATATAGCAATGTATATACTGACCTAATTTCCCCTCGACTTTCCGTGATCCATTACATCTCACCTTTCTCTGCAGACAAGCCATTTGAAATACCCTTAACTTATTTCACAGCCAATAAGGCTTTGAAATAATGTTTATTTTTTAGAGAAATCTTCTTATATAATTAGGCAGAAAATCTGACCTGCCATAGTTTTCAAAACAGCATAATTTCACTCTTCTCAATGATAAATCTGTTGTATTACACAACATTTGTGTATTTACCTTTATCAATGACATGTCCTTTAAAAATGTTTTAGAGATCCTACCAGTCTTTGAAAACATCCTCGTGCCTTGTTTCAGTTCCAGTTTTATGTATATTTTCTGCCTTGCACCCGATTATTCCTACATCTGATGGATGGCCTTGGGAATCTAATACTGGTATTGATTGTTTTGGCTGATTGTCTCCCCTTGTAGCTGCTTTCTTCATTATTGTGTAAATTTAGATCATGAGCTCATGTTTAGCTAAACAGCTGACCTTGTAAGAGGCTTAGGTGTGAACGCTCGTAAGTTTCAGCAGAAAGTCGGCAAAGATTTATTTGTGTCCCTCCAATGAGTGGCCCGCAAGTACCCCGTTTTCTACAAGTGTTGGTCCAATACTCCCTCTAGAGGCAGGGGATTCAGACAGGGCTGCTTTGCGGCCCCCGATCTGGGGCAGGGGCAGTGGGCGGCCTGTGGCACGGGCAGGAGCCTCTCCGCGTGTGTCCCAGGGACCCATCTGCCTGCGAGCCTCGGTCACCTGGCAGGAAGCTATGATGCCCAGACCTATGGTTAGCTGTGCAGCGAGGTGTACTGCGCCGACAGGTTCCACACACACTTCATGTAAGAGGGCGGCCTGAGTGGAAAGGTGAGAGTTTGGCAGTTGTGCAGACAAAGAAAGCGCCCTTTGGCCTGGGCCTAAATGCTTGTGACACTCCACTGGGCCTGCCGGGCTCTGAGGGCCCTGCCCTGGGCCCCCTGCTCCCCTGCCCTTTGTTCAGTCACAGCAGAGATGGCCACACCCACTCCCTCAGTGAGGGCAGTGTTCCAACCTCCCTCAGCCCCGCCCCCTCTCCGCAGGTTACCATGGACTACAGAGGCTGCATTCTGAGGCAAGGGCTTTCAGAGAATGCCAAGGGCAGACATGATGACCTTAAATGATTTCCTCTTGTGTCAGTTTTGGTAAACTTTAGGAGCTAGGAAATGGTCCAATTGACAGAAATGTTCAAATTTACTGGCATTTCATATATTCTCTGCTCTAACATTGTCCTGACTCTTTCTGTATATTCTTTACTTATGTTTTTGTTTTCCTTAATCAAAGTGTGTCTTTTAAATCTTTTCAAAGAAGATTCTTTGGACTTACTAAATCATCTGAATTTTATACGTTTTCTGTTGTATTAACTTCTGCTCATATCTTTATTTAACTTTTTTCTATGTTCTCAGGGTTTATTGTTTTCATCTTCTGATGTCAATTAAAACACTTGGTTATTCATTTTAATAAATCTTTTTACTTATAAAGATTTGAACTTTTGAAGATTCCAGCTTACTAGTACGTTTCTAAGGGTCAGGTCCTCTCCACTGTTGCCGGCCTAAGGCTTAGTTCAGCATATAGCAATGTATATACTGACCTATTTTCCCCTCGACTTTCTGTGATCCACTACATCTCACCTTTCTTTGCAGACAAGCCATTTGAAATACCCTTAGCTTATTTCACAGCCAATAAGGCTTTGAAATAATGTTTATTTCTTACAGAAAACTTCTTATATAATTAGGCAGAAAATCTGACCTGCCATAGTTTTCAAAACAGCATAATTTCACTCTTCTCAATGATTAATCTGTTGTATTACACAACCTTTGTGTATTTACCTTTATCAATGACATGTCCTTTAAAAATGTTTTAGAGATCCTACCAGTCTTTGAATACATCCTCGTGCTTTGTTTCCGTTCCAGTTTTATGTATATTTTCTGCCTTGCACCCGATTATTCCTACATCTGATGGATGGCCTTGGAAATCTAATTCTGGTATTGATTGTTTTGGCTGATTGTCTCTCCTTGTAGCTGCTTTCTTCATTATTGTGTAAATTTAGATCATGAGCTAATGTTTAGCTAAGCAGCTGACCTTGTAAGAGGTTTAGGTGTGAACGCTCGTAAGTTTCAGAAGAAAGACGGCAAAGATTTATTAGTGTCCCTCCAATGAGTGCTCCGCAAGTACCCCGTTTTCTACAAGTGTTGGTCCAATACTCCCTCTAGAGGCAGGGGACTCAGACAGGGCTGCTTTGCGGCCCCCGATCTGGGACAGGGGCAGTTCGCGGCCTGTGGCCCGGGCAGGAGCCTCTCCGCGTGTGTCCCAGGGACCCATCTGCCTGCGAGCCTCGGTCCCCTGGCAAGAAGCTATGATGCCCAGACCTATGTTTAGCTGTGCAGCGAGGTGTACTGCGCAGACAGGTTCCACACACACTTCAAGTAAGAGGGCGGCCTGAGTGGAAAGGTGAGAGTTTGGGCAGCTGTGCAGACAAAGAAAGCGCCCTTTGGCCTGGGCCTAAATGCTTGTGACACTCCACTGGGCCTGCCGGGCTCTGAGGGCCCTGCCCTGGGCCCCCTGCTCCCCTGCCCTTTGTTCAGTCACAGCAGAGATGGCCACACCCACTCCCTCAGTGAGGGCAGTGTTCCAACCTCCCTCAGCCCCGCCCCCTCTCCGCAGGTTACCATGGACCACAGAGGCTGCATTCTGAGGCCAGGGCGTTCCGAGAATGCCAAGGGCAGACATGATGACCTTAAATGATTTCCTCTTGTGTCAGTTTTGGTAAACTTTAGGAGCTAGGAAATGGTCCACTTTCCAGAAATGTTCAAATTTACTGGCATTTCATATATTCTCTGCTCTAACATTGTCCTGACTCTTTCTGTATATTCTTTACTTATGTTTTTGTTTTCCTTAATCAAAGTGTGTCTTTTAAATCTTTTCAAAGAAGATTCTTTGGACTTACTAAATCATCTGAATTTTATACGTTTTCTGTTGTATTAACATCTGCTCATATCTTTATTTAACTTTTTTCTATGTTCTCAGGGTTTATTGTTTTCATCTTCTGATGTCAATTAAAACACTTGGTTATTCATTTTAATAAATCTTTTTACTTATAAAGATTTGAACTTTTGAAGATTCCAGCTTACTTGTACGTTTCTAAGGGTCAGGTCCTCTCCACTGTTGCCGGCCTAAGGCTTAGTTCACCATATAGCAATGTATATACTGACCTATTTTCCCCTCGACTTTCTGTGATCCACTACATCTCACCTTTCTCTGCAGACAAGCCATTTGAAATACCCTTAACTTATTTCACAGCCAATAAGGCTTTGAAATAATGTTTATTTTTTAGAGAAATCTTCTTATACAATTAGGCAGAAAATCTGACCTGCCATAGTTTTCAAAACAGCATAATTTCACTCTTCTCAATGATTAATCTGTTGTATTACACAACCTTTGTGTATTTAGCTTTATCAATGACATGTCCTTTAAAAATGTTTTAGAGATCCTACCAGTCTTTGAAAACATCCTCGTGCCTTGTTTCAGTTCCAGTTTTATGTATATTTTCTGCCTTGCACCCGATTATTCCTACATCTGATGGATGGCCTTGGGAATCTAATACTGGTATTGATTGTTTTGGCTGATTGTCTCCCCTTGTAGCTGCTTTCTTCATTATTGTGTAAATTTAGATCATGAGCTCATGTTTAGCTAAACAGCTGACCTTGTAAGAGGCTTAGGTGTGAACGCTCGTAAGTTTCAGCAGAAAGTCGGCAAAGATTTATTTGTGTCCCTCCAATGAGTGGCCCACAAGGACCCCGTTTTCTACAAGTGTTGGTCCAATACTCCCTCTAGAGGCAGGGGACTCAGACAGGGCTGCTTTGCGGCCCCCGATCTGGGGCAGGGGCAGTGGGGGGCCTGTGGCCCGGGCAGGAGCCTCTCCGCGTGTGTCCCAGGGACACATCTGCCTGCGAGCCTCGGTCACCTGCCAGAAAGCTACGATGCCCAGACCTATGCTTAGCTGTGCCGCGAGGTGTACTGCGCCGACAGGTTCCACACACACTTCATGTAAGAGGGCGGCCTGAGTGGAAAGGTGAGAGTTTGGGCAGTTGTGCAGACAAAGAAAGCGCCCTTTGGCCTGGGCCTAAATGCTTGTGACACTCCACTGGGCCTGCCGGGCTCTGAGGGCCCTGCCCTGGGCCCCCTGCTCCCCTGCCCTTTGTTCAGTCACAGCAGAGATGGCCACACCCACTCCCTCAGTGAGGGCAGTGTTCCAACCTCCCTCAGCCCCGCCCCCTCTCTGCAGGTTACCATGGACTACAGAGGCTGCATTCTGAGGCAAGGGCTTTCCGAGAATGCCAAGGGCAGACATGATGACCTTAAATGATTTCCTCTTGTGTCAGTTTTGGTAAACTTTAGGAGCTAGGAAATGGTCCAATTGACAGAAATGTTCAAATTTACTGGCATTTCATATATTCTCTGCTCTAACATTGTCCTGACTCTTTCTGTATATTCTTTACTTATGTTTTTGTTTTCCTTAATCAAAGTGTGTCTTTTAAATCTTTTCAAAGAAGATTCTTTGGACTTACTAAATCATCTGAATTTTATACGTTTTCTGTTGTATTAAGTTCTGCTCATATCTTTATTTAACTTTTTTCTATGTTCTCAGGGTTTATTGTTTTCATCTTCTGATGTCAATTAAAACACTTGGTTATTCATTTTAATAAATCTTTTTACTTATAAAGATTTGAAATTTTGAAGATTCCAGCTTACTTGTACGTTTCTAAGGGTCAGGTCCTCTCCACTGTTGCCGGCCTAAGGCTTAGTTCACCATATAGCAATGTATATACTGACCTATTTTCCCCTCGACTTTCTGTGATCCACTACATCTCACCTTTCTTTGCAGACAAGCCATTTGAAATACCCTTAGCTTATTTCACTGCCAATAAGGCTTTGAAATAATGTTTATTTTTTAGAGAAATCTTCTTATATAATTAGGCAGAAAATCTGACCTGCCATAGTTTTCAAAACAGCATAATTTCACTCTTCTCAATGATTAACCTGTTGTATTACACAACCTTTGTGTATTTAGCTTTATCAATGACATGTCCTTTAAAAATGTTTTAGAGATCCTACCAGTCTTTGAATACATCCTCGTGCCTTGTTTCAGTTCCAGTTTTATGTATATTTTCTGCCTTGCACCCGATTATTCCTACATCTGATGGATGGCCTTGGGAATCTAATTCTGGTATTGATTGTTTTGGCTGATTGTCTCCCCTTGTAGCTGCTTTCTTCATTATTGTGTAAATTTAGATCATGAGCTAATGTTTAGCTAAACAGCAGACCTCGTAAGAGGTTTAGGTGTGAACGCTCGTAAGTTTCAGAAGAAAGACGGCAAAGATTTATTTGTGTCCCTCCAATGAGTGGCCCGCAAGTACCCCGTTTTCTACAAGTGTTGGTCCAATACTCCCTCTAGAGGCAGGGGATTCAGACAGGGCTGCTTTGCGGCCCCCGATCTGGGGCAGGGGCAGTGTGCGGCCTGTGGCCCGGGCAGGATCCTCTCCGCGTGTGTCCCAGGGACCCATCTGCCTGTGAGCCTCAGTCACCTGGCAGGAGGCCACAATGCCCAGACCTATGGTTAGCTGTGCAGCGAGGTGTACTGCGCGGACAGGTTCCACACACACTTCAAGTAAGAGGGTGGCCTGAGTGGAAAGGTGAGAGTTTGGGCAGCTGTGCAGACAAAGAAAGCGCCCTTTGGCCTGGGCCTAAATGCTTGTGACACTCCACTGGGCCTGCCGGGCTCTGAGGGCCCTGCCCTGGGCCCCCTGCTCCCCTGGCCTTTGTTCAGTCACAGCAGAGATGGCCACACCCACTCCCTCAGTGAGGGCAGTGTTCCAACCTCCCTCAGCCCCGCCCCCTCTCCGCAGGTTACCATGGACTACAGAGGCTGCATTCTGAGGCCAGGGCGTTCCGAGAATGCCAAGGGCAGACATGATGACCTTAAATGATTTCCTCTTGTGTCAGTTTTGGTAAACTTTAGGAGCTAGGAAATGGTCCAATTGACAGAAATGTTCAAATTTACTGGCATTTCATATATTCTCTGCTCTAACATTGTCCTGACTCTTTCTGTATATTCTTTACTTATGTTTTGGTTTTCCTTAATCAAAGTGTGTCTTTTAAATCTTTTCAAAGAAGATTCTTTGGACTTACTAAATCACCTGAATTTTATACGTTTTCTGTTGTATTAAGTTCTGCTCATATCTTTATTTAACTTTTTTCTATGTTCTCAGGGTTTATTGTTTTCATCTTCTGATGTCAATTAAAACACTTGGTTATTCATTTTAATAAATCTTTTTACTTATAAAGATTTGAACTTTTGAAGATTCCAGCTTACTTGTACGTTTCTAAGGGTCAGGTCCTCTCCACTGTTGCCGGCCTAAGGCTTAGTTCACCATATAGCAATGTATATACTGACCTATTTTCCCCTCGACTTTCTGTGATCCACTACATCTCACCTTTCTCTGCAGACAAGCCATTTGAAATACCCTTAACTTATTTCACAGCCAATAAGGCTTTGAAATAATGTTTATTTTTTAGAGAAATCTTCTTATACAATTAGGCAGAAAATCTGACCTGCCATAGTTTTCAAAACAGCATAATTTCACTCTTCTCAATGATTAATCTGTTGTATTACACAACCTTTGTGTATTTAGCTTTATCAATGACATGTCCTTTAAAAATGTTTTAGAGATCCTACCAGTCTTTGAAAACATCCTCGTGCCTTGTTTCAGTTCCAGTTTTATGTATATTTTCTGCCTTGCACCCGATTATTCCTACATCTGATGGATGGCCTTGGGAATCTAATACTGGTATTGATTGTTTTGGCTAATTGTCTCCCCTTGTAGCTGCTTTCTTCATTATTGTGTAAATTTAGATCATGAGCTCATGTTTAGCTAAACAGCTGACCTTGTAAGAGGCTTAGGTGTGAACGCTCGTAAGTTTCAGCAGAAAGTCGGCAAAGATTTATTTGTGTCCCTCCAATGAGTGGCCCGCAAGGACCCCGTTTTCTACAAGTGTTGGTCCAATACTCCCTCTAGAGGCAGGGGACTCAGACAGGGCTGCTTTGCGGCCCCTGATCTGGGGCAGGGGCAGTGGGGGGCCTGTGGCCCGGGCAGGAGCCTCTCCGCGTGTGTCCCAGGGACACATCTGCCTGCGAGCCTCGGTCACCTGCCAGAAAGCTACGATGCCCAGACCTATGCTTAGCTGTGCCGCGAGGTGTACTGCGCCGACAGGTTCCACACACACTTCATGTAAGAGGGCGGCCTGAGTGGAAAGGTGAGAGTTTGGGCAGTTGTGCAGACAAAGAAAGCGCCCTTTGGCCTGGGCCTAAATGCTTGTGACACTCCACTGGGCCTGCCGGGCTCTGAGGGCCCTGCCCTGGGCCCCCTGCTCCCCTGCCCTTTGTTCAGTCACAGCAGAGATGGCCACACCCACTCCCTCAGTGAGGGCAGTGTTCCAACCTCCCTCAGCCCCGCCCCCTCTCTGCAGGTTACCATGGACTACAGAGGCTGCATTCTGAGGCAAGGGCTTTCCGAGAATGCCAAGGGCAGACATGATGACCTTAAATGATTTCCTCTTGTGTCAGTTTTGGTAAACGTTAGGAGCTAGGAAATGGTCCAATTGACAGAAATGTTCAAATTTACTGGCATTTCATATATTCTCTGCTCTAACATTGTCCTGACTCTTTCTGTATATTCTTTACTTATGTTTTTGTTTTCCTTAATCAAAGTGTGTCTTTTAAATCTTTTCAAAGAAGATTCTTTGGACTTACTAAATCATCTGAATTTTATACGTTTTCTGTTGTATTAAGTTCTGCTCATATCTTTATTTAACTTTTTTCTATGTTCTCAGGGTTTATTGTTTTCATCTTCTGATGTCAATTAAAACACTTGGTTATTCATTTTAATAAATCTTTTTACTTATAAAGATTTGAACTTTTGAAGATTCCAGCTTACTTGTACGTTTCTAAGGGTCAGGTCCTCTCCACTGTTGCCGGCCTAAGGCTTAGTTCACCATATAGCAATGTATATACTGACCTATTTTCCCCTCGACTTTCTGTGATCCACTACATCTCACCTTTCTTTGCAGACAAGCCATTTGAAATACCCTTAGCTTATTTCACTGCCAATAAGGCTTTGAAATAATGTTTATTTTTTCGAGAAATCTTCTTATATAATTAGGCAGAAAATCTGACCTGCCATAGTTTTCAAAACAGCATAATTTCACTCTTCTCAATGATTAACCTGTTGTATTACACAACCTTTGTGTATTTACCTTTATCAATGACATGTCCTTTAAAAATGTTTTAGAGATCCTACCAGTCTTTGAATACATCCTCGTGCCTTGTTTCAGTTCCAGTTTTATGTATATTTTCTGCCTTGCACCCGATTATTCCTACATCTGATGGATGGCCTTGGGAATCTAATTCTGGTATTGATTGTTTTGGCTGATTGTCTCCCCTTGTAGCTGCTTTCTTCATTATTGTGTAAATTTAGATCATGAGCTAATGTTTAGCTAAACAGCAGACCTTGTAAGAGGTTTAGGTGTGAACGCTCGTAAGTTTCAGAAGAAAGACGGCAAAGATTTATTTGTGTCCCTCCAATGAGTGGCCCGCAAGTACCCCGTTTTCTACAAGTGTTGGTCCAATACTCCCTCTAGAGGCAGGGGATTCAGACAGGGCTGCTTTGCGGCCCCCGATCTGGGGCAGGGGCAGTGTGCGGCCTGTGGCCCGGGCAGGATCCTCTCCGCGTGTGTCCCAGGGACCCATCTGCCTGTGAGCCTCAGTCACCTGGCAGGAGGCCACAATGCCCAGACCTATGGTTAGCTGTGCAGCGAGGTGTACTGCGCGGACAGGTTCCACACACACTTCAAGTAAGAGGGTGGCCTGAGTGGAAAGGTGAGAGTTTGGGCAGCTGTGCAGACAAAGAAAGCGCCCTTTTGGCCTGGGCCTAAATGCTTGTGACACTCCACTGGGCCTGCCGGGCTCTGAGGGCCCTGCCCTGGGCCCCCTGCTCCCCTGGCCTTTGTTCAGTCACAGCAGAGATGGCCACACCCACTCCCTCAGTGAGGGCAGTGTTCCAACCTCCCTCAGCCCCGCCCCCTCTCCGCAGGTTACCATGGACTACAGAGGCTGCATTCTGAGGCCAGGGCGTTCCGAGAATGCCAAGGGCAGACATGATGACCTTAAATGATTTCCTCTTGTGTCAGTTTTGGTAAACTTTAGGAGCTAGGAAATGGTCCAATTGACAGAAATGTTCAAATTTACTGGCATTTCATATATTCTCTGCTCTAACATTGTCCTGACTCTTTCTGTATATTCTTTACTTATGTTTTGGTTTTCCTTAATCAAAGTGTGTCTTTTAAATCTTTTCAAAGAAGATTCTTTGGACTTACTAAATCACCTGAATTTTATACGTTTTCTGTTGTATTAAGTTCTGCTCATATCTTTATTTAACTTTTTTCTATGTTCTCAGGGTTTATTGTTTTCATCTTCTGATGTCAATTAAAACACTTGGTTATTCATTTTAATAAATCTTTTTACTTATAAAGATTTGAACTTTTGAAGATTCCAGCTTACTTGTACGTTTCTAAGGGTCAGGTCCTCTCCACTGTTGCCGGCCTAAGGCTTAGTTCACCATATAGCAATGTATATACTGACCTATTTTCCCCTCGACTTTCTGTGATCCACTACATCTCACCTTTCTCTGCAGACAAGCCATTTGAAATACCCTTAACTTATTTCACAGCCAATAAGGCTTTGAAATAATGTTTATTTTTTAGAGAAATCTTCTTATACAATTAGGCAGAAAATCTGACCTGCCATAGTTTTCAAAACAGCATAATTTCACTCTTCTCAATGATTAATCTGTTGTATTACACAACCTTTGTGTATTTAGCTTTATCAATGACATGTCCTTTAAAAATGTTTTAGAGATCCTACCAGTCTTTGAAAACATCCTCGTGCCTTGTTTCAGTTCCAGTTTTATGTATATTTTCTGCCTTGCACCCGATTATTCCTACATCTGATGGATGGCCTTGGGAATCTAATACTGGTATTGATTGTTTTGGCTGATTGTCTCCCCTTGTAGCTGCTTTCTTCATTATTGTGTAAATTTAGATCATGAGCTCATGTTTAGCTAAACAGCTGACCTTGTAAGAGGCTTAGGTGTGAACGCTCGTAAGTTTCAGCAGAAAGTCGGCAAAGATTTATTTGTGTCCCTCCAATGAGTGGCCCGCAAGGACCCCGTTTTCTACAAGTGTTGGTCCAATACTCCCTCTAGAGGCAGGGGACTCAGACAGGGCTGCTTTGCGGCCCCTGATCTGGGGCAGGGGCAGTGGGGGGCCTGTGGCCCGGGCAGGAGCCTCTCCGCGTGTGTCCCAGGGACACATCTCCCTGCGAGCCTCGGTCACCTGTCAGAAAGCTACGATGCCCAGACCTATGCTTAGCTGTGCCGCGAGGTGTACTGCGCCGACAGGTTCCACACACACTTCATGTAAGAGGGCGGCCTGAGTGGAAAGGTGAGAGTTTGGGCAGTTGTGCAGACAAAGAAAGCGCCTTTGGCCTGGGCCTAAATGCTTGTGACACTCCACTGGGCCTGCCGGGCTCTGAGGGCCCTGCCCTGGGCCCCCTGCTCCCCTGCCCTTTGTTCAGTCACAGCAGAGATGGCCACACCCACTCCCTCAGTGAGGGCAGTGTTCCAACCTCCCTCAGCCCCGCCCCCTCTCCGCAGGTTACCATGGACTACAGAGGCTGCATTCTGAGGCAAGGGCTTTCCAAGAATGCCAAGGGCAGATATGATGACCTTAAATGATTTCCTCTTGTGTCAGTTTTGGTAAACTTTAGGAGCTAGGAAATGGTCCAAAACTTTAGGAGCTAGGAAATGGTCCAATTGACAGAAATGTTCAAATTTACTGGCATTTCATATATTCTCTGCTCTAACATTGTCCTGACTCTTTCTGTATATTCTTTACTTATGTTTTTGTTTTCCTTAATCAAAGTGTGTCTTTTAAATCTTTTCAAAGAAGATTCTTTGGACTTACTAAATCTTCTGAATTTTACACGTTTTCTGTTGTATTAACTTCTGCTCATATCTTTATTTAACTTTTTTCTATGTTCTCAGGGTTTATTGTTTTCATCTTCTGATGTCAATTAAAACACTTGGTTATTCATTTTAATAAATCTTTTTACTTATAAAGATTTGAACTTTTGAAGATTCCAGCTTACTTGTACGTTTCTAAGGGTCAGGTCCTCTCCACTGTTGCCGGCCTAAGGCTTAGTTCACCATATAGCAATGTATATACTGACCTATTTTCCCCTCGACTTTCTGTGATCCACTACATCTCACCTTTCTTTGCAGACAAGCCATTTGAAATACCCTTAGCTTATTTCACTGCCAATAAGGCTTTGAAATAATGTTTATTTTTTCGAGAAATCTTCTTATATAATTAGGCACAAAATCTGACCTGCCATAGTTTTCAAAACAGCATAATTTCACTCTTCTCAATGATTAATCTGTTGTATTACACAACATTTGTGTATTTACCTTTATCAATGACATGTCCTTTAAAAATGTTTTAGAGATCCTACCAGTCTTTGAATACATCCTCGTGCCTTGTTTCAGTTCCAGTTTTATGTATATTTTCTGCCTCGCACCCGATTATTCCTACATCTGATGGATGGCCTTGGGAATCTAATTCTGGTATTGATTGTTTTGGCTGATTGTCTCCTCTTGTAGCTGCTTTCTTCATTATTGTGTAAATTTAGATCATGAGCTCATGTTTAGCTAAACAGCTGACCTTGTAAGAGGTTTAGGTGTGAACGCTCGTAAGTTTCAGAAGAAAGACGGCAAAGATTTATTTGTGTCCCTCCAATGAGTGGCCCGCAAGTACCCCGTTTTCTACAAGTGTTGGTCCAATACTCCCTCTAGCGGCAGGGGATTCAGACAGGGCTGCTTTGCGGCCCCCGATCTGGGGCAGGGGCAGTGGGCGGCCTGTGGCCCGGGCAGGAGCCTCTCCGCGTGTGTCCCAGGGACCCATCTGCCTGCGAGCCTCGGTCACCTGGCAGGAGGCCACGATGCCCAGACCTATGGTTAGCTGTGCAGCGAGGTGTACTGCGCGGACAGGTTCCACACACACTTCAAGTAAGAGGGCGGCCTGAGTGGAAAAGTGAGAGTTTGGGCAGCTGTGCAGACAAAGAAAGCGCCCTTTGGCCTGGGCCTAAATGCTTGTGACACTCCACTGGGCCTGCCAGGCTCTGAGGGCCCTGCCCTGGGCCCCCTGCTCCCCTGCCCTTTGTTCAGTCACAGCAGAGATGGCCACACCCACTCCCTCAGTGAGGGCAGTGTTCCAACCTCCCTCAACCCCTCCGCCTCTCCGCAGGTTACCATGGACTACAGAGGCTGCATTCTGAGGCCAGGGCGTTCCGAGAATGCCAAGGGCAGACATGATGACCTTAAATGATTTCCTCTTGTGTCAGTTTTGGTAAACTTTAGGAGCTAGGAAATGGTCCACTTGACAGAAATGTTCAAATTTACTGGCATTTCATATATTCTCTGCTCTAACATTGTCCTGACTCTTTCTGTATATTCTTTACTTATGTTTTGGTTTTCCTTAATCAAAGTGTTTCTTTTAAATCTTTTCAAAGAAGATTCTTTGGACTTACTAAATCACCTGAATTTTATACGTTTTCTGTTGTATTAAGTTCTGCTCATATCTTTATTTATCTTTTCTCTATGTTCTCAGGGTTTATTGTTTTCATCTTCTGATGTCAATTAAAACACTTGGTTATTCATTTTAATAAATCTTTTTACTTATAAAGATTTGAACTTTTGAAGATTCCAGCTTACTTGTACGTTTCTAAGGGTCAGGTTCTCTCCACAGTTGCCGGCCTAAGGCTTAGTTCACCATATAGCTATGTATATATTGACCTATTTTCCCCTCGACTTTCTGTGATCCACTGCATCTCACCTTTGTTTGCAGACAAGCCATTTGAAATACACTTAACTTATTTCACAGACAATAAGGCTTTGAAATAATGTTTATTTTTTAGAGAAATCTTCTTATACAATTAGGCAGAAAATCTGACCTGCCATAGTTTTCAAAACAGCATAATTTCACTCTTCTCAATGATTAATCTGTTGTATTACACAACCTTTGTGTATTAAGCTTTATCAATGACATGATCTTTAAAAATGTTTTAGAGATCCTACCAGTCTTTGAAAACATCCTCGAGCCTTGTTTCAGTTCCAGTTTTATATATATTTTCTGCCTTGCACCCGATTATTCCTACATCTGATGGATGGCCTTGGGAATCTAATACTGGTATTGATTGTTTTGGCTGATTGTCTCCCCTTGTAGCTGCTTTCTTCATTATTGTGTAAATTTAGATCATGAGCTAATGTTTAGCTAAACAGCTGACCTTGTAAGAGGCTTAGGTGTGAACGCTCGTAAGTTTCAGCAGAAAGTCGGCAAAGATTTATATGTGTCCCTCCAATGAGTGGCCCGCAAGGACCCCGTTTTCTACAAGTGTTGGTCCAATACTCCCTCTAGAGGCAGGGGACTCAGACAGGGCTGCTTTGCGGCCCCCGATCTGGGGCAGGGGCAGTGGGGGGCCTGTGGCCCGGGCAGGAGCCTCTCCGCGTGTGTCCCAGGGACACATCTGCCTGCGAGCCTCGGTCACCTGCCAGAAAGCTACGATGCCCAGACCTATGCTTAGCTGTGCCGCGAGGTGTACTGCGCTGACAGGTTCCACACACACTTCATGTAAGAGGGCGGCCTGAGTGGAAAGGTGAGAGTTTGGGCAGTTGTGCAGACAAAGAAAGCGCCCTTTGGCCTGGGCCTAAATGCTTGTGACAGTCCACTGGGCCTGCCGGGCTCTGAGGGCCCTGCCCTGGGCTCCCTGCTCCCCTGCCCTTTGTTCAGTCACAGCAGAGATGGCCACACCCACTCCCTCAGTGAGGGCAGTGTTCCAACCTCCCTCAGCCCCGCCCCCTCTCCGCAGGTTACCATGGACTACAGAGGCTGCATTCTGAGGCAAGGGCTTTCCGAGAATGCCAAGGGCAGATATGATGACCTTAAATGATTTCCTCTTGTGTCAGTTTTGGTAAACTTTAGGAGCTAGGAAATGGTCCAATTGACAGAAATGTTCAAATTTACTGGCATTTCATATATTCTCTGCTCTAACATTGTCCTGACTCTTTCTGTATATTCTTTACTTATGTTTTTGTTTTCCTTAATCAAAGTGTGTCTTTTAAATCTTTTCAAAGAAGATTCTTTGGACTTACTAAATCTTCTGAATTTTACACGTTTTCTGTTGTATTAAGTTCTGCTCATATCTTTATTTAACTTTTTTCTATGTTCTCAGGGTTTATTGTTTTCATCTTCTGATGTCAATTAAAACACTTGGTTATTCATTTTAATAAATCTTTTTACTTATAAAGATTTGAACTTTTGAAGATTCCAGCTTACTTGTACGTTTCTAAGGGTCAGGTCCTCTCCACTGTTGCCGTCCTAAGGCTTAGTTTACCATATAACAATGTATATACTGACCTATTTTCCCCTCGACTTTCTGTGATCCACTACATCTCACCTTTCTTTGCACACAAGCCATTTGACATTCCCTTAGCATATTTCACAGCCAATAAGGCTTTGAAATAATGTTTATTTTTTAGAGAAATCTTCTTATATAATTAGGCAGAAAATCTGACCTGCCATAGTTTTCAAAACAGCATAATTTCACTCTTCTCAATGATTAATCTGTTGTATTACACAACATTTGTGTATTTACCTTTATCAATGACATGTCCTTTAAAAATGTTTTAGAGATCCTACCAGTCTTTGAATACATCCTCGTGCCTTGTTTCAGTTCCAGTTTTATGTATATTTTCTGCCTTGCACCCGATTATTCCTACATCTGATGGATGGCCTTGGGAATCTAATTCTGGTATTGATTGTTTTGGCTGATTGTCTCCTCTTGTAGCTGCTTTCTTCATTATTGTGTAAATTTAGATCATGAGCTCATGTTTAGCTAAACAGCTGACCTTGTAAGAGGTTTAGGTGTGAACGCTCGTAAGTTTCAGAAGAAAGACGGCAAAGATTTATTTGTGTCCCTCCAATGAGTGGCCCGCAAGTACCCCGTTTTCTACAAGTGTTGGTCCAATACTCCCTCTAGCGGCAGGGGATTCAGACAGGGCTGCTTTGCGGCCCCCGATCTGGGGCAGGGGCAGTGGGCGGCCTGTGGCCCGGGCAGGAGCCTCTCCGCGTGTGTCCCAGGGACCCATCTGCCTGCGAGCCTCGGTCACCTGGCAGGAGGCCACGATGCCCAGACCTATGGTTAGCTGTGCAGCGAGGTGTACTGCGCGGACAGGTTCCACACACACTTCAAGTAAGAGGGCGGCCTGAGTGGAAAGGTGAGAGTTTGGGCAGCTGTGCAGACAAAGAAAGCGCCCCTTGGCCTGGGCCTAAATGCTTGTGACACTCCACTGGGCCTGCCAGGCTCTGAGGGCCCTGCCCTGGGCCCAATGCTCCCCTGCCCTTTGTTCAGTCACAGCAGAGATGGCCACACCCACTCCCTCAGTGAGGGCAGTGTTCCAACCTCCCTCAGCCCCTCCGCCTCTCCGCAGGTTACCATGGACTACAGAGGCTGCATTCTGAGGCCAGGGCGTTCCGAGAATGCCAAGGGCAGACATGATGACCTTAAATGATTTCCTCTTGTGTCAGTTTTGGTAAACTTTAGGAGCTAGGAAATGGTCCACTTGACAGAAATGTTCAAATTTACTGGCATTTCATATATTCTCAGCTCTAACATTGTCCTGACTCTTTCTGTATATTCTTTACTTATGTTTTGGTTTTCCTTAATCAAAGTGTGTCTTTTAAATCTTTTCAAAGAAGATTCTTTGGACTTACTAAATCACCTGAATTTTATACGTTTTCTGTTGTATGAACTTCTGCTCATATCTTTATTTAACTTTTTTCTATGTTCTCAGGGTTTATTGTTTTCATCTTCTGATGTCAATTAAAACACTTGGTTATTCATTTTAATAAATCTTTTTACTTATAAAGATTTGAACTTTTGAAGATTCCAGCTTACTTGTACGTTTCTAAGGGTCAGGTCCTCTCCACTGTTGCCGGCCTAAGGCTTAGTTCATCATATAGCTATGTATATATTGACCTATTTTCCCCTCGACTTTCTGTGATCCACTACATCTCACCTTTCTTTGCAGACAAGCCATTTGAAATACACTTAACTTATTTCACAGACAATAAGGCTTTGCAATAATGTGTATTTTTTAGAGAAATCTTCTTATATAATTAGGCAGAAAATCTGAAGTGCCATAGTTTTCAAAACAGCATAATTTCACTCTTCTCAATGATTAATCTGTTGTATTACACAACCTTTGTGTATTTAGCTTTATCAATGACATGATCTTTAAAAATGTTTTAGAGATCCTACCAGTCTTTGAAAACATCCTCGTGCCTTGTTTCAGTTCCAGTTTTATATATATTTTCTGCCTTGCACACGATTATTCCTACATCTGATGGATGGCCTTGGGAATCTAATACTGGTATGGATTGTTTTGGCTGATTGTTTCCCCTTATAGCTGCTTTCTTCATTATTGTGTAAATTTAGATCATGAGCTCATGTTTAGCTAAACAGCTGACCTTGTAAGAGGCTTAGGTGTGAATGCTCGTAAGTTTTAGCAGAAAGTCGGCAAAGATTTATTTGTGTCCCTCCAATGAGTGGCCCGCAAGGACCCCGTTTTCTACAAGTGTCAGTCCAATACTCCCTCTAGAGGCAGGGGACTCAGACTGGGCTGCTTTGCGGCCCCCGATCTGGGGCAGGGGAAGTGGGCGGCCTGTGGCCCGGGCAGGAGCCTCTCCGCGTGTGTCCCAGGGACCCATCTGCCTGCGAGCCTCGGTCACCTGGCAGGAAGCTATGATGCCCAGACCTATGGTTAGCTGTGCAGCGAGGTGTACTGCGCAGACAGGTTCCACACACACTTCAAGTAAGAGGGCGGCCTGAGTGGAAAGGTGAGAGTTTGGGCAGCTGTGCAGACAAAGAAAGCGCCCTTTGGCCTGGGCCTAAATGCTTGTGACACTCCACTGGGCCTGCCGGGCTCTGAGGGCCCTGCCCTGGGCCCCCTGCTCCCCTGCCCTTTGTTCAGTCACAGCAGAGATGGCCACACCCACTCCCTCAGTGAGGGCAGTGTTCCAACCTCCCTCAGCCCCGCCCCCTCTCCGCAGGTTACCATGGACGACAGAGGCTGCATTCTGAGGCCAGGGCGTTCCGAGAATGCCAAGGGCAGACATGATGACCTTAAATGATTTCCTCTTGTGTCAGTTTTGGTAAACTTTAGGAGCTAGGAAATGGTCCACTTTCCAGAAATGTTCAAATTTACTGGCATTTCATATATTCTCTGCTCTATCATTGTCCTGACTCTTTCTGTATATTCTTTACTTATGTTTTTGTTTTCCTTAATCAAAGTGTGTCTTTTAAATCTTTTCAAAGAAGATTCTTTGGACTTACTAAATCATCTGAATTTTATACGTTTTCTGTTGTATTAACTTCTGCTCATATCTTTATTTAACTTTTTTCTATGTTCTCAGGGTTTATTGTTTTCATCTTCTGCTGTCAATTAAAACACTTGGTTATTCATTTTAATAAATCTTTTTACTTATAAAGATTTGAACTTTTGAAGATTCCAGCTTACTTGTACGTTTCTAAGGGTCAGGTTCTCTCCACTGTTGCCAGCCTAAGGCTTAGTTCACCATATAGCAATGTATATACTGACCTATTTTCCCCTCGACTTTCTGTGATCCACTACATCTCACCTTTCTCTGCAGACAAGCCATTTGAAATACCCTTAACTTATTTCACAGCCAATAAGGCTTTGAAATAATGTTTATTTTTTAGAGAAATCTTGTTATACAATTAGGCAGAAAATCTGACCTGCCATAGTTTTCAAAACAGCATAATTTCACTCTTCTCAATGATTAATCTGTTGTATTACACAACCTTTGTGTATTTAGCTTTATCAATGTCATGTCCTTTAAAAATGTTTTAGAGATCCTACCAGTCTTTGAAAACATCCTCGTGCCTTGTTTCAGTTCCAGTTTTATGTATATTTTCTGCCTTGCACCCGATTATTCCTACATCAGATGGATGGCCTTGGGAATCTAATACTGGTATTGATTGTTTTGGCTGATTGTCTCCCCTTGTAGCTGCTTTCTTCATTATTGTGTAAATTTAGATCATGAGCTCATGTTTAGCTAAACAGCTGACCTTGTAAGAGGCTTAGGTGTGAACGCTCGTAAGTTTCAGCAGAAAGTCAGCAAAGATTTATTTGTGTCCCTCCAATGAGTGGCCCACAAGGACCCCGTTTTCTACAAGTCTTGGTCCAATACTCCGTCTAGAGGCAGGGGACTCAGACAGGGCTGCTTTGCGGCCCCCGGTCTGGGGCAGGGGCAGTGGGGCGCCTGTGGCCCGGACAGGAGCCTCTCCGCGTGTGTCCCAGGGACACATCTGCCTGTGAGCCTCGGTCACCTGCCAGAAAGCTACGATGCCCAGACCTATGCTTAGCTGTGCCGCGAGGTGTACTGCGCCGACAGGTTCCACACACACTTCATGTAAGAGGGCGGCCTGAGTGGCAAGGTGAGAGTTTGGCAGTTGTGCAGACAAAGAAAGCGCCCTTTGGCCTTGGCCTAAATGCTTGTGACACTCCACTGGGCCTGCCGGGCTCTGAGGGCCCTGCCCTGGGCCCCCTGCTCCCCTGCCCTTTGTTCAGTCACAGCAGAGATGGCCACACCCACTCCCTCAGTGAGGGCAGTGTTCCAACCTCCCTCAGCCCCGCCCCCTCTCCGCAGTTTACCATGGACGACAGAGGCTGCATTCTGAGGCCAGGGCGTTCCGAGAATGCCAAGGGCAGACATGATGACCTTAAATGATTTCCTCTTGTGTCAGTTTTGGTAAACTTTAGGAGCTAGGAAATGGTCCACTTTCCAGAAATGTTCAAATTTACTGGCATTTCATATATTCTCTGCTCTATCATTGTCCTGACTCTTTCTGTATATTCTTTACTTATGTTTTGGTTTTCCTTAATCAAAGTGTGTCTTTTAAATCTTTTCAAAGAAGATTCTTTGGACTTACTAAATCATCTGAATTTTATACGTTTTCTGTTGTATTAACTTCTGCTCATATCTTTATTTAACTTTTTTCTATGTTCTCAGGGTTTATTGTTTTCATCTTCTGATGTCAATTAAAACACTTGGTTATTCATTTTAATAAATCTTTTTACTTATAAAGATTTGAACTTTTGAAGATTCCAGCTTACTAGTACGTTTCTAAGGGTCAGGTCCTCTCCACTGTTGCCGGCCTAAGGCTTAGTTCAGCATATAGCAATGTATATACTGACCTATTTACCCCTCGACTTTCTGTGATCCACTACATCTCACCTTTCTTTGCAGACAAGCCATTTGAAATACCCTTAGCTTATTTCACAGCCAATAAGGCTTTGAAATAATGTTTATTTTTTAGAGAAAACTTCTTATATAATTAGGCAGAAAATCTGACCTGCCATAGTTTTCAAAACAGCATAATTTCACTCTTCTCAATGATTAATCTGTTGTATTACACAACCTTTGTGTATTTACCTTTATCAATGACATGTCCTTTAAAAATGTTTTAGAGATCCTACCAGTCTTTGAATACATCCTCGTGCCTTGTTTCAGTTCCAGTTTTATGTATATTTTCTGCCTTGCACCCGATTATTCCTACATCTGATGGATGGCCTTGGGAATCTAATTCTGGTATTGATTGTTTTGGCTGATTGTCTCTCCTTGTAGCTGCTTTCTTCATTATTGTGTAAATTTAGATCATGAGCTAATGTTTAGCTAAACAGCTGACCTTGTAAGAGGTTTAGGTGTGAACGCTCGTAAGTTTCAGAAGAAAGACGGCAAAGATTTATTAGTGTCCCTCCAATGAGTGCTCCGCAAGTACCCCGTTTTCTACAAGTGTTGGTCCAATACTCCCTCTAGAGGCAGGGGACTCAGACAGGGCTGCTTTGCGTCCCCCGATCTGGGACAGGGGCAGTGGGCGGCCTGTGGCCCGGGCAGGAGCCTCTCCGCGTGTGTCCCAGGGACCCATCTGCCTGCGAACCTCGGTCCCCTGGCAAGAAGCTATGATGCCCAGACCTATGTTTAGCTGTGCAGCGAGGTGTACTGCGCAGACAGGTTCCACACACACTTCAAGTAAGAGGGCGGCCTGAGTGGAAAGGTGAGAGTTTGGGCAGCTGTGCAGACAAAGAAAGCGCCCTTTGGCCTGGGCCTAAATGCTTGTGACACTCCACTGGGCCTGCCGGGCTCTGAGGGCCCTGCCCTGGGCCCCCTGCTCCCCTGCCCTTTGTTCAGTCACAGCAGAGATGGCCACACCCACTCCCTCAGTGAGGGCAGTGTTCCAACCTCCCTCAGCCCCGCCCCCTCTCCGCAGGTTACCATGGACCACAGAGGCTGCATTCTGAGGCCAGGGCGTTCCGAGAATGCCAAGGGCAGACATGATGACCTTAAATGATTTCCTCTTGTGTCAGTTTTGGTAAACTTTAGGAGCTAGGAAATGGTCCACTTTCCAGAAATGTTCAAATTTACTGGCATTTCATATATTCTCTGCTCTAACATTGTCCTGACTCTTTCTGTATATTCTTTACTTATGTTTTGGTTTTCCTTAATCAAAGTGTGTCTTTTAAATCTTTTCAAAGAAGATTCTTTGGACTTACTAAATCATCTGAATTTTATACGTTTTCTGTTGTTTTAACATCTGCTCATATCTTTATTTAACTTTTTTCTATGTTCTCAGGGTTTATTGTTTTCATCTTCTGATGTCAATTAAAACACTTGGTTATTCATTTTAATAAATCTTTTTACTTATAAAGATTTGAACTTTTGAAGATTCCAGCTTACTTGTACGTTTCTAAGGGTCAGGTCCTCTCCACTGTTGCCGGCCTAAGGCTTAGTTCACCATATAGCAATGTATATACTGACCTATTTTCCCCTCGACTTTCTGTGATCCACTACATCTCACCTTTCTCTGCAGACAAGCCATTTGAAATACCCTTAACTTATTTCACAGCCAATAAGGCTTTGAAATAATGTTTATTTTTTAGAGAAATCTTCTTATACAATTAGGCAGAAAATCTGACCTGCCATAGTTTTCAAAACAGCATAATTTCACTCTTCTCAATGATTAATCTGTTGTATTACACAACCTTTGTGTATTTAGCTTTATCAATGACATGTCCTTTAAAAATGTTTTAGAGATCCTACCAGTCTTTGAAAACATCCTCGTGCCTAGTTTCAGTTCCAGTTTTATGTATATTTTCTGCCTTGCACCCGATTATTCCTACATCTGATGGATGGCCTTGGGAATCTAATACTGGTATTGATTGTTTTGGCTGATTGTCTCCCCTTGTAGCTGCTTTCTTCATTATTGTGTAAATTTAGATCATGAGCTCATGTTTAGCTAAACAGATAACCTTGTAAGAGGCTTAGGTGTGAATGCTCGTAAGTTTCAGCAGAAAGTCGGCAAAGATTTATTTGTGTCCCTCCAATGAGTGGCCCACAAGGACCCCGTTTTCTACAAGTGTTGGTCCAATACTCCCTCTAGAGGCAGGGGACTCAGACAGGGCTGCTTTGCGGCCCCCGATCTGGGGCAGGGGCAGTGGGGGGCGTGTGGCCCGGGCAGGAGCCTCTCCGCGTGTGTCCCAGGGACACATCTGCCTGCGAGCCTCGGTCACCTGCCAGAAAGCTACGATGCCCAGACCTATGCTTAGCTGTGCCGCGAGGTGTACTGCGCCGACAGGTTCCACACACACTTCATGTAAGAGGGCGGCCTGAGTGGAAAGGTGAGAGTTTGGGCAGTTGTGCAGACAAAGAAAGCGCCCTTTGGCCTGGGCCTAAATGCTTGTGACACTCCACTGTGCCTGCCGGGCTCTGAGGGCCCTGCCCTGGGCCCCCTGCTCCCCTGCCCTTTGTTCAGTCACAGCAGAGATGGCCACACCCACTCCCTCAGTGAGGGCAGTGTTCCAACCTCCCTCAGCCCCGCCCCCTCTCTGCAGGTTACCATGGACTACAGAGGCTGCATTCTGAGGCAAGGGCTTTCCGAGAATGCCAAGGGCAGACATGATGACCTTAAATGATTTCCTCTTGTGTCAGTTTTGGTAAACTTTAGGAGCTAGGAAATGGTCCAATTGACAGAAATGTTCAAATTTACTGGCATTTCATATATTCTCTGCTCTAACATTGTCCTGATTCTTTCTGTATATTCTTTACTTATGTTTTGGTTTTCCTTAATCAAAGTGTGTCTTTTAAATCTTTTCAAAGAAGATTCTTTGGACTTACTAAATCATCTGAATTTTATACGTTTTCTGTTGTATTAAGTTCTGCTCATATCTTTATTTAACTTTTTTCTATGTTCTCAGGGTTTATTGTTTTCATCTTCTGATGTCAATTAAAACACTTGGTTATTCATTTTAATAAATTTTTTACTTATAAAGATTTGAACTTTTGAAGATTCCAGCTTACTTGTACGTTTCTAAGGGTCAGGTCCTCTCCACTGTTGCCGGCCTAAGGCTTAGTTCACCATATAGCAATGTATATACTGACCTATTTTCCCCTCGACTTTCTGTGATCCACTACATCTCACCTTTCTTTGCAGACAAGCCATTTGAAATACCCTTAGCTTATTTCACAGCCAATAAGGCTTTGAAATAATATTTATTTTTTAGAGAAATCTTCTTATATAATTAGGCAGAAAATCTGACCTGCCATAGTTTTCAAAACAGCATAATTTCACTCTTCTCAATGATTAATCTGTTGTATTACACAACCTTTGAGTATTTACCTTTATCAATGACATGTCCATTAAAAATGTTTTAGAGATCCTACCAGTCTTTGAATACATCCTCGTGCCTTGTTTCAGTTCCAGTTTTATGTATATTTTCTGCCTTGCACCCGATTATTCCTACATCTGATGGATGGCCTTGGGAATCTAATACTGGTATTGATTGTTTTGGCTGATTGTCTCCCCTTGTAGCTGCTTTCTTCATTATTGTGTAAATTTAGATCATGAGCTAATGTTTAGCTAAACAGCTGACCTTGTAAGAGGTTTAGGTGTGAACGCTCGTAAGTTTCAGAAGAAAGACGGCAAAGATTTATTTGTGTCCCTCCAATGAGTGGCCCGCAAGTACCCCGTTTTCTACAAGTGTTGGTCCAATACTCCCTCTAGAGGCAGGGGATTCAGACAGGGCTGCTTTGCGGCCCCCGATCTGGGGCAGGGGCAGTGGGCGGCCTGTGGCCCAGGCAGGAGCCTCTCCGCGTGTGTCCAAGGGACCCGTCTGCCTGCGAGCCTCGGTCACCTGGCAGGAAGCTACGATGCCCAGACCTATGCTCAGCTGTGCAGCGAGGTGTACTGCGCGGACAGGTTCCACACACACTTCAAGTAAGAGGGCGGCCTGAGTGGAAAGGTGAGAGTTTGGGCAGCTGTGCAGACAAAGAAAGCGCCCTTTGGCCTGGGCCTAAATGCTTGTGACACTCCACTGGGCCTGCCGGGCTCTGAGGGCTCTTCCCTGGGCCCCCTGCACCCCTGTCCTTTGTTCAGTCACAGCAGAGATGGCCACACCCACTCCCTCAGTGAGGGCAGTGTTCCAACCTCCCTCAGCCCCGCCCCCTCTCCGCAGGTTACCATGGACCACAGAGGCTGCATTCTGAGGCCAGGGCGTTCCGAGAATGCCAAGGGCAGACATGATGACCTTAAATGATTTCCTCTTGTGTCAGTTTTGGTAAACTTTAGGAGCTAGGAAATGGTCCACTTTCCAGAAATGTTCAAATTTACTGGCATTTCATATATTCTCTGCTCTAACATTGTCCTGACTCTTTCTGTATATTCTTTACTTATGTTTTGGTTTTCCTTAATCAAAGTGTGTCTTTTAAATCTTTTCAAAGAAGATTCTTTGGACTTACTAAATCATCTGAATTTTATAGGTTTTCTGTTGTATTAAGTTCTGCTCATATCTTTATTTAACTTTTTTCTATGTTCTCAGGGTTTATTGTTTTCATCTTCTGATGTCAATTAAAACACTTGGTTATTCATTTTAATAAATCTTTTTACTTATAAACATTTGAACTTTTGAAGATTCCAGCTTACTTGTACGTTTCTAAGGGTCAGGTCCTCTCCACTGTTGCCGGCCTAAGGCTTAGTTCACCATATAGCAATGTATATATTGATCTATTTTCCCCTCGACTTTCTGTGATCCACTACATCTCACCTTTCTCTGCAGACAAGCCATTTGAAATACCCTTAACTTATTTCACAGCCAATAAGGCTTTGAAATAATGTGTATTTTTTAGAGAAATCTTCTTATATAATTAGGCAGAAAATCTGACCTGCCATAGTTTTCAAAACAGCATAATTTCACTCTTCTCAATGATTAATCTGTTGTATTACACAACCTTTGTGTATTTAGCTTTATCAATGACATGTCCTTTAAAAATGTTTTAGAGATCCTACCAGTCTTTGAAAACATCCTTGTGCCTTGTTTCAGTTCCAGTTTTATGTATATTTTCTGCCTTGCACCCGATTATTCCTACATCTGATGGATGGCCTTGTGAATCTAATTCTGGTATTGATTGTTTTGGCTGATTGTCTCCCCTTGTAGCTGCTTTCTTCATTATTGTGTAAATTTAGATCATGAGCTCATGTTTAGCTAAACAGCTGACCTTGTAAGAGGCTTAGGTGTGAACGCTCGTAAGTTTCAGCAGAAAGTCGGCAAAGATTTCTTTGTGTCCCTCCAATGAGTGGCCCGCAAGGACCCCGTTTTCTACAAGTGTTGGTCCAATACTCCCTCTAGAGGCAGGGGACTCAGACAGGGCTGCTTTGCGGCCCCCGATCTGGGGCAGGGGCAGTGGGCGGCCTGTGGCCCGGGCAGGAGCCTCTCCGCCTCTGTCCCAGGCACCCACCTGCCTGCGAGCCTCGGTCACCTGGCAGGAAGCTATGATGCCCAGACCTATGCTTAGCTGTGCAGCGAGGTGTACTGCGCAGACAGGTTCCACACACACTTCAAGTAAGAGGGCGGCCTGAGTGGAAAGGTGAGAGTTTGGGCAGCTGTGCAGACAAAGAAAGCGCCCTTTGGCCTGGGCCTAAATGCTTGTGACACTCCACTGGGCCTGCCGGGCTCTGAGGGCCCTTCCCTGGGCCCCCTGCTCCCCTGCCCTTTGTTCAGTCGCAGCAGAGATGGCCACACCCACTCCCTCAGTGAGGGCAGTGTTCCAACCTCCCTCAGCCCCGCCCCCTCTCCGCAGTTTACCATGGACGACAGAGGCTGCATTCTGAGGCCAGGGCGTTCCGAGAATGCCAAGGGCAGACATGATGACCTTAAATGATTTCCTCTTGTGTCAGTTTTGGTAAACTTTAGGAGCTAGGAAATGGTCCACTTGACAGAAATGTTCAAATTTACTGGCATTTCATATATTCTCTGCTCTAACATTGTCCTGACTCTTTCTGTATATTCTTTACTTATGTTTTGGTTTTCCTTAATCAAAGTGTGTCTTTTAAATCTTTTCAAAGAAGATTCTTTGGACTTACTAAATCATCTGAATTTTATACGTTTTCTGTTGTATTAAGTTCTGCTCATATCTTTATTTAACTTTTTTCTATGTTCTCAGGGTTTATTGTTTTCATCTTCTGATGTCAATTAAAACACTTGGTTATTCATTTTAATAAATTTTTTACTTATAAAGATTTGAACTTTTGAAGATTCCAGCTTACTTGTACGTTTCTAAGGGTCAGGTCCTCTCCACTGTTGCCGGCCTAAGGCTTAGTTCACCATATAGCAATGTATATACTGACCTATTTTCCCCTCGACTTTCTGTGATCCACTACATCTCACCTTTCTTTGCAGACAAGCCATTTGAAATACCCTTAGCTTATTTCACAGCCAATAAGGCTTTGAAATAATGTTTATTTTTTAGAGAAATCTTCTTATATAATTAGGCAGAAAATCTGACCTGCCATAGTTTTCAAAACAGCATAATTTCACTCTTCTCAATGATTAATCTGTTGTATTACACAACCTTTGAGTATTTACCTTTATCAATGACATGTCCATTAAAAATGTTTTAGAGATCCTACCAGTCTTTGAATACATCCTCGTGCCTTGTTTCAGTTCCAGTTTTATGTATATTTTCTGCCTTGCACCCGATTATTCCTACATCTGATGGATGGCCTTGGGAATCTAATTCTGGTATTGATTGTTTTGGCTGATTGTCTCTCCTTGTAGCTGCTTTCTTCATTATTGTGTAAATTTAGATCATGAGCTAATGTTTAGCTAAACAGCTGACCTTGTAAGAGGTTTAGGTGTGAACGCTCGTAAGTTTCAGAAGAAAGACGGCAAAGATTTATTAGTGTCCCTCCAATGAGTGCTCCGCAAGTACCCCGTTTTCTACAAGTGTTGGTCCAATACTCCCTCTAGAGGCAGGGGACTCAGACAGGGCTGCTTTGCGGCCCCCGATCTGGGACAGGGGCAGTGGGCGGCCTGTGGCCCGGGCAGGAGCCTCTCCGCTTGTGTCCCAGGGACCCATCTGCCTGCGAGCCTCGGTCCCCTGGCAAGAAGCTATGATGCCCAGACCTATGTTTAGCTGTGCAGCGAGGTGTACTGCGCAGACAGGTTCCACACACACTTCAAGTAAGAGGGCGGCCTGAGTGGAAAGGTGAGAGTTTGGGCAGCTGTGCAGACAAAGAAAGCGCCCTTTGGCCTGGGCCTAAATGCTTGTGACACTCCACTGGGCCTGCCGGGCTCTGAGGGCCCTGCCCTGGGCCCCCTGCTCCCCTGCCCTTTGTTCAGTCACAGCAGAGATGGCCACACCCACTCCCTCAGTGAGGGCAGTGTTCCAACCTCCCTCAGCCCCGCCCCCTCTCCGCAGGTTACCATGGACCACAGAGGCTGCATTCTGAGGCCAGGGCGTTCCGAGAATGCCAAGGGCAGACATGATGACCTTAAATGATTTCCTCTTGTGTCAGTTTTGGTAAACTTTAGGAGCTAGGAAATGGTCCACTTTCCAGAAATGTTCAAATTTACTGGCATTTCATATATTCTCTGCTCTAACATTGTCCTGACTCTTTCTGTATATTCTTTACTTATGTTTTTGTTTTCCTTAATCAAAGTGTGTCTTTTAAATCTTTTCAAAGAAGATTCTTTGGACTTACTAAATCATCTGAATTTTATACGTTTTCTGTTGTATTAACATCTGCTCATATCTTTATTTAACTTTTTTCTATGTTCTCAGGGTTTATTGTTTTCATCTTCTGATGTCAATTAAAACACTTGGTTATTCATTTTAATAAATCTTTTTACTTATAAAGATTTGAACTTTTGAAGATTCCAGCTTACTTGTACGTTTCTAAGGGTCAGGTCCTCTCCACTGTTGCCGGCCTAAGGCTTAGTTCACCATATAGCAATGTATATACTGACCTATTTTCCCCTCGACTTTCTGTGATCCACTACATCTCACCTTTCTCTGCAGACAAGCCATTTGAAATACCCTTAACTTATTTCACAGCCAATAAGTCTTTGAAATAATGTTTATTTTTTAGAGAAATCTTCTTATACAATTAGGCAGAAAATCTGACCTGCCATAGTTTTCAAAACAGCATAATTTCACTCTTCTCAATGATTAATCTGTTGTATTACACAACCTTTGTGTATTTAGCTTTATCAATGACATGTCGTTTAAAAATGTTTTAGAGATCCTACCAGTCTTTGAAAACATCCTCGTGCCTTGTTTCAGTTCCAGTTTTATGTATATTTTCTGCCTTGCACCCGATTATTCCTACATCTGATGGATGGCCTTGGGAATCTAATACTGGTATTGATTGTTTTGGCTGATTGTCTCCCCTTGTAGCTGCTTTCTTCATTATTGTGTAAATTTAGATCATGAGCTCATGTTTAGCTAAACAGCTGACCTTGTAAGAGGCTTAGGTGTGAACGCTCGTAAGTTTCAGCAGAAAGTCGGCAAAGATTTATTTGTGTCCCTCCAATGAGTGGCCCACAAGGACCCCGTTTTCTACAAGTGTTGGTCCAATACTCCCTCTAGAGGCAGGGGACTCAGACAGGGCTGCTTTGCGGCCCCCGATCTGGGGCAGGGGCAGTGGGGGGCCTGTGGCCCGGGCAGGAGCCTCTCCGCGTGTGTCCCAGGGACACATCTGCCTGCAAGCCTCGGTCACCTGCCAGAAAGCTACGATGCCCAGACCTATGCTTAGCTGTGCCGCGAGGTGTACTGCGCCGACAGGTTCCACACACACTTCATGTAAGAGGGCGGCCTGAGTGGAAAGGTGAGAGTTTGGGCAGTTGTGCAGACAAAGAATGCGCCCTTTGGCCTGGGCCTAAATGCTTGTGACACTCCACTGGGCCTGCCGGGCTCTGAGGGCCCTGACCTGGGCCCCCTGCTCCCCTGCCCTTTGTTCAGTCACAGCAGAGATGGCCACACCCACTCCCTCAGTGAGGGCAGTGTTCCAACCTCCCTCAGCCCCGCCCCCTCTCTGCAGGTTACCATGGACTACAGAGGCTGCATTCTGAGGCAAGGGCTTTCCGAGAATGCCAAGGGCAGACATGATGACCTTAAATGATTTCCTCTTGTGTCAGTTTTGGTAAACTTTAGGAGCTAGGAAATGGTCCAATTGACAGAAATGTTCAAATTTACTGGCATTTCATATATTCTCTGCTCTAACATTGTCCTGACTCTTTCTGTATATTCTTTACTTATGTTTTTGTTTTCCTTAATCAAAGTGTGTCTTTTAAATCTTTTCAAAGAAGATTCTTTGGACTTACTAAATCATCTGAATTTTATACGTTTTCTGTTGTATTAAGTTCTGCTCATATCTTTATTTAACTTTTTTCTATGTTCTCAGGGTTTATTGTTTTCACCTTCTGATGTCAATTAAAACACTTGGTTATTCATTTTAATAAATTTTTTACTTATAAACATTTGAACTTTTGAAGATTCCAGCTTACTTGTACGTTTCTAAGGGTCAGGTCCTCTCCACTGTTGCCGGCCTAAGGCTTAGTTCACCATATAGCAATGTATATACTGACCTATTTTCCCCTCGACTTTCTGTGATCCACTACATCTCACCTTTCTTTGCAGACAAGCCATTTGAAATACCCTTAGCTTATTTCACAGCCAATAAGGCTTTGAAATAATGTTTATTTTTTAGAGAAATCTTCTTATATAATTAGGCAGAAAATCTGACCTGCCATAGTTTTCAAAACAGCATAATTTCACTCTTCTCAATGATTAATCTGTTGTATTACACAACCTTTGAGTATTTACCTTTATCAATGACATGTCCATTAAAAATGTTTTAGAGATCCTACCAGTCTTTGAATACATCCTCGTGCCTTGTTTCAGTTCCAGTTTTATGTATATTTTCTGCCTTGCACCCGATTATTCCTACATCTGATGGATGGCCTTGGGAATCTAATACTGGTATTGATTGTTTTGGCTGATTGTCTCCCCTTGTAGCTGCTTTCTTCATTATTGTGTAAATTTAGATCATGAGCTAATGTTTAGCTAAACAGCTGACCTTGTAAGAGGTTTAGGTGTGAACGCTCGTAAGTTTCAGAAGAAAGACGGCAAAGATTTATTTGTGTCCCTCCAATGAGTGGCCCGCAAGTACCCCGTTTTCTACAAGTGTTGGTCCAATACTCCCTCTAGAGGCAGGGGATTCAGACAGGGCTGCTTTGCGGCCCCCGATCTGGGGCAGGGGCAGTGGGCGGCCTGTGGCCCAGGCAGGAGCCTCTCCGCGTGTGTCCAAGGGACCCATCTGCCTGCGAGCCTCGGTCACCTGGCAGGAAGCTACGATGCCCAGACCTATGCTCAGCTGTGCAGCGAGGTGTACTGCGCGGACAGGTTCCACACACACTTCAAGTAAGAGGGTGGCCTGAGTGGAAAGGTGAGAGTTTGGGCAGCTGTGCAGACAAAGAAAGCGCCCTTTGGCCTGGGCCTAAATGCTTGTGACACTCCACTGGGCCTGCCGGGCTCTGAGGGCTCTTCCCTGGGCCCCCTGCACCCCTGTCCTTTGTTCAGTCACAGCAGAGATGGCCACACCCACTCCCTCAGTGAGGGCAGTGTTCCAACCTCCCTCAGCCCCGCCCCCTCTCCGCAGGTTACCATGGACCACAGAGGCTGCATTCTGAGGCCAGGGCGTTCCGAGAATGCCAAGGGCAGACATGATGACCTTAAATGATTTCCTCTTGTGTCAGTTTTGGTAAACTTTAGGAGCTAGGAAATGGTCCACTTTCCAGAAATGTTCAAATTTACTGGCATTTCATATATTCTCTGCTCTAACATTGTCCTGACTCTTTCTGTATATTCTTTACTTATGTTTTTGTTTTCCTTAATCAAAGTGTGTCTTTTAAATCTTTTCAAAGAAGATTCTTTGGACTTACTAAATCATCTGAATTTTATAGGTTTTCTGTTGTATTAAGTTCTGCTCATATCTTTATTTAACTTTTTTCTATGTTCTCAGGGTTTATTGTTTTCATCTTCTGATGTCAATTAAAACACTTGGTTATTCATTTTAATAAATCTTTTTACTTATAAACATTTGAACTTTTGAAGATTCCAGCTTACTTGTACGTTTCTAAGGGTCAGGTCCTCTCCACTGTTGCCGGCCTAAGGCTTAGTTCACCATATAGCAATGTATATATTGATCTATTTTCCCCTCGACTTTCTGTGATCCACTACATCTCACCTTTCTCTGCAGACAAGCCATTTGAAATACCCTTAACTTATTTCACAGCCAATAAGGCTTTGAAATAATGTGTATTTTTTAGAGAAATCTTCTTATATAATTAGGCAGAAAATCTGACCTGCCATAGTTTTCAAAACAGCATAATTTCACTCTTCTCAATGATTAATCTGTTGTATTACACAACCTTTGTGTATTTAGCTTTATCAATGACATGTCCTTTAAAAATGTTTTAGAGATCCTACCAGTCTTTGAAAACATCCTTGTGCCTTGTTTCAGTTCCAGTTTTATGTATATTTTCTGCCTTGCACCCGATTATTCCTACATCTGATGGATGGCCTTGTGAATCTAATTCTGGTATTGATTGTTTTGGCTGATTGTCTCCCCTTGTAGCTGCTTTCTTCATTATTGTGTAAATTTAGATCATGAGCTCATGTTTAGCTAAACAGCTGACCTTGTAAGAGGCTTAGGTGTGAACGCTCGTAAGTTTCAGCAGAAAGTCGGCAAAGATTTCTTTGTGTCCCTCCAATGAGTGGCCCGCAAGGACCCCGTTTTCTACAAGTGTTGGTCCAATACTCCCTCTAGAGGCAGGGGACTCAGACAGGGCTGCTTTGCGGCCCCCGATCTGGGGCAGGGGCAGTGGGCGGCCTGTGGCCCGGGCAGGAGCCTCTCCGCCTCTGTCCCAGGCACCCACCTGCCTGCGAGCCTCGGTCACCTGGCAGGAAGCTATGATGCCCAGACCTATGCTTAGCTGTGCAGCGAGGTGTACTGCGCAGACAGGTTCCACACACACTTCAAGTAAGAGGGCGGCCTGAGTGGAAAGGTGAGAGTTTGGGCAGCTGTGCAGACAAAGAAAGCGCCCTTTGGCCTGGGCCTAAATGCTTGTGACACTCCACTGGGCCTGCCGGGCTCTGAGGGCCCTTCCCTGGGCCCCCTGCTCCCCTGCCCTTTGTTCAGTCGCAGCAGAGATGGCCACACCCACTCCCTCAGTGAGGGCAGTGTTCCAACCTCCCTCAGCCCCGCCCCCTCTCCGCAGTTTACCATGGACGACAGAGGCTGCATTCTGAGGCCAGGGCGTTCCGAGAATGCCAAGGGCAGACATGATGACCTTAAATGATTTCCTCTTGTGTCAGTTTTGGTAAACTTTAGGAGCTAGGAAATGGTCCACTTGACAGAAATGTTCAAATTTACTGGCATTTCATATATTCTCTGCTCTAACATTGTCCTGACTCTTTCTGTATATTCTTTACTTATGTTTTGGTTTTCCTTAATCAAAGTGTGTCTTTTAAATCTTTTCAAAGAAGATTCTTTGGACTTACTAAATCATCTGAATTTTATACGTTTTCTGTTGTATTAAGTTCTGCTCATATCTTTATTTAACTTTTTTCTATGTTCTCAGGGTTTATTGTTTTCATCTTCTGATGTCAATTAAAACACTTGGTTATTCATTTTAATAAATTTTTTACTTATAAAGATTTGAACTTTTGAAGATTCCAGCTTACTTGTACGTTTCTAAGGGTCAGGTCCTCTCCACTGTTGCCGGCCTAAGGCTTAGTTCACCATATAGCAATGTATATACTGACCTATTTTCCCCTCGACTTTCTGTGATCCACTACATCTCACCTTTCTTTGCAGACAAGCCATTTGAAATACCCTTAGCTTATTTCACAGCCAATAAGGCTTTGAAATAATGTTTATTTTTTAGAGAAATCTTCTTATATAATTAGGCAGAAAATCTGACCTGCCATAGTTTTCAAAACAGCATAATTTCACTCTTCTCAATGATTAATCTGTTGTATTACACAACCTTTGAGTATTTACCTTTATCAATGACATGTCCATTAAAAATGTTTTAGAGATCCTACCAGTCTTTGAATACATCCTCGTGCCTTGTTTCAGTTCCAGTTTTATGTATATTTTCTGCCTTGCACCCGATTATTCCTACATCTGATGGATGGCCTTGGGAATCTAATTCTGGTATTGATTGTTTTGGCTGATTGTCTCTCCTTGTAGCTGCTTTCTTCATTATTGTGTAAATTTAGATCATGAGCTAATGTTTAGCTAAACAGCTGACCTTGTAAGAGGTTTAGGTGTGAACGCTCGTAAGTTTCAGAAGAAAGACGGCAAAGATTTATTAGTGTCCCTCCAATGAGTGCTCCGCAAGTACCCCGTTTTCTACAAGTGTTGGTCCAATACTCCCTCTAGAGGCAGGGGACTCAGACAGGGCTGCTTTGCGGCCCCCGATCTGGGACAGGGGCAGTGGGCGGCCTGTGGCCCGGGCAGGAGCCTCTCCGCGTGTGTCCCAGGGACCCATCTGCCTGCGAGCCTCGGTCCCCTGGCAAGAAGCTATGATGCCCAGACCTATGTTTAGCTGTGCAGCGAGGTGTACTGCGCAGACAGGTTCCACACACACTTCAAGTAAGAGGGCGGCCTGAGTGGAAAGGTGAGAGTTTGGGCAGCTGTGCAGACAAAGAAAGCGCCCTTTGGCCTGGGCCTAAATGCTTGTGACACTCCACTGGGCCTGCCGGGCTCTGAGGGCCCTTCCCTGGGCCCCCTGCTCCCCTGCCCTTTGTTCAGTCACAGCAGAGATGGCCACACCCACTCCCTCAGTGAGGGCAGTGTTCCAACCTCCCTCAGCCCCGCCCCCTCTCCGCAGGTTACCATGGACCACAGAGGCTGCATTCTGAGGCCAGGGCGTTCCGAGAATGCCAAGGGCAGACATGATGACCTTAAATGATTTCCTCTTGTGTCAGTTTTGGTAAACTTTAGGAGCTAGGAAATGGTCCACTTTCCAGAAATGTTCAAATTTACTGGCATTTCATATATTCTCTGCTCTAACATTGTCCTGACTCTTTCTGTATATTCTTTACTTATGTTTTTGTTTTCCTTAATCAAAGTGTGTCTTTTAAATCTTTTCAAAGAAGATTCTTTGGACTTACTAAATCATCTGAATTTTATACGTTTTCTGTTGTATTAACATCTGCTCATATCTTTATTTAACTTTTTTCTATGTTCTCAGGGTTTATTGTTTTCATCTTCTGATGTCAATTAAAACACTTGGTTATTCATTTTAATAAATCTTTTTACTTATAAAGATTTGAACTTTTGAAGATTCCAGCTTACTTGTACGTTTCTAAGGGTCAGGTCCTCTCCACTGTTGCCGGCCTAAGGCTTAGTTCACCATATAGCAATGTATATACTGACCTATTTTCCCCTCGACTTTCTGTGATCCACTACATCTCACCTTTCTCTGCAGACAAGCCATTTGAAATACCCTTAACTTATTTCACAGCCAATAAGTCTTTGAAATAATGTTTATTTTTTAGAGAAATCTTCTTATACAATTAGGCAGAAAATCTGACCTGCCATAGTTTTCAAAACAGCATAATTTCACTCTTCTCAATGATTAATCTGTTGTATTACACAACCTTTGTGTATTTAGCTTTATCAATGACATGTCGTTTAAAAATGTTTTAGAGATCCTACCAGTCTTTGAATACATCCTCGTGCCTTGTTTCAGTTCCAGTTTTATGTATATTTTCTGCCTTGCACCCGATTATTCCTACATCTGATGGATGGCCTTGGGAATCTAATTCTGGTATTGATTGTTTTGGCTGATTGTCTCCCCTTGTAGCTGCTTTCTTCATTATTGTGTAAATTTAGATAATGAGCTAATGTTTAGCTAAACAGCTGACCTTGTAAGAGGTTTAGGTGTGAACGCTCGTAAGTTTCAGAAGAAAGACGGCAAAGATTTATTTGTGTCCCTCCAATGAGTGGCCCGCAAGTACCCCGTTTTCTACAAGTGTTGGTCCAATACTCCCTCTAGAGGCAGGGGATTCAGACAGGGCTGCTTTGCGGCCCCCGATCTGGGGCAGGGGCAGTGGGCGGCCTGTGGCCCAGGCAGGAGCCTCTCCGCGTGTGTCCAAGGGACCCATCTGCCTGCGAGCCTCGGTCACCTGGCAGGAAGCTACGATGCCCAGACCTATGCTCAGCTGTGCAGCGAGGTGTACTGCGCGGACAGGTTCCACACACACTTCAAGTAAGAGGGTGGCCTGAGTGGAAAGGTGAGAGTTTGGGCAGCTGTGCAGACAAAGAAAGCGCCCTTTGGCCTGGGCCTAAATGCTTGTGACACTCCACTGGGCCTGCCGGGCTCTGAGGGCTCTTCCCTGGGCCCCCTGCACCCCTGTCCTTTGTTCAGTCACAGCAGAGATGGCCACACCCACTCCCTCAGTGAGGGCAGTGTTCCAACCTCCCTCAGCCCCGCCCCCTCTCCGCAGGTTACCATGGACCACAGAGGCTGCATTCTGAGGCCAGGGCGTTCCGAGAATGCCAAGGGCAGACATGATGACCTTAAATGATTTCCTCTTGTGTCAGTTTTGGTAAACTTTAGGAGCTAGGAAATGGTCCACTTTCCAGAAATGTTCAAATTTACTGGCATTTCATATATTCTCTGCTCTAACATTGTCCTGACTCTTTCTGTATATTCTTTACTTATGTTTTTGTTTTCCTTAATCAAAGTGTGTCTTTTAAATCTTTTCAAAGAAGATTCTTTGGACTTACTAAATCATCTGAATTTTATAGGTTTTCTGTTGTATTAAGTTCTGCTCATATCTTTATTTAACTTTTTTCTATGTTCTCAGGGTTTATTGTTTTCATCTTCTGATGTCAATTAAAACACTTGGTTATTCATTTTAATAAATCTTTTTACTTATAAACATTTGAACTTTTGAAGATTCCAGCTTACTTGTACGTTTCTAAGGGTCAGGTCCTCTCCACTGTTGCCGGCCTAAGGCTTAGTTCACCATATAGCAATGTATATATTGATCTATTTTCCCCTCGACTTTCTGTGATCCACTACATCTCACCTTTCTCTGCAGACAAGCCATTTGAAATACCCTTAACTTATTTCACAGCCAATAAGGCTTTGAAATAATGTGTATTTTTTAGAGAAATCTTCTTATATAATTAGGCAGAAAATCTGACCTGCCATAGTTTTCAAAACAGCATAATTTCACTCTTCTCAATGATTAATCTGTTGTATTACACAACCTTTGTGTATTTAGCTTTATCAATGACATGTCCTTTAAAAATGTTTTAGAGATCCTACCAGTCTTTGAAAACATCCTTGTGCCTTGTTTCAGTTCCAGTTTTATGTATATTTTCTGCCTTGCACCCGATTATTCCTACATCTGATGGATGGCCTTGTGAATCTAATTCTGGTATTGATTGTTTTGGCTGATTGTCTCCCCTTGTAGCTGCTTTCTTCATTATTGTGTAAATTTAGATCATGAGCTCATGTTTAGCTAAACAGCTGACCTTGTAAGAGGCTTAGGTGTGAACGCTCGTAAGTTTCAGCAGAAAGTCGGCAAAGATTTCTTTGTGTCCCTCCAATGAGTGGCCCGCAAGGACCCCGTTTTCTACAAGTGTTGGTCCAATACTCCCTCTAGAGGCAGGGGACTCAGACAGGGCTGCTTTGCGGCCCCCGATCTGGGGCAGGGGCAGTGGGCGGCCTGTGGCCCGGGCAGGAGCCTCTCCGCCTCTGTCCCAGGCACCCACCTGCCTGCGAGCCTCGGTCACCTGGCAGGAAGCTATGATGCCCAGACCTATGCTTAGCTGTGCAGCGAGGTGTACTGCGCAGACAGGTTCCACACACACTTCAAGTAAGAGGGCGGCCTGAGTGGAAAGGTGAGAGTTTGGGCAGCTGTGCAGACAAAGAAAGCGCCCTTTGGCCTGGGCCTAAATGCTTGTGACACTCCACTGGGCCTGCCGGGCTCTGAGGGCCCTTCCCTGGGCCCCCTGCTCCCCTGCCCTTTGTTCAGTCGCAGCAGAGATGGCCACACCCACTCCCTCAGTGAGGGCAGTGTTCCAACCTCCCTCAGCCCCGCCCCCTCTCCGCAGTTTACCATGGACGACAGAGGCTGCATTCTGAGGCCAGGGCGTTCCGAGAATGCCAAGGGCAGACATGATGACCTTAAATGATTTCCTCTTGTGTCAGTTTTGGTAAACTTTAGGAGCTAGGAAATGGTCCACTTGACAGAAATGTTCAAATTTACTGGCATTTCATATATTCTCTGCTCTAACATTGTCCTGACTCTTTCTGTATATTCTTTACTTATGTTTTGGTTTTCCTTAATCAAAGTGTGTCTTTTAAATCTTTTCAAAGAAGATTCTTTGGACTTACTAAATCATCTGAATTTTATACGTTTTCTGTTGTATTAAGTTCTGCTCATATCTTTATTTAACTTTTTTCTATGTTCTCAGGGTTTATTGTTTTCATCTTCTGATGTCAATTAAAACACTTGGTTATTCATTTTAATAAATTTTTTACTTATAAAGATTTGAACTTTTGAAGATTCCAGCTTACTTGTACGTTTCTAAGGGTCAGGTCCTCTCCACTGTTGCCGGCCTAAGGCTTAGTTCACCATATAGCAATGTATATACTGACCTATTTTCCCCTCGACTTTCTGTGATCCACTACATCTCACCTTTCTTTGCAGACAAGCCATTTGAAATACCCTTAGCTTATTTCACAGCCAATAAGGCTTTGAAATAATGTTTATTTTTTAGAGAAATCTTCTTATATAATTAGGCAGAAAATCTGACCTGCCATAGTTTTCAAAACAGCATAATTTCACTCTTCTCAATGATTAATCTGTTGTATTACACAACCTTTGAGTATTTACCTTTATCAATGACATGTCCATTAAAAATGTTTTAGAGATCCTACCAGTCTTTGAATACATCCTCGTGCCTTGTTTCAGTTCCAGTTTTATGTATATTTTCTGCCTTGCACCCGATTATTCCTACATCTGATGGATGGCCTTGGGAATCTAATTCTGGTATTGATTGTTTTGGCTGATTGTCTCTCCTTGTAGCTGCTTTCTTCATTATTGTGTAAATTTAGATCATGAGCTAATGTTTAGCTAAACAGCTGACCTTGTAAGAGGTTTAGGTGTGAACGCTCGTAAGTTTCAGAAGAAAGACGGCAAAGATTTATTAGTGTCCCTCCAATGAGTGCTCCGCAAGTACCCCGTTTTCTACAAGTGTTGGTCCAATACTCCCTCTAGAGGCAGGGGACTCAGACAGGGCTGCTTTGCGGCCCCCGATCTGGGACAGGGGCAGTGGGCGGCCTGTGGCCCGGGCAGGAGCCTCTCCGCGTGTGTCCCAGGGACCCATCTGCCTGCGAGCCTCGGTCCCCTGGCAAGAAGCTATGATGCCCAGACCTATGTTTAGCTGTGCAGCGAGGTGTACTGCGCAGACAGGTTCCACACACACTTCAAGTAAGAGGGCGGCCTGAGTGGAAAGGTGAGAGTTTGGGCAGCTGTGCAGACAAAGAAAGCGCCCTTTGGCCTGGGCCTAAATGCTTGTGACACTCCACTGGGCCTGCCGGGCTCTGAGGGCCCTGCCCTGGGCCCCCTGCTCCCCTGCCCTTTGTTCAGTCACAGCAGAGATGGCCACACCCACTCCCTCAGTGAGGGCAGTGTTCCAACCTCCCTCAGCCCCGCCCCCTCTCCGCAGGTTACCATGGACCACAGAGGCTGCATTCTGAGGCCAGGGCGTTCCGAGAATGCCAAGGGCAGACATGATGACCTTAAATGATTTCCTCTTGTGTCAGTTTTGGTAAACTTTAGGAGCTAGGAAATGGTCCACTTTCCAGAAATGTTCAAATTTACTGGCATTTCATATATTCTCTGCTCTAACATTGTCCTGACTCTTTCTGTATATTCTTTACTTATGTTTTTGTTTTCCTTAATCAAAGTGTGTCTTTTAAATCTTTTCAAAGAAGATTCTTTGGACTTACTAAATCATCTGAATTTTATACGTTTTCTGTTGTATTAACATCTGCTCATATCTTTATTTAACTTTTTTCTATGTTCTCAGGGTTTATTGTTTTCATCTTCTGATGTCAATTAAAACACTTGGTTATTCATTTTAATAAATCTTTTTACTTATAAAGATTTGAACTTTTGAAGATTCCAGCTTACTTGTACGTTTCTAAGGGTCAGGTCCTCTCCACTGTTGCCGGCCTAAGGCTTAGTTCACCATATAGCAATGTATATACTGACCTATTTTCCCCTCGACTTTCTGTGATCCACTACATCTCACCTTTCTCTGCAGACAAGCCATTTGAAATACCCTTAACTTATTTCACAGCCAATAAGTCTTTGAAATAATGTTTATTTTTTAGAGAAATCTTCTTATACAATTAGGCAGAAAATCTGACCTGCCATAGTTTTCAAAACAGCATAATTTCACTCTTCTCAATGATTAATCTGTTGTATTACACAACCTTTGTGTATTTAGCTTTATCAATGACATGTCGTTTAAAAATGTTTTAGAGATCCTACCAGTCTTTGAAAACATCCTCGTGCCTTGTTTCAGTTCCAGTTTTATGTATATTTTCTGCCTTGCACCCGATTATTCCTACATCTGATGGATGGCCTTGGGAATCTAATACTGGTATTGATTGTTTTGGCTGATTGTCTCCCCTTGTAGCTGCTTTCTTCATTATTGTGTAAATTTAGATCATGAGCTCATGTTTAGCTAAACAGCTGACCTTGTAAGAGGCTTAGGTGTGAACGCTCGTAAGTTTCAGCAGAAAGTCGGCAAAGATTTATTTGTGTCCCTCCAATGAGTGGCCCACAAGGACCCCGTTTTCTACAAGTGTTGGTCCAATACTCCCTCTAGAGGCAGGGGACTCAGACAGGGCTGCTTTGCGGCCCCCGATCTGGGGCAGGGGCAGTGGGGGGCCTGTGGCCCGGGCAGGAGCCTCTCCGCGTGTGTCCCAGGGACACATCTGCCTGCAAGCCTCGGTCACCTGCCAGAAAGCTACGATGCCCAGACCTATGCTTAGCTGTGCCGCGAGGTGTACTGCGCCGACAGGTTCCACACACACTTCATGTAAGAGGGCGGCCTGAGTGGAAAGGTGAGAGTTTGGGCAGTTGTGCAGACAAAGAATGCGCCCTTTGGCCTGGGCCTAAATGCTTGTGACACTCCACTGGGCCTGCCGGGCTCTGAGGGCCCTGCCCTGGGCCCCCTGCTCCCCTGCCCTTTGTTCAGTCACAGCAGAGATGGCCACACCCACTCCCTCAGTGAGGGCAGTGTTCCAACCTCCCTCAGCCCCGCCCCCTCTCTGCAGGTTACCATGGACTACAGAGGCTGCATTCTGAGGCAAGGGCTTTCCGAGAATGCCAAGGGCAGACATGATGACCTTAAATGATTTCCTCTTGTGTCAGTTTTGGTAAACTTTAGGAGCTAGGAAATGGTCCACTTGACAGAAATGTTCAAATTTACTGGCATTTCATATATTCTCTGCTCTAACATTGTCCTGACTCTTTCTGTATATTCTTTACTTATGTTTTTGTTTTCCTTAATCAAAGTGTGTCTTTTAAATCTTTTCAAAGAAGATTCTTTGGACTTACTAAATCATCTGAATTTTATACGTTTTCTGTTGTATTAAGTTCTGCTCATATCTTTATTTAACTTTTTTCTATGTTCTCAGGGTTTATTGTTTTCATCTTCTGATGTCAATTAAAACACTTGGTTATTCATTTTAATAAATTTTTTACTTATAAAGATTTGAACTTTTGAAGATTCCAGCTTACTTGTACGTTTCTAAGGGTCAGGTCCTCTCCACTGTTGCCGGCCTAAGGCTTAGTTCACCATATAGCAATGTATATACTGACCTATTTTCCCCTCGACTTTCTGTGATCCACTACATCTCACCTTTCTTTGCAGACAAGCCATTTGAAATACCCTTAGCTTATTTCACAGCCAATAAGGCTTTGAAATAATGTTTATTTTTTAGAGAAATCTTCTTATATAATTAGGCAGAAAATCTGACCTGCCATAGTTTTCAAAACAGCATAATTTCACTCTTCTCAATGATTAATCTGTTGTATTACACAACCTTTGAGTATTTACCTTTATCAATGACATGTCCATTAAAAATGTTTTAGAGATCCTACCAGTCTTTGAATACATCCTCGTGCCTTGTTTCAGTTCCAGTTTTATGTATATTTTCTGCCTTGCACCCGATTATTCCTACATCTGATGGATGGCCTTGGGAATCTAATACTGGTATTGATTGTTTTGGCTGATTGTCTCCCCTTGTAGCTGCTTTCTTCATTATTGTGTAAATTTAGATAATGAGCTAATGTTTAGCTAAACAGCTGACCTTGTAAGAGGTTTAGGTGTGAACGCTCGTAAGTTTCAGAAGAAAGACGGCAAAGATTTATTTGTGTCCCTCCAATGAGTGGCCCGCAAGTACCCCGTTTTCTACAAGTGTTGGTCCAATACTCCCTCTAGAGGCAGGGGATTCAGACAGGGCTGCTTTGCGGCCCCCGATCTGGGGCAGGGGCAGTGGGCGGCCTGTGGCCCAGGCAGGAGCCTCTCCGCGTGTGTCCAAGGGACCCATCTGCCTGCGAGCCTCGGTCACCTGGCAGGAAGCTACGATGCCCAGACCTATGCTCAGCTGTGCAGCGAGGTGTACTGCGCGGACAGGTTCCACACACACTTCAAGTAAGAGGGTGGCCTGAGTGGAAAGGTGAGAGTTTGGGCAGCTGTGCAGACAAAGAAAGCGCCCTTTGGCCTGGGCCTAAATGCTTGTGACACTCCACTGGGCCTGCCGGGCTCTGAGGGCTCTTCCCTGGGCCCCCTGCACCCCTGTCCTTTGTTCAGTCACAGCAGAGATGGCCACACCCACTCCCTCAGTGAGGGCAGTGTTCCAACCTCCCTCAGCCCCGCCCCCTCTCCGCAGGTTACCATGGACCACAGAGGCTGCATTCTGAGGCCAGGGCGTTCCGAGAATGCCAAGGGCAGACATGATGACCTTAAATGATTTCCTCTTGTGTCAGTTTTGGTAAACTTTAGGAGCTAGGAAATGGTCCACTTTCCAGAAATGTTCAAATTTACTGGCATTTCATATATTCTCTGCTCTAACATTGTCCTGACTCTTTCTGTATATTCTTTACTTATGTTTTTGTTTTCCTTAATCAAAGTGTGTCTTTTAAATCTTTTCAAAGAAGATTCTTTGGACTTACTAAATCATCTGAATTTTATAGGTTTTCTGTTGTATTAAGTTCTGCTCATATCTTTATTTAACTTTTTTCTATGTTCTCAGGGTTTATTGTTTTCATCTTCTGATGTCAATTAAAACACTTGGTTATTCATTTTAATAAATCTTTTTACTTATAAACATTTGAACTTTTGAAGATTCCAGCTTACTTGTACGTTTCTAAGGGTCAGGTCCTCTCCACTGTTGCCGGCCTAAGGCTTAGTTCACCATATAGCAATGTATATATTGATCTATTTTCCCCTCGACTTTCTGTGATCCACTACATCTCACCTTTCTCTGCAGACAAGCCATTTGAAATACCCTTAACTTATTTCACAGCCAATAAGGCTTTGAAATAATGTGTATTTTTTAGAGAAATCTTCTTATATAATTAGGCAGAAAATCTGACCTGCCATAGTTTTCAAAACAGCATAATTTCACTCTTCTCAATGATTAATCTGTTGTATTACACAACCTTTGTGTATTTAGCTTTATCAATGACATGTCCTTTAAAAATGTTTTAGAGATCCTACCAGTCTTTGAAAACATCCTTGTGCCTTGTTTCAGTTCCAGTTTTATGTATATTTTCTGCCTTGCACCCGATTATTCCTACATCTGATGGATGGCCTTGTGAATCTAATTCTGGTATTGATTGTTTTGGCTGATTGTCTCCCCTTGTAGCTGCTTTCTTCATTATTGTGTAAATTTAGATCATGAGCTCATGTTTAGCTAAACAGCTGACCTTGTAAGAGGCTTAGGTGTGAACGCTCGTAAGTTTCAGCAGAAAGTCGGCAAAGATTTCTTTGTGTCCCTCCAATGAGTGGCCCGCAAGGACCCCGTTTTCTACAAGTGTTGGTCCAATACTCCCTCTAGAGGCAGGGGACTCAGACAGGGCTGCTTTGCGGCCCCCGATCTGGGGCAGGGGCAGTGGGCGGCCTGTGGCCCGGGCAGGAGCCTCTCCGCCTCTGTCCCAGGCACCCACCTGCCTGCGAGCCTCGGTCACCTGGCAGGAAGCTATGATGCCCAGACCTATGCTTAGCTGTGCAGCGAGGTGTACTGCGCAGACAGGTTCCACACACACTTCAAGTAAGAGGGCGGCCTGAGTGGAAAGGTGAGAGTTTGGGCAGCTGTGCAGACAAAGAAAGCGCCCTTTGGCCTGGGCCTAAATGCTTGTGACACTCCACTGGGCCTGCCGGGCTCTGAGGGCCCTTCCCTGGGCCCCCTGCTCCCCTGCCCTTTGTTCAGTCGCAGCAGAGATGGCCACACCCACTCCCTCAGTGAGGGCAGTGTTCCAACCTCCCTCAGCCCCGCCCCCTCTCCGCAGTTTACCATGGACGACAGAGGCTGCATTCTGAGGCCAGGGCGTTCCGAGAATGCCAAGGGCAGACATGATGACCTTAAATGATTTCCTCTTGTGTCAGTTTTGGTAAACTTTAGGAGCTAGGAAATGGTCCACTTGACAGAAATGTTCAAATTTACTGGCATTTCATATATTCTCTGCTCTAACATTGTCCTGACTCTTTCTGTATATTCTTTACTTATGTTTTGGTTTTCCTTAATCAAAGTGTGTCTTTTAAATCTTTTCAAAGAAGATTCTTTGGACTTACTAAATCATCTGAATTTTATACGTTTTCTGTTGTATTAAGTTCTGCTCATATCTTTATTTAACTTTTTTCTATGTTCTCAGGGTTTATTGTTTTCATCTTCTGATGTCAATTAAAACACTTGGTTATTCATTTTAATAAATTTTTTACTTATAAAGATTTGAACTTTTGAAGATTCCAGCTTACTTGTACGTTTCTAAGGGTCAGGTCCTCTCCACTGTTGCCGGCCTAAGGCTTAGTTCACCATATAGCAATGTATATACTGACCTATTTTCCCCTCGACTTTCTGTGATCCACTACATCTCACCTTTCTTTGCAGACAAGCCATTTGAAATACCCTTAGCTTATTTCACAGCCAATAAGGCTTTGAAATAATGTTTATTTTTTAGAGAAATCTTCTTATATAATTAGGCAGAAAATCTGACCTGCCATAGTTTTCAAAACAGCATAATTTCACTCTTCTCAATGATTAATCTGTTGTATTACACAACCTTTGAGTATTTACCTTTATCAATGACATGTCCATTAAAAATGTTTTAGAGATCCTACCAGTCTTTGAATACATCCTCGTGCCTTGTTTCAGTTCCAGTTTTATGTATATTTTCTGCCTTGCACCCGATTATTCCTACATCTGATGGATGGCCTTGGGAATCTAATTCTGGTATTGATTGTTTTGGCTGATTGTCTCTCCTTGTAGCTGCTTTCTTCATTATTGTGTAAATTTAGATCATGAGCTAATGTTTAGCTAAACAGCTGACCTTGTAAGAGGTTTAGGTGTGAACGCTCGTAAGTTTCAGAAGAAAGACGGCAAAGATTTATTAGTGTCCCTCCAATGAGTGCTCCGCAAGTACCCCGTTTTCTACAAGTGTTGGTCCAATACTCCCTCTAGAGGCAGGGGACTCAGACAGGGCTGCTTTGCGGCCCCCGATCTGGGACAGGGGCAGTGGGCGGCCTGTGGCCCGGGCAGGAGCCTCTCCGCGTGTGTCCCAGGGACCCATCTGCCTGCGAGCCTCGGTCCCCTGGCAAGAAGCTATGATGCCCAGACCTATGTTTAGCTGTGCAGCGAGGTGTACTGCGCAGACAGGTTCCACACACACTTCAAGTAAGAGGGCGGCCTGAGTGGAAAGGTGAGAGTTTGGGCAGCTGTGCAGACAAAGAAAGCGCCCTTTGGCCTGGGCCTAAATGCTTGTGACACTCCACTGGGCCTGCCGGGCTCTGAGGGCCCTGCCCTGGGCCCCCTGCTCCCCTGCCCTTTGTTCAGTCACAGCAGAGATGGCCACACCCACTCCCTCAGTGAGGGCAGTGTTCCAACCTCCCTCAGCCCCGCCCCCTCTCCGCAGGTTACCATGGACCACAGAGGCTGCATTCTGAGGCCAGGGCGTTCCGAGAATGCCAAGGGCAGACATGATGACCTTAAATGATTTCCTCTTGTGTCAGTTTTGGTAAACTTTAGGAGCTAGGAAATGGTCCACTTTCCAGAAATGTTCAAATTTACTGGCATTTCATATATTCTCTGCTCTAACATTGTCCTGACTCTTTCTGTATATTCTTTACTTATGTTTTTGTTTTCCTTAATCAAAGTGTGTCTTTTAAATCTTTTCAAAGAAGATTCTTTGGACTTACTAAATCATCTGAATTTTATACGTTTTCTGTTGTATTAAGTTCTGCTCATATCTTTATTTAACTTTTTTCTATGTTCTCAGGGTTTATTGTTTTCATCTTCTGATGTCAATTAAAACACTTGGTTATTCATTTTAATAAATTTTTTACTTATAAAGATTTGAACTTTTGAAGATTCCAGCTTACTTGTACGTTTCTAAGGGTCAGGTCCTCTCCACTGTTGCCGGCCTAAGGCTTAGTTCACCATATAGCAATGTATATATTGATCTATTTTCCCCTCGACTTTCTGTGATCCACTACATCTCACCTTTCTCTGCAGACAAGCCATTTGAAATACCCTTAACTTATTTCACAGCCAATAAGGCTTTGAAATAATGTGTATTTTTTAGAGAAATCTTCTTATATAATTAGGCAGAAAATCTGACCTGCCATAGTTTTCAAAACAGCATAATTTCACTCTTCTCAATGATTAATCTGTTGTATTACACAACCTTTGTGTATTTAGCTTTATCAATGACATGTCCTTTAAAAATGTTTTAGAGATCCTACCAGTCTTTGAAAACATCCTTGTGCCTTGTTTCAGTTCCAGTTTTATGTATATTTTCTGCCTTGCACCCGATTATTCCTACATCTGATGGATGGCCTTGTGAATCTAATTCTGGTATTGATTGTTTTGGCTGATTGTCTCCCCTTGTAGCTGCTTTCTTCATTATTGTGTAAATTTAGATCATGAGCTCATGTTTAGCTAAACAGCTGACCTTGTAAGAGGCTTAGGTGTGAACGCTCGTAAGTTTCAGCAGAAAGTCGGCAAAGATTTCTTTGTGTCCCTCCAATGAGTGGCCCGCAAGGACCCCGTTTTCTACAAGTGTTGGTCCAATACTCCCTCTAGAGGCAGGGGACTCAGACAGGGCTGCTTTGCGGCCCCCGATCTGGGGCAGGGGCAGTGGGCGGCCTGTGGCCCGGGCAGGAGCCTCTCCGCCTCTGTCCCAGGCACCCACCTGCCTGCGAGCCTCGGTCACCTGGCAGGAAGCTATGATGCCCAGACCTATGCTTAGCTGTGCAGCGAGGTGTACTGCGCAGACAGGTTCCACACACACTTCAAGTAAGAGGGCGGCCTGAGTGGAAAGGTGAGAGTTTGGGCAGCTGTGCAGACAAAGAAAGCGCCCTTTGGCCTGGGCCTAAATGCTTGTGACACTCCACTGGGCCTGCCGGGCTCTGAGGGCCCTTCCCTGGGCCCCCTGCTCCCCTGCCCTTTGTTCAGTCGCAGCAGAGATGGCCACACCCACTCCCTCAGTGAGGGCAGTGTTCCAACCTCCCTCAGCCCCGCCCCCTCTCCGCAGTTTACCATGGACGACAGAGGCTGCATTCTGAGGCCAGGGCGTTCCGAGAATGCCAAGGGCAGACATGATGACCTTAAATGATTTCCTCTTGTGTCAGTTTTGGTAAACTTTAGGAGCTAGGAAATGGTCCACTTGACAGAAATGTTCAAATTTACTGGCATTTCATATATTCTCTGCTCTAACATTGTCCTGACTCTTTCTGTATATTCTTTACTTATGTTTTGGTTTTCCTTAATCAAAGTGTGTCTTTTAAATCTTTTCAAAGAAGATTCTTTGGACTTACTAAATCATCTGAATTTTATAGGTTTTCTGTTGTATTAAGTTCTGCTCATATCTTTATTTAACTTTTTTCTATGTTCTCAGGGTTTATTGTTTTCATCTTCTGATGTCAATTAAAACACTTGGTTATTCATTTTAATAAATCTTTTTACTTATAAAGATTTGAACTTTTGAAGATTCCAGCTTACTTGTACGTTTCTAAGGGTCAGGTCCTCTCCACTGTTGCCGGCCTAAGGCTTAGTTCACCATATAGCAATGTATATACTGACCTATTTTCCCCTCGACTTTCTGTGATCCACTACATCTCACCTTTCTCTGCAGACAAGCCATTTGAAATACCCTTAACTTATTTCACAGCCAATAAGGCTTTGAAATAATGTTTATTTTTTAGAGAAATCTTCTTATACAATTAGGCAGAAAATCTGACCTGCCATAGTTTTCAAAACAGCATAATTTCACTCTTCTCAATGATTACTCTGTTGTATTACACAACCTTTGTGTATTTAGCTTTATCAATGACATGTCCTTTAAAAATGTTTTAGAGATCCTACCAGTCTTTGAAAACATCCTCGTGCCTTGTTTCAGTTCCAGTTTTATGTATATTTTCTGCCTTGCACCCGATTATTCCTACATCTGATGGATGGCCTTGGGAATCTAATACTGGTATTGATTGTTTTGGCTGATTGTCTCCCCTTGTAGCTGCTTTCTTCATTATTGTGTAAATTTAGATCATGAGCTCATGTTTAGCTAAACAGCTGACCTTGTAAGAGGCTTAGGTGTGAACGCTCGTAAGTTTCAGCAGAAAGTCGGCAAAGATTTATTTGTGTCCCTCCAATGAGTGGCCCGCAAGGGCCCCGTTTTCTACAAGTGTTGGTCCAATACTCCCTCTAGAGGCAGGGGACTCAGACAGGGCTGCTTTGCGGCCCCCGATCTGGGGCAGGGGCAGTGGGGGGCCTGTGGCCCGGGCAGGAGCCTCTCCGCGTGTGTCCCAGGGACACATCTGCCTGCGAGCCTCGGTCACCTGCCAGAAAGCTACGATGCCCAGACCTATGCTTAGCTGTGCCGCGAGGTGTACTGCGCCGACAGGTTCCACACACACTTCATGTAAGAGGGCGGCCTGAGTGGAAAGGTGAGAGTTTGGGCAGTTGTGCAGACAAAGAAAGCGCCCTTTGGCCTGGGCCTAAATGCTTGTGACACTCCACTGGGCCTGCCGGGCTCTGAGGGCCCTGCCCTGGGCCCCCTGCTCCCCTGCCCTTTGTTCAGTCGCAGCAGAGATGGCCACACCCACTCCCTCAGTGAGGGCAGTGTTCCAACCTCCCTCAGCCCCGCCCCCTCTCCGCAGGTTACCATGGACTACAGAGGCTGCATTCTGAGGCAAGGGCTTTCTGAGAATGCCAAGGGCACACATGATGACCTTAAATGATTTCCTCTTGTGTCAGTTTTGGTAAACTTTAGGAGCTACGAAATGGTCCAATTGACAGAAGTGTTCAAATTTACTGGCATTTCATATATTCTCTGCTCTAACATTGTCCTGACTCTTTCTGTATATTTTTTCCTAATGTTTTGTTTTTCCTTAATCAAAGTGTGTCTTTTAAATCTTTTCAAAGAAGATTCTTTGGACTTACTAAATCATCTGAATTTTATACGTTTTCTGTTGTATTAACTTCTGCTCATATCTTTATTTAACTTTGTTCTATGTTCTCAGGGTTTATTGTTTTCATCTTCTGATGTCAATTAAAACACTTGGTTATTCATTTTAATAAATTTTTTACTTATAAAGATTTGAACTTTTGAAGATTCAAGCTTACTTGTACGTTTCTAAGGGTCAGGTCCTCTCCACTGTTGCCGGCCTAAGGCTTAGTTCACCATATAGCAATGTATATACTGACCTATTTTCCCCTCGACTTTCTGTGATCCACTATATCTCACCTTTCTTTGCAGACAAGCCATTTGAAATAACCTTAGCTTATTTCACAGCCAATAAGGCTTTGAAATAATGTTTATTTTTTAGAGAAATATTCTTATATAATTAGGCAGAAAATCTGACCTGCCATAGTTTTCAAAACAGCATAATTTCACTCTTCTCAATGATTAATCTATTGTATTACACAACCTTTGTGTATTTACCTTTATCAATGACATGTCCATTAAAAATGTTTTAGAGATCCTACCAGTCTTTGAATATATCCTCGTGCCTTGTTTCAGTTCCAGTTTTATGTATATTTTCTGCCTTGCACCCGATTATTCCTACATCTGATGGATGGCCTTGGGAATCTAATACTGGTATTGATTGTTTTGGCTGATTGTCTCCCCTTGTAGCTGCTTTCTTCATTATTGTGTAAATTTAGATCATGAGCTAATGTTTAGCTAAACAGCTGACCTTGTAAGAGGTTTAGGTGTGAACGCTCGTAAGTTTCAGAAGAAAGACGGCAAAGATTTATTTGTGTCCCTCCAATGAGTGGCCCGCAAGTACCCCGTTTTCTACAAGTGTTGGTCCAATACTCCCTCTAGAGGCAGGGGATTCAGACAGGGCTGCTTTGCGGCCCCCGATCTGGGGCAGGGGCAGTGGGTGGCCTGTGGCCCAGGCAGGAGCCTCTCCGCGTGTCTCCCAGGGACCCATCTGCCTGTGAGCCTCAGTCAACTGGCAGGAGGCCACAATGCCCAGACCTATGGTTAGCTGTGCAGCGAGCTGTACTGCGTGGACAGGTTCCACACACACTTCAAGTAAGAGGGCGGCCTGAGTGGAAAGGTGAGAGTTTGGGCAGCTGTGCAGACAAAGAAAGCGCCCTTTGGCCTGGGCCTAAATGCTTGTGACACTCCACTGGGCCTGCCGGGCTCTGAGGGCCCTGCCCTGGGCCCCCTGCTCCCCTGCCCTTTGTTCAGTCACAGCAGAGATGGCCACACCCACTCCCTCAGTGAGGGCAGTGTTCCAACCTCCCTCAGCCCCGCCCCCTCTCCGCAGGTTACCATGGACTACAGAGGCTGCATTCTGAGGCCAGGGCGTTCCGAGAATGCCAAGGGCAGACATGATGACCTTAAATGATTTCCTCTTGTGTCAGTGCTGGTAAACTTTAGGAGCTAGGAAATGGTCCACTTGACAGAAATGTTCAAATTTACTGGCATTTCATATATTCTCTGCTCTAACATTGTCCTGACTCTTTCTGTATATTCTTTACTTATGTTTTGGTTTTCCTTAATCAAAGTGTGTCTTTTAAATCTTTTCAAAGAAGATTCTTTGGACTTACTAAATCACCTGAATTTAATACGTTTTCTGTTGTATTAAGTTCTGCTCATATCTTTATTTAACTTTTTTCTATGTTCTCAGGGTTTATTGTTTTCATCTTCTGATGTCAATTAAAACACTTGGTTATTCATTTTAATAAATCTTTTTACTTATAAAGATTTGAACTTTTGAAGATTCCAGCTTACTTGTACGTTTCTAAGGGTCAGGTCCTCTCCACTGTTGCCGGCCTAATGCTTAGTTCTCCATATAGCAATGTATATATTGACCTATTTTCCCCTCGACTTTCTGTGATCCACTACATCTCACCTTTCTTTGCAGACAAGCCATTTGAAATACACTTAACTTATTTCACAGACAATAAGGCTTTGCAATAATGTGTATTTTTTAGAGAAATCTTCTTATATAATTAGGCAGAAAATCTGAAGTGCCATAGTTTTCAAAACAGCATAATTTCACTCTTCTCAATGATTAATCTGTTGTATTACACAACCTTTGTGTATTTAGCTTTATCAATGACATGATCTTTAAAAATGTTTTAGAGATCCTACCAGTCTTTGAAAACATCCTCGTGCCTTGTTTCAGTTCCAGTTTTATATATATTTTCTGCCTTGCACCCGATTATTCCTACATCTGATGGATGGCCTTGGGAATCTAATTCTGGTATGGATTGTTTTGGCTGATTGTTTCCCCTTATAGCTGCTTTCTTCATTATTGTGTAAATTTAGATCATGAGCTCATGTTTAGCTAAACAGCTGACCTTGTAAGAGGCTTAGGTGTGAACGCTCGTAAGTTTCAGCAGAAAGTCGGCAAAGATTTATTTGTGTCCCTCCAATGAGTGGCCCGCAAGGACCCCGTTTTCTACAAGTGTCAGTCCAATACTCCCTCTAGAGGCAGGGGACTCAGACTGGGCTGCTTTGCGGCCCCCGATCTGGGGCAGGGGAAGTGGGCGGCCTGTGGCCCGGGCAGGAGCCTCTCCGCGTGTGTCCCAGGGACCCATCTGCCTGCGAGCCTCGGGCACCTGGCAGGAAGCTATGATGCCCAGACCTATGCTTAGCTGTGCAGCGAGGTGTACTGCGCAGACAGGTTCCACACACACTTCAAGTAAGAGGGCGGCCTGAGTGGAAAGGTGAGAGTTTGGGCAGCTGTGCAGACAAAGAAAGCGCCCTTTGGCCTGGGCCTAAATGCTTGTGACACTCCACTGGGCCTGCCGGGCTCTGAGGGCCCTTCCCTGGGCCCCCTGCTCCCCTGCCCTTTGTTCAGTCACAGCAGAGATGGCCACACCCACTCCCTCAGTGAGGGCAGTGTTCCAACCTCCCTCAGCCCCGCCCCCTCTCCACAGTTTACCATGGACGACAGAGGCTGCATTCTGAGGCCAGGGCGTTCCGAGAATGCCAAGGGCAGACATGATGACCTTAAATGATTTCCTCTTGTGTCAGTTTTGGTAAACTTTAGGAGCTAGGAAATGGTCCACTTTCCAGAAATGTTCAAATTTACTGGCATTTCATATATTCTCTGCTCTAACATTGTCCTGACTCTTTCTGTATATTCTTTACTTATGTTTTTGTTTTCCTTAATCAAAGTGTGTCTTTTAAATCTTTTCAAAGAAGATTCTTTGGACTTACTAAATCATCTGAATTTTATACGTTTTCTGTTGTATTAACTTCTGCTCATATCTTTATTTAACTTTTTTCTATGTTCTCAGGGTTTATTGTTTTCATCTTCTGATGTCAATTAAAACACTTGGTTATTCATTTTAATAAATCTTTTTACTTATAAAGATTTGAACTTTTGAAGATTCCAGCTTACTTGTACGTTTCTAAGGGTCAGGTCCTCTCCACTGTTGCCGGCCTAAGGCTTAGTTCACCATATAGCAATGTATATACTGATCTATTTTCCCCTCGACTTTCTGTGATCCACTACATCTCACCTTTCTCTGCAGACAAGCCATTTGAAATACCCTTAACTTATTTCACAGCCAATAAGGCTTTGAAATAATGTTTATTTTTTAGAGAAATCTTCTTATACAATTAGGCAGAAAATCTGACCTGCCGTAGTTTTCAAAACAGCATAATTTCACTCTTCTCAATGATTAATCTGTTGTATTACACAACCTTTGTGTATTTAGCTTTATCAATGACATGTCCTTTAAAAATGTTTTAGAGATCCTACCAGTCTTTGAAAACATCCTCGTGCCTTGTTTCAGTTCCAGTTTTATGTATATTTTCTGCCTTGCACCCGATTATTCCTACATCTGATGGATGGCCTTGGGAATCTATTACTGGTATTGATTGTTTTGGCTGATTGTCTCCCCTTGTAGCTGCTTTCTTCATTATTGTGTAAATTTAGATCATGAGCTCATGTTTAGCTAAACAGCTGACCTTGTAAGAGGCTTAGGTGTGAACGCTCGTAAGTTTCAGCAGAAAGTCGGCAAAGATTTATTTGTGTCCCTCCAATGAGTGGCCCGCAAGGACCCCGTTTTCTACAAGTGTTGGTCCAAAACTCCCTCTAGAGGCAGGGGACTCAGACAGGGCTGCTTTGCGGCCCCTGATCTGGGGCAGGGGCAGTGGGGGGCCTGTGGCCCGGGCAGGAGCCTCTCCACGTGTGTCCCAGGGACACATCTGCCTGCGAGCCTCGGTCACCTGCCAGAAAGCTACGATGCCCAGACCTATGCTTAGGTGTGCCACGAGGTGTACTGCGCCGACAGGTTCCACACACACTTCAAGTAAGAGGGCGGCCTGAGTGGAAAGGTGAGAGTTTGTGCAGTTGTGCAGACAAAGAAAGCGCCCTTTGGCCTGGGCCTAAATGCTTGTGACACTCCACTGGGCCTGCCGGGCTCTGAGGGCCCTGTCCTGGGCCCCCTGCTCCCCTGCCCTTTGTTCAGTCACAGCAGAGATGGCCACACCCACTCCCTCAGTGAGGGCAGTGTTCCAAACTCCCTCAGCCCCGCCCCCTCTCCGCAGGTTACCATGGACTACAGAGGCTGCATTCTGAGGCCAGGGCTTTCCGAGAATGCCAAGGGCAGACATGATGACCTTAAATGATTTCCTCTTGTGTCAGTTTTGGTAAACTTTAGGAGCTAGGAAATGGTCCAATTGACAGAAATGTTCAAATTTACTGGCATTTCATATATTCTCTGCTCTAACATTGTCCTGACTCTTTCTGTATATTCTTTACTTATGTTTTGGTTTTCCTTAATCAAAGTGTGTCTTTTAAATCTTTTCAAAGAAGATTCTTTGGACTTACTAAATCATCTGAATTTTATACGTTTTCTGTTGTATTAAGTTCTGCTCATATCTTTATTTAACTTTTTTCTATGTTCTCAGGGTTTATTGTTTTCATCTTCGGATGTCAATTAAAACACTTGGTTATTCATTTTAATAAATCTTTTTACTTATAAATATTTGAACTTTTGAAGATTCCAGCTTACTTGTACGTATCTAAGGGTCAGGTCCTCTCCACTGTTGCCGGCCTAAAGCTTAGTTCACCATATAGCAATGTATATACTGACCTATTTTCCCCTCGACTTTCTGTGATCCACTACATCTCACCTTTCTCTGCAGACAAGCCATTTGAAATACCCTTAACTTATTTCACAGCCAATAAGGCTTTGAAATAATGTTTATTTTTTAGAGAAATCTTCTTATACAATTAGGCAGAAAATCTGACCTGCCATAGTTTTCAAAACAGCATAATTTCACTCTTCTCAATGATTAATCTGTTGTATTACACAACCTTTGTGTATTTAGCTTTATCAATGACATGTCCTTTAAAAATGTTTTAGAGATCCTACCAGTCTTTGAAATCATCCTCGTGCCTTGTTTCAGTTCCAGTTTTATGTATATTTTCTGCCTTGCACCCGATTATTCCTACATCTGATGGATGGCCTTGGGAATCTAATACTGGTATTGATTGTTTTGGCTGATTGTCTCCCCTTGTAGCTGCTTTCTTCATTATTGTGTAAATTTAGATCATGAGCTCATGTTTAGCTAAACAGCTGACCTTGTAAGAGGCTTAGGTGTGAACGCTCGTAAGTTTCAGCAGAAAGTCGGCAAAGATTTATTTGTGTCCCTCCAATGAGTGGCCCGCAAGGACCCCGTTTTCTACAAGTGTTGGTCCAATACTCCCTCTAGAGGCAGGGGACTCAGACAGGGCTGCTTTGCGGCCCCCGATCTGGGGCAGGGGCAGTGGGGGGCCTGTGGCCCGGGCAGGAGCCTCTCCGCGTGTGTCCCAGGGACACATCTGCCTGCGAGCCTCGGTCACCTGCCAGAAAGCTACGATGCCCAGACCTATGCTTAGCTGTGCCGCGAGGTGTACTGCGCCGACAGGTTCCACACACACTTCATGTAAGAGGGCGGCCTGAGTGGAAAGGTGAGAGTTTGGGCAGTTGTGCAGACAAAGAAAGCGCCCTTTGGCCTGGGCCTAAATGCTTGTGACACTCCACTGGGCCTGCCGGGCTCTGAGGGCCCTGCCCTGGGCCCCATGCTCCCCTGGCCTTTGTTCACTCACAGCAGAGATGGCCACACCCACTCCCTCAGTGAGGGCAGTGTTCCAACCTCCCTCAGCCCCGCCCCCTCTCCGCAGTTTACCATGGACTACAGAGGCTGCATTCTGAGGCGAGGGCGTTCCGAGAATGCCAAGGGCAGACATGATGACCTTAAATGATTTCCTCTTGTGTCAGTTTTGGTAAACTTTAGGAGCTAGGAAATGGTCCACTTGACAGAAATGTTCAAATTTACTGGCATTTCATATATTCTCTGCTCTAACATTGTCCTGACTCTTTCTGTATATTCTTTACTTATGTTTTGGTTTTCCTTAATCAAAGTGTGTCTTTTAAATCTTTTCAAAGAAGATTCTTTGGACTTACTAAATCACCTGAATTTTATACGTTTTCTGTTGTATTAAGTTCTGCTCATTTCTTTATTTAACTTTTTTCTATGTTCTCAGGGTTTATTGTTTTCATCTTCTGATGTCAATTAAAACACTTGGTTATTCATTTTAATAAATCTTTTTACTTATAAAGATTTGAACTTTTGAAGATTCCAGCTTACTTGTACGTTTCTAAGGGTCAGGTCCTCTCCACTGTTGCCGGCCTAAGGCTTAGTTCACCATATAGCAATGTATATACTGACCTATTTTCCCCTCGACTTTCTGTGATCCACTACATCTCACCTTTCTTTGCAGACAAGCCATTTGAAATACCCTTAGCTTATTTCACTGCCAATAAGGCTTTGAAATAATGTTTATTTTTTAGAGAAATCTTCTTATATAATTAGGCAGAAAATCTGACCTGCCATAGTTTTCAAAACAGCATAATTTCACTCTTCTCAATGATTAACCTGTTGTATTACACAACCTTTGTGTATTTACCTTTATCAATGACATGTCCTTTAAAAATGTTTTAGAGATCCTACCAGTCTTTGAATACATCCTCGTGCCTTGTTTCAGTTCCAGTTTTATGTATATTTTCTGCCTTGCACCCGATTATTCCTACATCTGATGGATGGCCTTGGGAATCTAATTCTGGTATTGATTGTTTTGGCTGATTGTCTCCCCTTGTAGCTGCTTTCTTCATTATTGTGTAAATTTAGATCATGAGCTCATGTTTAGCTAAACAGCTGACCTTGTAAGAGGCTTAGGTGTGAACGCTCGTAAGTTTCAGCAGAAAGTCGGCAAAGATTTATTTGTGTCCCTCCAATGAGTGGCCCGCAAGGACCCCGTTTTCTACAAGTGTCAGTCCAATACTCCCTCTAGAGGCAGGGGACTCAGACTGGGCTGCTTTGCGGCCCCCGATCTGGGGCAGGGGAAGTGGGCGGCCTGTGGCCCGGGCAGGAGCCTCTCCGCGTGTGTCCCAGGGACCCATCTGCCTGCGAGCCTCGGTCACCTGGCAGGAAGCTATGATGCCCAGACCTATGCTTAGCTGTGCAGCGAGGTGTACTGCGCAGACAGGTTCCACACACACTTCAAGTAAGAGGGCGGCCTGAGTGGAAAGGTGAGAGTTTGGGCAGCTGTGCAGACAAAGAAAGCGCCCTTTGGCCTGGGCCTAAATGCTTGTGACACTCCACTGGGCCTGCCGGGCTCTGAGGGCCCTTCCCTGGGCCCCCTGCTCCCCTGCCCTTTGTTCAGTCACAGCAGAGATGGCCACACCCACTCCCTCAGTGAGGGCAGTGTTCCAACCTCCCTCAGCCCCGCCCCCTCTCCACAGTTTACCATGGACGACAGAGGCTGCATTCTGAGGCCAGGGCGTTCCGAGAATGCCAAGGGCAGACATGATGACCTTAAATGATTTCCTCTTGTGTCAGTTTTGGTAAACTTTAGGAGCTAGGAAATGGTCCACTTTCCAGAAATGTTCAAATTTACTGGCATTTCATATATTCTCTGCTCTAACATTGTCCTGACTCTTTCTGTATATTCTTTACTTATGTTTTTGTTTTCCTTAATCAAAGTGTGTCTTTTAAATCTTTTCAAAGAAGATTCTTTGGACTTACTAAATCATCTGAATTTTATACGTTTTCTGTTGTATTAACTTCTGCTCATATCTTTATTTAACTTTTTTCTATGTTCTCAGGGTTTATTGTTTTCATCTTCTGATGTCAATTAAAACACTTGGTTATTCATTTTAATAAATCTTTTTACTTATAAAGATTTGAACTTTTGAAGATTCCAGCTTACTTGTACGTTTCTAAGGGTCAGGTCCTCTCCACTGTTGCCGGCCTAAGGCTTAGTTCACCATATAGCAATGTATATACTGATCTATTTTCCCCTCGACTTTCTGTGATCCACTACATCTCACCTTTCTCTGCAGACAAGCCATTTGAAATACCCTTAACTTATTTCACAGCCAATAAGGCTTTGAAATAATGTTTATTTTTTAGAGAAATCTTCTTATACAATTACGCAGAAAATCTGACCTGCCATAGTTTTCAAAACAGCATAATTTCACTCTTCTCAATGATTAATCTGTTGTATTACACAACCTTTGTGTATTTAGCTTTATCAATGACATGTCCTTTAAAAATGTTTTAGAGATCCTACCAGTCTTTGAAAACATCCTCGTGCCTTGTTTCAGTTCCAGTTTTATGTATATTTTCTGCCTTGCACCCGATTATTCCTACATCTGATGGATGGCCTTGGGAATCTAATACTGGTATTGATTGTTTTGGCTGATTGTCTCCCCTTGTAGCTGCTTTCTTCATTATTGTGTAAATTTAGATCATGAGCTCATGTTTAGCTAAACAGCTGACCTTGTAAGAGGCTTAGGTGTGAACGCTCGTAAGTTTCAGCAGAAAGTCGGCAAAGATTTATTTGTGTCCCTCCAATGAGTGGCCCGCAAGGACCCCGTTTTCTACAAGTGTTGGTCCAAAACTCCCTCTAGAGGCAGGGGACTCAGACAGGGCTGCTTTGCGGCCCCTGATCTGGGGCAGGGGCAGTGGGGGGCCTGTGGCCCGGGCAGGAGCCTCTCCACGTGTGTCCCAGGGACACATCTGCCTGCGAGCCTCGGTCACCTGCCAGAAAGCTACGATGCCCAGACCTATGCTTAGCTGTGCCACGAGGTGTACTGCGCCGACAGGTTCCACACACACTTCATGTAAGAGGGCGGCCTGAGTGGAAAGGTGAGAGTTTGGGCAGTTGTGCAGACAAAGAAAGCGCCCTTTGGCCTGGGCCTAAATGCTTGTGACACTCCACTGGGCCTGCCGGGCTCTGAGGGCCCTGTCCTGGGCCCCCTGCTCCCCTGCCCTTTGTTCAGTCACAGCAGAGATGGCCACACCCACTCCCTCAGTGAGGGCAGTGTTCCAACCTCCCTCAGCCCCGCCCCCTCTCCGCAGGTTACCATGGACTACAGAGGCTGCATTCTGAGGCCAGGGCTTTCCGAGAATGCCAAGGGCAGACATGATGACCTTAAATGATTTCCTCTTGTGTCAGTTTTGGTAAACTTTAGGAGCTAGGAAATGGTCCAATTGACAGAAATGTTCAAATTTACTGGCATTTCATATATTCTCTGCTCTAACATTGTCCTGACTCTTTCTGTATATTCTTTACTTATGTTTTGGTTTTCCTTAATCAAAGGGTGTCTTTTAAATCTTTTCAAAGAAGATTCTTTGGACTTACTAAATCATCTGAATTTTATACGTTTTCTGTTGTATTAAGTTCTGCTCATATCTTTATTTAACTTTTTTCTATGTTCTCAGGGTTTATTGTTTTCATCTTCTGATGTCAATTAAAACACTTGGTTATTCATTTTAATAAATCTTTTTACTTATAAAGATTTGAACTTTTGAAGATTCCAGCTTACTTGTACGTATCTAAGGGTCAGGTCCTCTCCACTGTTGCCGGCCTAAGGCTTAGTTCACCATATAGCAATGTATATACTGACCTATTTTCCCCTCGACTTTCTGTGATCCACTACATCTCACCTTTCTCTGCAGACAAGCCATTTGAAATACCCTTAACTTATTTCACAGCCAATAAGGCTTTGAAATAATGTTTATTTTTTAGAGAAATCTTCTTATACAATTAGGCAGAAAATCTGACCTGCCATAGTTTTCAAAACAGCATAATTTCACTCTTCTCAATGATTAATCTGTTGTATTACACAACCTTTGTGTATTTAGCTTTATCAATGACATGTCCTTTAAAAATGTTTTAGAGATCCTACCAGTCTTTGAAAACATCCTCGTGCCTTGTTTCAGTTCCAGTTTTATGTATATTTTCTGCCTTGCACCCGATTATTCCTACATCTGATGGATGGCCTTGGGAATCTAATACTGGTATTGATTGTTTTGGCTGATTGTCTCCCCTTGTAGCTGCTTTCTTCATTATTGTGTAAATTTAGATCATGAGCTCATGTTTAGCTAAACAGCTGACCTTGTAAGAGGCTTAGGTGTGAACGCTCGTAAGTTTCAGCAGAAAGTCGGCAAAGATTTATTTGTGTCCCTCCAATGAGTGGCCCGCAAGGACCCCGTTTTCTACAAGTGTTGGTCCAATACTCCCTCTAGAGGCAGGGGACTCAGACAGGGCTGCTTTGCGGCCCCCGATCTGGGGCAGGGGCAGTGGGGGGCCTGTGGCCCGGGCAGGAGCCTCTCCGCGTGTGTCCCAGGGACTCATCTGCCTGCGAGCCTCGGTCACCTGCCAGAAAGCTACGATGCCCAGACCTATGCTTAGCTGTGCCGCGAGGTGTACTGCGCCGACAGGTTCCACACACACTTCATGTAAGAGGGCGGCCTGAGTGGAAAGGTGAGAGTTTGGGCAGTTGTGCAGACAAAGAAAGCGCCCTTTGGCCTGGGCCTAAATGCTTGTGACACTCCACTGGGCCTGCCGGGCTCTGAGGGCCCTGCCCTGGGCCCCCTGCTCCCCTGGCCTTTGTTCACTCACAGCAGAGATGGCCACACCCACTCCCTCAGTGAGGGCAGTGTTCCAACCTCCCTCAGCCCCGCCCCCTCTCCGCAGTTTACCATGGACTACAGAGGCTGCATTCTGAGGCCAGGGCGTTCCGAGAATGCCAAGGGCAGACATGATGACCTTAAATGATTTCCTCTTGTGTCAGTTTTGGTAAACTTTAGGAGCTAGGAAATGGTCCACTTGACAGAAATGTTCAAATTTACTGGCATTTCATATATTCTCTGCTCTAACATTGTCCTGACTCTTTCTGTATATTCTTTACTTATGTTTTGGTTTTCCTTAATCAAAGTGTGTCTTTTAAATCTTTTCAAAGAAGATTCTTTGGACTTACTAAATCACCTGAATTTTATACGTTTTCTGTTGTATTAAGTTCTGCTCATATCTTTATTTAACTTTTTTCTATGTTCTCAGGGTTTATTGTTTTCATCTTCTGATGTCAATTAAAACACTTGGTTATTCATTTTAATAAATCTTTTTACTTATAAAGATTTGAACTTTTGAAGATTCCAGCTTACTTGTACGTTTCTAAGGGTCAGGTCCTCTCCACTGTTGCCGGCCTAAGGCTTAGTTCACCATATAGCAATGTATATACTGACCTATTTTCCCCTCGACTTTCTGTGATCCACTACATCTCACCTTTCTTTGCAGACAAGCCATTTGAAATACCCTTAGCTTATTTCACTGCCAATAAGGCTTTGAAATAATGTTTATTTTTTAGAGAAATCTTCTTATATAATTAGGCAGAAAATCTGACCTGCCATAGTTTTCAAAACAGCATAATTTCACTCTTCTCAATGATTAACCTGTTGTATTACACAACCTTTGTGTATTTACCTTTATCAATGACATGTCCTTTAAAAATGTTTTAGAGATCCTACCAGTCTTTGAATACATCCTCGTGCCTTGTTTCAGTTCCAGTTTTATGTATATTTTCTGCCTTGCACCCGATTATTCCTACATCTGATGGATGGCCTTGGGAATCTAATTCTGGTATTGATTGTTTTGGCTGATTGTCTCCCCTTGTAGCTGCTTTCTTCATTATTGTGTAAATTTAGATCATGAGCTAATGTTTAGCTAAACAGCTGACCTTGTAAGAGGTTTAGGTGTGAACGCTCCTAAGTTTCAGAAGAAAGACGGCAAAGATTTATTTGTGTCCCTCCAATGAGTGGCCCGCAAGTACCCCGTTTTCTACAAGTGTTGGTCCAATACTCCCTCTAGAGGCAGGGGATTCAGACAGGGCTGCTTTGCGGCCCCCGATCTGGGGCAGGGGCAGTGGGCGGCCTGTGGCCCGGGCAGGATCCTCTCCGCGTGTGTCCCAGGGACCCATCTGCCTGTGAGCCTCAGTCACCTGGCAGGAGGCCACAATGCCCAGACCTATGGTTAGCTGTGCAGCGAGGTGTACTGCGCGGACAGGTTCCACACACACTTCAAGTAAGAGGGTGGCCTGAGTGGAAAGGTGAGAGTTTGGGCAGCTGTGCAGACAAAGAAAGCGCCCTTTGGCCTGGGCCTAAATGCTTGTGACACTCCACTGGGCCTGCCGGGCTCTGAGGGCCCTGCCCTGGGCCTCCTGCTCCCCTGGCCTTTGTTCAGTCACAGCAGAGATGGCCACACCCACTCCCTCAGTGAGGGCAGTGTTCCAACCTCCCTCAGCCCCGCCCCCTCTCCGCAGGTTACCATGGACTACAGAGGCTGCATTCTGAGGCCAGGGCGTTCCGAGAATGCCAAGGGCAGACATGATGATCTTAAATGATTTCCTCTTGTGTCAGTTTTGGTAAACTTTAGGAGCTAGGAAATGGTCCACTTGACAGAAATGTTCAAATTTACTGGCATTTCATATATTCTCTGCTCTAACATTCTCCTGACTCTTTCTGTATATTCTTTACTTATGTTTTGGTTTTCCTTAATCAAAGTGTGTCTTTTAAATCTTTTCAAAGAAGATTCTTTGGACTTACTAAATCACCTGAATTTTATACGTTTTCTGTTGTATTAAGTTCTGCTCATATCTTTATTTAACTTTTTTCTATGTTCTCAGGGTTTATTGTTGTCATCTTCTGATGTCAATTAAAACACTTGGTTATTCATTTTAATAAATCTTTTTACTTATAAAGATTTGAACTTTTGAAGATTCCAGCTTACTTGTACGTTTCTAAGGGTCAGGTCCTCTCCACTGTTGCCGGCCTAAGGCTTAGTTCACCATATAGCAATGTATATATTGACCTATTTTCCCCTCGACTTTCTGTGATCCACTACATCTCACCTTTCTTTGCAGACAAGCCATTTGAAATACACTTAACTTATTTCACAGACAATAAGGCTTTGAAATAATGTGTATTTTTTAGAGAAATTTCTTATATAATTAGGCAGAAAATCTGAAGTGCCATAGTTTTCAAAACAGCATAATTTCACTCTTCTCAATGATTAATCTGTTGTATTACACAACCTTTGTGTATTTATCTTTATCAATGACATGATCTTTAAAAATGTTTTAGAGATCCTACCAGTCTTTGAAAACATCCTCGTGCCTTGTTTCAGTTCCAGTTTTATATATATTTTCTGCCTTGCACCCGATTATTCCTACATCTGATGGATGGCCTTGGGAATCTAATACTGGTATTGATTGTTTTGGCTGATTGTCTCCCCTTGTAGCTGCTTTCTTCATTATTGTGCAAATTTAGATCATGAGCTCATGTTTAGCTAAACAGCTGACCTTGTAAGAGGCTTAGGTGTGAACGCTCGTAAGTTTCAGCAGAAAGTCGGCAAAGATTTATTTGTGTCCCTCCAATGAGTGGCCCACAAGGACCCCGTTTTCTACAAGTGTTGGTCCAATACTCCCTCTAGAGGCAGGGGACTCAGACAGGGCTGCTTTGCGGGCCCCGATCTGGGGCAGGGGCTGTGGGCGGCCTGTTGCCCGGGCAGGAGCCTCTCCGCGTGTGTCCCAGGGACCCATCTGCCTGCGAGACTCGGTCACCTGGCTGGAAGCTACGATGCCCAGACCTATGCTTAGCTGTGCAGCGAGGTGTACTGCGCGGACAGGTTCCACACACACTTCAAGTAAGAGGGCGGCATGAGTGGAAAGGTGAGAGTTCGGGCAGCTGTGCAGACAAAGAATGCGCCCTTTGGCCTGGGCCTAAATGCTTGTGACACTCCACTGGGCCTGCCGGGCTCTGAGGGCTCTTCCCTGGGCCCCCTGCTCCCCTGTCCTTTGTTCAGTCACAGCAGAGATGGCCACACCCACTCCCTCAGTGAGGGCAGTGTTCCAACCTCCCTCAGCCCCGCCCCCTCTCCGCACGTTACCATGGACTACAGAGGCTGCATTCTGAGGCCAGGGCGTTCCGAGATGCCAAGGGCAGACATGATGACCTTAAATGATTTCCTCTTGTGTCAGTTTTGGTAAACTTTAGGAGCTAGGAAATGGTCCAATTGACAGAAATGTTCAAATTTACTGGCATTTCATATATTCTCTGCTCTAACATTGTCCTGACTCTTTCTGTATATTCTTTACTTATGTTTTGGTTTTCCTTAATCAAAGTGTGTCTTTTAAATCTTTTCAAAGAAGATTCTTTGGACTTACTAAATCATCTGAATTTTATACGTTTTCTGTTGTATTAACTTCTGCTCATATCTTTATTTAACTTTTTTCTATGTTCTCAGGGTTTATTGTTTTCATCTTCTGATGTCAATTAAAACACTTGGTTATTCATTTTAATAAATCTTTTTACTTATAAAGATTTGAACTTTTGAAGATTCCAGCTTACTTGTACGTTTCTAAGGGTCAGGTCCTCTCCACTGTTGCCGGCCTAAGGCTTAGTTCACCATATAGCAATGTATATACTGACCTATTTTCCCCTCGACTTTCTGTGATCCACTACATCTCACCTTTCTCTGCAGACAAGCCATTTGAAATACCCTTAACTTATTTCACAGCCAATAAGGCTTTGAAATAATGTTTATTTTTTAGAGAAATCTTCTTATACAATTAGGCAGAAAATCTGACCTGCCGTAGTTTTCAAAACAGCATAATTTCACTCTTCTCAATGATTAATCTGTTGTATTACACAACCTTTGTGTATTTAGCTTTATCAATGACATGTCCTTTAAAAATGTTTTAGAGATCCTACCAGTCTTTGAAAACATCCTCGTGCCTTGTTTCAGTTCCAGTTTTATGTATATTTTCTGCCTTGCACCCGATTATTCCTACATCTGATGGATGGCCTTGGGAATCTAATACTGGTATTGATTGTTTTGGCTGATTGTCTCCCCTTGTAGCTGCTTTCTTCATTATTGTGTAAATTTAGATCATGAGCTCATGTTTAGCTAAACAGCTGACCTTGTAAGAGGCTTAGGTGTGAACGCTCGTAAGTTTCAGCAGAAAGTCGGCAAAGATTTATTTGTGTCCCTCCAATGAGTGGCCCGCAAGGACCCCGTTTTCTACAAGTGTTGGTCCAATACTCCCTCTAGAGGCAGGGGACTCAGACAGGGCTGCTTTGCGGCCCCCGATCTGGGGCATGGGCAGTGGGGGGCCTGTGGCCCGGGCAGGAGCCTCTCCACGTGTGTCCCAGGGACACATCTGCCTGCGAGCCTCGGTCACCTGCCAGAAAGCTACGATGCCCAGACCTATGCTTAGCTGTGCCGCGAGGTGTACTGCGCCGACAGGTTCCACACACACTTCATGTAAGAGGGCGGCCTGAGTGGAAAGGTGAGAGTTTGGGCAGTTGTGCAGACAAACAAAACGCCCTTTGGCCTGGGCCTAAATGCTTGTGACACTCCACTGGGCCTGCCGGGCTCTGAGGGCCCTGCCCTGGGCCCCCTGCTCCCCTGCCCTTTGTTCAGTCACAGCAGAGATGGCCACACCCACTCCCTCAGTGAGGGCAGTGTTCCAAACTCCCTCAGCCCCGCCCCCTCTCCGCAGGTTACCATGGACTACAGAGGCTGCATTCTGAGGCAAGGGCTTTCCGAGAATGCCAAGGGCAGATATGATGACCTTAAATGATTTCCTCTTGTGTCAGTTTTGGTAAACTTTAGGAGCTAGGAAATGGTCCAATTGACAGAAATGTTCAAATTTACTGGCATTTCATATATTCTCTGCTCTAACATTGTCCTGACTCTTTCTGTATATTCTTTACTTATGTTTTTGTTTTCCTTAATCAAAGTGTGTCTTTTAAATCTTTTCAAAGAAGATTCTTTGGACTTACTAAATTTTCTGAATTTTACACGTTTTCTGTTGTATTAAGTTCTGCTCATATCTTTATTTAACTTTTTTCTATGTTCTCAGGGTTTATTGTTTTCATCTTCTGATGTCAATTAAAACACTTGGTTATTCATTTTAATAAATCTTTTTACTTATAAAGATTTGAACTTTTGAAGATTCCAGCTTACTTGTACGTTTCTAAGGGTCAGGTCCTCTCCACTGTTGCCGGCCTAAGGCTTAGTTCACCATATAGCAATGTATATACTGACCTATTTTCCCCTCGACTTTCTGTGATCCACTACATCTCACCTTTCTTTGCAGACAAGCCATTTGACATTCCCTTAGCTTATTTCACAGCCAATAAGGCTTTGAAATAATGTTTATTTTTTAGAGAAATCTTCTTATATAATTAGGCAGAAAATCTGACCTGCCATAGTTTTCAAAACAGCATAATTTCACTCTTCTCAATGATTAATCTGTTGTATTACACAACATTTGTGTATTTACCTTTATCAATGACATGTCCTTTAAAAATTTTTTAGAGATCCTACCAGTCTTTGAATACATCCTCGTGCCTTGTTTCATTTCCAGTTTTATGTATATTTTCTGCCTTGCACCCGATTATTCCTACATCTGATGGATGGCCTTGGGAATCTAATTCTGGTATTGATTGTTTTGGCTGATTGTCTCCTCTTGTAGCTGCTTTCTTCATTATTGTGTAAATTTAGATCATGAGCTCATGTTTAGCTAAACAGCTGACCTTGTAAGAGGTTTAGGTGTGAACGCTCGTAAGTTTCCGAAGAAAGACGGCAAAGATTTATTTGTGTCCCTCCAATGAGTGGCCCGCAAGTACCCCGTTTTCTACAAGTGTTGGTCCAATAATCCCTCTAGCGGCAGGGGATTCAGACAGGGCTGCTTTGCGGCCCCCGATCTGGGGCAGGGGCAGTGGGCGGCCTGTGGCCCGGGCAGGAGCCTCTCCGCGTGTGTCCCAGGGACCCATCTGCCTGCGAGCCTCGGTCACCTGGCAGGAGGCCACGATGCCCAGACCTATGGTTAGCTGTGCAGCGAGGTGTACTGCGCGGACAGGTTCCACACACACTTCAAGTAAGAGGGCGGCCTGAGTGGAAAGGTGAGAGTTTGGGCAGCTGTGCAGACAAAGAAAGCGCCCTTTGGCCTGGGCCTAAATGCTTGTGACACTCCACTGGGCCTGCCAGGCTCTGAGGGCCCTGCCCTGGGCCCCCTGCTCCCCTGCCCTTTGTTCAGTCACAGCAGAGATGGCCACACCCACTCCCTCAGTGAGGGCAGTGTTCCAACCTCCCTCAACCCCTCCGCCTCTCCGCAGGTTACCATGGACTACAGAGGCTGCATTCTGAGGCCAGGGCGATCCGAGAATGCCAAGGGCAGACCTGATGACCTTAAATGATTTCCTCTTGTGTCAGTTTTGGTAAACTTTAGGAGCTAGGAAATGGTCCACTTGACAGAAATGTTCAAATTTACTGGCATTTCATATATTCTCTGCTCTAACATTGTCCTGACTCTTTCTGTATATTCTTTACTTATGTTTTGGTTTTCCTTAATCAAAGTGTGTCTTTTAAATCTTTTCAAAGAAGATTCTTTGGGCTTACTAAATCACCTGAATTTTATCCGTTTTCTGTTGTATTAAGTTCTGCTCATATCTTTATTTAACTTTTTTCTATGTTCTCAGGGTTTATTGTTTTCATCTTCTGATGTCAATTAAAACACTTGGTTATTCATTTTAATAAATCTTTTTACTTATAAAGATTTGAACTTTTGAAGATTCCAGCTTACTTGTACGTTTCTAAGGGTCAGGTCCTCTCCACTGTTGCCGGCCTAAGGCTTAGTTCACCATATAGCTATGTATATATTGACCTATTTTCCCCTCGACTTTCTGTGATCCACTACATCTCACCTTTCTTTGCAGACAAGCCATTTGAAATACACTTAACTTATTTCACAGACAATAAGGCTTTGCAATAATGTGTATTTTTTAGAGAAATCTTCTTATATAATTAGGCAGAAAATCTGAAGTGCCATAGTTTTCAAAACAGCATAATTTCACTCTTCTCAATGATTAATCTGTTGTATTACACAACCTTTGTGTATTAAGCTTTATCAATGACATGATCTTTAAAAATGTTTTAGAGATCCTACCAGTCTTTGAAAACATCCTCGTGCCTTGTTTCAGTTCCAGTTTTATATATATTTTCTGCCTTGCACCCGATTATTCCTACATCTGATGGATGGCCTTGGGAATCTAATTCTGGTATGGACTGTTTTGGCTGATTGTTTCCCCTTATAGCTGCTTTCTTCATTATTGTGTAAATTTAGATCATGATCTCATGTTTAGCTAAACAGCTGACCTTGTAAGAGGCTTAGGTGTGAATGCTCGTAAGTTTCAGCAGAAAGTCGGCAAAGATTTATTTGTGTCCCTCCAATGAGTGGCCTGCAAGGACCCCGTTTTCTACAAGTGTCAGTCCAATACTCCCTCTAGAGGCAGGGGACTCAGACTGGGCTGCTTTGCGGCCCCCGATCTGGGGCAGGGGTAGTGGGCGGCCTGTGGCCCGGGCATGAGCCTCTCCGCGTGTGTCCCAGGGACCCATCTGCCTGAGAGCCTCGGTCACCTGGCAAGAAGCTATGATGCCCAGACCTATGCTTAGCTGTGCAGCGAGGTGTACTGCGCAGACAGGTTCCACACACACTTCAAGTAAGAGGGCGGCCTGAGTGGAAAGGTGAGAGTTTGGGCAGCTGTGCAGACAAAGAAAGCGCCCTTTGGCTTGGGCCTAAATGCTTGTGACACTCCACTGGGCCTGCCGGGCTCTGAGGGCCCTTCCCTGGGCCCCCTGCTCCCCTGCCCTTTATTCAGTCACAGCACAGATGGCCACACCCACTCCCTCAGTGAGGGCAGTGTTCCAACCTCCCTCAGCCCCGCCCCCTCTCCGCAGTTTACCATGGACGACAGAGGCTGCATTCTGAGGCCAGGGCGTTCCGAGAATGCCAAGGGCAGACATGATGACCTTAAATGATTTCCTCTTGTGTCAGTTTTGGTAAACTTTAGGAGCTAGGAAATGGTCCACTTTCCAGAAATGTTCAAATTTACTGGCATTTCATATATTCTCTGCTCTAACATTGTCCTGACTCTTTCTGTATATTCTTTACTTATGTTTTTGTTTTCCTTAATCAAAGTGTGTCTTTTAAATCTTTTCAAAGAAGATTCTTTGGACTTACTAAATCATCTGAATTTTATACGTTTTCTGTTGTATTAACTTCTGCTCATATCTTTATTTAACTTTTTTCTATGTTCTCAGGGTTTATTGTTTTCATCTTCTGATGTCAATTAAAACACTTGGTTATTCATTTTAATAAATCTTTTTACTTATAAAGATTTGAACTTTTGAAGATTCCAGCTTACTTGTACGTTTCTAAGGGTCAGGTCCTCTCCACTGTTGCCGGCCTAAGGCTTAGTTCACCATATAGCAATGTATATACTGACCTATTTTCCCCTCGACTTTCTGTGATCCACTACATCTCACCTTTCTCTGCAGACAAGCCATTTGAAATACCCTTAACTTATTTCACAGCCAATAAGGCTTTGAAATAATGTTTATTTTTTAGAGAAATCTTCTTATACAATTAGGCAGAAAATCTGACCTGCCATAGTTTTCAAAACAGCATAATTTCACTCTTCTCAATGATTAATCTGTTGTATTACACAACCTTTGTGTATTTAGCTTTATCAATGACATGTCCTTGAAAAATGTTTTAGAGATCCTACCAGTCTTTGAAAACATCCTCGTGCCTTGTTTCAGTTCCAATTTTATGTATATTTTCTGCCTTGCACCCGATTATTCCTACATCTGATGGATGGCCTTGGGAATCTAATACTGGTATTGATTGTTTTGGCTGATTGTCTCCCCTTGTAGCTGCTTTCTTCATTATTGTGTAAATTTAGATCATGAGCTCATGTTTAGCTAAACAGCTGACCTTGTAAGAGGCTTAGGTGTGAACGCTCGTAAGTTTCAGCAGAAAGTCGGCAAAGATTTATTTGTGTCCCTCCAATGAGTGGCCCGCAAGGACCCCGTTTTCTACAAGTGTTGGTCCAATACTCCCTCTAGAGGCAGGGGACTCAGACAGCGCTGCTTTGCGGCCCCCGATCTGGGGCAGGGGCAGTGGGGGGCCTGTGGCCCGGGCAGGAGCCTCTCCGCGTGTGTCCCAGGGACACATCTGCCTGCGAGCCTCGGTCACCTGCCAGAAAGCTACGATGCCCAGACCTATGCTTAGCTGTGCCGCGAGGTGTACTGCGCTGACAGGTTCCACACACACTTCATGTAAGAGGGCGGCCTGAGTGGAAAGGTGAGAGTTTGGGCAGTTGTGCAGACAAAGAAAGCGCCCTTTGGCCTGGGCCTAAATGCTTGTGACACTCCACTGGGCCTGCCGGGCTCTGAGGGCCCTGCCCTGGGCCCCCTGCTCCCCTGCCCTTTGTTCAGTCACAGCAGAGATGGCCACACCCACTCCCTCAGTGAGGGCAGTGTTCCAACCTCCCTCAGCCCCGCCCCCTCTCCGCAGGTTACCATGGACTACAGAGGCTGCATTCTGAGGCAAGGGCTTTCCGAGAATGCCAAGGGCAGATATGATGACCTTAAATGATTTCCTCTTGTGTCAGTTTTGGTAAACTTTAGGAGCTAGGAAATGGTCCAATTGACAGAAATGTTCAAATTTACTGGCATTTCATATATTCTCTGCTCTAACATTGTCCTGACTCTTTCTGTATATTCTTTACTTATGTTTTTGTTTTCCTTAATCAAAGTGTGTCTTTTAAATCTTTTCAAAGAAGATTCTTTGGACTTACTAAATCTTCTGAATTTTACACGTTTTCTGTTGTATTAAGTTCTGCTCATATCTTTATTTAACTTTTTTCTATGTTCTCAGGGTTTATTGTTTTCATCTTCTGATGTCAATTAAAACACTTGGTTATTCATTTTAATAAATCTTTTTACTTATAAACATTTGAACTTTTGAAGATTCCAGCTTACTTGTACGTTTCTAAGGGTCAGGTCCTCTCCACTGTTGCCGGCCTAAGGCTTAGTTTACCATATAACAATGTATATACTGACCTATTTTCCCCTCGACTTTCTGTGATCCACTATATCTCACCTTTCTTTGCAGACAAGCCATTTGACATTCGCTTAGCTTATTTCACAGCCAATAAGGCTTTGAAATAATGTTTATTTTTTAGAGAAATCTTCTTATATAATTAGGCAGAAAATCTGACCTGCCATAGTTTTCAAAACAGCATAATTTCACTCTTCTCAATGATTAATCTGTTGTATTACACAACATTTGTGTATTTACCTTTATCAATGACATGTCCTTTAAAAATGTTTTAGAGATCCTACCAGTCTTTGAATACATCCTCGTGCCTTGTTTCAGTTCCAGTTTTATGTATATTTTCTGCCTTGCACCCGATTATTCCTACATCTGATGGATGGCCTTGGGAATCTAATTCTGGTATTGATTGTTTTGGCTGATTGTCTCCTCTTGTAGCTGCTTTCTTCATTATTGTGTAAATTTAGATCATGAGCTCATGTTTAGCTAAACAGCTGACCTTGTAAGAGGTTTAGGTGTGAACGCTCGTAAGTTTCAGAAGAAAGACGGCAAAGATTTATTTGTGTCCCTCCAATGAGTGGCCCGCAAGTACCCCGTTTTCTACAAGTGTTGGTCCAATACTCCCTCTAGCGGCAGGGGATTCAGACAGGGCTGCTTTGCGGCCCCCGATCTGGGGCAGGGGCAGTGGGCGGCCTGTGGCCCGGGCAGGAGCCTCTCCGCGTGTGTCCCAGGGACCCAACTGCCTGCGAGCCTCGGTCACCTGGCAGGAGGCCACGATGCCCAGACCTATGGTTAGCTGTGCAGCGAGGTGTACTGCGCGGACAGGTTCCACACACACTTCAAGTAAGAGGGCGGCCTGAGTGGAAAGGTGAGAGTTTGGGCAGCTGTGCAGACAAAGAAAGCGTCCCTTGGCCTGGGCCTAAATGCTTGTGACACTCCACTGGGCCTGCCAGGCTCTGAGGGCCCTGCCCTGGGCCCCCTGCTCCCCTGCCCTTTGTTCAGTCACAGCAGAGATGGCCACACCCACTCCCTCAGTGAGGGCAGTGTTCCAACCTCCCTCAACCCCTCCGCCTCTCCGCAGGTTACCATGGACTACAGAGGCTGCATTCTGAGGCCAGGGCTTTCCGAGAATGCCAAGGGCAGACATGATGACCTTAAATGATTTCCTCTTGTGTCAGTTTTGGTAAACTTTAGGAGCTAGGAAATGGTCCACTTGACAGAAATGTTCAAATTTACTGGCATTTCATATATTCTCTGTTCTAACATTGTCCTGACTCTTTCTGTATATTCTTTACTTATGTTTTGCTTTTCCTTAATCAAAGTGTGTCTTTTAATTCTTTTCAAAGAAGATTCTTTGGACTTACTAAATCACCTGAATTTTATACGTTTTCTGTTGTATTAAGTTCTGCTCATATCTTTATTTATCTTTTCTCTATGTTCTCAGGGTTTATTGTTTTCATCTTCTGATGTCAATTAAAACACTTGGTTATTCATTTTAATAAATCTTTTTACTTATAAAGATTTGAACTTTTGAAGATTCCAGCTTACTTGTACGTTTCTAAGGGTCAGGTCCTCTCCACTGTTGCCAGCCTAAGGCTTAGTTCACCATATAGCAATGTATATACTGACCTATTTTCCCCTCGACTTTCTGTGATCCACTACATCTCACCTTTCTCTGCAGACAAGCCATTTGAAATACCCTTAACTTATTTCACAGCCAATAAGGCTTTGAAATAATGTTTATTTTTTAGAGAAATCTTCTTATACAATTAGGCAGAAAATCTGACCTGCCATAGTTTTCAAAACAGCATAATTTCACTCTTCTCAATGATTAATCTGTTGTATTACACAACCTTGGAGTATTTAGCTTTATCAATGACATGTCCTTTAAAAATGTTTTAGAGATCCTACCAGTCTTTGAAAACATCCTCGTGCCTTGTTTCAGTTCCAGTTTTATGTATATTTTCTGCCTTGCACCCGATTATTCCTACATCAGATGGATGGCCTTGGGAATCTAATACTGGTATTGATTGTTTTGGCTGATTGTCTCCCCTTGTAGCTGCTTTCTTCATTATTGTGTAAATTTAGATCATGAGCTCATGTTTAGCTAAACAGCTGACCTTGTAAGAGGCTTAGGTGTGAACGCTCGTAAGTTTCAGCAGAAAGTCAGCAAAGATTTATTTGTGTCCCTCCAATGAGTGGCCCACAAGGACCCCGTTTTCTACAAGTCTTGGTCCAATACTCCGTCTAGAGGCAGGGGACTCAGACAGGGCTGCTTTGCGGCCCCCGGTCTGGGGCAGGGGCAGTGGGGCGCCTGTGGCCCGGACAGGAGCCTCTCCGCGTGTGTCCCAGGGACACATCTGCCTGCGAGCTTCGGTCACCTGCCAGAAAGCTACGATGCCCAGACCTATGCTTAGCTGTGCCGCGAGGTGTACTGCGCCGACAGGTTCCACACACACTTCATGTAAGAGGGCGGCCTGAGTGGAAAGGTGAGAGTTTGGCAGTTGTGCAGACAAAGAAAGCGCCCTTTGGCCTGGGCCTAAATGCTTGTGACACTCCACTGGGCCTGCCGGGCTCTGAGGGCCCTGCCCTGGGCCCCCTGCTCCCCTGCCCTTTGTTCAGTCACAGCAGAGATGGCCACACCCACTCCCTCAGTGAGGGCAGTGTTCCAACCTCCCTCAGCCCCGCCCCCTCTCCGCAGGTTACCATGGACTACAGAGGCTGCATTCTGAGGCCAGGGCGTTCCGAGAATGCCAAGGGCAGACATGATGACCTTAAATGATTTCCTCTTGTGTCAGTTTTGGTAAACTTTAGGAGCTAGGAAATGGTCCACTTGACAGAAATGTTCAAATTTACTTGCATTTCATATATTCTCTGCTCTAACATTGTCCTGACTCTTTCTGTATATTCTTTACTTATGTTTTGGTTTTCCTTAATCAAAGTGTGTCTTTTAAATCTTTTCAAAGAAGATTCTTTGGACTTACTAAATCACCTGAATTTTATCCGTTTTCTGTTGTATTAAGTTCTGCTCATATCTTTATTTAACTTTTTTCTATGTTCTCAGGGTTTATTGTTTTCATCTTCTGATGTCAATTAAAACACTTGGTTATTCATTTTAATAAATCTTTTTCCTTATAAAGATTTGAACTTTTGAAGATTCCAGCTTACTTGTACGTTTCTAAGGGTCAGGTCCTCTCCATTGTTGCCGGCCTAATGCTGAGTTCACCATATAGCAATGTATATATTGACCTATTTTCCCCTCGACTTTCTGTGATCCACTACATCTCACCTTTCTCTGCAGACAAGCAATTTGAAATACCCTTAACTTATTTCACAGCCAATAAGGCTTTGAAATAATGTTTATTTTTTAGAGAAATCTTCTTATATAATTAGGCAGTAAATCTGACCTGCCATAGCTTTCAAAACAGCATAATTTCACTCTTCTCAATGATTAATCTGTTGTATTACACAACCTTTGTGTATTTAGCTTTATCAATGACATGTCCTTTAAAAATGTTTTAGAGATCCTACCAGTCTTTGAAAACATCCTCGTGCCTTGTTTCAGTTCCAGTTTTATGTATATTTTCTGCCTTGCACCCGATTATTCCTACATCTGATGGATGGCCTTGGGAATCTAATACTGGTATTGATTATTTTGGCTGATTGTCTCCCCTTGTAGCTGCTTTCTTCATTATTGTGTAAAGTTAGATCATGAGCTCATGTTTAGCTAAACAGCTGACCTTGTAAGAGGCTTAGGTGTGAACGCTCGTAAGTTTCAGCAGAAAGTCGGCAAAGATTTATTTGTGTCCCTCCAATGAGTGGCCCACAAGGACCCCGTTTTCTACAAGTGTTGGTCCAATACTCCCTCTAGAGGCAGGGGACTCAGACAGGGCTGCTTTGCGGCACCCGATCTGGGGCAGGGGCAGTGGGGGGCCTGTGGCCCGGGCAGGAGCCTCTCCGCGTGTGTCCCAGGGACCCATCTGCCTGCGAGCCTCGGTCACGTGGCAGGAAGCTATGATGCCCAGACCTATGCTTAGCTGTGCAGCGAGGTGTACTGCGCCGACAGATTCCACACACACTTCATGTAAGAGGGCGGCCTGAGTGGAAAGGTGAGAGTTTGGGCAGTTGTGCAGACAAAGAAAGCGCCCCTTGGCCTGGGCCTAAATGCTTGTGACACTCCACTGGGCCTGCCGGGCTCTGAGGGCCCTGCCTTGGGCCCCCTGCTCCCCTGCCCTTTGTTCAGTCACAGCAGAGATGGCCATACCCACCTCCCTCAGTGAGGGCTGTGTTCCAACCTCCCTCAGCCCCGCCCCCTCTCCGCAGGTTACCATGGACTACAGAGGCTGCATTCTGAGGCAAGGGCGTTCCGAGAATGCCAAGGGCAGACATGATGACCTTAAATGATTTCCTCTTGTGTCAGTTTTGGTAAACTTTAGGAGCTAGGAAATGGTCCAATTGACAGAAATGTTCAAATTTACTGGCATTTCATATATTCTCTGCTCTAACATTGTCCTGACTCTTTCTGTATATTCTTTACTTATGTTTTGGTTTTCCTTAATCAAAGTGTGTCTTTTAAATCTTTTCAAAGAAGATTCTTTGGACTTACTAAATCACCTGGATTTTATACGTTTTCTGTTGTATTAAATTCTGCTCATATCTTTATTTAACTTTTTTCTATGTTCTCAGGGTTTATTGTTTTCATCTTCTGATGTCAATTAAAACACGTGGTTATTCATTTTAATAAATCTTTTTACTTATAAAGATTTGAAGTTTTGAAGATTCCAGCTTACTTGTACGTTTCTAAGGGTCAGGTCCTCTCCATTGTTGCCGGCCTAATGCTGAGTTCACCATATAGCAATGTATATATTGACCTATTTTCCCCTCGACTTTCTGTGATCCACTACATCTCACCTTTCTCTGCAGACAAGCCATTTGAAATACCCTTAACTTATTTCACAGCCAATAAGGCTTTGAAATAATGTTTATTTTTTAGAGAAATCTTCTTATATAATTAGGCAGTAAATCTGACCTGCCATAGTTTTCAAAACAGCATAATTTCACTCTTCTCAATGATTAATCTGTTGTATTACACAACCTTTGTGTATTTAGCTTTATCAATGACATGTCCTTTAAAAATGTTTTAGAGATCCTACCAGTCTTTGAAAACATCCTCGTGCCTTGTTTCAGTTCCAGTTTTATGTATATTTTCTGCCTTGCACCCGATTATTCCTACATCTGATGGATGGCCTTGGGAATCTAATACTGGTATTGATTATTTTGGCTGATTGTCTCCCCTTGTAGCTGCTTTCTTCATTATTGTGTAAAGTTAGATCATGAGCTCATGTTTAGCTAAACAGCTGACCTTGTAAGAGGCTTAGGTGTGAACGCTCGTAAGTTTCAGCAGAAAGTCGGCAAAGATTTATTTGTGTCCCTCCAATGAGTGGCCCACAAGGACCCCGTTTTCTACAAGTGTTGGTCCAATACTCCCTCTAGAGGCAGGGGACTCAGACAGGGCTGCTTTGCGGCACCCGATCTGGGGCAGGGGCAGTGGGGGGCCTGTGGCCCGGGCAGGAGCCTCTCCGCGTGTGTCCCAGGGACCCATCTGCCTGCGAGCCTCGGTCACGTGGCAGGAAGCTATGATGCCCAGACCTATGCTTAGCTGTGCAGCGAGGTGTACTGCGTGGACAGGTTCCACACACACTTCAAGTAAGAGGGCGGCCTGAGTGGAAAGGTGAGAGTTTGGGCAGCTGTGCAGACAAACAAAGCGCACTTTGGCCTGGGCCTAAATGCTTGTGACACTCAACTGGGCCTGCCGGGCTCTGAGGGCCCTGCCCTGGGCTCCCTGCTCCCCTGCCCTTTGTTCAGTCACAGCAGAGATGGCCACACCCACTCCCTCAGTGAGGGCAGTGTTCCAACCTCCCTCAGCCCCGCCCCCTCTCCGCAGGTTACCATGGACTACAGAGGCTGCATTCTGAGGCCAGGGCGTTCCGAGAATGCCAAGGGCAGACATGATGACCTTAAATGATTTCCTCTTGTGTCAGTTTTGGTAAACTTTAGGAGCTAGGAAATGGTCCACTTTCCAGAAATGTTCAAATTTACTGGCATTTCATATATTCTCTGCTCTAACATTGTCCTGACTCTTTCTGTATATTCTTTACTTATGTTTTGGTTTTCCTTAATCAAAGTGTGTCTTTTAAATCTTTTCAAAGAAGATTCTTTGGACTTACTAAATCACCTGAATTTTATACGTTTTCTGTTGTATTAAGTTCTGCTCATATCTTTATTTAACTTTTTTCTATGTTCTCAGGGTTTATTGTTTTCATCTTCTGATGTCAATTAAAACACTTGGTTATTCATTTTAATAAATCTTTTTACTTATAAAGATTTGAACTTTTGAAGATTCCAGCTTACTTGTACGTTTCTAAGGGTCAGGTCCTCTCCACTGTTGCCGGCCTAAGGCTTAGTTCACCATATAGCAATGTATATATTGACCTATTTTCCCCTCGACTTTCTGTGATCCACTACATCTCACCTTTCTTTGCAGACAAGCCATTTGAAATACACTTAACTTATTTCACAGCCAATAAGGCTTTGAAATAATGTGTATTTTTTAGAGAAATCTTCTTATATAATTAGGCAGAAAATCTGAAGTGCCATAGTTTTCAAAACAGCATAATTTCACTCTTCTCAATGATTAAACTGTTGTATTACACAACCTTTGTGTATTTAGCTTTATCAATGACATGTCCTTTAAAAATGTTTTAGAGATCCTACCAGTCTTTGAAAACATCCTCGTGCCTTGTTTCAGTTCCAATTTTATGTATATTTTCTGCCTTGCACCCGATTATTCCTACATCTGATGGATGGCCTTGGGAATCTAATACTGGTATTGATTGTTTTGGCTGATTGTCTACCCTTGTAGCTGCTTTCTTCATTATTGTGTAAATTTAGATCATGAGCTCATGTTTAGCTAAACAGCTGACCTTGTAAGAGGCTTAGGTGTGAATGCTCGTAAGTTTCAGCAGAAAGTCGGCAAAGATTTATTTGTGTCCCTCCAATGAGTGGCCCGCAAGGACCCCGTTTTCTACAAGTGTTGGTCCAATAATCCCTCTAGAGGCAGGGGACTCAGACAGGGCTGCTTTGCAGCCCCCGATCTGGGGCAGGGGCAGTGGGCGGCCTGTGGCCCGGGCAGGAGCCTCTCCGCGTGTGTCCCAGGGACCCATCTGCCTGCGAGCCTCGGTCACCTGGAAGGAAGCTACGATGCCCAGAACTATGCTTAGCTGTGCAGCGAGGTGTACTGCGTGGACAGGTTCCACACACACTTCAAGTAAGAGGGCGGCCTGAGTGGAAAGGTGAGAGTTTGGGCAGTTGTGCAGACAAAGAAAGCGCCCTTTGGCCTGGGCCTAAATGCTTGTGACACTCCACTGGGCCTGCCGGGCTCTGAGGGCCCTGCCCTGGGCCCCCTGCTCCCCTGCCCTTTGTTCAGTCGCAGCAGAGATGGCCACACCCACTCCCTCAGTGAGGGCAGTGTTCCAACCTCCCTCAGCCCCGCCCCCTCTCCGCAGGTTACCATGGACTACAGAGGCTGCATTCTGAGGCAAGGGCTTTCCGAGAATGCCAAGGGCAGACATGATGACCTTAAATGATTTCCTCTTGTGTCAGTTTTGGTAAACTTTAGGAGCTAGGAAATGGTCCAATTGACAGAAATGTTCAAATTTACTGGCATTTCATATATTCTCTGCTCTAACATTGTCCTGACTCTTTCTGTATATTCTTTCCTTATGTTTTGGTTTTCCTTAATCAAAGTGTGTCTTTTAAATCTTTTCAAAGAAGATTCTTTGGACTTACTAAATCATCTGAATTTTATACGTTTTCTGTTGTATTAACTTCTGCTCATATCTTTATTTAACTTTTTTCTATGTTCTCAGGGTTTATTGTTTTCATCTTCTGATGTCAATTAAAACACTTGGTTATTCATTTTAATAAATTTTTTACTTATAAAGATTTGAACTTTTGAAGATTCCAGCTTACTTGTACGTTTCTAAGGGTCAGGTCCTCTCCACTGTTGCCGGCCTAAGGCTTAGTTCACCATATAGCAATGTATATACTGACCTATTTTCCCCTCGACTTTCTGTGATCCACTATATCTCACCTTTCTTTGCAGACAAGCCATTTGAAATAACCTTAGCTTATTTCACAGCCAATAAGGCTTTGAAATAATGTTTATTTTTTAGAGAAATCTTCTTATATAATTAGGCAGAAAATCTGACCTGCCATAGTTTTCAAAACAGCATAATTTCACTCTTCTCAATGATTAATCTATTGTATTACACAACCTTTGTGTATTTACCTTTATCAATGACATGTCCATTAAAAATGTTTTAGAGATCCTACCAGTCTTTGAATGTATCCTCGTGCCTTGTTTCAGTTCCAGTTTTATGTATATTTTCTGCCTTGCACCCGATTATTCCTACATCTGATGGATGGCCTTGGGAATCTAATACTGGTATTGATTGTTTTGGCTGATTGTCTCCCCTTGTAGCTGCTTTATTCATTATTGTGTAAATTTAGATCATGAGCTAATGTTTAGCTAAACAGCTGACCTTGCAAGAGGTTTAGGTGTGAACGCTCGTAAGTTTCAGAAGAAAGACGGCAAAGATTTATTTGTGTCCCTCCAATGAGTGGCCTGCAAGTACCCCGTTTTCTACAAGTGTTGGTCCAATACTCCCTCTAGAGGCAGGGGATTCAGACAGGGCTGCTTTGCGGCCCCCGATCTGGGGCAGGGGCAGTGGGTGGCCTGTGGCCCAGGCAGGAGCCTCTCCGCGTGTCTCCCAGGGACCCATCTGCCTGTGAGCCTCAGTCAACTGGCAGGAGGCCACAATGCCCAGACCTATGGTTAGCTGTGCAGCGAGCTGTACTGCGTGGACAGGTTCCACACACACTTCAAGTAAGAGGGCGGCCTGAGTGGAAAGGTGAGAGTTTGGGCAGCTGTGCAGACAAAGAAAGCGCCCTTTGGCCTGGGCCTAAATGCTTGTGACACTCCACTGGGCCTGCCGGGCTCTGAGGGCCCTGCCCTGGGCCCCCTGCTCCCCTGCCCTTTGTTCAGTCACAGCAGAGATGGCCACACCCACTCCCTCAGTGAGGGCAGTGTTCCAACCTCCCTCAGCCCCGCCCCCTCTCCGCAGGTTACCATGGACTACAGAGGCTGCATTCTGAGGCCAGGGCGTTCCGAGAATGCCAAGGGCAGACATGATGACCTTAAATGATTTCCTCTTGTGTCAGTGCTGGTAAACTTTAGGAGCTAGGAAATGGTCCACTTGACAGAAATGTTCAAATTTACTGGCATTTCATATATTCTCTGCTCTAACATTGTCCTGACTCTTTCTGTATATTCTTTACTTATGTTTTGGTTTTCCTTAATCAAAGTGTGTCTTTTAAATCTTTTCAAAGAAGATTCTTTGGACTTACTAAATCACCTGAATTTAATACGTTTTCTGTTGTATTAAGTTCTGCTCATATCTTTATTTAACTTTTTTCTATGTTCTCAGGGTTTATTGTTTTCATCTTCTGATGTCAATTAAAACACTTGGTTATTCATTTTAATAAATCTTTTTACTTATAAAGATTTGAACTTTTGAAGATTCCAGCTTACTTGTACGTTTCTAAGGGTCAGGTCCTCTCCACTGTTGCCGGCCTAATGCTTAGTTCTCCATATAGCAATGTATATATTGACCTATTTTCCCCTCGACTTTCTGTGATCCACTACATCTCACCTTTCTTTGCAGACAAGCCATTTGAAATACACTTAACTTATTTCACAGACAATAAGGCTTTGCAATAATGTGTATTTTTTAGAGAAATCTTCTTATATAATTAGGCAGAAAATCTGAAGTGCCATAGTTTTCAAAACAGCATAATTTCACTCTTCTCAATGATTAATCTGTTGTATTACACAACCTTTGTGTATTTAGCTTTATCAATGACATGATCTTTAAAAATGTTTTAGAGATCCTACCAGTCTTTGAAAACATCCTCGTGCCTTGTTTCAGTTCCAGTTTTATATATATTTTCTGCCTTGCACCCGATTATTCCTACATCTGATGGATGGCCTTGGGAATCTAATTCTGGTATGGATTGTTTTGGCTGATTGTTTCCCCTTATAGCTGCTTTCTTCATTATTGTGTAAATTTAGATCATGAGCTCATGTTTAGCTAAACAGCTGACCTTGTAAGAGGCTTAGGTGTGAACGCTCGTAAGTTTCAGCAGAAAGTCGGCAAAGATTTATTTGTGTCCCTCCAATGAGTGGCCCGCAAGGACCCCGTTTTCTACAAGTGTCAGTCCAATACTCCCTCTAGAGGCAGGGGACTCAGACTGGGCTGCTTTGCGGCCCCCGATCTGGGGCAGGGGAAGTGGGCGGCCTGTGGCCCGGGCAGGAGCCTCTCCGCGTGTGTCCCAGGGACCCATCTGCCTGCGAGCCTCGGGCACCTGGCAGGAAGCTATGATGCCCAGACCTATGCTTAGCTGTGCAGCGAGGTGTACTGCGCAGACAGGTTCCACACACACTTCAAGTAAGAGGGCGGCCTGAGTGGAAAGGTGAGAGTTTGGGCAGCTGTGCAGACAAAGAAAGCGCCCTTTGGCCTGGGCCTAAATGCTTGTGACACTCCACTGGGCCTGCCGGGCTCTGAGGGCCCTTCCCTGGGCCCCCTGCTCCCCTGCCCTTTGTTCAGTCACAGCAGAGATGGCCACACCCACTCCCTCAGTGAGGGCAGTGTTCCAACCTCCCTCAGCCCCGCCCCCTCTCCACAGTTTACCATGGACGACAGAGGCTGCATTCTGAGGCCAGGGCGTTCCGAGAATGCCAAGGGCAGACATGATGACCTTAAATGATTTCCTCTTGTGTCAGTTTTGGTAAACTTTAGGAGCTAGGAAATGGTCCACTTTCCAGAAATGTTCAAATTTACTGGCATTTCATATATTCTCTGCTCTAACATTGTCCTGACTCTTTCTGTATATTCTTTACTTATGTTTTGGTTTTCCTTAATCAAAGTGTGTCTTTTAAATCTTTTCAAAGAAGATTCTTTGGACTTACTAAATCATCTGAATTTTATACGTTTTCTGTTGTATTAACTTCTGCTCATATCTTTATTTAACTTTTTTCTATGTTCTCAGGGTTTATTGTTTTCATCTTCTGATGTCAATTAAAACACTTGGTTATTCATTTTAATAAATCTTTTTACTTATAAAGATTTGAACTTTTGAAGATTCCAGCTTACTTGTACGTTTCTAAGGGTCAGGTCCTCTCCACTGTTGCCGGCCTAAGGCTTAGTTCACCATATAGCAATGTATATACTGATCTATTTTCCCCTCGACTTTCTGTGATCCACTACATCTCACCTTTCTCTGCAGACAAGCCATTTGAAATACCCTTAACTTATTTCACAGCCAATAAGGCTTTGAAATAATGTTTATTTTTTAGAGAAATCTTCTTATACAATTAGGCAGAAAATCTGACCTGCCATAGTTTTCAAAACAGCATAATTTCACTCTTCTCAATGATTAATCTGTTGTATTACACAACCTTTGTGTATTTAGCTTTATCAATGACATGTCCTTTAAAAATGTTTTAGAGATCCTACCAGTCTTTGAAAACATCCTCGTGCCTTGTTTCAGTTCCAGTTTTATGTATATTTTCTGCCTTGCACCCGATTATTCCTACATCTGATGGATGGCCTTGGGAATCTAATACTGGTATTGATTGTTTTGGCTGATTGTCTCCCCTTGTAGCTGCTTTCTTCATTATTGTGTAAATTTAGATCATGAGCTCATGTTTAGCTAAACAGCTGACCTTGTAAGAGGCTTAGGTGTGAACGCTCGTAAGTTTCAGCAGAAAGTCGGCAAAGATTTATTTGTGTCCCTCCAATGAGTGGCCCGCAAGGACCCCGTTTTCTACAAGTGTTGGTCCAAAACTCCCTCTAGAGGCAGGGGACTCAGACAGGGCTGCTTTGCGGCCCCTGATCTGGGGCAGGGGCAGTGGGGGGCCTGTGGCCCGGGCAGGAGCCTCTCCACGTGTGTCCCAGGGACACATCTGCCTGCGAGCCTCGGTCACCTGCCAGAAAGCTACGATGCCCAGACCTATGCTTAGCTGTGCCACGAGGTGTACTGCGCCGACATGTTCCACACACACTTCATGTAAGAGGGCGGCCTGAGTGGAAAGGTGAGAGTTTGGGCAGTTGTGCAGACAAAGAAAGTGCCCTTTGGCCTGGGCCTAAATGCTTGTGACACTCCACTGGGCCTGCCGGGCTCTGAGGGCCCTGTCCTGGGCCCCCTGCTCCCCTGCCCTTTGTTCAGTCACAGCAGAGATGGCCACACCCTCTCCCTCAGTGAGGGCAGTGTTCCAACCTCCCTCAGCCCCGCCCCCTCTCCGCAGGTTACCATGGACTACAGAGGCTGCATTCTGAGGCCAGGGCTTTCCGAGAATGCCAAGGGCAGACATGATGACCTTAAATGATTTCCTCTTGTGTCAGTTTTGGTAAACTTTAGGAGCTAGGAAATGGTCCAATTGACAGAAATGTTCAAATTTACTGGCATTTCATATATTCTCTGCTCTAACATTGTCCTGACTCTTTCTGTATATTCTTTACTTATGTTTTGGTTTTCCTTAATCAAAGTGTGTCTTTTAAATCTTTTCAAAGAAGATTCTTTGGACTTACTAAATCATCTGAATTTTATACGTTTTCTGTTGTATTAAGTTCTGCTCATATCTTTATTTAACTTTTTTCTATGTTCTCAGGGTTTATTGTTTTCATCTTCTGATGTCAATTAAAACACTTGGTTATTCATTTTAATAAATCTTTTTACTTATAAAGATTTGAACTTTTGAAGATTCCAGCTTACTTGTACGTATCTAAGGGTCAGGTCCTCTCCACTGTTGCCGGCCTAAGGCTTAGTTCACCATATAGCAATGTATATACTGACCTATTTTCCCCTCGACTTTCTGTGATCCACTACATCTCACCTTTCTCTGCAGACAAGCCATTTGAAATACCCTTAACTTATTTCACAGCCAATAAGGCTTTGAAATAATGTTTATTTTTTAGAGAAATCTTCTTATACAATTAGGCAGAAAATCTGACCTGCCATAGTTTTCAAAACAGCATAATTTCACTCTTCTCAATGATTAATCTGTTGTATTACACAACCTTTGTGTATTTAGCTTTATCAATGACATGTCCTTTAAAAATGTTTTAGAGATCCTACCAGTCTTTGAAAACATCCTCGTGCCTTGTTTCAGTTCCAGTTTTATGTATATTTTCTGCCTTGAACCCGATTATTCCTACATCTGATGGATGGCCTTGGGAATCTAATACTGGTATTGATTGTTTTGGCTGATTGTCTCCCCTTGTAGCTGCTTTCTTCATTATTGTGTAAATTTAGATCATGAGCTCATGTTTAGCTAAACAGCTGACCTTGTAAGAGGCTTAGGTGTGAACGCTCGTAAGTTTCAGCAGAAAGTCGGCAAAGATTTATTTGTGTCCCTCCAATGAGTGGCCCGCAAGGACCCCGTTTTCTACAAGTGTTGGTCCAATACTCCCTCTAGAGGCAGGGGACTCAGACAGGGCTGCTTTGCGGCCCCCGATCTGGGGCAGGGGCAGTGGGGGGCCTGTGGCCCGGGCAGGAGCCTCTCCGCGTGTGTCCCAGGGACACATCTGCCTGCGAGCCTCGGTCACCTGCCAGAAAGCTACGATGCCCAGACCTATGCTTAGCTGTGCCGCGAGGTGTACTGCGCCGACAGGTTCCACACACACTTCATGTAAGAGGGCGGCCTGAGTGGAAAGGTGAGAGTTTGGGCAGTTGTGCAGACAAAGAAAGCGCCCTTTGGCCTGGGCCTAAATGCTTGTGACACTCCACTGGGCCTGCCGGGCTCTGAGGGCCCTGCCCTGGGCCCCCTGCTCCCCTGGCCTTTGTTCACTCACAGCAGAGATGGCCACACCCACTCCCTCAGTGAGGGCAGTGTTCCAACCTCCCTCAGCCCCGCCCCCTCTCCGCAGTTTACCATGGACTACAGAGGCTGCATTCTGAGGCCAGGGCGTTCCGAGAATGCCAAGGGCAGACATGATGACCTTAAATGATTTCCTCTTGTGTCAGTTTTGGTAAACTTTAGGAGCTAGGAAATGGTCCACTTGACAGAAATGTTCAAATTTACTGGCATTTCATATATTCTCTGCTCTAACATTGTCCTGACTCTTTCTGTATATTCTTTACTTATGTTTTGGTTTTCCTTAATCAAAGTGTGTCTTTTAAATCTTTTCAAAGAAGATTCTTTGGACTTACTAAATCACCTGAATTTTATACGTTTTCTGTTGTATTAAGTACTGCTCATATCTTTATTTAACTTTTTTCTATGTTCTCAGGGTTTATTGTTTTCATCTTCTGATGTCAATTAAAACACTTGGTTATTCATTTTAATAAATCTTTTTACTTATAAAGATTTGAACTTTTGAAGATTCCAGCTTACTTGTACGTTTCTAAGGGTCAGGTCCTCTCCACTGTTGCCGGCCTAAGGCTTAGTTCACCATATAGCAATGTATATACTGACCTATTTTCCCCTCGACTTTCTGTGATCCACTACATCTCACCTTTCTTTGCAGACAAGCCATTTGAAATACCCTTAGCTTATTTCACTGCCAATAAGGCTTTGAAATAATGTTTATTTTTTAGAGAAATCTTCTTATATAATTAGGCAGAAAATCTGACCTGCCATAGTTTTCAAAACAGCATAATTTCACTCTTCTCAATGATTAACCTGTTGTATTACACAACCTTTGTGTATTAACCTTTATCAATGACATGTCCTTTAAAAATGTTTTAGAGATCCTACCAGTCTTTGAATACATCCTCGTGCCTTGTTTCAGTTCCAGTTTTATGTATATTTTCTGCCTTGCACCCGATTATTCCTACATCTGATGGATGGCCTTGGGAATCTAATTCTGGTATTGATTGTTTTGGCTGATTGTCTCCCCTTGTAGCTGCTTTCTTCATTATTGTGTAAATTTAGATCATGAGCTCATGTTTAGCTAAACAGCTGACCTTGTAAGAGGCTTAGGTGTGAACGCTCGTAAGTTTCAGCAGAAAGTCGGCAAAGATTTATTTGTGTCCCTCCAATGAGTGGCCCGCAAGGACCCCGTTTTCTACAAGTGTCAGTCCAATACTCCCTCTAGAGGCAGGGGACTCAGACTGGGCTGCTTTGCGGCCCCCGATCTGGGGCAGGGGAAGTGGGCGGCCTGTGGCCCGGGCAGGAGCCTCTCCGCGTGTGTCCCAGGGACCCATCTGCCTGCGAGCCTCGGTCACCTGGCAGGAAGCTATGATGCCCAGACCTATGCTTAGCTGTGCAGCGAGGTGTACTGCGCAGACAGGTTCCACACACACTTCAAGTAAGAGGGCGGCCTGAGTGGAAAGGTGAGAGTTTGGGCAGCTGTGCAGACAAAGAAAGCGCCCTTTGGCCTGGGCCTAAATGCTTGTGACACTCCACTGGGCCTGCCGGGCTCTGAGGGCCCTTCCCTGGGCCCCCTGCTCCCCTGCCCTTTGTTCAGTCACAGCAGAGATGGCCACACCCACTCCCTCAGTGAGGGCAGTGTTCCAACCTCCCTCAGCCCCGCCCCCTCTCCACAGTTTACCATGGACGACAGAGGCTGCATTCTGAGGCCAGGGCGTTCCGAGAATGCCAAGGGCAGACATGATGACCTTAAATGATTTCCTCTTGTGTCAGTTTTGGTAAACTTTAGGAGCTAGGAAATGGTCCACTTGACAGAAATGTTCAAATTTACTGGCATTTCATATATTCTCTGCTCTAACATTGTCCTGACTCTTTCTGTATATTCTTTACTTATGTTTTGGTTTTCCTTAATCAAAGTGTGTCTTTTAAATCTTTTCAAAGAAGATTCTTTGGACTTACTAAATCACCTGAATTTTATCCGTTTTCTGTTGTATTAAGTTCTGCTCATATCTTTATTTAACTTTTTTCTATGTTCTCAGGGTTTATTGTTTTCATCTTCTGATGTCAATTAAAACACTTGGTTATTCATTTTAATAAATCTTTTTACTTATAAAGATTTGAACTTTTGAAGATTCCAGCTTACTTGTACGTTTCTAAGGGTCAGGTCCTCTCCATTGTTGCCGGCCTAATGCTGAGTTCACCATATAGCAATGTATATATTGACCTATTTTCCCCTCGACTTTCTGTGATCCACTACATCTCACCTTTCTCTGCAGACAAGCCATTTGAAATACCCTTAACTTATTTCACAGCCAATAAGGCTTTGAAATAATGTTTATTTTTTAGAGAAATCTTCTTATATAATTAGGCAGTAAATCTGACCTGCCATAGTTTTCAAAACAGCATAATTTCACTCTTCTCAATGATTAATCTGTTGTATTACACAACCTTTGTGTATTTAGCTTTATCAATGACATGTCCTTTAAAAATGTTTTAGAGATCCTACCAGTCTTTGAAAACATCCTCGTGCCTTGTTTCAGTTCCAGTTTTATGTATATTTTCTGCCTTGCACCCGATTATTCCTACATCTGATGGATGGCCTTGGGAATCTAATACTGGTATTGATTATTTTGGCTGATTGTCTCCTCTTGTAGCTGCTTTCTTCATTATTGTGTAAAGTTAGATCATGAGCTCATGTTTAGCTAAACAGCTGACCTTGTAAGAGGCTTAGGTGTGAACGCTCGTAAGTTTCAGCAGAAAGTCGGCAAAGATTTATTTGTGTCCCTCCAATGAGTGGCCCACAAGGACCCCGTTTTCTACAAGTGTTGGTCCAATACTCCCTCTAGAGGCAGGGGACTCAGACAGGGCTGCTTTGCGGCACCCGATCTGGGGCAGGGGCAGTGGGGGGCCTGTGGCCCGGGCAGGAGCCTCTCCGCGTGTGTCCCAGGGACCCATCTGCCTGCGAGCCTCGGTCACGTGGCAGGAAGCTATGATGCCCAGACCTATGCTAAGCTGTGCAGCGAGGTGTACTGCGCCGACAGATTCCACACACACTTCATGTAAGAGGGCGCCCTGAGTGGAAAGGTGAGAGTTTGGGCAGTTGTGCAGACAAAGAAAGCGCCCCTTGGCCTGGGCCTAAATGCTTGTGACACTCCACTGGGCCTGCCGGGCTCTGAGGGCCCTGCCTTGGGCCCCCTGCTCCCCTGCCCTTTGTTCAGTCACAGCAGAGATGGCCATACCCACCTCCCTCAGTGAGGGCTGTGTTCCAACCTCCCTCAGCCCCGCCCCCTCTCCGCAGGTTACCATGGACTACAGAGGCTGCATTCTGAGGCAAGGGCGTTCCGAGAATGCCAAGGGCAGACATGATGACCTTAAATGATTTCCTCTTGTGTCAGTTTTGGTAAACTTTAGGAGCTAGGAAATGGTCCACTTGACAGAAATGTTCAAATTTACTGGCATTTCATATATTCTCTGCTCTAACATTGTCCTGACTCTTTCTGTATATTCTTTACTTATGTTTTGGTTTTCCTTAATCAAAGTGTGTCTTTTAAATCTTTTCAAAGAAGATTCTTTGGACTTACTAAATCACCTGGATTTTATACGTTTTCTGTTGTATTAAATTCTGCTCATATCTTTATTTAACTTTTTTCTATGTTCTCAGGGTTTATTGTTTTCATCTTCTGATGTCAATTAAAACACTTGGTTATTCATTTTAATAAATCTTTTTACTTATAAAGATTTGAACTTTTGAAGATTCCAGCTTACTTGTACGTTTCTAAGGGTCAGTTCCTCTCCAATGTTGCCGGCCTAAGGCTTAGTTCACCATATAGCAATGTATATATTGACCTATTTTCCCCTAGACTTTCTGTGATCCCCTACATCTCAGCTTTCTTTGCAGACAAGCCATTTGAAATACCCTTAACTTATTTCACAGCCAGTAAGGCTTTGAAATAATGTGTATTTTTTAGAGAAATCTTCTTATATAATTAGGCAGTAAATCTGACCTGCCATAGTTTTCAAAACAGCATAATTTCACACTTCTCAATGATTAAACTGTTGTATTACACAACCCTTGTGTATTTAGCTTTATCAATGAGATGTCCTTTAAAAATGTTTTAGAGATCCTACCAGTCTTTGAAAACATCCTTGTGCCTTGTTTCAGTTCCAGTTTGATGTATATTTTCTGCCTTGCACCCGATTATTCCTACATCTGATGGATGGCCTTGGGAATCTAATACTGGTATTGATTGTTTTGGCTGATTGTCTCCCCTTGTAGATGCTTTCTTCATTATTGTGGAAATTTAGATCATGAGCTCATGTTTAGCTAAACAGCTGACCTTGTAAGAGGCTTAGGTGTGAACGCTCGTAAGTTTCAGCAGAAAGTCGGCAAAGATTTATTTGTGTCCCTCCAATGAGTGGCCCGCAAGTACCCCGTTTTCTACAACTGTTGGTCCAATACTCCCTCTAGAGGCTGGGGATTCAGACAGGGCTGCTTTGCGGCCCCCGATCTGGGGCAGGGGCAGTGGGCGGCCTGTGGCCCAGGCAGGAGCCTCTCCGCGTGTCTCCCAGGGACCCATCTGCCTGTGAGCCTCAGTCACCTGGCAGGAGGCCACAATGCCCTGACCTATGGTTAGCTGTGCAGCGAGGTGTACTGCGCGGACAGGTTCCACACACACTTCAAGTAACAGGGCGGCCTGAGTGGAAAGGTGAGAGTTTGGGCAGCTGTGCAGACAAACAAAGCGCACTTTGGCCTGGGCCTAAATGCTTGTGACACTCCACTGGGCCTGCCGGGCTCTGAGGGCCCTGCCCTGGGCTCCCTGCTCCCCTGCCCTTTGTTCAGTCACAGCAGAGATGGCCACACCCACTCCCTCAGTGAGGGCAGTGTTCCAACCTCCCTCAGCCCCGCCCCCTCTCCGCAGGTTACCATGGACTACAGAGGCTGCATTCTGAGGCCAGGGCGTTCCGAGAATGCCAAGGGCAGACATGATGACCTTAAATGATTTCCTCTTGTGTCAGTTTTGGTAAACTTTAGGAGCTAGGAAATGGTCCACTTTCCAGAAATGTTCAAATTTACTGGCATTTCATATATTCTCTGCTCTAACATTGTCCTGACTCTTTCTGTATATTCTTTACTTATGTTTTGGTTTTCCTTAATCAAAGTGTGTCTTTTAAATCTTTTCAAAGAAGATTCTTTGGACTTACTAAATCACCTGAATTTTATACGTTTTCTGTTGTATTAAGTTCTGCTCATATCTTTATTTAACTTTTTTCTATGTTCTCAGGGTTTATTGTTTTCATCTTCTGATGTCAATTAAAACACTTGGTTATTCATTTTAATAAATCTTTTTACTTATAAAGATTTGAACTTTTGAAGATTCCAGCTTACTTGTACGTTTCTAAGGGTCAGGTCCTCTCCACTGTTGCCGGCCTAAGGCTTAGTTCACCATATAGCAATGTATATATTGACCTATTTTCCCCTCGACTTTCTGTGATCCACTACATCTCACCTTTCTTTGCAGACAAGCCATTTGAAATACACTTAACTTATTTCACAGCCAATAAGGCTTTGAAATAATGTGTATTTTTTAGAGAAATCTTCTTATATAATTAGGCAGAAAATCTGAAGTGCCATAGTTTTCAAAACAGCATAATTTCACTCTTCTCAATGATTAAACTGTTGTATTACACAACCTTTGTGTATTTAGCTTTATCAATGACATGTCCTTTAAAAATGTTTTAGAGATCCTACCAGTCTTTGAAAACATCCTCGTGCCTTGTTTCAGTTCCAGTTTTATGTATATTTTCTGCCTTGCACCCGTTTATTCCTACATCTGATGGATGGCCTTGGGAATCTAATACTGGTATTGATTGTTTTGGCTGATTGTCTACCCTGTAGCTGCTTTCTTCATTATTGTGTAAATTTAGATCATGAGCTCATGTTTAGCTAAACAGCTGACCTTGTAAGAGGCTTAGTTGTGAATGCTCGTAAGTTTCAGCAGAAAGTCGGCAAAGATTTATTTGTGTCCCTCCAATGAGTGGCCCGCAAGGACCCCGTTTTCTACAAGTGTTGGTCCAATAATCCCTCTAGAGGCAGGGGACTCAGACAGGGCTGCTTTGCAGCCCCCGATCTGGGGCAGGGGCAGTGGGCGGCCTGTGGCCCGGGCAGGAGCCTCTCCGCGTGTGTCCCAGGGACCCATCTGCCTGCGAGCCTCGGTCACCTGGAAGGAAGCTACGATGCCCAGACCTATGCTTAGCTGTGCAGCGAGGTGTACTGCGTGGACAGGTTCCACACACACTTCAAGTAAGAGGGCGGCCTGAGTGGAAAGGTGAGAGTTTGGGCAGTTGTGCAGACAAAGAAAGCGCCCTTTGGCCTGGGCCTAAATGCTTGTGACACTCCACTGGGCCTGCCGGGCTCTGAGGGCCCTGCCCTGGGCCCCCTGCTCCCCTGCCCTTTGTTCAGTCGCAGCAGAGATGGCCACACCCACTCCCTCAGTGAGGGCAGTGTTCCAACCTCCCTCAGCCCCGCCCCCTCTCCGCAGGTTACCATGGACCACAGAGGCTGCATTCTGAGGCAAGGGCTTTCCGAGAATGCCAAGGGCAGACATGATGACCTTAAATGATTTCCTCTTGTGTCAGTTTTGGTAAACTTTAGGAGCTACGAAATGGTCCAATTGACAGAAGTGTTCAAATTTACTGGCATTTCATATATTCTCTGCTCTAACATTGTCCTGACTCTTTCTGTATATTCTTTCCTTATGTTTTGGTTTTCCTTAATCAAAGTGTGTCTTTTAAATCTTTTCAAAGAAGATTCTTTGGACTTACTAAATCATCTGAATTTTATACGTTTTCTGTTGTATTAACTTCTGCTCATATCTTTATTTAACTTTTTTCTATGTTCTCAGGGTTTATTGTTTTCATCTTCTGATGTCAATTAAAACACTTGGTTATTCATTTTAATAAATTTTTTACTTATAAAGATTTGAACTTTTGAAGATTCCAGCTTACTTGTACGTTTCTAAGGGTCAGGTCCTCTCCACTGTTGCCGGCCTAAGGCTTAGTTCACCATATAGCAATGTATATACTGACCTATTTTCCCCTCGACTTTCTGTGATCCACTATATCTCACCTTTCTTTGCAGACAAGCCATTTGAAATAACCTTAGCTTATTTCACAGCCAATAAGGCTTTGAAATAATGTTTATTTTTTAGAGAAATCTTCTTATATAATTAGGCAGAAAATCTGACCTGCCATAGTTTTCAAAACAGCATAATTTCACTCTTCTCAATGATTAATCTATTGTATTACACAACCTTTGTGTATTTACCTTTATCAATGACATGTCCATTAAAAATGTTTTAGAGATCCTACCAGTCTTTGAATATATCCTCGTGCCTTGTTTCAGTTCCAGTTTTATGTATATTTTCTGCCTTGCACCCGATTATTCCTACATCTGATGGATGGCCTTGGGAATCTAATACTGGTATTGATTGTTTTGGCTGATTGTCTCCCCTTGTAGCTGCTTTCTTCATTATTGTGTAAATTTAGATCATGAGCTAATGTTTAGCTAAACAGCTGACCTTGTAAGAGGTTTAGGTGTGAACGCTCGTAAGTTTCAGAAGAAAGACGGCAAAGATTTATTTTTGTCCCTCCAATGAGTGGCCCGCAAGGACCCCGTTTTCTACAAGTGTTGGTCCAATACTCCCTATAGAGGCAGGGGATTCAGACAGGGCTGCTTTGCGGCCCCCGATCTGGGGCAGGGGCAGTGGGTGGCCTGTGGCCCAGGCAGGAGCCTCTCCGCGTGTCTCCCAGGGACCCATCTGCCTGTGAGCCTCAGTCAACTGGCAGGAGGCCACAATGCCCAGACCTATGGTTAGCTGTGCAGCGAGCTGTACTGCGTGGACAGGTTCCACACACACTTCAAGTAAGAGGGCGGCCTGAGTGGAAAGGTGAGAGTTTGGGCAGCTGTGCAGACAAAGAAAGCGCCCTTTGGCCTGGGCCTAAATGCTTGTGACACTCCACTGGGCCTGCCGGGCTCTGAGGGCCCTGCCCTGGGCCCCCTGCTCCCCTGCCCTTTGTTCAGTCACAGCAGAGATGGCCACACCCACTCCCTCAGTGAGGGCAGTGTTCCAACCTCCCTCAGCCCCGCCCCCTCTCCGCAGGTTACCATGGACTACAGAGGCTGCATTCTGAGGCCAGGGCGTTCCGAGAATGCCAAGGGCAGACATGATGACCTTAAATGATTTCCTCTTGTGTCAGTGCTGGTAAACTTTAGGAGCTAGGAAATGGTCCACTTGACAGAAATGTTCAAATTTACTGGCATTTCATATATTCTCTGCTCTAACATTGTCCTGACTCTTTCTGTATATTCTTTACTTATGTTTTGGTTTTCCTTAATCAAAGTGTGTCTTTTAAATCTTTTCAAAGAAGATTCTTTGGACTTACTAAATCACCTGAATTTAATACGTTTTCTGTTGTATTAAGTTCTGCTCATATCTTTATTTAACTTTTTTCTATGTTCTCAGGGTTTATTGTTTTCATCTTCTGATGTCAATTAAAACACTTGGTTATTCATTTTAATAAATCTTTTTACTTATAAAGATTTGAACTTTTGAAGATTCCAGCTTACTTGTACGTTTCTAAGGGTCAGGTCCTCTCCACTGTTGCCGGCCTAATGCTTAGTTCTCCATATAGCAATGTATATATTGACCTATTTTCCCCTCGACTTTCTGTGATCCACTACATCTCACCTTTCTTTGCAGACAAGCCATTTGAAATACACTTAACTTATTTCACAGACAATAAGGCTTTGCAATAATGTGTATTTTTTAGAGAAATCTTCTTATATAATTAGGCAGAAAATCTGAAGTGCCATAGTTTTCAAAACAGCATAATTTCACTCTTCTCAATGATTAATCTGTTGTATTACACAACCTTTGTGTATTTAGCTTTATCAATGACATGATCTTTAAAAATGTTTTAGAGATCCTACCAGTCTTTGAAAACATCCTCGTGCCTTGTTTCAGTTCCAGTTTTATATATATTTTCTGCCTTGCACCCGATTATTCCTACATCTGATGGATGGCCTTGGGAATCTAATTCTGGTATGGATTGTTTTGGCTGATTGTTTCCCCTTATAGCTGCTTTCTTCATTATTGTGTAAATTTAGATCATGAGCTCATGTTTAGCTAAACAGCTGACCTTGTAAGAGGCTTAGGTGTGAACGCTCGTAAGTTTCAGCAGAAAGTCGGCAAAGATTTATTTGTGTCCCTCCAATGAGTGGCCCGCAAGGACCCCGTTTTCTACAAGTGTCAGTCCAATACTCCCTCTAGAGGCAGGGGACTCAGACTGGGCTGCTTTGCGGCCCCCGATCTGGGGCAGGGGAAGTGGGCGGCCTGTGGCCCGGGCAGGAGCCTCTCCGCGTGTGTCCCAGGGACCCATCTGCCTGCGAGCCTCGGGCACCTGGCAGGAAGCTATGATGCCCAGACCTATGCTTAGCTGTGCAGCGAGGTGTACTGCGCAGACAGGTTCCACACACACTTCAAGTAAGAGGGCGGCCTGAGTGGAAAGGTGAGAGTTTGGGCAGCTATGCAGACAAAGAAAGCGCCCTTTGGCCTGGGCCTAAATGCTTGTGACACTCCACTGGGCCTGCCGGGATCTGAGGGCCCTTCCCTGGGCCCCCTGCTCCCCTGCCCTTTGTTCAGTCACAGCAGAGATGGCCACACCCACTCCCTCAGTGAGGGCAGTGTTCCAACCTCCCTCAGCCCCGCCCCCTCTCCACAGTTTACCATGGACGACAGAGGCTGCATTCTGAGGCCAGGGCGTTCCGAGAATGCCAAGGGCAGACATGATGACCTTAAATGATTTCCTCTTGTGTCAGTTTTGGTAAACTTTAGGAGCTAGGAAATGGTCCAATTGACAGAAATGTTCAAATTTACTGGCATTTCATATATTCTCTGCTCTAACATTGTCCTGACTCTTTCTGTATATTCTTTACTTATGTTTTTGTTTTCCTTAATCAAAGTGTGTCTTTTAAATCTTTTCAAAGAAGATTCTTTGGACTTACTAAATCATCTGAATTTTATACGTTTTCTGTTGTATTAACTTCTGCTCATATCTTTATTTAACTTTTTTCTATGTTCTCAGGTTTTATTGTTTTCATCTTCTGATGTCAATTAAAACACTTGGTTATTCATTTTAATAAATCTTTTTACTTATAAAGATTTGAACTTTTGAAGATTCCAGCTTACTTGTACGTTTCTAAGGGTCAGGTCCTCTCCACTGTTGCCGGCCTAAGGCTTAGTTCACCATATAGCAATGTATATACTGATCTATTTTCCCCTCGACTTTCTGTGATCCACTACATCTCACCTTTCTCTGCAGACAAGCCATTTGAAATACCCTTAACTTATTTCACAGCCAATAAGGCTTTGAAATAATGTTTATTTTTTAGAGAAATCTTCTTATACAATTAGGCAGAAAATCTGACCTGCCATAGTTTTCAAAACAGCATAATTTCACTCTTCTCAATGATTAATCTGTTGTATTACACAACCTTTGTGTATTTAGCTTTATCAATGACATGTCCTTTAAAAATGTTTTAGAGATCCTACCAGTCTTTGAAAACATCCTCGTGCCTTGTTTCAGTTCCAGTTTTATGTATATTTTCTGCCTTGCACCCGATTATTCCTACATCTGATGGATGGCCTTGGGAATCTAATACTGGTATTGATTGTTTTGGCTGATTGTCTCCCCTTGTAGCTGCTTTCTTCATTATTGTGTAAATTTAGATCATGAGCTCATGTTTAGCTAAACAGCTGACCTTGTAAGAGGCTTAGGTGTGAACGCTCGTAAGTTTCAGCAGAAAGTCGGCAAAGATTTATTTGTGTCCCTCCAATGAGTGGCCCGCAAGGACCCCGTTTTCTACAAGTGTTGGTCCAAAACTCCCTCTAGAGGCAGGGGACTCAGACAGGGCTGCTTTGCGGCCCCTGATCTGGGGCAGGGGCAGTGGGGGGCCTGTGGCCCGGGCAGGAGCCTCTCCACGTGTGTCCCAGGGACACATCTGCCTGCGAGCCTCGGTCACCTGCCAGAAAGCTACGATGCCCAGACCTATGCTTAGCTGTGCCACGAGGTGTACTGCGCCGACAGGTTCCACACACACTTCATGTAAGAGGGCGGCCTTAGTGGAAAGGTGAGAGTTTGGGCAGTTGTGCAGACAAAGAAAGCGCCCTTTGGCCTGGGCCTAAATGCTTGTGACACTCCACTGGGCCTGCCGGGCTCTGAGGGCCCTGTCCTGGGCCCCCTGCTCCCCTGCCCTTTGTTCAGTCACAGCAGAGATGGCCACACCCACTCCCTCAGTGAGGGCAGTGTTCCAACCTCCCTCAGCCCCGCCCCCTCTCCGCAGGTTACCATGGACGACAGAGGCTGCATTCTGAGGCCAGGGCTTTCCGAGAATGCCAAGGGCAGACATGATGACCTTAAATGATTTCCTCTTGTGTCAGTTTTGGTAAACTTTAGGAGCTAGGAAATGGTCCAATTGACAGAAATGTTCAAATTTACTGGCATTTCATATATTCTCTGCTCTAACATTGTCCTGACTCTTTCTGTATATTCTTTACTTATGTTTTGGTTTTCCTTAATCAAAGTGTGTCTTTTAAATCTTTTCAAAGAAGATTCTTTGGACTTACTAAATCATTTGAATTTTATACGTTTTCTGTTGTATTAAGTTCTGCTCATATCTTTATTTAACTTTTTTCTATGTTCTCAGGGTTTATTGTTTTCATCTTCTGATGTCAATTAAAACACTTGGTTATTCATTTTAATAAATCTTTTTACTTATAAAGATTTGAACTTTTGAAGATTCCAGCTTACTTGTACGTATCTAAGGGTCAGGTCCTCTCCACTGTTGCCGGCCTAAGGCTTAGTTCACCATATAGCAATGTATATACTGACCTATTTTCCCCTCGACTTTCTGTGATCCACTACATCTCACCTTTCTCTGCAGACAAGCCATTTGAAATACCCTTAACTTATTTCACAGCCAATAAGGCTTTGAAATAATGTTTATTTTTTAGAGAAATCTTCTTATACAATTAGGCAGAAAATCTGACCTGCCATAGTTTTCAAAACAGCATAATTTCACTCTTCTCAATGATTAATCTGTTGTATTACACAACCTTTGTGTATTTAGCTTTATCAATGACATGTCCTTTAAAAATGTTTTAGAGATCCTACCAGTCTTTGAAAACATCCTCGTGCCTTGTTTCAGTTCCAGTTTTATGTATATTTTCTGCCTTGCACCCGATTATTCCTACATCTGATGGATGGCCTTGGGAATCTAATACTGGTATTGATTGTTTTGGCTGATTGTCTCCCCTTGTAGCTGCTTTCTTCATTATTGTGTAAATTTAGATCATGAGCTCATGTTTAGCTAAACAGCTGACCTTGTAAGAGGCTTAGGTGTGAACGCTCGTAAGTTTCAGCAGAAAGTCGGCAAAGATTTCTTTGTGTCCCTCCAATGAGTGGCCCGCAAGGACCCCGTTTTCTACAAGTGTTGGTCCAATACTCCCTCTAGAGGCAGGGGACTCAGACAGGGCTGCTTTGCGGCCCCCGATCTGGGGCAGGGGCAGTGGGGGGCCTGTGGCCCGGGCAGGAGCCTCTCCGCGTGTGTCCCAGGGACACATCTGCCTGCGAGCCTCGGTCACCTGCCAGAAAGCTACGATGCCCAGACCTATGCTTAGCTGTGCCGCGAGGTGTACTGCGCCGACAGGTTCCACACACACTTCATGTAAGAGGGCGGCCTGAGTGGAAAGGTGAGAGTTTGGGCAGTTGTGCAGACAAAGAAAGCGCCCTTTGGCCTGGGCCTAAATGCTTGTGACACTCCACTGGGCCTGCCGGGCTCTGAGGGCCCTGCCCTGGGCCCCCTGCTCCCCTGCCCTTTGTTCACTCACAGCAGAGATGGCCACACCCACTCCCTCAGTGAGGGCAGTGTTCCAACCTCCCTCAGCCCCGCCCCCTCTCCGCAGTTTACCATGGACTACAGAGGCTGCATTCTGAGGCCAGGGCGTTCCGAGAATGCCAAGGGCAGACATGATGACCTTAAATGATTTCCTCTTGTGTCAGTTTTGGTAAACTTTAGGAGCTAGGAAATGGTCCACTTGACAGAAATGTTCAAATTTACTGGCATTTCATATATTCTCTGCTCTAACATTGTCCTGACTCTTTCTGTATATTCTTTACTTATGTTTTGGTTTTCCTTAATCAAAGTGTGTCTTTTAAATCTTTTCAAAGAAGATTCTTTGGACTTACTAAATCATCTGAATTTTATACGTTTTCTGTTGTATTAAGTTCTGCTCATATCTTTATTTAACTTTTTTCTATGTTCTCAGGGTTTATTGTTTTCATCTTCTGATGTCAATTAAAACACTTGGTTATTCATTTTAATAAATCTTTTTACTTATAAAGATTTGAACTTTTGAAGATTCCAGCTTACTTGTACGTATCTAAGGGTCAGGTCCTCTCCACTGTTGCCGGCCTAAGGCTTAGTTCACCATATAGCAATGTATATACTGACCTATTTTCCCCTCGACTTTCTGTGATCCACTACATCTCACCTTTCTCTGCAGACAAGCCATTTGAAATACCCTTAACTTATTTCACAGCCAATAAGGCTTTGAAATAATGTTTATTTTTTAGAGAAATCTTCTTATACAATTAGGCAGAAAATCTGACCTGCCATAGTTTTCAAAACAGCATAATTTCACTCTTCTCAATGATTAATCTGTTGTATTACACAACCTTTGTGTATTTAGCTTTATCAATGACATGTCCTTTAAAAATGTTTTAGAGATCCTACCAGTCTTTGAAAACATCCTCGTGCCTTGTTTCAGTTCCAGTTTTATGTATATTTTCTGCCTTGCACCCGATTATTCCTACATCTGATGGATGGCCTTGGGAATCTAATACTGGTATTGATTGTTTTGGCTGATTGTCTCCCCTTGTAGCTGCTTTCTTCATTATTGTGTAAATTTAGATCATGAGCTCATGTTTAGCTAAACAGCTGACCTTGTAAGAGGCTTAGGTGTGAACGCTCGTAAGTTTCAGCAGAAAGTCGGCAAAGATTTATTTGTGTCCCTCCAATGAGTGGCCCGCAAGGACCCCGTTTTCTACAAGTGTTGGTCCAATACTCCCTCTAGAGGCAGGGGACTCAGACAGGGCTGCTTTGCGGCCCCCGATCTGGGGCAGGGGCAGTGGGGGGCCTGTGGCCCGGGCAGGAGCCTCTCCGCGTGTGTCCCAGGGACACATCTGCCTGCGAGCCTCGGTCACCTGCCAGAAAGCTACGATGCCCAGACCTATGCTTAGCTGTGCCGCGAGGTGTACTGCGCCGACAGGTTCCACACACACTTCATGTAAGAGGGCGGCCTGAGTGGAAAGGTGAGAGTTTGGGCAGTTGTGCAGACAAAGAAAGCGCCCTTTGGCCTGGGCCTAAATGCTTGTGACACTCCACTGGGCCTGCCGGGCTCTGAGGGCCCTGCCCTGGGCCCCCTGCTCCCCTGGCCTTTGTTCACTCACAGCAGAGATGGCCACACCCACTCCCTCAGTGAGGGCAGTGTTCCAACCTCCATCAGCCCCGCCCCCTCTCCGCAGTTTACCATGGACTACAGAGGCTGCATTCTGAGGCCAGGGCGTTCCGAGAATGCCAAGGGCAGACATGATGACCTTAAATGATTTCCTCTTGTGTCAGTTTTGGTAAACTTTAGGAGCTAGGAAATGGTCCACTTGACAGAAATGTTCAAATTTACTGGCATTTCATATATTCTCTGCTCTAACATTGTCCTGACTCTTTCTGTATATTCTTTACTTATGTTTTGGTTTTCCTTAATCAAAGTGTGTCTTTTAAATCTTTTCAAAGAAGATTCTTTGGACTTACTAAATCACCTGAATTTTATACGTTTTCTGTTGTATTAAGTTCTGCTCATATCTTTATTTAACTTTTTTCTATGTTCTCAGGGTTTATTGTTTTCATCTTCTGATGTCAATTAAAACACTTGGTTATTCATTTTAATAAATCTTTTTACTTATAAAGATTTGAACTTTTGAAGATTCCAGCTTACTTGTACGTTTCTAAGGGTCAGGTCCTCTCCACTGTTGCCGGCCTAAGGCTTAGTTCACCATATAGCAATGTATATACTGACCTATTTTCCCCTCGACTTTCTGTGATCCACTACATCTCACCTTTCTTTGCAGACAAGCCATTTGAAATACCCTTAGCTTATTTCACTGCCAATAAGGCTTTGAAATAATGTTTATTTTTTAGAGAAATCTTCTTATATAATTAGGCAGAAAATCTGACCTGCCATAGTTTTCAAAACAGCATAATTTCACTCTTCTCAATGATTAACCTGTTGTATTACACAACCTTTGTGTATTTACCTTTATCAATGACATGTCCTTTAAAAATGTTTTAGAGATCCTACCAGTCTTTGAATACATCCTCGTGCCTTGTTTCAGTTCCAGTTTTATGTATATTTTCTGCCTTGCACCCGATTATTCCTACATCTGATGGATGGCCTTGGGAATCTAATTCTGGTATTGATTGTTTTGGCTGATTGTCTCCCCTTGTAGCTGCTTTCTTCATTATTGTGTAAATTTAGATCATGAGCTCATGTTTAGCTAAACAGCTGACCTTGTAAGAGGTTTAGGTGTGAACGCTCGTAAGTTTCAGAAGAAAGACGGCAAAGATTTATTTGTGTCCCTCCAATGAGTGGCCCGCAAGTACCCCGTTTTCTACAAGTGTTGGTCCAATACTCCCTCTAGAGGCAGGGGATTCAGACAGGGCTGCTTTGCGGCCCCCGATCTGGGGCAGGGGCAGTGGGCGGCCTGTGGCCCGGGCAGGATCCTCTCCGCGTGTGTCCCAGGGACCCATCTGCCTGTGAGCCTCAGTCACCTGGCAGGAGGCCACAATGCCCAGACCTATGGTTAGCTGTGCAGCGAGGTGTACTGCGCGGACAGGTTCCACACACACTTCAAGTAAGAGGGTGGCCTGAGTGGAAAGGTGAGAGTTTGGGCAGCTGTGCAGACAAAGAAAGCGCCCTTTGGCCTGGGCCTAAATGCTTGTGACACTCCACTGGGCCTGCCGGGCTCTGAGGGCCCTGCCCTGGGCCCCCTGCTCCCCTGGCCTTTGTTCAGTCACAGCAGAGATGGCCACACCCACTCCCTCAGTGAGGGCAGTGTTCCAACCTCCCTCAGCCCCGCCCCCTCTCCGCAGGTTACCATGGACTACAGAGGCTGCATTCTGAGGCCAGGGCGTTCCGAGAATGCCAAGGGCAGACATGATGACCTTAAATGATTTCCTCTTGTGTCAGTTTTGGTAAACTTTAGGAGCTAGGAAATGGTCCACTTGACAGAAATGTTCAAATTTACTGGCATTTCATATATTCTCTGCTCTAACATTGTCCTGACTCTTTCTGTATATTCTTTACTTATGTTTTGGTTTTCCTTAATCAAAGTGTGTCTTTTAAATCTTTTCAAAGAAGATTCTTTGGACTTACTAAATCTTCTGAATTTTATACGTTTTCTGTTGTATTAAGTTCTGCTCATATCTTTATTTAACTTTTTTCTATGTTCTCAGGGTTTATTGTTTTCATCTTCTGATGTCAATTAAAACACTTGGTTATTCATTTTAATAAATCTTTTTACTTATAAAGATTTGAACTTTTGAAGATTCCAGCTTACTTGTACGTTTCTAAGGGTCAGGTCCTCTCCACTGTTGCCGGCCTAAGGCTTAGTTCACCATATAGCAATGTATATACTGACCTATTTTCCCCTCGACTTTCTGTGATCCACTACATCTCACCTTTCTTTGCAGACAAGCCATTTGAAATACACTTAACTTATTTCACAGACAATAAGGCTTTGAAATAATGTGTATTTTTTAGAGAAATTTCTTATATAATTAGGCAGAAAATCTGAAGTGCCATAGTTTTCAAAACAGCATAATTTCACTCTTCTCAATGATTAATCTGTTGTATTACACAACCTTTGTGTATTTATCTTTATCAATGACATGATCTTTAAAAATGTTTTAGAGATCCTACCAGTCTTTGAAAACATCCTCGTGCCTTGTTTCAGTTCCAGTTTTATATATATTTTCTGCCTTGCACTCGATTATTCCTACATCTGATGGATGGCCTTGGGAATCTAATACTGGTATTGATTGTTTTGGCTGATTGTCTCCCCTTGTAGCTGCTTTCTTCATTATTGTGCAAATTTAGATCATGAGCTCATGTTTAGCTAAACAGCTGACCTTGTAAGAGGCTTAGGTGTGAACGCTCGTAAGTTTCAGCAGAAAGTCGGCAAAGATTTATTTGTGTCCCTCCAATGAGTGGCCCACAAGGACCCCGTTTTCTACAAGTGTTGGTCCAATACTCCCTCTAGAGGCAGGGGACTCAGACAGGGCTGCTTTGCGGGCCCCGATCTGGGGCAGGGGCTGTGGGCGGCCTGTTGTCCGGGCAGGAGCCTCTCCGCGTGTGTCCCAGGGATCCATCTGCCTGCGAGCCTCGGTCACCTGGCTGGAAGCTACGATGCCCAGACCTATGCTTAGCTGTGCAGCGAGGTGTACTGCGCGGACAGGTTCCACACACACTTCAAGTAAGAGGGCGGCATGAGTGGAAAGGTGAGAGTTTGGGCAGCTGTGCAGACAAAGAATGCGCCCTTTGGCCTGGGCCTAAATGCTTGTGACACTCCACTGGGCCTGCCGGGCTCTGAGGGCTCTTCCCTGTGCCCCCTGCTCCCCTGTCCTTTGTTCAGTCACAGCAGAGATGGCCACACCCACTCCCTCAGTGAGGGCAGTGTTCCAACCTCCCTCAGCCCCGCCCCCTCTCCGCACGTTACCATGGACTACAGAGGCTGCATTCTGAGGCCAGGTCGTTCAGAGATGCCAAGGGCAGACATGATGACCTTAAATGATTTCCTCTTGTGTCAGTTTTGGTAAACTTTAGGAGCTAGGAAATGGTCCAATTGACAGAAATGTTCAAATTTACTGGCATTTCATATATTCTCTGCTCTAACATTGTCCTGACTCTTTCTGTATATTCTTTACTTATGTTTTGGTTTTCCTTAATCAAAGTGTGTCTTTTAAATCTTTTCAAAGAAGATTCTTTGGACTTACTAAATCATCTGAATTTTATACGTTTTCTGTTGTATTAACTTCTGCTCATATCTTTATTTAACTTTTTTCTATGTTCTCAGGGTTTATTGTTTTCATCTTCTGATGTCAATTAAAACACTTGGTTATTCATTTTAATAAATCTTTTTACTTATAAAGATTTGAACTTTTGAAGATTCCAGCTTACTTGTACGTTTCTAAGGGTCAGGTCCTCTCCACTGTTGCCGGCCTAAGGCTTAGTTCACCATATAGCAATGTATATACTGACCTATTTTCCCCTCGACTTTCTGTGATCCACTACATCTCACCTTTCTCTGCAGACAAGCCATTTGAAATACCCTTAACTTATTTCACAGCCAATAAGGCTTTGAAATAATGTTTATTTTTTAGAGAAATCTTCTTATACAATTAGGCAGAAAATCTGACCTGCCATAGTTTTCAAAACAGCATAATTTCACTCTTCTCAATGATTAATCTGTTGTATTACACAACCTTTGTGTATTTAGCTTTATCAATGACATGTCCTTTAAAAATGTTTTAGAGATCCTACCAGTCTTTGAAAACATCCTCGTGCCTTGTTTCAGTTCCAGTTTTATGTATATTTTCTGCCTTGCACCCGATTATTCCTACATCTGATGGATGGCCTTGGGAATCTAATACTGGTATTGATTGTTTTGGCTGATTGTCTCCCCTTGTAGCTGCTTTCTTCATTATTGTGTAAATTTAGATCATGAGCTCATGTTTAGCTAAACAGCTGACCTTGTAAGAGGCTTAGGTGTGAACGCTCGTAAGTTTCAGCAGAAAGTCGGCAAAGATTTATTTGTGTCCCTCCAATGAGTGGCCCGCAAGTACCCCGTTTTCTACAAGTGTTGGTCCAATACTCCCTCTAGAGGCAGGGGACTCAGACAGGGCTGCTTTGCGGCCCCCGATCTGGGGCAGGGGCAGTGGGGGGCCTGTGGCCCGGGCAGGAGCCTCTCCACGTGTGTCCCAGGGACACATCTGCCTGCGAGCCTCGGTCACCTGCCAGAAAGCTACGATGCCCAGACCTATGCTTAGCTGTGCCGCGAGGTGTACTGCGCCGACAGGTTCCACACACACTTCATGTAAGAGGGCGGCCTGAGTGGAAAGGTGAGAGTTTGGGCAGTTGTGCAGACAAAGAAAACGCCCTTTGGCCTGGGCCTAAATGCTTGTGACACTCCACTGGGCCTGCCGGGCTCTGAGGGCCCTGCCCTGGGCCCCCTGCTCCCCTGCCCTTTGTTCAGTCACAGCAGAGATGGCCACACCCACTCCCTCAGTGAGGGCAGTGTTCCAACCTCCCTCAGCCCCGCCCCCTCTCCGCAGGTTACCATGGACTACAGAGGCTGCATTCTGAGGCAAGGGCTTTCCGAGAATGCCAAGGGCAGATATGATGACCTTAAATGATTTCCTCTTGTGTCAGTTTTGGTAAACTTTAGGAGCTAGGAAATGGTCCAATTGACAGAAATGTTCAAATTTACTGGCATTTCATATATTCTCTGCTCTAACATTGTCCTGACTCTTTCTGTATATTCTTTACTTATGTTTTTGTTTTCCTTAATCAAAGTGTGTCTTTTAAATCTTTTCAAAGAAGATTCTTTGGACTTACTAAATCTTCTGAATTTTACACGTTTTCTGTTGTATTAAGTTCTGCTCATATCTTTATTTAACTTTTTTCTATGTTCTCAGGGTTTATTGTTTTCATCTTCTGATGTCAATTAAAACACTTGGTTATTCATTTTAATAAATCTTTTTACTTATAAAGATTTGAACTTTTGAAGATTCCAGCTTACTTGTACGTTTCTAAGGGTCAGGTCCTCTCCACTGTTGCCGGCCTAAGGCTTAGTTCACCATATAGCAATGTATATACTGACCTATTTTCCCCTCGACTTTCTGTGATCCACTACATCTCACCTTTCTTTGCAGACAAGCCATTTGACATTCCCTTAGCTTATTTCACAGCCAATAAGGCTTTGAAATAATGTTTATTTTTTAGAGAAATCTTCTTATATAATTAGGCAGAAAATCTGACCTGCCATAGTTTTCAAAACAGCATAATTTCACTCTTCTCAATGATTAATCTGTTGTATTACACAACATTTGTGTATTTACCTTTATCAATGACATGTCCTTTAAAAATGTTTTAGAGATCCTACCAGTCTTTGAATACATCCTCGTGCCTTGTTTCAGTTCCAGTTTTATGTATATTTTCTGCCTCGCACCCGATTATTCCTACATCTGATGGATGGCCTTGGGAATCTAATTCTGGTATTGATTGTTTTGGCTGATTGTCTCCTCTTGTAGCTGCTTTCTTCATTATTGTGTAAATTTAGATCATGAGCTCATGTTTAGCTAAACAGCTGACCTTGTAAGAGGTTTAGGTGTGAACGCTCGTAAGTTTCCGAAGAAAGACGGCAAAGATTTATTTGTGTCCCTCCAATGAGTGGCCCGCAAGTACCCCGTTTTCTACAAGTGTTGGTCCAATACTCCCTCTAGCGGCAGGGGATTCAGACAGGGCTGCTTTGCGGCCCCCGATCTGGGGCAGGGGCAGTGGGCGGCCTGTGGCCCGGGCAGGAGCCTCTCCGCGTGTGTCCCAGGGACCCATCTGCCTGCGAGCCTCGGTCACCTGGCAGGAGGCCACGATGCCCAGACCTATGGTTAGCTGTGCAGCGAGGTGTACTGCACGGACAGGTTCCACACACACTTCAAGTAAGAGGGCGGCCTGAGTGGAAAGGTGAGAGTTTGGGCAGCTGTGCAGACAAAGAAAGCGCCCTTTGGCCTGGGCCTAAATGCTTGTGACACTCCACTGGGCCTGCCAGGCTCTGAGGGCCCTGCCCTGGGCCCCCTGCTCCCCTGCCCTTTGTTCAGTCACAGCAGAGATGGCCACACCCACTCCCTCAGTGAGGGCAGTGTTCCAACCTCCCTCAACCCCTCCGCCTCTCCGCAGGTTACCATGGACTACAGAGGCTGCATTCTGAGGCCAGGGCGATCCGAGAATGCCAAGGGCAGACCTGATGACCTTAAATGATTTCCTCTTGTGTCAGTTTTGGTAAACTTTAGGAGCTAGGAAATGGTCCACTTGACAGAAATGTTCAAATTTACTGGCATTTCATATATTCTCTGCTCTAACATTGTCCTGACTCTTTCTGTATATTCTTTACTTATGTTTTGGTTTTCCTTAATCAAAGTGTGTCTTTTAAATCATTTCAAAGAAGATTCTTTGGGCTTACTAAATGACCTGAATTTTATCCGTTTTCTGTTGTATTAAGTTCTGCTCATATCTTTATTTAACTTTTTTCTATGTTCTCAGGGTTTATTGTTTTCATCTTCTGATGTCAATTAAAACACTTGGTTATTCATTTTAATAAATCTTTTTACTTATAAAGATTTGAACTTTTGAAGATTCCAGCTTACTTGTACGTTTCTAAGGGTCAGGTCCTCTCCACTGTTGCCGGCCTAAGGCTTAGTTCACCATATAGCTATGTATATATTGACCTATTTTCCCCTCGACTTTCTGTGATCCACTACATCTCACCTTTCTTTGCAGACAAGCCATTTGAAATACACTTAACTTATTTCACAGACAATAAGGCTTTGCAATAATGTGTATTTTTTAGAGAAATCTTCTTATATAATTAGGCAGAAAATCTGAAGTGCCATAGTTTTCAAAACAGCATAATTTCACTCTTCTCAATGATTAATCTGTTGTATTACACAACCTTTGTGTATTAAGCTTTATCAATGACATGATCTTTAAAAATGTTTTAGAGATCCTACCAGTCTTTGAAAACATCCTCGTGCCTTGTTTCAGTTCCAGTTTTATATATATTTTCTGCCTTGCACCCGATTATTCCTACATCTGATGGATGGCCTTGGGAATCTAATTCTGGTATGGACTGTTTTGGCTGATTGTTTTCCCTTATAGCTGCTTTCTTCATTATTGTGTAAATTTAGATCATGAGCTCATGTTTAGCTAAACAGCTGACCTTGTAAGAGGCTTAGGTGTGAATGCTCGTAAGTTTCAGCAGAAAGTCGGCAAAGATTTATTTGTGTCCCTCCAATGAGTGGCCCGCAAGGACCCGTTTTCTACAAGTGTCAGTCCAATACTCCCTCTAGAGGCAGGGGACTCAGACTGGGCTGCTTTGCGGCCCCCGATCTGGGGCAGGGGAAGTGGGCGGCCTGTGGCCCGGGCATGAGCCTCTCCGCGTGTGTCCCAGGGACCCATCTGCCTGCGAGCCTCGGTCACCTGGCAAGAAGCTATGATGCCCAGACCTATGCTTAGCTGTGCAGCGAGGTGTACTGCGCAGACAGGTTCCACACACACTTCAAGTAAGAGGGCGGCCTGAGTGGAAAGGTGAGAGTTTGGGCAGCTGTGCAGACAAAGAAAGCGCCCTTTGGCTTGGGCCTAAATGCTTGTGACACTCCACTGGGCCTGCCGGGCTCTGAGGGCCCTTCCCTGGGCCCCCTGCTCCCCTGCCCTTTATTCAGTCACAGCACAGATGGCCACACCCACTCCCTCAGTGAGGGCAGTGTTCCAACCTCCCTCAGCCCCGCCCCCTCTCCGCAGTTTACCATGGACGACAGAGGCTGCATTCTGAGGCCAGGGCGTTCCGAGAATGCCAAGGGCAGACATGATGACCTTAAATGATTTCCTCTTGTGTCAGTTTTGGTAAACTTTAGGAGCTAGGAAATGGTCCACTTTCCAGAAATGTTCAAATTTACTGGCATTTCATATATTCTCTGCTCTAACATTGTCCTGACTCTTTCTGTATATTCTTTACTTATGTTTTTGTTTTCCTTAATCAAAGTGTGTCTTTTAAATCTTTTCAAAGAAGATTCTTTGGACTTACTAAATCATCTGAATTTTATACGTTTTCTGTTGTATTAACTTCTGCTCATATCTTTATTTAACTTTTTTCTATGTTCTCAGGGTTTATTGTTTTCATCTTCTGATGTCAATTAAAACACTTGGTTATTCATTTTAATAAATCTTTTTACTTATAAAGATTTGAACTTTTGAAGATTCCAGCTTACTTGTACGTTTCTAAGGGTCAGGTCCTCTCCACTGTTGCCGGCCTAAGGCTTAGTTCACCATATAGCAATGTATATACTGACCTATTTTCCCCTCGACTTTCTGTGATCCACTACATCTCACCTTTCTCTGCAGACAAGCCATTTGAAATACCCTTAACTTATTTCACAGCCAATAAGGCTTTGAAATAATGTTTATTTTTTAGAGAAATCTTCTTATACAATTAGGCAGAAAATCTGACCTGCCATAGTTTTCAAAACAGCATAATTTCACTCTTCTCAATGATTAATCTGTTGTATTACACAACCTTTGTGTATTTAGCTTTATCAATGACATGTCCTTGAAAAATGTTTTAGAGATCCTACCAGTCTTTGAAAACATCCTCGTGCCTTGTTTCAGTTCCAGTTTTATGTATATTTTCTGCCTTGCACCCGATTATTCCTACATCTGATGGATGGCCTTGGGAATCTAATACTGGTATTGATTGTTTTGGCTGATTGTCTCCCCTTGTAGCTGCTTTCTTCATTATTGTGTAAATTTAGATCATGAGCTCATGTTTAGCTAAACAGCTGACCTTGTAAGAGGCTTAGGTGTGAACGCTCATAAGTTTCAGCAGAAAGTCGGCAAAGATTTATTTGTGTCCCTCCAATGAGTGGCCCGCAAGGACCCCGTTTTCTACAAGTGTTGGTCCAATACTCCCTCTAGAGGCAGGGGACTCAGACAGGGCTGCTTTGCGGCCCCCGATCTGGGGCAGGGGCAGTGGGGGGCCTGTGGCCCGGGCAGGAGCCTCTCCGCGTGTGTCCCAGGGACACATCTGCCTGCGAGCCTCGGTCACCTGCCAGAAAGCTACGATGCCCAGACCTATGCTTAGCTGTGCCGCGAGGTGTACTGCGCTGACAGGTTCCACACACACTTCATGTAAGAGGGCGGCCTGAGTGGAAAGGTGAGAGTTTGGGCAGTTGTGCAGACAAAGAAAGCGCCCTTTGGCCTGGGCCTAAATGCTTGTGACACTCCACTGGGCCTGCCTGGCTCTGAGGGCCCTGCCCTGGGCCCCCTGCTCCCCTGCCCTTTGTTCAGTCACAGCAGAGATGGCCACACCCACTCCCTCAGTGAGGGCAGTGTTCCAACCTTCCTCAGCCCCGCCCCCTCTCCGCAGGTTACCATGGACTACAGAGGCTGCATTCTGAGGCAAGGGCTTTCCGAGAATGCCAAGGGCAGATATGATGACCTTAAATGATTTCCTCTTGTGTCAGTTTTGGTAAACTTTAGGAGCTAGGAAATGGTCCAATTGACAGAAATGTTCAAATTTACTGGCATTTCATATATTCTCTGCTCTAACATTGTCCTGACTCTTTCTGTATATTCTTTACTTATGTTTTTGTTTTCCTTAATCAAAGTGTGTCTTTTAAATCTTTTCAAAGAAGATTCTTTGGACTTACTAAATCTTCTGAATTTTACACGTTTTCTGTTGTATTAAGTTCTGCTCATATCTTTATTTAACTTTTTTCTATGTTCTCAGGGTTTATTGTTTTCATCTTCTGATGTCAATTAAAACACTTGGTTATTCATTTTAATAAATCTTTTTACTTATAAAGATTTGAACTTTTGAAGATTCCAGCTTACTTGTACGTTTCTAAGGGTCAGGTCCTCTCCACTGTTGCCGGCCTAAGGCTTAGTTTACCATATAACAATGTATATACTGACCTATTTTCCCCTCGACTTTCTGTGATCCACTACATCTCACCTTTCTTTGCAGACAAGCCATTTGACATTCCCTTAGCTTATTTCACAGCCAATAAGGCTTTGAAATAATGTTTATTTTTTAGAGAAATCTTCTTATATAATTAGGCAGAAAATCTGACCTGCCATAGTTTTCAAAACAGCATAATTTCACTCTTCTCAATGATTAATCTGTTGTATTACACAACATTTGTGTATTTACCTTTATCAATGACATGTCCTTTAAAAATGTTTTAGAGATCCTACCAGTCTTTGAATACATCCTCGTGCCTTGTTTCAGTTCCAGTTTTATGTATATTTTCTGCCTTGCACCCGATTATTCCTACATCTGATGGATGGCCTTGGGAATCTAATTCTGGTATTGATTGTTTTGGCTGATTGTCTCCTCTTGTAGCTGCTTTCTTCATTATTGTGTAAATTTAGATCATGAGCTCATGTTTAGCTAAACAGCTGACCTTGTAAGAGGTTTAGGTGTGAACGCTCGTAAGTTTCAGAAGAAAGACGGCAAAGATTTATTTGTGTCCCTCCAATGAGTGGCCCGCAAGTACCCCGTTTTCTACAAGTGTTGGTCCAATACTCCCTCTAGCGGCAGGGGATTCAGACAGGGCTGCTTTGCGGCCCCCGATCTGGGGCAGGGGCAGTGGGCGGCCTGTGGCCCGGGCAGGAGCCTCTCCGCGTGTGTCCCAGGGACCCATCTGCCTGCGAGCCTCGGTCACCTGGCAGGAGGCCACGATGCCCAGACCTATGGTTAGCTGTGCAGCGAGGTGTACTGCGCGGACAGGTTCCACACACACTTCAAGTAAGAGGGCGGCCTGAGTGGAAAGGTGAGAGTTTGGGCAGCTGTGCAGACAAAGAAAGCGCCCCTTGGCCTGGGCCTAAATGCTTGTGACACTCCACTGGGCCTGCCAGGCTCTGAGGGCCCTGCCCTGGGCCCCCTGCTCCCCTGCCCTTTGTTCAGTCACAGCAGAGATGGCCACACCCACTCCCTCAGTGAGGGCAGTGTTCCAACCTCCCTCAACCCCTCCGCCTCTCCGCAGTTTACCATGGACTACAGAGGCTGCATTCTGAGGCCAGGGCTTTCCGAGAATGCCAAGGGCAGACATGATGACCTTAAATGATTTCCTCTTGTGTCAGTTTTGGTAAACTTTAGGAGCTAGGAAATGGTCCACTTGACAGAAATGTTCAAATTTACTGGCATTTCATATATTCTCTGCTCTAACATTGTCCTGACTCTTTCTGTATATTCTTTACTTATGTTTTGGTTTTCCTTAATCAAAGTGTGTCTTTTAAATCTTTTCAAAGAAGATTCTTTGGACTTACTAAATCACCTGAATTTTATCCGTTTTCTGTTGTATTAAGTTCTGCTCATATCTTTATTTAACTTTTTTCTATGTTCTCAGGGTTTATTGTTTTCATCTTCTGATGTCAATTAAAACACTTGGTTATTCATTTTAATAAATCTTTTTACTTATAAAGATTTGAACTTTTGAAGATTCCAGCTTACTTGTACGTTTCTAAGGGTCAGGTCCTCTCCACTGTTGCCGGCCTAAGGCTTAGTTCACCATATAGCAATGTATATATTGACCTATTTTCCCCTCGACTTTCTGTGATCCACTACATCTCACCTTTCTTTGCAGACAAGCCATTTGAAATACACTTAACTTATTTCACAGACAATAAGGCTTTGCAATAATGTGTATTTTTTAGAGAAATCTTCTTATATAATTAGGCAGAAAATCTGAAGTGCCATAGTTTTCAAAACAGCATAATTTCACTCTTCTCAATGATTAATCTGTTGTATTACACAACCTTTGTGTATTAAGCTTTATCAATGACATGATCTTTAAAAATGTTTTAGAGATCCTACCAGTCTTTGAAAACATCCTCGTGCCTTGTTTCAGTTCCAGTTTTATATATATTTTCTGCCTTGCACCCGATTATTCCTACATCTGATGGATGGCCTTGGGAATCTAATTCTGGTATGGACTGTTTTGGCTGATTGTTTCCCCTTATAGCTGCTTTCTTCATTATTGTGTAAATTTAGATCATGAGCTCATGTTTAGCTAAACAGCTGACCTTGTAAGAGGCTTAGGTGTGAATGCTCGTAAGTTTCAGCAGAAAGTCGGCAAAGATTTATTTGTGTCCCTCCAATGAGTGGCCCGCAAGGACCCGTTTTCTACAAGTGTCAGTCCAATACTCCCTCTAGAGGCAGGGGACACAGACTGGGCTGCTTTGCGGCCCCCGATCTGGGGCAGGGGAAGTGGGCGGCCTGTGGCCCGGGCATGAGCCTCTCCGCGTGTGTCCCAGGGACCCATCTGCCTGCGAGCCTCGGTCACCTGGCAAGAAGCTATGATGCCCAGACCTATGCTTAGCTGTGCAGCGAGGTGTACTGCGCAGACAGGTTCCACACACTCTTCAAGTAAGAGGGCGGCCTGAGTGGAAAGGTGAGAGTTTGGGCAGCTGTGCAGACAAAGAAAGCGCCCTTTGGCTTGGGCCTAAATGCTTGTGACACTCCACTGGGCCTGCCGGGCTCTGAGGGCCCTTCCCTGGGCCCCCTGCTCCCCTGCCCTTTATTCAGTCACAGCACAGATGGCCACACCCACTCCCTCAGTGAGGGCAGTGTTCCAACCTCCCTCAGCCCCGCCCCCTCTCCGCAGTTTACCATGGACGACAGAGGCTGCATTCTGAGGCCAGGGCGTTCCGAGAATGCCAAGGGCAGACATGATGACCTTAAATGATTTCCTCTTGTGTCAGTTTTGGTAAACTTTAGGAGCTAGGAAATGGTCCACTTTCCAGAAATGTTCAAATTTACTGGCATTTCATATATTCTCTGCTCTAACATTGTCCTGACTCTTTCTGTATATTCTTTACTTATGTTTTTGTTTTCCTTAATCAAAGTGTGTCTTTTAAATCTTTTCAAAGAAGATTCTTTGGACTTACTAGATCATCTGAATTTTATACGTTTTCTGTTGTATTAACTTCTGCTCATATCTTTATTTAACTTTTTTCTATGTTCTCAGGGTTTATTGTTTTCATCTTCTGATGTCAATTAAAACACTTGGTTATTCATTTTAATAAATCTTTTTACTTATAAAGATTTGAACTTTTGAAGATTCCAGCTTACTTGTACGTTTCTAAGGGTCAGGTCCTCTCCACTGTTGCCGGCCTAAGGCTTAGTTCACCATATAGCAATGTATATACTGACCTATTTTCCCCTCGACTTTCTGTGATCCACTACATCTCACCTTTCTCTGCAGACAAGCCATTTGAAATACCCTTAACTTATTTCACAGCCAATAAGGCTTTGAAATAATGTTTATTTTTTAGAGAAATCTTCTTATACAATTAGGCAGAAAATCTGACCTGCCATAGTTTTCAAAACAGCATAATTTCACTCTTCTCAATGATTAATCTGTTGTATTACACAACCTTTGTGTATTTAGCTTTATCAATGACATGTCCTTGAAAAATGTTTTAGAGATCCTACCAGTCTTTGAAAACATCCTCGTGCCTTGTTTCAGTTCCAGTTTTATGTATATTTTCTGCCTTGCACCCGATTATTCCTACATCTGATGGATGGCCTTGGGAATCTAATACTGGTATTGATTGTTTTGGCTGATTGTCTCCCCTTGTAGCTGCTTTCTTCATTATTGTGTAAATTTAGATCATGAGCTCATGTTTAGCTAAACAGCTGACCTTGTAAGAGGCTTAGGTGTGAACGCTCATAAGTTTCAGCAGAAAGTCGGCAAAGATTTATTTGTGTCCCTCCAATGAGTGGCCCGAAAGGACCCCGTTTTCTACAAGTGTTGGTCCAATACTCCCTCTAGAGGCAGGGGACTCAGACAGGGCTGCTTTGCGGCCCCCGATCTGGGGCAGGGGCAGTGGGGGGCCTGTGGCCCGGGCAGGAGCCTCTCCGCGTGTGTCCCAGGGACACATCTGCCTGCGAGCCTCGGTCACATGCCAGAAAGCTACGATGCCCAGACCTATGCTTAGCTGTGCCGCGAGGTGTACTGCGCTGACAGGTTCCACACACACTTCATGTAAGAGGGCGGCCTGAGTGGAAAGGTGAGAGTTTGGGCAGTTGTGCAGACAAAGAAAGCGCCCTTTGGCCTGGGCCTAAATGCTTGTGACACTCCACTGGGCCTGCCGGGCTCTGAGGGCCCTGCCCTGGGCCCCCTGCTCCCCTGCCCTTTGTTCAGTCACAGCAGAGATGGCCACACCCACTCCCTCAGTGAGGGCAGTGTTCCAACCTCCCTCAGCCCCGCCCCCTCTCCGCAGGTTACCATGGACTACAGAGGCTGCATTCTGAGGCAAGGGCTTTCCGAGAATGCCAAGGGCAGATATGATGACCTTAAATGATTTCCTCTTGTGTCAGTTTTGGTAAACTTTAGGAGCTAGGAAATGGTCCAATTGACAGAAATGTTCAAATTTACTGGCATTTCATATATTCTCTGCTCTAACATTGTCCTGACTCTTTCTGTATATTCTTTACTTATGTTTTTGTTTTCCTTAATCAAAGTGTGTCTTTTAAATCTTTTCAAAGAAGATTCTTTGGACTTACTAAATCTTCTGAATTTTACACGTTTTCTGTTGTATTAAGTTCTGCTCATATCTTTATTTAACTTTTTTCTATGTTCTCAGGGTTTATTGTTTTCATCTTCTGATGTCAATTAAAACACTTGGTTATTCATTTTAATAAATCTTTTTACTTATAAAGATTTGAACTTTTGAAGATTCCAGCTTACTTGTACGTTTCTAAGGGTCAGGTCCTCTCCACTGTTGCCGGCCTAAGGCTTAGTTTACCATATAACAATGTATATACTGACCTATTTTCCCCTCGACTTTCTGTGATCCACTACATCTCACCTTTCTTTGCAGAGAAGCCATTTGACATTCCCTTAGCTTATTTCACAGCCAATAAGGCTTTGAAATAATGTTTATTTTTTAGAGAAATCTTCTTATATAATTAGGCAGAAAATCTGACCTGCCATAGTTTTCAAAACAGCATAATTTCACTCTTCTCAATGATTAATCTGTTGTATTACACAACATTTGTGTATTTACCTTTATCAATGACATGTCCTTTAAAAATGTTTTAGAGATCCTACCAGTCTTTGAATACATCCTCGTGCCTTGTTTCAGTTCCAGTTTTATGTATATTTTCTGCCTTGCACCCGATTATTCCTACATCTGATGGATGGCCTTGGGAATCTAATTCTGGTATTGATTGTTTTGGCTGATTGTCTCCTCTTGTAGCTGCTTTCTTCATTATTGTGTAAATTTAGATCATGAGCTCATGTTTAGCTAAACAGCTGACCTTGTAAGAGGTTTAGGTGTGAACGCTCGTAAGTTTCAGAAGAAAGACGGCAAAGATTTATTTGTGTCCCTCCAATGAGTGGCCCGCAAGTACCCCGTTTTCTACAAGTGTTGGTCCAATACTCCCTCTAGCGGCAGGGGATTCAGACAGGGCTGCTTTGCGGCCCCCGATCTGGGGCAGGGGCAGTGGGCGGCCTGTGGCCCGGGCAGGAGCCTCTCCGCGTGTGTCCCAGGGACCCATCTGCCTGCGAGCCTCGGTCACCTGGCAGGAGGCCACGATGCCCAGACCTATGGTTAGCTGTGCAGCGAGGTGTACTGCGCGGACAGGTTCCACACACACTTCAAGTAAGAGGGCGGCCTGAGTGGAAAGGTGAGAGTTTGGGCAGCTGTGCAGACAAAGAAAGCGCCCCTTGGCCTGGGCCTAAATGCTTGTGACACTCCACTGGGCCTGCCAGGCTCTGAGGGCCCTGCCCTGGGCCCCCTGCTCCCCTGCCCTTTGTTCAGTCACAGCAGAGATGGCCACACCCACTCCCTCAGTGAGGGCAGTGTTCCAACCTCCCTCAACCCCTCCGCCTCTCCGCAGTTTACCATGGACTACAGAGGCTGCATTCTGAGGCCAGGGCTTTCCGAGAATGCCAAGGGCAGACATGATGACCTTAAATGATTTCCTCTTGTGTCAGTTTTGGTAAACTTTAGGAGCTAGGAAATGGTCCACTTGACAGAAATGTTCAAATTTACTGGCATTTCATATATTCTCTGCTCTAACATTGTCCTGACTCTTTCTGTATATTCTTTACTTATGTTTTGGTTTTCCTTAATCAAAGTGTGTCTTTTAAATCTTTTCAAAGAAGATTCTTTGGACTTACTAAATCACCTGAATTTTATCCGTTTTCTGTTGTATTAAGTTCTGCTCATATCTTTATTTAACTTTTTTCTATGTTCTCAGGGTTTATTGTTTTCATCTTCTGATGTCAATTAAAACACTTGGTTATTCATTTTAATAAATCTTTTTACTTATAAAGATTTGAACTTTTGAAGATTCCAGCTTACTTGTACGTTTCTAAGGGTCAGGTCCTCTCCACTGTTGCCGGCCTAAGGCTTAGTTCACCATATAGCAATGTATATATTGACCTATTTTCCCCTCGACTTTCTGTGATCCACTACATCTCACCTTTCTTTGCAGACAAGCCATTTGAAATACACTTAACTTATTTCACAGACAATAAGACTTTGCAATAATGTGTATTTTTTAGAGAAATCTTCTTATATAATTAGGCAGAAAATCTGAAGTGCCATAGTTTTCAAAACAGCATAATTTCACTCTTCTCAATGATTAATCTGTTGTATTACACAACCTTTGTGTATTTAGCTTTATCAATGACATGATCTTTAAAAATGTTTTAGAGATCCTACCAGTCTTTGAAAACATCCTCGTGCCTTGTTTCAGTTCCAGTTTTATATATATTTTCTGCCTTGCACCCGATTATTCCTACATCTGATGGATGGCCTTGGGAATCTAATTCTGGTATGGATTGTTTTGGCTGATTGTTTCCCCTTATAGCTGCTTTCTTCATTATTGTGTAAATTTAGATCATGAGCTCATGTTTAGCTAAACAGCTGACCTTGTAAGAGGCTTAGGTGTGAATGCTCGTAAGTTTCAGCAGAAAGTCGGCAAAGATTTATTTGTGTCCCTCCAATGAGTGGCCCGCAAGGACCCCGTTTTCTACAAGTGTCAGTCCAATACTCCCTCTAGAGGCAGGGGATTCAGACTGGGCTGCTTTGCGGCCCCCGATCTGGGGCAGGGGATGTGGGCGGCCTGTGGCCCGGGCAGGAGCCTCTCCGCGTGTGTCCCAGGGACCCATCTGCCTGCGAGCCTCGGTCACCTGGCAGGAAGCTATGATGCCCAGACCTATGCTTAGCTGTGCAGCGAGGTGTACTGCGCAGACAGGTTCCACACACACTTCAAGTAAGAGGGCGGCCTGAGTGGAAAGGTGAGAGTTTGGGCAGCTGTGCAGACAAAGAAAGCGCCCTTTGGCTTGGGCCTAAATGCTTGTGACACTCCACTGGGCCTGCCGGGCTCTGAGGGCCCTTCCCTGGGCCCCCTGCTCCCCTGCCCTTTATTCAGTCACAGCACAGATGGCCACACCCACTCCCTCAGTGAGGGCAGTGTTCCAACTTCCCTCAGCCCCGCGCCCTCTCCGCAGTTTACCATGGACGACAGAGGCTGCATTCTGAGGCCAGGGCGTTCCGAGAATGCCAAGGGCAGACATGATGACCTTAAATGATTTCCTCTTGTGTCAGTTTTGGTAAACTTTAGGAGCTAGGAAATGGTCCACTTTCCAGAAATGTTCAAATTTACTGGCATTTCATATATTCTCTGCTCTATCATTGTCCTGACTCTTTCTGTATATTCTTTACTTATGTTTTGGTTTTCCTTAATCAAAGTGTGTCTTTTAAATCTTTTCAAAGAAGATTCTTTGGACTTACTAAATCATCTGAATTTTATACGTTTTCTGTTGTATTAACTTCTGCTCATATCTTTATTTAACTTTTTTCTATGTTCTCAGGGTTTATTGTTTTCATCTTCTGATGTCCATTAAAACACTTGGTTATTCATTTTAATAAATCTTTTTACTTATAAAGATTTGAACTTTTGAAGATTCCAGCTTACTAGTACGTTTCTAAGGGTCAGGTCCTCTCCACTGTTGCCGGCCTAAGGCTTAGTTCAGCATATAGCAATGTATATACTGACCTATTTTCCCCTCGACTTTCTGTGATCCACTACATCTCACCTTTCTTTGCAGACAAGCCATTTGAAATACCCTTAGCTTATTTCACAGCCAGTAAGGCTTTGAAATAATGTTTATTTTTTAGAGAAAACTTCTTATATAATTAGGCAGAAAATCTGACCTGCCATAGTTTTCAAAACAGCATAATTTCACTCTTCTCAATGATTAATCTGTTGTATTACACAACCTATGTGTATTTACCTTTATCAATGACATGTCCTTTAAAAATGTTTTAGAGATCCTACCAGTCTTTGAATACATCCTCGTGCCTTGTTTCAGTTCCAGTTTTATGTATATTTTCTGCCTTGCACCCGATTATTCCTACATCTGATGGATGGCCTTGGGAATCTAATTCTGGTATTGATTGTTTTGGCTGATTGTCTCTCCTTGTAGCTGCTTTCTTCATTATTGTGTAAATTTAGATCATGAGCTAATGTTTAGCTAAACAGCTGACCTTGTAAGAGGTTTAGGTGTGAACGCTCGTAAGTTTCAGCAGAAAGTCGGCAAAGATTTATTTGTGTCCCGCCAATGAGTGGCCCACAAGGACCCCGTTTTCTACAAGTGTTGGTCCAATACTCCCTCTAGAGGCAGGGGACTCAGACAGGGCTGCTTTGCGGCCCCCGATCTGGGGCAGGGGCAGTGGGGGGCCAGTGGCCCGGGCAGGAGCCTCTCCGCGTGTGTCCCAGGGACACATCTGCCTGCGAGCCTCGGTCACCTGCCAGAAAGCTACGATGCCCAGACTTATGCTTAGCTGTGCCGCGAGGTGTACTGCGCCGACAGGTTCCACACACACTTCATGTAAGAGGGCGGCCTGAGTGGAAAGGTGAGAGTTTGGGCAGCTGTGCAGACAAAGAAAGCGCCCTTTGGCCTGGGCCTAAATGCTTGTGACACTCCACTGGGCCTGCCGGGTTCTGAGGGCCCTGCCCTGGGCCCCCTGCTCCCCTGGCCTTTGTTCAGTCACAGCAGAGATGGCCACACCCACTCCCTCAGTGAGGGCAGTGTTCCAACCTCCCTCAGCCCCGCCCCCTCTCCGCAGGTTACCATGGACTACAGAGGCTGCATTCTGAGGCAAGGGCTTTCCGAGAATGCCAAGGGCAGACATGATGACCTTAAATGATTTCCTCTTGTGTCAGTTTTGGTAAACTTTAGGAGCTAGGAAATGGTCCAATTGACAGAAATGTTCAAATTTACTGGCATTTCATATATTCTCTGCTCTAACATTGTCCTGACTCTTTCTGTATATTCTTTACTTATGTTTTGGTTTTCCTTAATCAAAGTGTGTCTTGTAAATCTTTTCAAAGAAGATTCTTTGGACTTACTAAATCACCTGAATTTTATCCGTTTTCTGTTGTATTAAGTTCTGCTCATATCTTTATTTAACTTTTTTCTATGTTCTCAGGGTTTATTGTTTTCATCTTCTGATGTCAATTAAAACACTTGGTTATTCATTTTAATAAATCTTTTTACTTATAAAGATTTGAACTTTTGAAGATTCCAGCTTACTTGTACGTTTCTAAGGGTCAGGTCCTCTCCACTGTTGCCGGCCTAAGGCTTAGTTCACCATATAGCAATGTATATATTGACCTATTTTCCCCTCGACTTTCTGTGATCCACTACATCTCACCTTTCTTTGCAGACAAGCCATTTGAAATACACTTAACTTATTTCACAGACAATAAGACTTTGCAATAATGTGTATTTTTTAGAGAAATCTTCTTATATAATTAGGCAGAAAATCTGAAGTGCCATAGTTTTCAAAACAGCATAATTTCACTCTTCTCAATGATTAATCTGTTGTATTACACAACCTTTGTGTATTTAGCTTTATCAATGACATGATCTTTAAAAATGTTTTAGAGATCCTACCAGTCTTTGAAAACATCCTCGTGCCTTGTTTCAGTTCCAGTTTTATATATATTTTCTGCCTTGCACCCGATTATTCCTACATCTGATGGATGGCCTTGGGAATCTAATTCTGGTATGGATTGTTTTGGCTGATTGTTTCCCCTTATAGCTGCTTTCTTCATTATTGTGTAAATTTAGATCATGAGCTCATGTTTAGCTAAACAGCTGACCTTGTAAGAGGCTTAGGTGTGAATGCTCGTAAGTTTCAGCAGAAAGTCGGCAAAGATTTATTTGTGTCCCTCCAATGAGTGGCCCGCAAGGACCCCGTTTTCTACAAGTGTCAGTCCAATACTCCCTCTAGAGGCAGGGGACTCAGACTGGGCTGCTTTGCGGCCCCCGATCTGGGGCAGGGGAAGTGGGCGGCCTGTGGCCCGGGCAGGAGCCTCTCCGCGTGTGTCCCAGGGACCCATCTGCCTGCGAGCCTCGGTCACCTGGCAGGAAGCTATGATGCCCAGACCTATGCTTAGCTGTGCAGCGAGGTGTACTGCGCAGACAGGTTCCACACACACTTCAAGTAAGAGGGCGGCCTGAGTGGAAAGGTGAGAGTTTGGGCAGCTGTGCAGACAAAGAAAGCGCCCTTTGGCTTGGGCCTAAATGCTTGTGACACTCCACTGGGCCTGCCGGGCTCTGAGGGCCCTTCCCTGGGCCCCCTGCTCCCCTGCCCTTTATTCAGTCACAGCACAGATGGCCACACCCACTCCCTCAGTGAGGGCAGTGTTCCAACGTCCCTCAGCCCCGCGCCCTCTCCGCAGTTTACCATGGACGACAGAGGCTGCATTCTGAGGCCAGGGCGTTCCGAGAATGCCAAGGGCAGACATGATGACCTTAAATGATTTCCTCTTGTGTCAGTTTTGGTAAACTTTAGGAGCTAGGAAATGGTCCACTTTCCAGAAATGTTCAAATTTACTGGCATTTCATATATTCTCTGCTCTATCATTGTCCTGACTCTTTCTGTATATTCTTTACTTATGTTTTGGTTTTCCTTAATCAAAGTGTGTCTTTTAAATCTTTTCAAAGAAGATTCTTTGGACTTACTAAATCATCTGAATTTTATACGTTTTCTGTTGTATTAACTTCTGCTCATATCTTTATTTAACTTTTTTCTATGTTCTCAGGGTTTATTGTTTTCATCTTCTGATGTCAATTAAAACACTTGGTTATTCATTTTAATAAATCTTTTTACTTATAAAGATTTGAACTTTTGAAGATTCCAGCTTACTTGTACGTTTCTAAGGGTCAGGTCCTCTCCACTGTTGCCAGCCTAAGGCTTAGTTCACCATATAGCAATGTATATACTGACCTATTTTCCCCTCGACTTTCTGTGATCCACTACATCTCACCTTTCTCTGCAGACAAGCCATTTGAAATACCCTTAACTTATTTCACAGCCAATAAGGCTTTGAAATAATGTTTATTTTTTAGAGAAATCTTCTTATACAATTAGGCAGAAAATCTGACCTGCCATAGTTTTCAAAACAGCATAATTTCACTCTTCTCAATGATTAATCTGTTGTATTACACAACCTTGGAGTATTTAGCTTTATCAATGACATGTCCTTTAAAAATGTTTTAGAGATCCTACCAGTCTTTGAAAACATCCTCGTGCCTTGTTTCAGTTCCAGTTTTATGTATATTTTCTGCCTTGCACCCGATTATTCCTACATCAGATGGATGGCCTTGGGAATCTAATACTGGTATTGATTGTTTTGGCTGATTGTCTCCCCTTGTAGCTGCTTTCTTCATTATTGTGTAAATTTAGATCATGAGCTCATGTTTAGCTAAACAGCTGACCTTGTAAGAGGCTTAGGTGTGAACGCTCGTAAGTTTCAGCAGAAAGTCAGCAAAGATTTATTTGTGTCCCTCCAATGAGTGGCCCACAAGGACCCCGTTTTCTACAAGTCTTGGTCCAATACTCCGTCTAGAGGCAGGGGACTCAGACAGGGCTGCTTTGCGGCCCCCGGTCTGGGGCAGGGGCAGTGGGGCGCCTGTGGCCCGGACAGGAGCCTCTCCGCGTGTGTCCCAGGGACACATCTGCCTGCGAGCTTCGGTCACCTGCCAGAAAGCTACGATGCCCAGACCTATGCTTAGCTGTGCCGCGAGGTGTACTGCGCCGACAGGTTCCACACACACTTCATGTAAGAGGGCGGCCTGAGTGGAAAGGTGAGAGTTTGGCAGTTGTGCAGACAAAGAAAGCGCCCTTTGGCCTGGGCCTAAATGCTTGTGACACTCCACTGGGCCTGCCGGGCTCTGAGGGCCCTGCCCTGGGCCCCCTGCTCCCCTGCCCTTTGTTCAGTCACAGCAGAGATGGCCACACCCACTCCCTCAGTGAGGGCAGTGTTCCAACCTCCCTCAGCCCCGCCCCCTCTCCGCAGGTTACCATGGACTACAGAGGCTGCATTCTGAGGCAAGGGCTTTCAGAGAATGCCAAGGGCAGACATGATGACCTTAAATGATTTCCTCTTGTGTCAGTTTTGGTAAACTTTAGGAGCTAGGAAATGGTCCAATTGACAGAAATGTTCAAATTTACTGGCATTTCATATATTCTCTGCTCTAACATTGTCCTGACTCTTTCTGTATATTCTTTACTTATGTTTTTGTTTTCCTTAATCAAAGTGTGTCTTTTAAATCTTTTCAAAGAAGATTCTTTGGACTTACTAAATCATCTGAATTTTATACGTTTTCTGTTGTATTAACTTCTGCTCATATCTTTATTTAACTTTTTTCTATGTTCTCAGGGTTTATTGTTTTCATCTTCTGATGTCCATTAAAACACTTGGTTATTCATTTTAATAAATCTTTTTACTTATAAAGATTTGAACTTTTGAAGATTCCAGCTTACTAGTACGTTTCTAAGGGTCAGGTCCTCTCCACTGTTGCCGGCCTAAGGCTTAGTTCAGCATATAGCAATGTATATACTGACCTATTTTCCCCTCGACTTTCTGTGATCCACTACATCTCACCTTTCTTTGCAGACAAGCCATTTGAAATACCCTTAGCTTATTTCACAGCCAATAAGGCTTTGAAATAATGTTTATTTTTTAGAGAAAACTTCTTAAATAATTAGGCAGAAAATCTGACCTGCCATAGTTTTCAAAACAGCATAATTTCACTCTTCTCAATGATTAATCTGTTGTATTACACAACCTATGTGTATTTACCTTTATCAATGACATGTCCTTTAAAAATGTTTTAGAGATCCTACCAGTCTTTGAATACATCCTCGTGCCTTGTTTCAGTTCCAGTTTTATGTATATTTTCTGCCTTGCACCCGATTATTCCTACATCTGATGGATGGCCTTGGGAATCTAATTCTGGTATTGATTGTTTTGGCTGATTGTCTCTCCTTGTAGCTGCTTTCTTCATTATTGTGTAAATTTAGATCATGAGCTAATGTTTAGCTAAACAGCTGACCTTGTAAGAGGTTTAGGTGTGAACGCTCGTAAGTTTCAGCAGAAAGTCGGCAAAGATTTATTTGTGTCCCGCCAATGAGTGGCCCACAAGGACCCCGTTTTCTACAAGTGTTGGTCCAATACTCCCTCTAGAGGCAGGGGACTCAGACAGGGCTGCTTTGCGGCCCCCGATCTGGGGCAGGGGCAGTGGGGGGCCAGTGGCCCGGGCAGGAGCCTCTCCGCGTGTGTCCCAGGGACACATCTGCCTGCGAGCCTCGGTCACCTGCCAGAAAGCTACGATGCCCAGACTTATGCTTAGCTGTGCCGCGAGGTGTACTGCGCCGACAGGTTCCACACACACTTCATGTAAGAGGGCGGCCTGAGTGGAAAGGTGAGAGTTTGGGCAGCTGTGCAGACAAAGAAAGCGCCCTTTGGCCTGGGCCTAAATGCTTGTGACACTCCACTGGGCCTGCCGGGTTCTGAGGGCCCTGCCCTGGGCCCCCTGCTCCCCTGCCCTTTGTTCAGTCACAGCAGAGATGGCCACACCCACTCCCTCAGTGAGGGCAGTGTTCCAACCTCCCTCAGCCCCGCCCCCTCTCCGCAGGTTACCATGGACTACAGAGGCTGCATTCTGAGGCAAGGGCTTTCCGAGAATGCCAAGGGCAGACATGATGACCTTAAATGATTTCCTCTTGTGTCAGTTTTGGTAAACTTTAGGAGCTAGGAAATGGTCCAATTGACAGAAATGTTCAAATTTACTGGCATTTCATATATTCTCTGCTCTAACATTGTCCTGACTCTTTCTGTATATTCTTTACTTATGTTTTTGTTTTCCTTAATCAAAGTGTGTCTTTTAAATCTTTTCAAAGAAGATTCTTTGGACTTACTAAATCACCTGGATTTTATATGTTTTCTGTTGTATTAAATTCTGCTCATATCTTTATTTAACTTTTTTCTATGTTCTCAGGGTTTATTGTTTTCATCTTCTGATGTCAATTAAAACACTTGGTTATTCATTTTAATAAATCTTTTTACTTATAAAGTTTTGAACTTTTGAAGATTCCAGCTTACTTGTACGTTTCTAAGGGTCAGGTCCTCTCCATTGTTGCTGGCCTAAGGCTTAGTTCACCATATAGCAATGTATATATTGACCTATTTTCCCCTAGACTTTCTGTGATCCCCTACATCTCAGCTTTCTTTGCAGACAAGCCATTTGAAATACCCTTAACTTATTTCACAGCCAGTAAGGCTTTGAAATAATGTGTATTTTTTAGAGAAATCTTCTTATATAATTAGGCAGAAAATCTGTCCTGCCATAGTTTTCAAAACAGCATAATTTCACACTTCTCAATGATTAAACTGTTGTATTACACAACCCTTGTGTATTTAGCTTTATCAATGACATGTCCTTTAAAAATGTTTTAGAGATCCTTCCAGTCTTTGAAAACATCCTTGTGCCTTGTTTCAGTTCCAGTTTGATGTATATTTTCTGCCTTGCACCCGATTATTCCTACATCTGATGGATGGCCTTGGGTATCTAATACTGGTTTTGATTGTTTTGGCTGATTGTCTCCCCTTGTAGCTGCTTTCTTCATTATTGTGTAAATTTAGATCATGAGCTCATGTTTAGCTAAACAGGTGACCTTGTAAGAGGCTTAGGTGTGAATGCTCGTAAGTTTCAGCAGAAAGTCGGCAAAGATTTATTTGTGTCCCTCCAATGAGTGGCCCGCAAGGACCCCGTTTTCTACAAGTGTTGGTCCAATACTCCCTCTAGAGGCAGGGGACTCAGACAGGGCTGCTTTGCGGCCCCCGATCTGGGGCAGGGGAAGTGGGCGGCCTGTGGCCCGGGCAGGAGCCTCTCCGCGTGTGTCCCAGGGACCAATCTGCCTGCGAGCCTCGGTCACCTGGCAGGAAGCTATGATGCCCAGACCTATGCTTAGCTGTGCAGCGAGGTGTACTGTGCAGACAGGTTCCACTCACACTTCAAGTAAGAGGGCGGCCTGAGTGGAAAGGTGAGAGTTTGGCCAGCTGTGCAGACAAAGAAAGCGCCCTTTGGCCTGGGCCTAAATGCTTGTGACACTCCATTGGGCCTGCCAGGCTCTGAGGGCCCTTCCCTGGGCCCCCTGCTCCCCTGCCCTTTGTTCAGTCACAGCAGAGATGGCCACACCCACTCCCTCAGTGAGGGCAGTGTTCCAACCTCCCTCAGCCCCGCCCCCTCTCCGCAGTTTACCATGGACGACAGAGGCTGCATTCTGAGGCCAGGGCGTTCCGAGAATGCCAAGGGCAGACATGATGACATTAAATGATTTCCTCTTGTGTCAGTTTTGGTAAACTTTAGGAGCTAGGAAATGGTCCACTTTCCAGAAATGTTCAAATTTACTGGCATTTCATATATTCTCTGCTCTAACATTGTCCTGACTCTTTCTGTATATTCTTTACTTATGTTTTTGTTTTCCTTAATCAAAGTGTGTCTTTTAAATCTTTTCAAAGAAGATTCTTTGGACTTACTAAATCATCTGAATTTTATACGTTTTCTGTTGTATTAAGTTCTGCTCATATCTTTATTTAACTTTTTTCTATGTTCTCAGGGTTTATTGTTTTCATCTTCTGATGTCAATTAAAACACTTGGTTATTCATTTTAATAAATCTTTTTACTTATAAAGATTTGAACTTTTGAAGATTCCAGCTTACTTGTACGTTTCTAAGGGTCAGGTCCTCTCTCAGTTGCCGGCCTAACGCTTAGTTCACCATATAGCAATGTATATACTGACCTATTTTCCCCTCGACTTTCTGTGATCCACTACATCTCACCTTTCTTTGCAGACAAGCCATTTGAAATACCCTTAACATATTTCACAGCCAATAAGGCTTTGAAATAATGTGTATTTTTTAGAGAAATCTTCTTATATAATTAGGCAGAAAATCTGACCTGCCATAGTTTTCAAAACAGCATAATTTCACTCTTCTCAATGATTAATCTGTTGTATTACACAAACTTTGTGTATTTACCTTTATCAATGACATGTCCTTTAAAAATGTTTTAGAGATCCTACCAGTCTTTGAATACATCCTCGTGCCTTGTTTCAGTTCCAGTTTTATGTATATTTTCTGCCTTGCACCCGATTATTCCTACATCTGATGGATGGCCTTGGGAATCTAATTCTGGTATTGATTGTTTTGGCTGATTGTCTCTCCTTGTAGCTGCTTTCTTCATTATTGTGTAAATTTAGATCATGAGCTCATGTTTAGCTAAACAGCTGACCTTGTAAGAGGTTTAGGTGTGAACGCTCGTAAGTTTCAGCAGAAAGTCGGCAAAGATTTATTTGTGTCCCGCCAATGAGTGGCCCACAAGGACCCCGTTTTCTACAAGTGTTGGTCCAATACTCCCTCTAGAGGCAGGGGACTCAGACAGGGCTGCTTTGCGGCCCCCGATCTGGGGCAGGGGCAGTGGGGGGCCAGTGGCCCGGGCAGGAGCCTCTCCGCGTGTGTCCCAGGGACACATCTGCCTGCGAGCCTCGGTTACCTGCCAGAAAGCTACGATGCCCAGACTTATGCTTAGCTGTGCCGCGAGGTGTACTGCGCCGACAGGTTCCACACACACTTCATGTAAGAGGGCGGCCTGAGTGGAAAGGTGAGAGTTTGGGCAGCTGTGCAGACAAAGAAAGCGCCCTTTGGCCTGGGCCTAAATGCTTGTGACACTCCACTGGGCCTGCCGGGTTCTGAGGGCCCTGCCCTGGGCCCCCTGCTCCCCTGCCCTTTGTTCAGTCACAGCAGAGATGGCCACACCCACTCCCTCAGTGAGGGCAGTGTTCCAACCTCCCTCAGCCCCGCCCCCTCTCCGCAGGTTACCATGGACTACAGAGGCTGCATTCTGAGGCAAGGGCTTTCCGAGAATGCCAAGGGCAGACATGATGACCTTAAATGATTTCCTCTTGTGTCAGTTTTGGTAAACTTTAGGAGCTAGGAAATGGTCCAATTGACAGAAATGTTCAAATTTACTGGCATTTCATATATTCTCTGCTCTAACATTGTCCTGACTCTTTCTGTATATTCTTTACTTATGTTTTTGTTTTCCTTAATCAAAGTGTGTCTTTTAAATCTTTTCAAAGAAGATTCTTTGGACTTACTAAATCACCTGGATTTTATATGTTTTCTGTTGTATTAAATTCTGCTCATATCTTTATTTAACTTTTTTCTATGTTCTCAGGGTTTATTGTTTTCATCTTCTGATGTCAATTAAAACACTTGGTTATTCATTTTAATAAATCTTTTTACTTATAAAGTTTTGAACTTTTGAAGATTCCAGCTTACATGTACGTTTCTAAGGGTCAGGTCCTCTCCATTGTTGCTGGCCTAAGGCTTAGTTCACCATATAGCAATGTATATATTGACCTATTTTCCCCTAGACTTTCTGTGATCCCCTACATCTCAGCTTTCTTTGCAGACAAGCCATTTGAAATACCCTTAACTTATTTCACAGCCAGTAAGGCTTTGAAATAATGTGTATTTTTTAGAGAAATCTTCTTATATAATTAGGCAGAAAATCTGTCCTGCCATAGTTTTCAAAACAGCATAATTTCACACTTCTCAATGATTAAACTGTTGTATTACACAACCCTTGTGTATTTAGCTTTATCAATGACATGTCCTTTAAAAATGTTTTAGAGATCCTTCCAGTCTTTGAAAACATCCTTGTGCCTTGTTTCAGTTCCAGTTTGATGTATATTTTCTGCCTTGCACCCGATTATTCCTACATCTGATGGATGGCCTTGGGTATCTAATACTGGTTTTGATTGTTTTGGCTGATTGTCTCCCCTTGTAGCTGCTTTCTTCATTATTGTGTAAATTTAGATCATGAGCTCATGTTTAGCTAAACAGGTGACCTTGTAAGAGGCTTAGGTGTGAACGCTCGTAAGTTTCAGCAGAAAGTCGGCAAAGATTTATTTGTGTCCCTCCAATGAGTGGCCCGCAAGGACCCCGTTTTCTACAAGTGTTGGTCCAATACTCCCTCTAGAGGCAGGGGACTCAGACAGGGCTGGTTTGCGGCCCCCGATCTGGGGCAGGGGAAGTGGGCGGCCTGTGGCCCGGGCAGGAGCCTCTCCGCGTGTGTCCCAGGGACCAATTTGCCTGCGAGCCTCGGTCACCTGGCAGGAAGCTATGATGCCCAGACCTATGCTTAGCTGTGCAGCGAGGTGTACTGTGCAGACAGGTTCCACTCACACTTCAAGTAAGAGGGCGGCCTGAGTGGAAAGGTGAGAGTTTGGCCAGCTGTGCAGACAAAGAAAGCGCCCTTTGGCCTGGGCCTAAATGCTTGTGACACTCCATTGGGCCTGCCAGGCTCTGAGGGCCCTTCCCTGGGCCCCCTGCTCCCCTGCCCTTTGTTCAGTCACAGCAGAGATGGCCACACCCACTCCCTCAGTGAGGGCAGTGTTCCAACCTCCCTCAGCCCCGCCCCCTCTCCGCAGGTTACCATGGACGACAGAGGCTGCATTCTGAGGCCAGGGCGTTCCGAGAATGCCAAGGGCAGACATGATGACATTAAATGATTTCCTCTTGTGTCAGTTTTGGTAAACTTTAGGAGCTAGGAAATGGTCCACTTTACAGAAATGTTCAAATTTACTGGCATTTCATATATTCTCTGCTCTAACATTGTCCTGACTCTTTCTGTATATTCTTTACTTATGTTTTTGTTTTCCTTAATCAAAGTGTGTCTTTTAAATCTTTTCAAAGAAGATTCTTTGGACTTACTAAATCATCTGAATTTTATACGTTTTCTGTTGTATTAAGTTCTGCTCATATCTTTATTTAACTTTTTTCTATGTTCTCAGGGTTTATTGTTTTCATCTTCTGATGTCAATTAAAACACTTGGTTATTCATTTTAATAAATCTTTTTACTTATAAAGATTTGAACTTTTGAAGATTCCAGCTTACTTGTACGTTTCTAAGGGTCAGGTCCTCTCTCAGTTGCCGGCCTAACGCTTAGTTCACCATATAGCAATGTATATACTGACCTATTTTCCCCTCGACTTTCTGTGATCCACTACATCTCACCTTTCTTTGCAGACAAGCCATTTGAAATACCCTTAAAATATTTCACAGCCAATAAGGCTTTGAAATAATGTGTATTTTTTAGAGAAATCTTCTTATATAATTAGGCAGAAAATCTGACCTGCCATAGTTTTCAAAACAGCATAATTTCACTCTTCTCAATGATTAATCTGTTGTATTACACAAACTTTGTGTATTTACCTTTATCAATGACATGTCCTTTAAAAATGTTTTAGAGATCCTACCAGTCTTTGAATACATCCTCGTGCCTTGTTTCAGTTCCAGTTTTATGTATATTTTCTGCCTTGCACCCGATTATTCCTACATCTGATGGATGGCCTTGGGAATCTAATACTGGTATTGATTGTTTTGGCTAATTGTCTACCCTTGTAGCTGCTTTCTTCATTATTGTGTAAATTTAGATCATGAGCTCATGTTTAGCTAAACAGCTGACCTTGTAAGAGGCTTAGTTGTGAATGCTCGTAAGTTTCAGCAGAAAGTCGGCAAAGATTTATTTGTGTCCCTCCAATGAGTGGCCCGCAAGGACCCCGTTTTCTACAAGTGTTGGTCCAATAATCCCTCTAGAGGCAGGGGACTCAGACAGGGCTGCTTTGCAGCCCCCGATCTGGGGCAGGGGCAGTGGGCGGCCAGTGGCCCGGGCAGGAACCTCTCCGCGTGTGTCCCAGGGACCCATCTGCCTGCGAGCCTCGGTCACCTGGAAGGAAGCTACGATGCCCAGACCTATGCTTAGCTGTGCAGCGAGGTGTACTGCGTGGACAGGTTCCACACACACTTCAAGTAAGAGGGCGGCCTGAGTGGAAAGGTGAGGGTTTGGGCAGCTGTGCAGACAAAGAATGTGCCCTTTGGCCTGGGCCTAAATGCTTGTGACACTCCACTGGGCCTGCCGGGCTCTGAGGGCCCTGCCCTGGGCCCCCTGATCCCCTGCCCTTTGTTCAGTCACAGCAGAGATGGCCACACCCACTCCCTCAGTGAGGGCAGTGTTCCAACCTCCCTCAGCCCCGCCCCCTCTCCGCAGGTTACCATGGACGACAGAGGCTGCATTCTGAGGCCAGGGCGTTCCGAGAATGCCAAGGGCAGACATGATGACCTTAAATGATTTCCTCTTGTGTCAGTTTTGGTAATCTTTAGGAGCTAGGAAATTGTCCACTTGACAGAAATGTTCAAATTTACTGGCATTTCATATATTCTCTGCTCTAACATTGTCCTGACTCTTTCTGTATATTCTTTACTTATGTTTTTGTTTTCCTTAATCAAAGTGTGTCTTTTAAATCTTTTCAAAGAAGATTCTTTGGACTTACTAAATCACCTGGATTTTATACATTTTCTGTTGTATTAAATTCTGCTCATATCTTTATTTAACTTTTTTCTATGTTCTCAGGGTTTATTGTTTTCATCTTCTGATGTCAATTAAAACACTTGGTTATTCATTTTAATAAATCTTTTTATTTATAAAGATTTGATCTTTTGAAGATTCCAGCTTACTTGTATGTTTCTAAGGGTCAGGTCCTCTCCATTGTTGCCGGCCTAATGCTTAGTTCACCATATAGCAATGTATATATTGACCTATTTTCCCCTAGACTTTCTGTGATCCCCTACATCTCACCTTTCTTTGCAGACAAGCCATTTGAAATACACTTAACTTATTTCACAGCCAATAAGGCTTTGAAATAATGTGTATTTTTTAGAGACATCTTCTTATATAATTAGGCAGTAAATCTGACCTGCCATAGTTTTCAAAACAGCATAATTTCACTCTTCTCAATGATTAATCTGTTGTATTACACAACCTTTGTGTATTTAGCTTTATCAATGACATGTCCTTTAAAAATCTTTTAGAGATCCTAACAGTCTTTGAAAACATCCTCGTGCCTTGTTTCAGTTCCAGTTTTATGTATATTTTCTGCCTTGCACCTGATTATTCCTACATCTGATGGATGGCCTTGGGAATCTAATACTGGTATTGATTGTTTTGGCTGATTGTCTCCCCTTGTAGCTGCTTTCTTCATTATTGTGTAAATTTAGATCATGAGCTCATGTTTAGCTAAATAGCTGACCTTGTAAGAGGCTTAGTTGTGAATGCTCGTAAGTTTCAGCAGAAAGTCGGCAAAGATTTATTTGTGTCCCTCCAATGAGGGGCCCGCAAGGACCCCGTTTTCTACAAGTGTTGGTCCAATACTCCCTCTAGAGGCAGGGGACTCAGACAGGGCTGCTTTGCGGCCCCCGATCTGGGGCAGGGGCAGTTGGCGGCCTGTGGCCCGGGCAGGAGCCTCTCCGCGTGTGTCCCAGGGACCCATCTGCCTGCGAGCCTCGGTCACCTGGCAGGAAGCTACGATGCCCAGACCTATGCTTAGCTGTGCAGCGAGGTGTACTGCGCGGACAGGTTCCACACACACTTCAAGTAAGAGGGCGGCCTGAGTGGAAAGGTGAGAGTTTGGGCAGCTGTGCAGACAAAGAAAGCGCCCTTTGGCCTGGGCCTAAATGCTTGTGACACTCCACTGGGCCTGCCGGGCTCTGAGGGCCCTGCCCTGGGCCCCCTGCTCCCCTGCCCTTTGTTCAGTCACAGCAGCGATGGCCACACCCACTCCCTCAGTGAGGGCAGTGTTCCATCCTCCCTCAGCCCCGCCCCCTCTCCGCAGGTTACCATGGACTACAGAGGCTGCATTCTGAGGCCAGGGCGTTCCGAGAATGCCAAGGGCAGACATGATGACCTTAAATGATTTCCTCTTGTGTCAGTTTTGGTAAACTTTAGGAGCTAGGAAATGGCCCACTTGACAGAAATGTTCAAATTTACTGGCATTTCATATATTCTCTGCTCTAACATTGTCCTGACTGTTTCTGTATAT